>NC_080783.1:73253601-73883184 GCF_028018385.1 Neofelis nebulosa
GCAGGGCCCATGTCTGCTGGTAAGTGAAGGCACGTGTTCTTAGCAGCCTCTCGCTCTCTGCTGCAGTCTATACTGCATCTGCCCAGACAGGTTGGCTCTGTCTGGTTGGTCCACCCTCTTGTCACAGCTCATGTTTCTCCAGCCGCCAGCCCCACTTCTGAGCACGTGCAGGGAATAATGCTTAAGAGAGGACAGTCTCAGAGTCAGACTACTCTGCTCCACTGACTCTGCTGATTACCATGACCTTAGGGAAGCTATTTACCTCCACTTTGCCTTGGTTTACTCCTCTGCAACATGATGGTGTTATCTCTACCTACTTAGAGGGTAGGTGAGGATTAACTATGATAAAACATGAAACTGCTCAGAATAATTTCTGGTACTGTGAACTGCTTAGTAACATCAGATCTGTTCATCTTTGCCACAGTCCCCTCCTGGGGGCTGCCACTGGCTGAAGGTCTGACGTATTAAACTACGAGAGCCATGTTCTTGTTGCTCTTTACCCACACACTGTGAGTGGGGGCTCACGCTCCGACCAAGCACAGAGAACAAGGCTCTTCCTACTCTGAGTCCCCTCTGCCCTGTCATTATCCTTCAGTGACACCCCTCCCCCATCTAGTTTCCAGTAAAATCCCATGAACTTTCCTTCACAGAAACTGCTGGAGTTGTGGCTACCCTACCCGACTAGGACTACTCCAGAACAGTGGTTTGCCAATTCAGCTGCTCAGCAGAGCCACCTGTGAGCTTTCTTAACCACATAACCAGCCTCCCCCGAAGAGCTGAATGGAGCTGCTCAGTGCCGTGGCTCCCGGGCATCCCTAACACCCTACAATTCTAGACTGGTCTTCAACATTGGCCACTGCTTTCTACCCACATTGCAGTGATAATGTCATGAGTTATTTAAGCATTCTGAATGACTGTGTTTAAATGAGCCTTGTAGAGGACAGAAAAGAAATCTCTAGGCACCTGACATCTTCTTAACCTGGGATCAGGTAAGTCTTTATGGCCCCGGACATACTCTAGAATTTGAAGTGAACCTCCCTCTCCCGCTGCTGAGATGAGGTGTTCACTGACCTAATTTGGCTCCTTTTCTCAGCAGTGTAACCACTACAGATGTATTTCGACAACCAATGGCTCTATCCAAGGGGCGCATGCCGCTGTGGTCCACGTGCTCAATCACGGCTCCCTTCTCAACCAGATACAGTACCTGCAGGGAGAGACAGAGCCCTGAGGGGTGGCTGGTGGCAGAGGTGTCACACCCCACCCACCTCTGCATCCTGGGGTGGAACTGGCAGTCTTAGCTTTACTGTGATCTTCAACGCCTCTGGCCATGAAGGGTCCTAATGGAAATGAAGCCAACGGGTAACCGAAAAGAGGGCTATAATCCATAGCTAAAGTCCACTCTACCATCAGCAATGAGGGAGGCGGGTGAACACTCCTAGGGAGGGACATGTTATGTACATGCATTCATATACCACAGAGGAGTATATGTATATCAACTTCCCAGACCACAGGGATGGCCACAGTCATATTTTCATCTCCAATTACTTAGGAGGCAGACTTCTACAACAGCTCCTACATACTGGCAGTCTACAGCAATGGGACCTCTGGAAACACTCAGACCCACACAGCCTGGGTATAGCAAGCTAGAAAAACTAGCAGCTTGAGATTAGAAAAAACCAATTATTACTCACTTTAAGGCTTAGGAAAGAGACTTAAATATTGGGTATGTAAAGAGGCAAGGTTTGAGACCATGGTGCATAGCTTGATTTGACGTGGTATGACAGCAGTCACTCAGAAATGGAACACAGAGGAAAAATCACTTGGGCTACTCAAATTGCTGAAAAGAAGTCACCTTAGATTTTCATGTGAATCTGACAGTCCACCAATTATTCAAAATGACACTGGAAGGATTAATATCCATAATATATAAAGAACTCCTACAACTCAACAATAAGAAACCCAAATAACCCAATCTTAAAAAGGATATGAATATACATTTCTCTAAAGGTGATATACAAATGACTAAGAAGCATATGAGAAGATGCTCAACATTATTAATCATTAGAGAAATGAAAATCAAAACCATGAGATTATCACCTCACATTATTAGGATGGCCACTATCAAAAAAAAAAAAAAAAAAAAAGTGTTGGCGAGAATGTCAAGAAATAGGACCCCTGAGCATTGCTGGTGGGAGTGTAAACTGGTGCAAACACTCTAGACACAGTATGAAAGTTCCTCAAAAAAATTAAAAATATAACTACCACTTGATCCAGCAATCCCACTTCTGGGTATATATCCAAAAGAATATAGATAAATCTTGAAGAGTCTACAGGATCCTGAAGAGATATCTGCATAGCCACAGTGGACTATTGTAAATTGTGACGATTCACGATAGCCAAGAGGTGGAGTGAACTCAAGTGTTCACTGACAGATGAAATGATTGACACAATGTGGCACAGACATACAGTGGAATATTATTCAACCTTAAAAAAGGAAATCCTGTTACATGCTACTCTTGAAGAGTCTACAGGATCCTGAAGAGATATCTGCATAGCCACAGTGGACTATTGTAAATTGTGACGATTCACGATAGCCAAGAGGTGGAGTGAACTCAAGTGTTCACTGACAGATGAAATGATTGACACAATGTGGCACAGACATACAGTGGAATATTATTCAACCTTAAAAAAGGAAATCCTGTTACATGCTACAAGGTGGATGAACCTTGAAGACATTATGCTAAGTGAAATAAAGCCAGTTTATAAAAGGAAAAATATTCTATGATTCCACCTGTATGAGGTACTAGAGTGGTCAATTCACAAAGTAGAATGGTGACTGTCAGGGACTGGAGGAGAGAAACAGTCTTATTTATTGGGTACAGAGTTTCGGTTTTACAGGATAAAGTGTGGATATTAGTTGTACAATAATGTTAAGTGTACTTAGCACCACTGAACTCTTCACTTAGAAATGGTTAAGATGGTAACTTTTATGTTATGTGTTTTTAAATCACAATGAAAAAAAATTACCCTAGAATGCTAAGCTCCTTCACTCTTCCTAATGCTGACAAACTAGGATTTGGTAAGGTAATAGAAGCTGAAAAATAAAAGTATGGATATGTGAGGTTTAAACAGCTGTTTTTGAAAATCAACATTAAGTACAATTTACATTGTCCAGGAAATTGAGACCATTTAACACGAACATCACTGCCTTCTAAAAAGCATCAAGGCCCAGACATGCAGAACAAGGATGGCTTTTGTTCTAAATTTCATGGTTTCCAGAAACACAGTATCTCTCTGGCTAATTTGCACATTAGACATATTTAATTCTTCAAAAATGGTAAGTCTGAAGGAGCTGAACATTCCTTTAACACCTGCTTGGTGCCTGGGATGTGGAACTTGACAAAGACATGGTTTCTGCCCTGAAAGACATTTTGTAGTTCTTATATTACTAATATTTTATCCCTTCTTCTCTCAATTAAACATTTGGCAAAGGGATGAATATAGTGCCCTAAATATTTTATATTATTTATATATATATATTTTATCTATATAAATAATGTGACATTATATCTATATGCATCTATATAATCTATATAAATAATGTGGCATTGTCTAGAAATAATATAAACATATGTATGAGCAGTTACTAATCAGATAATTATCTGGTTTATTTTTAATAAATAAAAATCAGCATTGTCTAGAAATAACAAATATATAATCTATATATATATAATATATAGATTATATATATTTATATATAAATATTATATATTTATCTCATATAAATCTATATATATTATATATTTATATCTATATATTTATGTTATGTTTTATTTATGTTATTTTTTATTTACATTATTTACATTATTTATGTTATTTATGTTGTCTAGAAATATGTCTATAATATATAGATATAAATATATATAATATGTATATTATATATAGAAATATATATGTAAATATATATAATATAGATATATTTATATTATGTCTATATGTCTATTATGTCTATATTATAGACACCATATAATCTATATATATCTCTATTATATATATTTATATATATTATTTATATTATTTCTAGACTGCCACATTTTTATTAAAAATAAACCAGATAATTATCTGATTAGTAACCGCTCATATATATAAAAAAGTGATTTTTAAATGCTCTGTAGAGGAATTCTATTTATATGGGTTACTAGAAGAAAATAAAACTACACACACATTTGTGTGTGTATATATATATATATATATATATATATATAAACACACACACACACATACATATGTTCAACATATGTTTGAAGACACAGTTTGTAATCATGTATCTTGAAGGTTTTAAGAGTCTATTAAAATCTTTACTAAAATTCTGCTACAGACTGAATGCCAGAGAATTAGAGAAAAATGAAAGCTACCCCACAGCACACAAGTCCACACTGACCACACTCAACACAGCCTCACATGCACTCTGGGAATAATTCAACTCCTGGGTTTCTCTGCAGCACTGGCCTGGTGTGCAGGTGGAGTGTGTGACCACCTGCGGGGTACCTACGGTCTCTGCGTCACCGTAGAAGGCGGCTAGGTCCAAGGGAGTGCGGCCATTCTTGTCCGTCTGGTCTATCTCGGCTCCTTCTTCAACCAGAAACTGGACCACTGCCCTGTGACCCTTCAGACAAGCCCAGCTTAATGCTGACAGTCCCTCTTTGTCCAGAGAAGAAAGGGCAGCACCTGAAAGAAAAGCCCATTCGCAAAACATGAGCTCAGTAAGACAAAGCCCAGAAGCCAATCGATTCACATCTGCAAACACCTGGCCTGACTGGTAGCAATCAAGCCTGTGATATCTGAAGCTGGCAAAATGGTCACCACTGCTGAAGCTGAGTAATAGGTATATATGTCTACTACGTATTCTTTCTACTTGTGTGTGAATCAGAGAATGTCCGTAACAAGAAGACTTTTCAAACTTGAATTGAAAAGCACTGCCAGTGGGTCTACCAAAGCTCTTTTCTTTGTCCATTCCGAAGAAACCTCTGCAGGGGCTCCCATGCTGCTACCTTTTGAAAGGAGAAATTCCACGGTGCTCAAGTGTCCTTCACAAGCGGCCACCATGAGGGGCGTCCGGCCCTGCTTGTCACTTAGGCTCACATCACAGCCACGGTCCAAAAGTAATCTAACGATCTGAAAGAAACATTGGAATTACAATCTCCCTGCTCCACTTTCAATCATGTGCTCTCTACCCAGGCAGGTTTTCCACACTTAAAAGCAATAAAGGATTCCTTCTTCAAACGCCTCTTTACATGTGTGATTTGTAGGGCCCGTGCCATCTTTCCATTGTATTCCTTTGAACAGAATCTTCTTCCAAATATGTACTTTTTTTCACATACTCAATTACTATAGCTGTAAAACATGCACATACAAGGCATGAACAGTAGTAATGTGGAGAAGGGGAGATACCAGTCACAATCAAGTCATGACCAGACAGCCACAATGCGGCTTATGGGATCACTGGGCAGAACTAAAGGAAGGGGCAAAGGTCCTGGGTCCCGGGGTGATGATCCTGCAGCTACACTCCCGTAGGAGGGTGGGGGCTGCAGGAAAGCATTCACCCACCACACCCCCAAGCAATCTGCTTTTCTAAGCCTCTCAGCTTAGTGGATGGCTTGACCTTCACAGAAGGTAATTTTTAGCAAAGCTTCCTGGAAGACATTCCCAGCCTCAGCTCTGTGCCTTCAACCAGTGCGTGGCAATAAGACTGGGGAACACAAACAAAAAACCAGAGAGGTGTCTCCTACAAATACCATCACAGTGAGTGCCCTCTGGCACAGCATTAGTTATATGGCGACAACAGAAGGTGGAGTATTCCCACTGCTTTCTTGTTCTTGAGACACTGACAGATGCTTTCCAAACCTCCCCATGACTTAGGTGAGACCAGGAGAGAGGATTAGCTAGGGCATCAGATAGACATTATGAGGAGGACAGGACGCAGATGGTACAAACCAAGCTCTTGGAAATGGAACTGAAAAGCCAATCTTGGTGGAGAGCACTGGTAGCTCCTAACAATTGCACTAGCATCATGATTCCGTGATGTAAACTTGGGTCTAGAAAATTCTTCCTATAATGTATGTAGTAAGATCCATTTGTGTGCAGCTTGACTGTAACCTCATACCAGGCATGGGGTGGGTACGTGACTACTATTTGCAAAATGAATAAATGAATAAATGACTGTTCTCGAAGATCTCCTATGCCCCTAAATTAGAGGCAATGGGCCACTCCTCACAAAAGAAACCAGGCTGAATCACAGTCCTAGACCAGAGAGAAAATGTTTCCTTTTCTAAAGAGCACAAGAGAACCACTCTTCTTCCAAGGGTGCTGGACAAATGGGTCACAAAATCACGACAACAAGTATGTTACAGCAAGTCTTCAGTTCTCATGACAGAAAACTAACCCTCCCTGGTTAAAAGGAGGCAGCCGCTGGTCTCCCCTGGTCACCAGCCTTGCTCCCAGTTAGGTTACCAGCCTACAATGGCTGACTGCGCTAGCCCCTCAAATGTTGGCGGTTATTGAGTAGAACTGACAGCACAAGCAGCAGCCAAGAATGTGAAAAAGACAGGGTCAGGGGAGCCGCATGTGGCCTCTGGGGAGATGGGCGCTAGTGAGCTCTATCCCACCCACGGTTTCCGAAGCCTTCAGGGGCCCACCGGGTACCTGCCAATGCCCCTGGCGTGCTGCACAAAACAAAGGTGGGACTCCTCTCCTGTTAGTCTGAGACACAGCAGCTCCGTGCTCCAGCAGCAGCTCGCACACCTCCAGCTTCCCTCTTCCAGCAGCAGCAGTCAGGGCTGAGGGAAGGTCACAGGGCAGAGGGAGTCTGTTAGTGTGTGGTAGCTGAAGGGGGCCACAGATTCTTGGATAGTCCTCCCACTGCCAGGAAGGCAGTTCTGCACCCTTCCCTGCGTCCCTGGATCTGGGTGGGCTCTGTGACAGCTCTGACCAATGCAACACAGAAGGAATGACGACATGCCAGTGTCTGGGCCAGGTCCTGAGATGGGGAACTTCTAGTTCTCCTCGGAACACTCATTCTTGGAACCAGCTGCCATGGTGGGAGGAAACCCAAGTGGCCCTGTGGTGACACTCACAGGGAGAAGCACCCAGGCCTGTGTGTGGTTGACAGTCCCAGGTGAGCTCCCAGCAGCCAGCCAGCAACAAACTGGCAAGCATGGGTGTGCACCATCCTGATAACTGATCCCCAGACAGAGTCTCGCTGCACCAGGTAAAGCAGGTGAGCAGAGGTGAACCATCCCTACCAAGCCCAGTCCACACTGTAGATTCAGGAGCCACTATGTTTTTATTTCATTGTCTTGTTTTGCTTTTTTTGTCCCTCCACCCACAGCAAGAGATAATCAGAATATAGTGCAACACACACACACACACACACACACACACACACACACACAATCAGCAGTATTATACAGTCCAGCCTCTTACCTTAAAGTCATAAATTTCAATCAGCAAGAACTAGTAATTACTGAGGCAGTCAAGGGCATATCAAATCATTCCTGTCTATACAGAGCTTAGAATCTCTATAACCAGTCAAGATGCTGGATTAAGAATGTCAAGAAAGCAAGAAAAGGGAATCTGATTGTTGGGGGCCTCGAGTGCTCAGGTAAATAGCCTAATGCGATACTGAGCAGCAAGTGGCCGCTGGTGGTAGTGATGTTCTAGGAAAGTCAGCCAAGGATAAAACAAAAATAGAATGGAGGGAAAGAGAATACATTGGAAAGGTTTTCATGATGCCCCCACTTCAGTAACTATGCCTCCTCACCCCCGTCCCAGGCCATGATTCCTGATGAAGAGTAGTAAAAAGAGGGGTTTAATTGGATGAGCGTCCTCTGCTATGTCACATGAATGATCATCTAGAGGAAAGGATGGTCACAGATTCCAGGGACGATCCCAAGCCAGGACAACAAGACAAGTTTCAGTGGAGGACAGGACAGGAAGGCGCTGGGGAGGAACGACACCTCAGGAGGGAGCACTGACAATTCAGATGAGGAAGGAGAAGGCTGAATGTGGTACTGTGGCTCTATTCCTGCTGCCTGCCTAAGACAACGTTGTCTCAGCCTCACACTTACACATGCCCGGCTTCCAGAACAGATCCAGTGTTGCTACAAATCAGTAAGACCTCTCAGTATGAAAATCAGGAAAACACAGTACAAGGCCCTTCACCAAAGGTGAAGTCCAAGTGATAATGAACTTATGAAAAGTACCCAGCCTCGTCAGCAATCCAAGTAATTGAGAAATGGATACGCTCACACACACTGCTGGTTGGAGTAAAGATATCCACATCCCATCGCACAGCAACCCCACTTGCAGACATGTGCCTGGAGATGCCCTTCTAGGGCACTGAGAGATGTAGTGACAACAGCCACAAACCGAAAGCAGCTCACATGGCCATCAACAGTGGGGTGCATCGAAGTACGGTGCAGCCCAACAATGGAACACAGTACAGCAAGAACAACAAACGCCACACCACTGAAGGCAACACAAGGCACCAGTATCACAAACTTGTCATCAGTTCAAAGAAACAACACACAAAGGAACATGCACGGTGACTTGGTCATACGTAGCACACATACCCCACCGCAGCAGGGCACCTCCTTTTAGAGGGCAGCCTGGCTCCACTGCAGACCGCAGGGTCTGTGTCCCATTCTCCTGGGCACCTAAGGGGGTCAGGCCTAGGGGACCCAAGTGCTCACAAACCCTGCTTTCCACATGCACATCTCCATCCTTCTGTCCTCCTCAGACCCCTCTCGGGATAGACAACCACACCTACTCCACCTCCAGTCAGCCTGACCACAGTTCAACCCCAGGAGCCACATGTGCACAAGCATGTAAACCTGACACCTGGGCCTGATCTGCCTGTGAGAAGAACAGTTCTTCCAAGAAACAAAGAAGTCTCCTCGGACTGTTCCCGGGACACAGTGCAGTGGGGCCAGAGACTGTTCACACAGAGGTGCCACAGCTGCTCAGCAGATCACCTGAGTTTCCCATCCACCCCAGGGACCTGTGCCCTAGGAAAGTGAGGAAGATGGCAGGACTCATGAGCAAGTGAGCGAATGTGCCAGGCCGGGGCCCTAAACATGTGAAGGTCAGGCTGTGGAAGGTGGTGTAGAAAGCAAGCCCTCTCCTTCTGGAAAGGCAGTGAGCGCTCACTTTGCTTCTGGCCCTAAGTCCCCTGAGGCAGGGAATGTGTCACCAGAGCAGCCTGTCACTGGGCAATCTTAATAATGCTTTCCTGTCATCATCTATCCAAAGAATTTCTTACAACTCTAAGAAGGGCCACAGTTAGCAGCTGCCATCTGCACTGCTGATTTTCTCAAGACACAGACGAGGGTCTCGACTGCAGGTGCCATTCTTACCTGGGTTACCCTAAGAAGCTCACTGACACTGACCATACATCTTAACTCGTAAGGAATTTGTAAACAAACACCATAAAGAGAACAGTATTTGTATCAGTTTTATATACTGATGCCCTGGGGTGGAGGTGAGGGTTCCCATACCCAGAGTATCTGAAAACCAGTGGCCAAGGGGATCCTGTCTATACTATAGAGTCTAAACTAGCAGGCCCTGGCCCCAGCTGTCCCAGGCATGCCCAAGATAGTCCGTTCCCGCCATGGTGTTAACGTTAATGATTCCTAAGTAACACAAGCTTTGGGGCACTTTTTAAGAGTGTTATCTGGATGGATCGGAACACGACCAATGAGCAGCTCAAGAGATGGAAGTTCTGGGCAGTGAGACACCTCTTGGACCTGCTGACCTCTGTAAGCCTCCTCCAATTAGGGATCTCCTCCTCTCCCCTCCTCTGGTCACAGCTGACCACTGCAAGGAAAGAATGAACGAAGGAACGAATGAATGAATAAATCCACACACACACTGCAGGCAGGGTCATGGCCAGCAGATATGCAGGACAGCCTGGGAAGGAACAAACTCAAGGCACTTCTGTTTGATGAGGTCCTGAAGCAGCAGGGCCTCACTAACATTCCATTATCTTCTATTTAGTAAACAAGTTTCATCTGTATTGTAAATGGGGCCTTTAAATCCGGATGTCTGGTGCAGCTGCTACTGAATTTTTGCAACAGCAGCACATCAGAAATGACAGCCCAGCACTAAAAATAGGGCCGTGTGTTTTATGGAGGCGCCAGAGAAGCCAGAAGTTGGAGCAGCTGATGAGCGGATGAGAGCGCCACCCCAGGCCTGGCGACAGAGCTGGATTCCCTTCTCTTCCTTTACAGCCAGACCTGCTGTGCATTTGGTGATTAACTTCCTTTTGAGATAAAGCACCTATATGCACAGGCTGAAAGAGCGTCACACAGTCTGCTCTGGCCTAACACCGCCCACGCTGTGCACATCAAGTCCTAATGAGGCGCTCTCCTTTTCAAGTGATGTAGGTCAATAGGACCTGTGTTACCCTTTTTTACTCCTATGAATACTTTTGGCCTCATCACTCAAAACCCCTGAGGCTAGAGGGCACCTCAAGTTCCAGCAGCCACAGATTTAAGGACACCAGATTGAGAAACAAGCAAGACTGAAGAACAGTCAACCACATGCTGAAACAAACAAAATCAGGCAAGACTCTGCTCAGGAATTCTAACTATTCTGCTGAAAAGGCTGACCTCTGAGCTGACCACCAGACTCTAATGAGGGTCAGTGCACTCTGTGTGGCCAAAAGAAAAGAGGGGTGGGGGGAGACAGGAGGAGCGGGTGAGGCTCTGGCAGTGGGGAAATGCCTGTCTTCTGGCCAAAGAAATTCGGAGACGAAGGTGCGAAAAGACCTGGCACGAAATGGAGACTCTAAAATCAATGTGAGTGAACACATGGCACTTTTTATGACTCAAATTGGACACAATTTCTTTTACTTGCAAATTCCTTAACAAGATGGCACTTTTCTAATTAAATTCCCATGAAAGCATAGATCGTTTTTGGAAGATTCTGAATAATTGTACCTCAGCAATACTGTCCTGTCTTCAGAACAGGAGATTTGTCACAGCAGACATTCCTTTTAAGAAGACCCAGTTGAGGGGCGCCTGGGTGGCTCAGTTGGTTAAGCGTCCGACTTCGGCTCAGGTCACGATCTCGCGGTATGTGAGTTCGAGCCCCGCATCGGGCTCTGTGCTGACTGCTCAGAGCCTGGAGCCTGTTTCAGATTCTGTGTCTCCCTCTCTCTCTGACCCTCCCCCGTTCATGCTCTGTCTCTCTCTATCTCAAAAATAAATAAATGTTAAAAAAAAAAAATTTAAAAAAAAAAAAAAAGAAGACCCAGTTGACACCCAATATTACGAGCTTCCTGAAAACATCAGTTAGATCTGGTTCTTTGTAAAATGGATCATTTCCAGGAATCTTTTACATATTCAAGTTCTCTGGGCAAAGGTCTGATTTACAAACACTCAATTGTCAACTTGCCAGGAACGCAGTCATTCCACAAACAGGGCTGTTTATAACATTTTATGGCAGATCTGTCACTCAAATACACAGGCACAGGATGGCTGGCTTGAGGGTTTTAACAATGGATCATTATTCCCCTCCTCAGATGTTTCTGTCCCTAATTTAGAGACCTTGAGAGAAGGGTGACAGGTCAGTGCACACAGTGGCGGCTCCCACTTCCAGACAGCGGCCTTTTCAGACACTCCTTACACATTGCCATGCCACCCTCCGAGGCCGGAGCGGAACACGTGAGCCTGACCGTCTGCACCTGCAAAGGGGCAGTCATGCTGGCCCAGATGGCTGACAGAGGGACATGGGCAGAGTGGCTCTGCTTTGCTTATATATTTATGTTTACTGGTGCAATTTATTTCCTAATATATTGACTTTTCCTGTCTGTCAGAAAAGTGAGTGGGGAAAAAAAAAAACCCCAAAGTGCCAACATTTATAATAAGCAGCAGGATTCTCATAAATGTCATCTAGTTGCAATCAAGATGGAAACCATTAGATGTGCCACAGGCAGTGATGTTTGAACCTCAGCTGAAGGCTCTCTGGACAAACCCCACCCAACTGCAAAGGAGGAGAACAAAAGTAAAGAGTGTGCATGAAATGCTGGAAAATTCTCAGCTATTTTATCTAAGAGGTCAAATGTAATCAGGAATTTTATGATTTAAAAAAAAAAAATTCTTTGGGAATGGCAGCCTCTCTCCCTTGATTTCCAAAAACTGACTGGTTTAGAAGTTGTTACGGAGGAAGTTGACCCCTGCTGTGTTTGGCTTTGTTTTCTTCTGAGTATGGGCTGGGCTGGGCGGCCACCCTGAGGGCCTCTGACAGGCTAACCCCAAAGTTCTCTGCCTGAATGAAAGTAGCACCAAACCCCAAACAAAAGGCAGGCAACACCCCCTTATCCACCTGCTAGGAGTAGGGCTAAGATTTATAAAAGCCAAACCCCATAGCCTTGCTCTGTTAGGCATTTGCTTCCTTTGTTCAGGGGATGGGAAGGCTTCCCTTAGACAGAAAAACAACTTCCTACAGCTATAAATTCTTCATCTCCACAGGGACCAGGCAGTTACTTAATGTAATTCTCAACAACATAAAGAGTAAAATGAAACACAATAAAGAGTGATTACTCTTTACTCTTACTGAGATCTCTTAGAGATTACTCTTTACTCTTACGCTATTACTTACTAAAAAATATCACTGAATTGAGGGATGAACCCCTCAAAAGTCTCTAGCACTCCCAGCCCTGAACAAAGCCCCGCTGGGTGGGCTCCGTGACCTTATGAACGGGAAGCCAGCACCACCCAGATGCTCAGAGAGTCTCCCAAGTAATGGCTGGGAACACCGTCCTAGGTCTGACCCTGCCTTAGTGTTCTCCATTTGGCAGAAGTCCCCCAGGAGGACCTGGGGGATGGAGGAAAGGATGGATGTTACCAAGCAACCGGCAACAACCGAGCATCACATGAAACGGTGACTCCCCATCACATCACGCCAGCTCCCAATGACCTACCTATGGAGGTTAAAACAAGACAGGGGCCAAATCTAAGGAACCAGGACATTCCTGATGTGTGAAAAGTTCTGTAAAAACATGCTATCAATCTCTGTGTGATAATTAAAGACTAATTAAAGACGAAACATGAACCTCAAATTGCCAAGGAATTCATTACAGAAATAAAATTTATAATTGCCACTAAACAGGACTTCGCATGTAACCAAAAGTCATTGTTGTCCTTCGTTTCTGTAAAGTAATTGCAAACTAAGGTTCTATCACTTAAACATCCATTTCAATAATCTATCCAGACCAAATGTATAGTATAACATTCAATAATTAATACTAATTTATCACAACCCTAGCAGCATACTGCATCTGTTGAACACTTAACAACTGCCAAGCTCTGGCTAAAATACTATGGGTGAATTTTTATTTAATCTTGATAAGAATCCTTTGAATTCAGTGACTGTCCATTTTATTGAGGTGAAGGAATCGAGTCACAAGAGTTACATGATTTTCCCCAAACCCACAGCCAATCAATATCATTCAGGAATTAAATCCAAACAGCTGAATGAATGAACCTGGATTCATGCTCTCAATCAAAACAGGAAAATCCTAACATATTTTAATATTATATCATGATACCTATAAAATGCTTTCTACACTGACACTTCATGGCCCTTTAAGTTCACAAATTCATTTACTATACAACTAACTTTTATGAGGTAAGTATTGCTCATCCTGGTTTTATAGATGAGGAAAATAAGGCCCAGAGAAGTTAATCAACTTGCCTAAGGTCACACAGTTAGTGGGAGGCAGAGGTAGGATTGAAGTTGGAGATCCTAACTCCTATGTTGTTGCCTCTGGGATGTTCCCCTGAAAAATATCCAACTAGGGGCACCAGGGTGGCCCAGTTGGTTAGGTGTCTGACTCTTGATTTGGGCTCAGCTCATGATCCCAGCATTGTGGGATCAAACCCTGCACTGGGCTCTGTGCTGTGCATGGAGCCTGCTTGGGATAGATACTCTTTCCCTCTCTCTCCACCCCTCCTTGCCCCTCCCACCACACCACACACTCGTGCACGCACACTCTCTTAAAAAATATATATGTGTCCAACTAATCAGACTATGAATGTTGTTTTAGATAAGAGTACCAGAAAACACTTTTCTTCTCCTGAAGAACTGTTAAGCCTTCTCCCACAGACAATAAGAATAATCTACAATGATTATGTTCCCTTCCAACTCTGGTCACATGGTATCCTAAGACCAAAACAGCTCAATCTAATGAACATTTAGGACACAGGAGCAGGAATATCTGTGCAAATTCTTGTGTCCTATTTCTGACATTATTTTTTCCCTATTCTTTTATGTATTATTTCAAATAAGTCTCTGCAAATCCTTTGAGGAATAATATGTACTATAAATAACAAATTCAATTTAGGAACAATTTCCTAAAACACGGACAACATAAATCACATTTCATACAGACTTTGTCCTAAAAAAAAATCAGAACACAGCTTTTCACAGCTGTCATTTCTAAAGTGTGATGAGAATGCTCACATTTTTGATAGACCCTCTTACACACCACGTTATTTAAAGCATATGTAATGTGTGGTTCTTCCTTCTCTCCTTAAAGGGCTGAGCATGCCCGAAGGAGGACAGTTACGTGCAGGACTCCATGCAAGGGGTCAGGGTTAAAGAGGGTATTTCCACAGATACACTTATGCAAGTTCACATTCAGCCCAGAGGATGGAAGGAAGGAAGGATCCAAACACTTCAATAAGAATTTGAAAGAAACAGTTATGATTTTTCTGAGGAAGTGCAGATGAACCATACATAGTTCTTCCAGGAGTGACTGAAATAACAAGCAACAGTGTTTGTAGGTAAAGGTGCTCTAAGCTACTTATATGTAGATGAGTACAAGTTTTTAATGCCGAAGGCATCTGTTGTCTTTTAAGGAACAGTGGAATTAACACAAGAAGGATGGACTCTATGCACAGCAAAAGCACCATGAACAGAGTTCCAGTAGGTAAGTGGCCAGGTTACCGGTTCATTTGCAGCGAGATGCACTCTGTGGGTTTTCAACTTGCCCCACTTCTTGCCCCCGCCCCACGCCAACCTGTCCTGCAGGGCAGGCACACACAAGTCAGCTGATCTCTGCTGTCTTGTCAGCAGAGAGGAATGGCTCTCCATAGCACACCTACGCCGGGGCAGCGAGGTGGGGATGGGCGGTGCAAACCCCAGCGGTCTGCCAGGACAGTAAAAAGACAGGGTGCAGACAAACCCAGTCCCCTTAGTTCTTACCCCCAAATCTGTCTCTACTTGAGGGTGACCCTCACGCCCATCTCCCTCCTTGCAGAGCCTGGGTTAGCCCTTCCTCCCTACATTCCCCCACTTTGTTCTTCCCCTTACAGGGTCCTAGGTTACCCCACCCCTTCTACGCCCCTTCCCCTTCCCCTCCAGGTCCTGAGCTACCCCTCTCCCATATCCTCCAGGATCCTGTATTACAATCCTCATCCTGAGGTATCCCCTCCCTCACATCCTCTAGGGTCCTGGATTACCCCTCTGTCATGTTTTGAGGTCAAAGACAATCAAGAACTACTTTTGTTTGGATTGGCAAAACCTGGATTTCTACTCATCTTAGATACTTTCTTAAACACCAGTAGAAGAAGGGATGCCTTGACAAGGATTTCCCAACAACAGCACTGGTGAGATACAGAGGATCTCCAAAAATTGAATATCCTAGGTATACAATAATAAGTCACTTTGCTTTCCTCAGCAGGATACGTTTAGCAAATTCCTTAACATAAAAGTTCTCCACATGCCCCAAAAAGCAATGGACAAATGCTTTTTCTTCCAGTCTCTCATCTGAAAATCTGTTCTGAGATGCCCATACATCTCAGAATGTAGTCTGAATGCCAAAGTCAATACTTACTGGAGTAAGTATTAAATTTGCTTTAAATTGTTACCATGTGATAGCCCTCCTCTCTCTAAAAAAGCAAAGTAAAATCTGACCAAAGGGTCATTTTTCAACCAACAATAAGTCATCCTGTTTCCTGGGGTGCATGCACCATATTCTGTGGCAGCCTTGAGTGTGATAGGCTCAGCCGTCCATGGCCTGGGTCCACCTGCAATTCAGAGCTGAAGGACACCCCACCTCCGGCAGGGTGGGCAGAACCACAGAGTGGGAAATTAAAGCAGTTCCATGGAGACAAGAGGGCAACATCAAGGATGCAATACGACTCATTACCCCGGCTGCACGGTCCAGTAAGGAAATTAGTGTGAGCACCACCCTCCTCCAAGATGGGCCTGGAAACGCTGCACCCCAGCTGACAGGGCCAGGCCTCAGATTCAAGGTCCAGAGGCAGCGAGGTCCTACCCACAATTCTGTCCAGAATTAAGAAAATAGTGAACTTTGATTAATACACATGTAGAACTAAACTGCCCCCACCTGCTAGGAAAAGGGAGGGCCATGGAGCTGAATAATCTACTCAATTTACAGTGAAGTAGATTCTGGTCTTGTTAGAGAGGAAACTAAGGGGTTTTAAATAACTTTGACATTAAAAAACCATGGTATTTACAATGACTAAACTTCTTTAGGAAGTACTAACTAGCCAACTAAAGTATTTTGCCAACTGCAATAGCATGAGCAACATAAAAGACACTTTAGAGGAGGTATTTCAGCCAGACTTCTCACTCCCCCTGACAGAGCATCATCCCCTTGCAGAAATTAGGGCAGGGGAGCCCTGGGAGCAGTCAGCCCATGGGCATGACAGCATCCTGTCTGGGCATGAAGCCCAGAGCCCCAGGCCTGCTGACAGACCAGCCAGCGAGCAGTAAGAAGGACTTCCCAGGGAACAACAGTATGAGGACACAGCACATCTAGGGTGAGCAGTTGGGCTGGCAGTGCAGGGAGGGGGACATTAAGCATGGGCTGGCACAGGCCACTCTGTGCTATCAGCCATGCCCACACCACATCTGGTTGTTAACAGCTATGTCCCCAAAGGTGCGATCCAGCACCCAACTACACCCTCAGCACACCTGCGGCACCAGTGACTCAGACAAGAGTTTCTAAGCCAGCCTGGAATCCAGCAGGACACGGTCTCTGCTATGACAGACACAAGGAAACCAGAAGATTAGTGCCTTATGAGCCACCAGGCTCCTTACCCCTCCCCACCCCAACAACAAAATTTCTCCCAAATTATTCTGCAAGGTTAATGTTACTTGCCCAAAGACTGTATGTTTTTTAAAAATTTTTTTTAACTTTTTTTTTTTGAGAGAGAGAAAGAGAGAGAGACAGAGTGTGAGTGGGGGAGGGGCAGAGAGAATCCAAAGTAGGCTCCAGGCTCTGGCTGTTGGCACAGAGCCTGATGCGGGGCTTGAACCCACAAACCATAGCATCATGACCTGAGCCAAAGTTAGATGCTTAATGGACTGAGCCGCTCAGGCACCCCTGGTTTTGTTTTCTTTAAACCCACTTGTTCACTCAGCCAACACCCATGTGACAAGCACCCAAAAGGCCAGTATCTAGTGGCTACCAGGTTTCAGGGCACAGAGTACATTTCCAACATCACAGGAGGTTTGGTTAGACAATACTAGATTAAATAGTTGCTGTTCACACAGGTAAGCACAAGAGACAGGAAAATTTCTGCTCTCCTAAAGCCTACCATTTGGGAAAACCCACCTCTGACCAAATCAACATCAATAATCAAATTTATAAATGGTCAACTGTAAAGTGACCCAAAAGAGTCACGGGTGGGGAAGGCCCTGCTTACCAGACAGGCACATCTGCACGTAAAATGGCAAATGCTAACATAGAAGAGCCTCTATCTCCCTATAAAGAATAAGAAATTCCGACCAGAAACACAGACAGTAGGCTCACAGACTTGAGAGTTGCCTGCAGCTTGGAAACACAGTTCCTCTGACAATTTGCAACAGCATGAGGTCACCAGTTAGGCATCTCTGATCATTTCAGTTTGGGCTAATCCACAACAAACATGGATATGGAAACAGTAACTTAGGCCGGGACTTCGTGGGAGCGATTACTTGTCATGGCTGAGGAATGCCTGAAACAGAGATAACACAAGCATCTGATGGGTTCTTGTCATCTTCCAGGCCGCCCTGGAAGCAGGGCCCTGAGATGGCCTGGCCACGCCTGGGAATGTCATGGAGCAAAGGGGCTCCACAGCCTGGAGGGCAGAGCTGTGGGTGGCCGCACGCGTCAGCAGCCCCCTCCTCGGTAGCTTGGTGCTTTCTGACAAGTCCCACCACTTCTTCCACCGGAGGGGAAGTGCTTAGAAGCTACCAGACTACACAGCAGGTTTTCCAAGGGCTGGACCCTGTAAATAGCAATCAGACAGGAAAAGCAAATGGCCCCAGATACTGGTGAAAGGGAGACCTACATAAGTTAAGCTCTGTATTCTCTAAAACCAGTAGAGATATCCTTTAAGTTTTCTAAAAACTGTGGGTTTACTACAATAAACCTCCAAATTAAATATTGTTATTATTTTAGATGAGCATCTTTAAAATCTGTTATACTTTCTTGTCTCTTAAAACTCAAGATAGAAACCATGGGCACCTGGGTGTCTTGTCCCGTTAAGTGTCAGACTTTGGCTCAGGTCATGACCTCACGGTTTGTGGGTTCAAGCCCCACCTCGGGCTCTCTGCTGTTAGTGTGGAGACAGCTTTGGATCCTCTGTCTCCCTCTTTCTGCCCCCCCCCCCACTCTCTCGCTCTCAAAAATAAAGATTAAAAATAATAATAATGCTAAGATAGGAACCATCCTCTTCTGTGATGACATTTGAGGACTCTAGGTCATCAGCAGGGAGATGCTCAGGGTACAGAAGGCATAGGACTGTCCCTACTCCCACCAACCCCACAGGGACTGGCCTGAGTGACCAGGGGTCTCTATGGGTCTGTTGTTCCCTGTGTTCCCTCCTCTCTGGCTGTCAGCTGTCATCACCTGTCACCAGTGACATGCAACTTCTAATCAGCAAAAGGCATAAAAATGACATTTTTGCAATATAAAGGAGATACACAGGGAGCACAAGGGTCTCTCCTGGCAGAAAAGTGGGGAAGGATTTTGTGCACAGATTTAGCCCTCCCACTTCTAGAACTGGCTGTGAGAGAAGGACAGGTAGCTGCCATCTGCAAACAGGGGGGTGTCAGTGCACAGAAATAGAATGGGAAGGGGAGCCAAAAACAGACCAAGGAGACCCTCCCTGGTTACCCCATCAGCTGGTATTTTAAAGCCAAGCTGTTCAAACTAAATGTATACTCAACAGACCTGTATAAGCTTCTACAAGGGTTCAAAGAGAAATACTGAACCACTTTATTCATACGATGCTTCCAGTTTTTCTGTCATCTTCCCACACCCCTGACAGGCTCACTCACAGGATCCTGCCCCTGGGCTGTGGCTGGAGACAGACAAGCTTCACACTTGGTGCTTTAGACACAGAACACCACTGACCACACCCAGGAATGAGGACCAAACAAAACCAGGAAGCAAAATAACTGCTTTTACTTCCAAGGGTCCCAGCAAAGAGAAACAGTGCACACAGTGGGGCAGTCCACACAGTCTGGGGACCTGCCTGGTTGCTGCGTGGTAAGAACAAGGAGCAGGAGCGGACCCACACACGCATGCTATCGTTACCAGGGCCTTCTGTTCCAGAAGGCATTCGGGGTCAGGTACTGTAGACACTTCGTGGCCAATCCCAAACACAGACCACCCAATCTGGACACGTGCAGGTGTGCCCTCATCTAAAATATCCTCTGCGAGATTCCAAAGTATTCTTTTGACAAGCACAGACCTGGAATTGGGAGGACCTGGGGTAGGAGACATTAATGGTCATTTTTGAAGGAACACAGGAGAAAGATACCAAGGAGAAAAATGGAGCAAAGGCAAGACTGGTTTTATTGACACACAGTCTACACACAGTCACAGGGTCCCCCTGAGCCTGAGAAACAGTGCTTAGCTTTTTCTTTGGTTTAAATTTAGTTTTAAAAAGTCTCTCAAACTTTTGGCTGATGAAATTTCCCCTAATGCCCAAGGAAGAGCGTGAGCTGCTTCTCAGGCTGCAGAGTGATCTGAGCGCTGGGCACCAGCCTTTGGAAGACACTGGCTGAAACATTACTCATCTTCTCATCAAGGCTGATGGGAGAGCTGTAGTTTCTCTTAGGGGTCTCCCCTCAGAGTCCCACAGGGGAGAGCAGAGCGGGGAGAATACTGAAATTCAGGACTGGTCATCAGAGACAAAACAATGCTCACACAGCACCCTCAAAGGCAGCCCTTCTCAGGAAAAAAAAAAAAAAAAAGTCAACGTTAAAGATCACAGATTCCGTTTCTCCTAAGTGAGTGCCACATCGCCATCATGGGTACTTCTCACGTGTCCCATCCCCAAGTCAGGCCCTTTAGACAACGTTCTACAGACGTTCTCTTCTTGCCCTGAAGCCATGTCACCTCAAACACTTGTTTGAGAAAACAAGAAACAAGAGTCCCAGTCTCATCCCAGAACTAAGGAACCAGAATTTCTAGATGCAAGTGAATCATGTCAGGCTGGGGGGTGTCTTATCACTGGGTACATTCATTTGGGCAAGACTGCCTTATCTCATTTAGTCTTTGCCTCAATCCTAGAAAGCGGGTACTATTTACCTCATTTGACAAGGAGGCAAAGTAACTCGTCCAAAGTTATTTAACCAGGCAATTGAAGGGCAGGGATTCAGACGTTCTGGCTCAGCACAAAGCAGGGTCATGCACTGACCTGGTCTGCTACCCACAACACAATATGGAAGTGGATGGACACTCTTCTTTTGCCAAATTACAAAGCAACCTGTGCTATTTAAATGGGTGGAGGAAAGACTCTGTGGAATCAAGAGTATTTAATTTTAAATTATTTTATATATATATATAAATAATATGTATATAAATATATATATATATATACATAAATTTATTAATATTTAAATCTATGCACGTTGAGCCCAAGCATAATTGAACCCCATTTGGGGTCCTGCCCTCTCCTTGGAACCATGGCGCAGGCCACCCCCTCCCAACGTACCACAAACTAGCTTTATAAACCATGTACACGGCAGCAGCCTCAGAGAGAGGGCACCAGGAGGCTCTGAAGTGCAGGCCTGTACTTCCTGCTGGGGAACTCTGAGTATGAGTTACCTGATAAACTCGACACACTACCATTTGGCTTGTTAGGAATAATTGAGAAATATCTGGAAATAATTCTATGCAGGCAGAAACAGAAGTCATACGCAGCCATCCTTGTTTTATTGTACTCATTTTATTGTACTTCTCATATACTGTGTTTTTTTACAAATTGAAAGTCTATGGCAACCCTGAGGTGAGAAAGGTTTGTTTTCATAGCAGTTGCTTAACTTGTGTCTCTGTGTCATGTTTTGGTAAATTCTTGCAATATTTCAACTTTTTCATGATTATATTTGTTATGGTGACCTGGGATCAATGATTATGACTCCCTAAAACCTTAGAGGACAGGTTTTTTTTTTGCAAAAAGTATTTAAAAAATTTTTTTTAATGTTGATTTTTGAGAGAAAGAAACAGAGTGTGAGTGGGGGAAGGGCAGAGAGAGAGGGAAACACAGAGTCTGAAGCAGGCTCCAGGCTCCGAGCTGTCAGCACACAGCCTGACACGGGGCTCGAACACACAAACCAGGAGATCATGACCTAAGCTGAAGTTGGATGCTAAACCGATGGAGCCAGCCAGGCGCCCCTCAAAAAATATTTTTAAATTAAGGTCTGTACATTTTTTTTATGACATAATGCTACTACACACTTAGCAGACTACAGTCTAGTGTGAATATAACATTTTATGGACTGGGAAACCAAAAAACTCATTTGACATGCTTTATTGTGATATTTGCTTTATTGTGGTGGTCTGGACCCAAACCTGCAATGTCTCCGAGGTATGTCTGTACACTAGGCGTGCGCGCGCGCGCACACACACACACACACACACACACACACACACACACACACACGACACAGCCCAGAAATGCATTTAGCACTCTTGGTTACATCTATTAAACAACAACTCATAAAGTCTTATATTTTGAATATTTTGAATACCAATTCGGTCAAATGGAAAATTTCAAAGCAGCGTTAGCTGTGTTAATCTGACAAATAACCAACTCAGATCTTCATTATGATGCACTCACCTGGGGCTCCCCTCCCACACTTCAGTTAAATACATATATCCATGCCAGCGAAAAGGGACCTGGCAGCTTGTATTCAGGAGTTGAGAGAGGCCCCACAAGGCTGGAGTCCTGCTCTCATTCTATAAGGCAGGCTGCAGGCTTCCTTGCTGAGCAACTTTGACTCATCTGAATGTGAGGCTCCTGTCCTGCTCATAGTGCATTGTTCATAGGAAGACCACGTCAGGATACAGAAGACTCCACAAAGCGGAAACTACCATCTTATTCAGGTACTTCTAACAGAGACTCATCAGAAGTGCAAGAACTAATAGTCAAATTCGAAACTATTCTGATTTGCTTCAAAAAAAGTTTTACCATATTTGGGAAGTTTTAAAAGCTCTAAACTTCAAATGCCTTGTGATAAAATAAGAATAGGACTAACATGTATCTCAAGTAATTCTTAAGATAACTTAGGCCAAAATGGGGGCTAAAACATCAAGAAAGCTGGCCCAGACTATAAGCAGTGGAACCATAATTACCTGTTTCTCCCCACAGCGTGTCGGTGCCATTGACGTCTACCTCATGTTCCTTCTCCAGTCCCAGCAAGCACTGGACCACCTGTCAGAAGTGGCGAGGTGATTTAATGAGTTCTCACAGCCATATGTGCTTATTATATCCCATGCATCAAAGGAGAAAGTGTGTTGTTTTTTTAACCATAATTATCTCATGCTACACAAGGAGACAAAATATAATGAAAACTGTTTTCAAGCATAATTCATATGCTATTCACATTTTCACTTTGAGAAGAATAAAAAAAACCTCAGTGAATTTCAGCAACATTGTTCAGGATTACTAGGTACTCAGAATTCTAATGAATTCCAACATGACCCAAATATGCCAGCCTAATCAACAAAGGACACGGGAGATCATACAAAGTGCAGTTTCTGCATAAATCGCAGGAAGATGGTGAATCCGTTTTTTCACAAAGATGCAAAACAAAGCAATATATACCTTTTCAATAAAATAAAATAAATAGTATTGTCCAGAAGATTTTTCTACTGACAGCATCATTCTTCTTTTCCCTAGTTCTTTTCCCTTCTTCCCCATCAAAAAGAGCTTGAGATCACAAGTATGGAGGCAAGAGTGCTGGCTCGTGGGGAAAGAACACTATGTGAGCCCGGAGCCAGCATCCACCCTGTGCAACAGCAGCAACAGGAGAGCATAATGAAGCCATTTCCCAGTCTCCCAATCCATACCCTATGGGTAAACTGCATAATAGCCCCAAGTATGATCACATCGTCATCCCCAAAAGCTGTGAATGTTACCTTATAGGACAAGAGGGAATCTGCAGGTGTGATTATGAATCTTGAAATGAGATGATTATCCTGAATTACCCATGTGTTCATCTCATATACACCTGACATAATCACAACTGTCTTCAAACGAGGGACAAGAGGAATCAAGGTCACAGGAAGAGATGGAATGACAGAAGCATAGGTAAAAGTGACGCACTTTGAGGGGCGTCTAGGTGGCTCAGTCGGTTAAGTGTCTGACTTTAGCTCAGGTCATGATTTCACAGTTTGTGAGTTCGAGCCCCATGCCGGACTCTGTACTGACAGCTGAGCCTGGAGCCTGCTTCGGATTCTGTGTCTCCCTCTCTCTCTGCCCCTCCTCCACTCACACTCTGTGTGTCTCTCTCGAAAATAAATAAATGTGAAAAAAAATTTTTAAGGTGACGCACTCTGAACATAGAGGAAGGGCCATGAGCTAAGGAATACAAGGCTTCTAGAAGCTCTAAAAAAACAAGGAAACATTCTCCTATAGAGCTTCCAGAAGGAACACTGGCTTTTGGACATGTTAATTTTAGCCTTCTGGCCTCCAGAACTGTAAGAAAATAGATGAATGTTGTTTGAGCCACTGGAGTTTGTGGTCACTTGTTATAACAGCATTAGCAAATGCATACACCCTTCAAGGCTTCTGGTGAACAAGCCCTGCCCTTTTCTAGGAGACAGTTACTGGCCCTGCTGAGGCTGCTTTGGCACAGCATTCCTCCCAGCCAGCTTTGAAACAGGTTGAGTTTAACAGGAGTTGAGAAAAAGGTCACATATGAATGTGGCATTCACTGTCCTCCCTGTGATGATTTTTCACACTTTGCGTTCCCATGCAGATTTAGGGAGCACTTTAAAAAAGGAAAAACATCTCCATTTGCTTATTTGTGTATTTAACATGCTCTCTGTATATGAGTATTTAAAAAACACATTTATAGTTCTTTTTTAAAGAAACAATAAACCTATTACACAGTAACATTTAACATACTGTTATGAAATATGTATTTTTTTAAGTGAAATTACTATTTTTTCCAAAACTAAAACATATAGGGAGGTTGGCTGGCATTGTTTCCTATTTTTATAAATCTCTTTTATGCCTATCTTAAGAGAAGACAGCTGCATTCTCTTATGTTTCTGCAATTAACTTGTTGCAGTGTATTGTATTGGCTTAAATATTGTATATGTGTACTTTTAATGTTTTAAATGCCAAATTTAAGCCAGCTTTCAGTATGTATGTATACATGCACACGTGTGTGTGTGTGTGTGTGTGTGTGTGTGTGTGTGTGTGTGTATGTCCATGTCTGCCCTTGTGTTTTAAATGACAAAAAGTCAGCCAGCTGGCTCTGTACCCAAATTCACTATAAATCATTGTGGGTTCCAATCTTACCAAATACTGGCAACTCTAATTGCTTGAAGATAATACAGAGTAAGAAAACAGGTGGAAGAGAACAGGTAAAAATGTTATTAAATCCTCAGACACATGGGTCAGGAGATTACAATTAAATCCTCAAACTAAGGGGACGCCTGGGTGGCTCAGTCGGTTAAGCTTCTGTCTCTTGATGTCAGCTCCGATCAGAAGATCCGGGTTCATGAGACAGAACCTGGTGTGGGGCTCTGTGCTATCAGCACTGCTTGGGATTCTTTCTCTCCTTCTCTCCGTGCCCCTCCCTCGTTCGCTCTCTCTCAAAATAAATAAACTTTAAAAAAAAGAAACTTAAAAAAAAATCCTCAAACTGAGAAATACTGACATCTACCAAAAATATGTGCTCTATTTAGCTACTGCAAGAAGCTTTCCTTCAGCACAGGAACTGTGAATGACAAGCATTCTTACATGCTACCAGAACTTTGAAGTCCTATTTTTAAAAATCCTTCAAATACTCAAGAACAATTTTAGCATTAGTATTCCACATGATTATTTTTAAAAGATCACAAGGACAAAAGAATGAATCAAAGAGAAAAAAGTGCAAGACAGCTGAGCTGGAGGGTAAACGTGGAACAGAGGAGAAACTGGGATACTGCCAAGAGAGAGCCCGCCCTCCCCCCCACCAACTGCAGGAGTCCACATGCGCACCAAGACCCTGGACACCGAATTCTCTCACACAAAGGGTGGGATGTCAACAGAAGACCTAAACACGTGGTCAAACCAACTTCCATTTCTTGAAATCCTCCTTTTCTTTCATTCCTTAAGTGCATCATGGGCTAGCAACTAAGATAACAAAAAAAAGCACCTGAGGGGCACCTGGGTGGCTCAGCAGGTTAAACGTGGGACTTCGGCTCAGGTCATGATCTCGTGGTTCATGAGTTCGAGACCTGTGTCGGGGTCTGTGCTGACAGCTCAGAGCTTGGAGCCTGCTTCAGATTCTGTGGCTCCGTCGCTCTCTGCCCCTCCCCCGCTCGTGCGTGCGCGAGCGTGTGTGTGTGTGTGTGTGTGTGTGTGTGTGTGTGTGTGTGTGCGCACGCGCGTGCACGCACTCTCTCTATCTCAAAAATAAATAAACATAAAAAAAATTTTTTTAAAGACAAAGCACCCAACCCATATCGGGCTGTGGCTTCCAATTTCCCAAGAGTGTCCTCTCAGCGCCAACTCACCGAGCTGTGGCCCATGCTGGCGGCTGCTGTCAGCGCCTGCTGCAGGGCTTGGCTCTTCCTCAGTGCACCTGGCTGGGGAGGGCCTGCCGACCACTCACAGGTCAGCAGGTACTGGAGAATGTCACCATGGCCCCTCAGTGCGCTGTGCACCAGTGCGCACTGGCCTTTCTTATCCAAGTGGTCCACCTGGAGGGCAAGAGAAGGTCATGGTTTAGTATCACATCCCAAATGAAGTGCGCAACAAATCCAGTATCACTGCAGATGCTTGGTGGGGGGTGGGGGTGGGGTGTTCACATTCCAATGCAACTTTCTCTAGTGCACCAAATATCCATCTGAATTACTTCCTTGTAGTGAATGAGCCCTAAGGCCAAGGGAACCCTTTGTAGATCCAGCAAACACAAGGCACCCTCAATTCCTGTCTCTTTAGCAAAGGACTTAAAGCTCCAAGTTCTCTGGGAAACATGTGTGGGGACACAGACCAAAGCCTCAGCCAAAGCTCTGTGCTTCCCAACGCTGCTGGTGAGTAGAACACTCTAAATCTGCTGTGACAAGCTAGGATTTGGGGAGAATAAAGCAGTTCTTTAGTCATTGAAATAGGGGAGCCAGCAAAGGGCAGGGATCTGGAAAATCTAGCTATAACCAAGAAAGGGCAGGAAGGGACTCTGAAGGCCTTCTAACTGGGGAAGGAGGCCATGCACAGTCAGGTGACCTAGGACATGTCACCATGTAAAGTGGGGCCTCAAAGCCAGGAAGGCCAGCTGGCCACAAAGTTAGTGTCTAAGGGCTGCTTACCTCTAAAGGTCCAAGCAGCAACAATGGGTCATTCCCTGTCTAACCCCAGGAATACTGGACTGGAAGAGGAGCTCAGGGTCCACCCTCACCTCACTTGCAAATTCTGGTGATACTCTGCACCCTCACCCAGAAGCTTTGCAGGAGACACCTGCATGACACCCAGCCTCCTCCTACAGAGCTTTTAGCGGTGATGGGAGGGGGCCTGCTAGCCTCCACAGAAAGCTAAGCCACCATTTAGATGTAGAAATGAAGGCATGGAGATGTGCACTAATGCACCTGCCGGGAAGGCTTAATTGCAACATTCCCCTTCTTCCATGAGCTGAAGTCCCTTTACCCCAAATATTGTATTTTTGAGGGAAAATTTAAAAGGCTCTCATAGTTTCTATAAACCTAATTAATGTCTTCCTGTTGAAATTTAAATATCCTAATTAACTATAAAGACAAATACCAGCGATTCATTTCTATTTTTATTCAAAAGCACATCCCCTCTCTCCCAAAGAAATGCTTATAGCAAACCTAAAGAGAGTTTACTGTGAGCTTGGCACTGTTCTCATTTAATCTCTCAACATTAATGGTCCTAGAGTAACTTGTTTAATAATATAGTTACATTTATTTAATGCTCAGACAACAGCCCTGTGGTAGATACTGTTGTCATAATCATTTTACAGATGAGAAGCCTGAGGCACAGACTGGACAGTGTGCCCAGCATCCTAGCTGGCAGGTGGAGAAATGAGGATTGTGGACTGTCCAGTTCCTGCAGCCATATGCTCAAGTACATGGCTTCTAAGACCCATGGAACTCATTTTATTGTTAAAAAAAAAAAAAAGACATGAAATGAAATGAAATAGGATAGGGTCTTTTAAACCGATCTAGTGCTCTGTTAAAATCTGTGATTGATCGAGTACTAGGTCACCATTTCCAGGCTTTTGAAAGGATGACCTCTACTCACGCTGCTGTTGGCCTAGGGTCTCCTTGGTGTCCTGCCTCCCCATGGGTAGTATTAAGGAGAGTTAAGAGCTTATGAGCAAAACACATGACGCCTCCTCTCCAAGGCTGCACACCTGACCACCAACATCAGGCACCATCACGCCCTGACCGAAGCAGGCCGCTCACTCTTTCTGTTTAGGTGGCAATTTCTATTAGTTGCAATTCGACAAAGCAGAGACAAAAGGGAGGCTGGCCCAGCTGATGACAATTCTAACAAGGCTATGAAGACATCCTCCCCCTCTCCCCACTGGGGAATGCTACCAGCTTACCCTCGCCCCCTTCTTGGCCAGCAGACAGACCAGCTTCATATGGCCAGCAGCTGCAGCATAGCAGAGGGCAGTCATGCCGTTCTCTGACATTCCCTCCAGGCAGGCGCCAAATTCCAGGAGCAGAGTGACCACTTCCTCATGGCCAAGGTGAGACTGGACGCACAGGATTGGGGCATTATTTAACACTTCTGTTCTGTAGTTCACGTTGGCCCCTCCCAAAATCAGGAGACGGCTGACCTGTTGAATAATATCCCCCAACAAGATGAATTCTCACATAAACGTCAGTCACAACAGCATTTGGGAAGACGGGCAGTATCCTCATTCTAATCCAGGAGTTCCAAAACTAGAGTGTGCAACAGTACTATCTGCGAATGCACTGAAAATGCACATTCTTCATAGTGGAAAACTAAAAGGGCAGCTGCTTGGAAAACAGTGTGGAGGTTCTTCAAGATCTAGCAATCCCATTTCTGGGAATATATCCAATGGAAATGAAATCAGGATCTCGAAGAGATACCTGCACCCCCATGTTCACTGCAGCACTATTCACAATACCCAAAAGATGGAAACAAACTAAAATGTCTCTCGACCCATGAATAGAGAAGCAGAAGCGGTATGCACATATACAATGGAGTATTATCCAGCCTTTAAAAGGGAGGAAATCCTGTCACATGCTGCAACATGGATGAGCCTTGAGGACATTAAGCTAAATTAAAAAAGCCAGTCACAAAAAGACAAATGTATGATACCCCTTACATGAGGTACATAGAGAAGTGAAATTCAGAGAGACAAGTGGAATCGTGGTTACCAGAGGATGAGGGGAGGTGAAAAGGTTTTCTTTAACGAGGGTAGTGTTTTACTTTTATGAGAGGAAAAAGTTCTGGAGAGCTATTGCACAATAATGTGAATATATTTAACGCTACTGAATTCCGCACTTAAAAATAGTTAAGATGATAGGTGGCTGGTTGGCTTAGTCAGTTAAGCATCTGACTTTGGCTCAGGTCATGATCTCATGGTCTGTGAGTTCGAGCTCCCGCGCATTGGGCTCTGTGCTGACAGCTTAGAGCCTGGAGCCTGCTTCAGATTCTGTGTCTCTGTCTCTTTGCCCCTCCCCTACTCGCACTCTATCTCTCTCAAAAATAAATAAATAAATGTTAAGAAATTTTTTTAAATAGTTAAGATGGTCAATTTTATGTTTTTTTTTAAAACCAAAATTAAAAATTTTAAACACCCTGAAAAAAAAACCTTAGAATGCACATTCTCCAGCTCCACTTTCAGATTTCTGATTCAGCGGGTCTGGAGTGAGGCCTGAGACTGCTTTTTAATAGTTCCCTGATGATACGGATACTGTTGGTCAGTGGACCACACTTTGAAAAATCACTGTTTAAAGAAAAATAGAAAATTCATTTTTTTGTTTTTTAAATTTTTTTTTTCAACGTTTTTTTATGTATTTTTGGGACAGAGAGAGACAGAGCATGAACGGGGGAGGGGCAGAGAGAGAGGGAGACACAGAATCGGAAACAGGCTCCAGGCTCCGAGCCATCAGCCCAGAGCCTGACGCGGGGCTCGAACTCACGGACCGCGAGATCGTGACCTGGCTGAAGTCGGACGCCCAACCGACTGCGCCACCCAGGCGCCCCGAAAATTCATTTTTTATGGCAATGAAATAATCACAGGATTAAATAATTAACAGTGAGCTAACAAAGACAAAAGTAAATGCAAATAGTCTTTTTTTACAGGACATGTTCCTACAAGAAAAAGTAGAACACGTTAAAATGTTCCTGTGCCTCTGGGACTGTCAGCAGCACAAGACTCCCAGAAAATAATCTGTTTTTTCTACTGATTACCACATCCACCACCCACTAAACTTGCTGTGTGATTTTCAGAAAATTACTCAGTCTCTCTGTGCTTCAGGTACCTCCTAAGAAAACCCAGCGGAATGCCATCCCATGCTACCCAATAGGTACTCTCGGTAACAACGTTGGAAGGTGTACTTTTAGTACTTCCTTGCCGACCACCTTACAAGACTTTACCTGGAAGGTATGTGCTTAGAGGCAGAACTTTCCTAAAGATGTCTGTCGTTAATTAATACTTCGTCTGCTTCTTGGAAAAAAACATTTCCTTTGTCGGTGTAATGCTGCTGGTATTTTTACCACTTAACCCCCAATCGGTTTGTGGCTCTTCCCCCAGCCCACAGTTCTTAACCCTGCTGCACACAGAAACCACCTGGGAGCTTGAAAGTTTCCAGTGCTGGAGCCCCACCCTTGGAGATTCTGACTTGGCCATGGTACCAAGAGCTCCCAAGTGACTGCCGTTGGCAGCCAGGGCTGTAAACACATCAGGTGATAAATGCAGCTACAAAGCATGGGCTTGCTCGGAGCCAGGCACCCTCCAGCTGTGTGATTTGGGGCACGCTTCAACTGCCCTCGGCCTCAGTTCCCTCATCTGAAAAATGGAGATAACAGTTTCACTTCACTGAGCTGTTGTGAAGATTAAAAATGAACATGCCACACACACATACATACAGCACTTAGCACAGCCCTCAGCATCTCGTAAGTGCTAAATAAATATTGTCATGGTCACAGTCATCTTTTGTAAAATCTTCAGAAGGGACAAGACCCCAGGCCCCTGACAAGCACAGTAGGGAGCTCTGCCCCGGTGTCTGGCAACCCAGGTCTCCCTACCACCTTCCTCTGCCCCTGCTATCACTAGCACAGAGCAGCAGGGAGATCTCCCACTTATTTGAGGGGAGACATAGGCAGCTCCTGTTAACAGCCACCAAATGGCACATCCAGAAGTTCTCAGGTACGTACAGCAAAGTCTCAGCTCCCTGAAAGTAGGTAAAACCTAATAAGAACAACTCCCTTGACTGTTGTGAAAAAGAAAACCACAAGCCCAAAAGGGTGTTACTTGGGCCAGGCCCGGTCACCAAACTGGGGCTTTTAATACCTAACCTGACTGCAGTTGCAACCTCTTCCAAAGATAAGTCTTAGTCTATCAATAGGGAATTTTCTGGTCAGCACCAAAGAGTTAATTTGTCACAGGGCCCTTCTCTACCCACCAAAAGAGAATGTGCATAGTAAGACCCTCTGCCCTTTCCCCTCAGGGAGGGTGATCTTGTCTGGAATAATCCTTTCCTTACTTCTGCTTATAACTTTCTTGCCCCACCCTCCTTCCTATAAAGAGCTTCCATTTTTGGGGTGCCTTGGTGGCTCAGTCAGTTAAGCATCCCACTCTTGATTTCAGCTCAGGTCATGATCTCACGGTTCTGGAGTTCGAGCCAGCCCTGTGTGGGGCTCTGCGCTGGCAATGTGGAGCATGCCTGGGATTCTCTCTCTCTCTGCCCCTCCCCATCCCCTCAAAATAATAAGCTTAAAAAAAAACAACAAAAAAAACCCTTCCATTTTGTACAACTCCTGAGGGTGCCCCTCTACTTGCTAGGGGGGATGGTGCCCAATTCATGAATCCCTTAATAAAGCCAATTAGATCTTCAAACTTACTCTACTGTATTTTGTTTTTTAATACCATGCAGAAGATGCCAAGTGTTTTTCCAAAAGTGTTAACATCTCAATGAGGTTTCTGATCACTCTAGGAGACAGGCTCTTTTGTGACCTCCATTTGGCAGGTGAGAATACAGAAGCTCAGAGGGGTAAAGCACAGATTAGCTCTGGGCACAAAGCTAATTACTGTTACAGCCCAGCGGCTGCAGCAGCTCTAGCTAACATTGCTCTGCCTTCAAGGAAGGGGTTAATGGTTCATCCCGTACATTTATTCCTAACCACATGGAAATTTCCTGATTATCACCACCGCATAAGCTCTCCCTGGATAACATTTGGAAATGGCAATGTTATCTATAAACTTCTGGGTTTAATGAATGCAAATTTTAAAAAGGGGGTCCAGGGAGACAGGTGAAGCAATGTAATCACGAAAACAGAAGCGACACTGGAGTCTCAGTTTTCCAAGCATACTGGAGGTTCATAGCAACACAACCGTTTCAAATGTGTATCGCCTATCATGTAGAATATGACCGGATCCTTTCCACCAAGGGAAGTCAGGCCAAAGTCCACGCCTAGTTCCTGTCTTCTCCCCTCCCTGCCTTTGGCTGAGAGAAAAATTCTCCCGAGTCCACAGCCTTGGGAAGGACGCCCACGGCCGGCATGCACTCCGATGGTACAGTGTGAACAAAACAACCCGCTGGGTGGGAGCCTAGAGGCACTGGCAGCAAAGACCCTAGTGGGCCGGCATGACTCTGGCCTGGTGAGGGGAGACGACAGTGTTAGAAATCACTGGCGTGCCAGTAAAATTAAAATTCATCTACCAAAGTCATCATTCTGGAGCAAGTCACTTTAATTTACCAAAGTGGCAAACTGCAATTGCTCAAAATGACATTCATTCCTGTATGACAACATTTAATACTCTCTAAAAAAAGTTCCCTAATTGCATGCATAATTTTAAATTACTGTAATTTGTTCAAGATTCTGTGAAAACCTTTTTTTTTTCTTGAAAGATAAAAGAAACAGAAGGATAATGGAACGCCTTAAAATTCTATAACCAAGTTATAGAATTTTGAGCACAGTGTAGAAGCAGATGACACTGGAGTTCTATAAAACAAAGTAAAGACAAATAACTCTTAGAATTGAAAGTATGTTAAAAGTAAAGTCTATGATCTCAGGAGGGTCAAGCTCATTACATTCTTATGCTGTACCTTTTAATTTACTGTCTTAAAAACATTTGTATTTAAAAACCCTGTATTTGACAGGGTATAACGCTTTCCATTTACTTTCCTCCACTTTAAAAGAGGAACTTCTGGGCCCATAATGCACTGGTGAAAACAGATATTGCCGCATTTTTATTATTTCTTTCTTCCTCAACATTATAGAATTTTATTAATTATGGAGAATTCAAAAGATATACTTTTAGCTGAGAGGAAAGATGAAACCATGTTATTGTAGTAACCTCAACTCTCATTTCTAGAAAATCTAAGTAAAACAAAAACTCTTAATATGACTTCTTCACTATGATCAACCCTGTCATCAGCAGGAGAAGTTCTTCTTAACTACTAAAACCAGCTTCTCTGTAAAACATGCATGTGGGTTCAGCCTGGACACAGCACTCACACCGAAAAGTCTGGAAACTGGGGGAGTGGGACAAAGCACAGGGTTCTTATGAGTGGCTCTCCACTGCTGCTTTGCTGCGAGGTGCCCCGCCAAGAGGGGAGTCAGGCTGAAATCCATTAAGCCTAGGACCCTAACAGTGGGCTGAGTCTGCCCGCAGAAGGCTGTGCTTTTATCCTTGCAAAAACCCTGTCTGCATCCATGGGGGAGCAGTGGCCTTTCTCCAACCAGCACCAAGGCCCTGCATGGAGCACCAGGGCTCTAGGGGAGCTGCTCCAGAGTCGGGGGACTCCCATATCCTCTATAACATAGGGGCTCCTCTGTGTGCTCATTCTACCCTCTCTACCAGGAAGCCAGAGGAGAGAGAAAGGAAGTAGAACTATGTCTACCAAGGAAGCGCTCTGCAAGGTCCACACTCCCAGACACACAGCTGAGTGGCAGGTGCTGAGGATGGGGTGTGCACACAGTGGGGGAGAAGAGGTGCAGGACTCCCCCAAGGGCACTCTTTCCAGGTGGGTCTGATGAACTGAAGTGAGGAATAGGGAAGAGAGATGCCCAGAAACCTCCAGGGCTTCGAAAGTCCTTCCCTGTATGACCACTTGCTTATACTCACCCTTGATGCTGCTGAGCAGGCAACAGGTATGATTGTGTTCATGGAGGTGTTGGAAGGGGAGGACCTGGCTCCTTGGGAAACTGCCTCAGAGGTTGTGTATGCAGCAGGGCACGTCAGGGCCTGGGGCTGAAAGGCCTGGAGTCCAGCTGACATATCGAGTGGAAGGCACTTGTGATCTTTTTACTACATTGCATTGGACAGGATGGTTGTATGCTGCTGGAACATAAACCAGTAATTCCCACAATCTTTGTGGGAGTTAACCCTCCTGTGTTGCCTTAAAAGACACTTGGCCTTCGTGTGTTTTAGATTCTCAGACTTGCTTAAAGGAGGAAGGAAAATTGACTCTAATAAGCACAGCAGTGCACTGTGACATGACAGCCACTGATCAGGAGGGAAGAAGCTCCCGGCCCAGTAGCAGGTCGACCCCCCTACACTTTCCACCGTCATAAATGCACACGCACACACAACCTTTAGTTAACACATTTTCTCTGTGCAACCATCGCTTTGTTGTCACTCATCACTGCTTAATTTCCTATGAACCATAAAGAGATAGTCCAGATTAGAGACCCAGGACAGTTTAAAAATCAATTTTCCCTAGAAATCTCCCTTTGACCTTTGGTTTCCTTTGTGAATTGCTTCCTTATCACATCCTCTCTTAGACAGTCCCCACGTGCTCACATGGCAGCCCACGTTTCCCTGCCCAGGAAAAAGCTAAACTTCTACAAGAAAACCAGTAATAGGGCATTCAAGCCTGTGTGATTTATATCGGGGGGAAAAGTATCATTAGAAGCTCCACCAGCTCCTGTGGCTGCCACATGGTACAGGGGACAGCAGGGCTGCCACCACCAGGAAAGGTGGTGGGGGCTGGGGCCCCAGCTTTCCGGGCACAGGGTGGCTCACCTTCACATTGGGGGTGTAGAGATTCCTGAGAGAGGCGAGGGCGGCAGAGAGGCCCTCGGTGCTGTACCCGATCCACAGGGCTTGGAGGTGGCTTGAGGAGATTCCTGTCTTCTTACTGAGGCCCTGAAAGTAATCAGAGATAAGTGGGCCTCATCCTCTCCTTTCCCAGCTGTGTCAAGCTGAAAGGGGTAGGCTCGGGAGGGTGCAGATCTGCACTAACTCAGGGAAATGCCGAGGCACAGAGAACGCTGGACATGTAAGCTGTCCTTCCCACCCTAAAATCAAGAATCAAGGAACTAGCCCACCCTTGCTACATACACGATGCCTGAGGAAAGACATGGCAATGAAGACCAAGTTTCTTCTTATAGAAGTTCTCCAGTCAAAGGAAGAATAAAATTTGGAATATCACCATCCTGTAACCCTTAATGCAGAGTCCAGGCAAACATCAGTAGTGACTGATAATACCCCACTAAGAGAAGCTAGCATGAATTCCTTACCTCCTGATGGAAGAAAAACCCTACAGACGTATAAAGAGTTAAGTATAACTCTAAAGTAATTGTGACACCCTACAAAAACAAAACAAAACAAAAACAAGCAACAACCAAACCCGAACCTGATTAAGCCTCTAGATACAACTAGCAAATGACATGGGGCGCCTGGGTGGCTCAGTTGGTTAAGCATCAACTCTTGATTTCAGTTCAGGTCATGATCTCGAGGTTCACAGAGCCTGCTTGGGATTCTCTCTCTCCCTCTCTCTCTGACCCTCCCCAACCTGCACTCACTCTCACTCTCTCTCTCTCTCTCAAAAGAAATAAACTTCAAAACAAACAACTAGGAAATGACAGGAAATCCAGAGGAAAGAGAACCATGTTAAACTAGACCATGAAAAATAAGACCGTGATCAGAAAATCCAGGCTGTATGGAACTACACAGGTCACGTAGCTCACGTTCTTCGGCAACTAAATAACCAAGAAACAAAAGGGAACGAAAGAAATGGAAACTTTAGGTGAAGAGGAACTTTTTAAAACAGATGTTAAGGGGGAAAAAATAGGGCTCATGGAAGGCTCTGAGAGGGTTGATAAAGCTGTTGAAAATCTCCAAAACCAAACACTCAAAATGACAACAAAACTCTTCTTCAAGGTGGCGCGTCTCACCTTGAAAATGTGTGCCTTCAGGATGTGATGGCCAAGCTCCATGGTTTGCTGGCGATTCAGCTTGCCCTCTTGTCGAGAGAACATGAATGCCAGGAGAGCGTGCCCATTCCTGGAACAAGAAACACAAAGCTTAGGAACAAAAGACTCCATTCCACGAACTGTAGGCTCTCAGGTGTGAACATCTCCACACAACTCTGGACTATTCTCCTGGTGCTTCAGCATCGCCAAACAAAATGGGTCAAAAGTTGCCTCTTTATAAAAGATGGCCAATGCTATTTATTCTTCAAGTCATTTTAGGGCTTTCTCTGGATTCCCCTATCTCTGTGGAGTGACCCAGAAAGAAGCTCTAGGACAAGGCAGGTCTTTACCTTTGGAACCATCCACTCTCTGTCCCTCATCCATCATTCTTCACCTTGTTTATTTATTTATGTCTGTCACAAAAATGTCAATTCCATGGGATTAAGGGTCTTGCCTATGGCACATCAATAGGCATAATACCTAGCAAATGCCTAGCCCTTAGCAACCACTCAAATATGTATTTCTTGTATGGATGGATGAATAGAGGGACAGGTGGAGCAGAACCATCACTGGACCTGGCATTCAGGTCTCCCCCGTCAGTGTAATCACTACTGGGAGTAGGCCTGGCCAAAGGATAAGACCTGACAAAGAGAACAAAACAAAAACCAAGCCATGCAAAGCAACAGCACATACTCAGAAATACCTAGAATTCTAGGCTTGGATGGAACACAGTTCCTTACTGGGTGGAGAAAACTAAGATGTACAAGCAGACTTGCTGTGTCTGGGCACATGGTGGACATTCAACTGACACCACCAATTAACCCCTCACTAACCCTTTCATGAAGAAGCCATCCTACCCATCACCCTCTCCACATCTGCAAGACTCATTCCGTCTCCTGTGGGATCCATGCCTCTGTCTGAGCCAATTTGTTTGGGAAAGATGTTAGGGGCTGCTTATTCCAACAGCAATGACTTCTGTACAACGTGAATTCTTTTCATTTCTATCAATCTGACAACTCTGAGGTGCTGGATTTTTTGTTTTGTTTTGTTTTGGAGGGAATGCAGGTAATGGTGGAGAAAAGGAAGCATTATGGGAAAAAAAAATGCATTCTCCCAAATGTTTTGTGGGAGTTACTAATCTAGATGAGTAAAATCATGCATCATTTAAATAGTGTTTAGCTATCCAACTGCCTGCCTGTTTTTCAAATAGGTCATAAACTATGTTAGAGATGAAAAAAATCAAGGCAAGTAGAGACCAAGAGATTGCTTTTTATACTTCAGGGGAAGGCATGACTTAAAAACATGCTGACACTGAGTGCCTTGTCCAACATCTCGTAAGGGATTAGAGCTCTTCCACAAGCACACAGTCTGTACTTCTTTGCCCACATTCCACCTCCCATACCTCAGGCTTGGGTTTTCCCTCTCAGATGAGATTCTCCCATGTTCCCACCCTCCCTGCTCCCTCCCACCTACCAGTGGTCCAGGCTCTATATCCTCCCTAGTTCCCTAGTCCCTAGCCATGGGCAGGTCCCAGGGTTCAACCTGGCTCACATCTCTCAGCCATAGCCTAAGCCATCCTTAGTCTCCCAGTCTGCTGAACTCAATGGCCACACCAACTGTGTCCACCACAAAGACATACTAGGCTAAGTACCATGGCTACACCCCTAATGGGGAAATGATCATGCATCCTTCAGTGGCTTCTAGTGATCTCAGCTAAGCACGTGGCCTCCTGCCTAAGGAGATAATTCACGTAATCACTAGATAGCTGCGTTCCATTCCTCTATATCCCATTTACTTTTCTTCCCTTCCTCCTAGATCCTGCAGTGCTTTCTAAGGCTACGTGCACTTATAATTCTGTTCATTATATACCAGATGCAGAAACTTAGCTGAATTGTTTCACTAAACCGTACAATCCCGCAAACCACTAAACAGTTTGTTTACATGAGGAAACAGAGGCCTGGACAGGTCAAATGATTTGCCCAAAAGATCAAATAGCTGGTGAACAACTGAGAAGAGATTTGAACTGCAGTCTACCTAATGCAAGCACCTATGCTCTTTATCAGTGCACCATGATTTCTCATTCATTCACTCATTAACATCCACCTTGTAACTAGCACCATGCTTGATATGGAGGATTCCACAGGGAACAATGTGAGGTGCTTCCCTGGAGGAGCTCTCAGCTACCAGAGGACTATAAACAACATTCAGCAGAATGGTGCCATGAATCACCTCAATGGGAATACAGAGGAGACAAGTGGCCTGTGCTCTCTGCCCCTATCCCCTTGCATTTCCAATGTCTCCTTCTTCATGGATCAGGTTTCCCCACATTAACCCCACACCTTTCCAACAACACCTCCAACTCCTGTGTTTAAAAAAACAAAACAAAACAAAACAAAATACCCTTTCCCCACAAACAAATCCAAACCTCTCCACCCTTACACTTCTTATCCCAGAATTTTGGCGCTCTCCTCTTCCATCCCTCACAGCTGGATGGAAGTAATCTCTAAGAATGTGGGAACTTCCTCCTCCACTGGGAAGCCAAACTCCCTCTTAGTTATCATCTTCCTTCACCTCTCAGCAGCTCTTGCACCCCAACCTCCTTCCTGGAATTCTGCTCCATACCCCAGAAGTCAGAGCTCCCTTTCTGCTAACTACACTCCCTCATCAGGCCCCTCCATCACTTCTCCATGAATGATGCCACATCTTCACCTCCAACTTCCCCACCATCAGACATCCCCCCCCCCACTTGAACAGGCAGTTCTGCCAACCCCACCAGCTCAAGCTGCTATAAGCAAAAGGCATCTCATGTCCTGCAACACGTGCTCCACACCTCCTGCTTTTCTTACCCTTCCTAAGAACAGTGCCACTCCTAGCTTCTGTGGCTTAACACCCTGATGTCCTCTACAGCTCCCCCTTCTCCTTGACTTTGCTTATAAGGCCAAGCTGTACCCACCCATCTCATGTTATCAGAGCCAGTCTCAACCCCTCTGCATCCCGAAGCCAGGTCCACCAAGTCCCTGCTGCTGTCACACAGGTTCTCATGGTCCAACCCTCCACACTCCTCCCAATGTAGGTAGTCTGCACTTTCGACCTGCTCAATTGAGGGCTCTCCAGAGATGACTGATTAAAGTCTATTCTCCCTAGCACATCCTTCTGTTAAGTCTTCTATCCCATGACAAAAGCTCCAGCCAAACTAGGTTTGTTGTTGCCAAAACACAACCTGCCATTTGACATGATGACTTGGACAGCTCCTTCTGTCTGCAATAGCCTCTTTTCCACCTACTAAAATCCTATCTGTTCATTCCTCAAGTCCATGACATGACAGCAGACAGGAGGTTGCTCAATATTTTAAAACTCCTGATGCAACCCTAATGAACTGATGGATCTGGGAAATAATCATCAGGCCTCCGAGAGACATTAAGACATTGTGTGCCTCCTGATGGAAGCAGACCTACTATCTATTAAGTATCCTTGCAAAAATTATTTTAAGATAAAATCTGACCAATTTCAGGAAATAGAGGTGATAAACACAGTAAATACCATGAGAATGCAATCAGCAAAATTCAGATTATGGGAAACCATATAGGACAAATTACTCAGTTATTCTTTTTAAACAAATAAAATGCAAGGACAAAGCAGAAACAGAAGGAGAAGCAAATCTATAGATTAAAAGAGGCACTGTAAAACGCATTTTCATGATCTTATCTGGATCCTGATTCAAACATACTAGAAAAATATGAAGGAAGTAAAGAAATTTGGTCACAGCTAAATGTGTGATAATACTGATAAATTAGTCTGAACATTTTAGGTGTGGCAATGGTGCTGTGGTTAAGTGTGAAAATGTCTTTTTGAGGTACATAATCAGTTACTTGGTAAAATGTCCTGGTATCTACAACTTGTTAACGGCAAAAGATGACAGATGCAGTAAATATTGCAAAATGTGAATTATGTTTCAGTCTAGGTGATGTGCATGAAGACTTTAAGCAACTTATTCCTCTTTTTAATTCTGTTCCTGTAATTCTAACATAAGGAATAATGAAAACAAAGAAGAGAATTCTATTCCTTTCCTGAAAAGCACCAGGACATGCACAATAGGTTGCTTTATTTATAAATAACCCAGAAACAACTGCAAGGCCTCACAGTAAGGGTAAAGTACATCATTATTCGCCTACTAGGAGGTTTGCACACCCATGAAAAATGATACTTTGCTAAAATTTCCAAACTGCTTGCTAAGCTATCCATGATGTGTAAGCAAAAAAAAAAAAAAAAAAAGCAGGATAGGAATTTAATATAGAAAAGATGATTTGGAGAATGTTTAAAATGCATGGAAAGAGACAGAAATAAAAAGTGAGATGTCATTGACTCTGGGTATTGGGTTCTTTTTGCTGCTTCTCCCTAATTAGGGCAAAATTACAACTAATTAGGGTGGGAAGAGAAATGCTACCCATCATTCAAGGCCCAGCCCAAATGTCCTCATGTATGTGAAACACTTTCCAAAAACGGTCTTCCCTAGCTGGAAGCCTCCCTTTCCTAAAGTCCATGTGCGGTGCTTTCTTCCCACATGGTCACTTCCTCCCTCACTTGCCCCCTTGTGTGGGAAGCCCTTGAGAGCTGGGCCCTTATCCCAGGACTCTCTGAATCTGCCACAGTACCCTGAATGTGGTGGGCCCGCAGAGACTTCTGCTGAAATGCATCCAGTAGTGTCCTTTCACCAGCCTTGTCTGCTGAATGAAATTCCAGAACTAAAGGGGTCTTGGGTAAATACTGATGTGCACAATGCCAAATAGGAACTCCTTATACTTTGCACCCTGGATGTCTCTCTTGTCCTGGTCCAGTCCTGGTCCTACCCTGGGTAATTCCCCACACATGCTTCTTGGAACACATCAGCACTCAGGAGCCCAACATTTCAGGTACACGTCTGCTAGTCACTGCACAGTGAGCTCTGCTCCAGGCTGCATTACCTCAGTGCTGCCCACCACCCAAAGCAGAGCGAGGCTTTACAGTGACTACAGTTCAACTTCCTCTGCTTCAAACCCTAGTGACAAATCTACATCCCCTGTTGAAGTTTCTCAACTTGTTTTTATGTTTCTACAAACTCGACTGTAGCCTATCTTCCTAGAAAATGATCCAACTTGGCTAAGTATGTCAAATATACGGTACACATATCACCTCGTTATTTACAGTCTCGCTAAATAACCTGGGAGTTACAGTTTGTTGCCTCAAACCAGACTCAAAAGAACACATTTTTAGCCTGGTGTTACCTCAGAAAACAACAGTACCCACAACATGAAACAGCCAGACTCCCATCTGGTCAATGTCAAATCAATACTCATGGGGAAGAAGGTGATGCAGCTTACAAATGCTCATTTCACCTCTTCATTCCTGGACCCCAGCATCTGGTCACCTGGCCAGTTCAGCTCATAGGGAACAGTTTAGCAGCTTGCTGGACCTGGTACCGAGTCGGGGGCAATTATGACTCACAGACAGCAGAAACCATTCAAGACAACAGTGATGCAGGCCAAGGCCAGGGCCAGGCAGAAGTAGTAGACAAGAACCCACCCTTGGAAACAAAAGCATCTGCACCCTCAAATTCCCTGACCTCTCACTCTGACTAGCATGAGGCCACATGAGAGGCAGGCTTACCGCCTTCCCTCCCCTGAGCAGTGCAGAGAGCGGAGTCTTGGCCCCACCCTGCTGAGACTCCTCAGTGGAACCTTCCACTCCCTAGATGCAGCTGCCGCAGGACCATCTCATAAATGGGGCATCTGAGGTCTGAATCTGAATCCTGCTGACCCCAAGCCTGTTACACTGCACTGAAGCACAAATGCAAATAATCACAACCAGCTGTGATCACTGTGCTCCATTTGGGGCCTACAGGCATATCTGATCCCTGGGACAAGATTCTGTATGCCCAAGAGGGGCAGCCCAAGACAGTGCACAGACTCAAGGTGAGGAAGCTGAGCTGAGAGTGGCTTCTGGAGAAGCCCACTGTTCCCTGGAGCATGTACCACACTGTGACTCCCATAAAGGGGACCAAGGTCTAGAAGAGAATGGACAGCGAAGAAAGGTCACCAGGCATTGCTCAGCTTCTCTCTCACTGGATGTACTCGCATACAAATTTCTAGCAATTAAAGGATGGAAGTTTTTGTTTAGCAGCAAGGTTTTCCACGGCCCTCCTGAATTGTTCATCATGTGTTGCCTTTCCATTGAGAAGGGTGAACTGGAGAGGAGGGGAAAAAAGGGTGAATTGTGTTTGGAACCCCTTCTCCAATCGCACGTTAGACTCCCTGCAAACAGCAGACAGGAAGCGGCCTGCCATACCTGGGCTCGCATAAGAAGGCCGTGTTTTCACCATCTGCTCTCCAAACGAGCCACTCCCGGAAGGACGGGTGGCAGAACATGCGGGTTTTGTCTCGCCTCTTAATGAGGAAGCAGGAGAGAGCATCCATCCTCTGCTGGAAGTCCTCCCATCCCTGCTCCCCTTGTACGTGGCCCGCGTTAATGGCCTGAAAGATCTGCTCATCCGTCATGGGGTGGAGGGATGCGAGGGCCACGTTTAGAATCGGAAGTGCTCTCTCGAAGGCGGACTGGGTCATGAACTTCATGTTGCACTGCAGCAGATAGAGCTCAGACAGAGACACGGGGACCACCTTGTAGCTGGCACTTTTGATGACCAAATGTCCCCTCTGGAAGAGGTCCAAGGTGAGTTTGAGGTACAGGTAGGAGCCGAGGCTCCGCAGCACCAGGTGGCTGCTCACTTTCCCAATAAGGGCGGCATCGGCCTTGCCGTTCAGGGAGATGTTGCTGAGGATGTCCTGGCTGCTGTGGACCCTGTGCTGGACGTAGGCATGCAGGTCACTGTGAATGTCTTTGTTGTCCGGAAAGTCATCTAAGGAAAGCTTGACGAATGGCAGCGTGCTCACAATTTCCTGTGGAAAAAAAAACGCCAAAAACCCACAGTGTCAGTCCACAGAGATTTCTTTTTTATGTCAGCTGCATTTCAAACTAGATTCACTAGTTTTCTTTCAAGGAGGATTTTCATGGATTACAGGGACTCATTGTTTTGTATTAAAACATGTAATAGGATAAGTTGAAGATAAAAAGCTTATGTGAAAGAAATCCTGATGCGAGATCGAATCAGTAATGGCTTTCCCGAGGCCCTCATCTGAAGACTCAGAAACGAGCAAGATGTAAGAGCCCTGGGCAGACAATGGCAAGCTGGCCATTCCAGCACAGGGGCAGTGAGACCCTGAGGTGACCCAATACTCATAATCCTTACATTGTGCAGAGGTTACATAACAAGGACAGACACAAACCAGCACTGTGTATCTAAGAACACGGCCAGACACCGAGATAAGAGGCATCCCTCTCTGTGCATCAGATACTGGGACTGTATAACCGACAGGAAATCTGAAACGGCCCCTGCCCCCCGGCAGGCTATACCGCAGCCACAGCATGCCTTAATGAAGGTGCCGTACTTCAGGATAGCCTGCTAGCTTTTTTTTTTTTTTTTTTCAACGTTTTTTATTTATTTTTGGACAGAGAGAGACAGAGCATGAACGGGGGAGGGGCAGAGAGAGAGGGAGACACAGAATCGGAAACAGGCTCCAGGCTCCGAGCCATCAGCCCAGAGCCTGACGCGGGGCTCGAACTCACGGACCGCGAGATCGTGACCTGGCTGAAGTCGGACGCTTAACCGACTGCGCCACCCAGGCTGTTCATTCCAAGTAAACTTTTAAGTTCAAGTATAACATACAAACCATAATTGCACAACGTCATTAATTTTTACAAAGTTAAATACATCTGTGTAACCAGCAGCGAGAAACAACGTCACCAGCTCTCGGAAGTGCCGTGTCCCTTTCCATCCCACCCCCATTCGAAAGATAAGCACTCTCCTCACACCTAACAGCAGAGAGGAGTTTCTGGTTTTTTCTTTAAGCTAACCACTATCTGGGGCGCCTGGGTGGCTCAGTCGGTTGAGTGTCCGACTTCGGCTCAAGTCATGATCTCTCGGTCTGTGGGTTCAAGCCCCACGTTGGGCTCTGGGCTGACAGCTCAGAGCCCGGGGCCTGCTTCATATTCTGGGTCTCCCTCTCTCTCTCTCTGCCCTCTCCCACTCATGTTGTCTCTCTCTGTCTCTCAAAAATAAACAAACACAACCACTATCGTTTCTGAAGAATTTGACCCATGTCCTCACTGAATATAATAATTGCAGGGGGCAGGCTGAGTATAATCACTCCCATTTTACATGCATGGTAACCGAACCCTGTGAAAATTTAAACAGCTAGTACAGAAAATATAGGACTCCCGTTCCTTTGCTCTATCGATTACCAAATTCCGCTTACTGTGTGATAAATGACTGCAAAGGGTATAAATCAAATGGCCATAAAAACAAATGTCAAGTGAGGCTGAGGCCTAATGCCACTTTTAATGAGAAAAGAAAAGAACCCAAATGCTATTTTTAGATAGACATCATCACAAAAGGGCAAAAATCAAAATCTAAGAGTAATGTCTTTACTAAAAAAGGACAGGGGTAGAGGGAAGAAGTCAAAGGTTGGTAAGATATAATCTGGGTTCAAATGAGGGGAAAGATGAGGAAAAGAATTAAAAAAAAAAGCACTTCATTTCGCTACAAGTGGAATCTTATGTTGAAGTTTTATGAAAAAATAGACCTTATTTCAGAATTGGCCTTAAAAATCTTTTCTTCCTTGAAAGAAAGGAAGAAAGAAACAACAAGACAGAGAAGGAAGGAAAGAAAATAAAAGAAACAAAGTCCCACTGCAATTCCACACAAATAACTACAGGAATAACTTTAAACTCCAGTAGATAAATTGAGTTACTTCCAGGGCTGGACTCTTGTATTTTAGAAGTGCAGGGACAGTGCAGTGCTAAGAGGAGACTTTCCTGACATCTTGATTCATGGAAGGTAAAAAGGTCAGAGTTTCACTCATTTGGGGCTTTGTGGACTAAATATTTCAAAGTCCTAATGTAGTTTTCAATTAAGCAGCTAAACGCTTTTTAACAGTTTATGTTGTTAATCACTATAAATTCTGGGTATGAGGTCTTGGAAAGAGACTGGAGAATTCTTTCTCACCTGAAAGTTTGCTCTTACAGTCACAATCAGCTTCAACCAGGCAGGAAACTTAGAAATAATTTTGGTAATAAATGAAGAAAGCGTATCTCCATAATCAGGCTTATGAAACTCCGCTTCATTTAAGCCATCTATCAAAATAATATATTCTTCTTCAGGAATTTTCTGCTCTAAAGGATAAAATAATTTTTTAATTAAGAAATTATACATTTCTAGAAAATGGCACCACCCAGTGAATTTTAGTGTTAGGAAAAGCTAAAAAGGTTTACATATTGCAGAAGAAATGGTTTTCAGAGAAGCACATTTTCTATTAAATTTATAATGGAAACCAGAGCAGACAGCCAAGAGAAAAACAAATCTTATAAAACAGTTTTCAGAAACATATTGCATTACACACATTAGCAGGATCTCACCCATGGATATGATACAGTTAGCTCTTCATACACTCCTTTCACTGGGGTGAGCTATAGCTAAGATAACTGGCATATATGGAGATTAAATCTGGAAAAGATGCTAGGTCCTCCCCATAGAATCCCCCCTGCCCTGCAATGGATGTCCGGGAATGAAAAGGGACCCTCAAAAGCCAAGCATCTGGCCCAAGGCACGCAGCCAGCCAGTGGTGAGAACCTCACTTTTACAGACTCCTAGAACAGGGCTCTTTCCCACAAGACTGAATCTAGTTTTCCATTTATTAGCACCAACTTTCTGTCCAAGAAACTGAGGAGAAATGATGACAGATCTGTTTCCATCCCAAAGTGCTATGGAGGCAGGTAAACTAGCTTAAAAGGTGAGGAATGAGGAGGAGAAAGGATAAGAAATGAACAGCCCATAATAGCATTAATGTCCCCTACCTTGTCGAGTATTTCAAGGGCAAAAAAAAAAAAAAAAAATCAAATGAACACTTCTAGAAAAGCCTTTAGGATCAACTCAACTGAGCACAGCCCCTGAAAAAAAAAATAGCTGGCAAGTTCTCCAATCAACCAACTTGTTCCCCCACTAGGTAGGAATATAAAATATGCAGGCAACAGTTTCTAGGGCATAAGTCATCTGTATAACCTATGGTTACAAATTAGCTACTTTGGAAATATTCAACGGGGAGTGAATTCTTTATTGGAGGCATTTCTTTCAAAACTACACCATTCAAGAAGCAAGCAGGGACCCTAGGGAGATGGTCCTGAGTAAGGGAATGATCAGTGCACAGATTCACCCACATCCTTGCCTGGTGCCCACCCTCGCCCCCATCCAAGTGCTTCTGAGGACCGTCCTGGGGACTCTGGACTAGAGAGAGAGAGGGTATGGGTGGCTGCTCGGAAGTACCGTTTCTCAGGCTTGTGAGCGGTTCCAGCACTCCTCTCCTGAAGGCGGCCACTGGGTCCTGCACGCAGGACCGGAGGCTCAGCATGCTCTGTAGCTGGGGCTCCCTGATCAGTAGGTCCCTGTAGGCAGCCAGCTGGTGGGACCGGCACAGCAGAGCTGCAATGCTGTGCACGAACTCAGGCACCAGGCACGTGTACGTGTTGTCAGCTTGGCAGTAGTGGTAGGCCACGACCTATGCGGGAAGCAGAGCCGTCAGCACCCCTCTTGACATGCTCCCTCCGTGATCTCAAACTCTCAAACACATGCGATGCCCCCTCTGCTACGGGAATGAAATACGTTGTTTCCATTCCCCAACACTGAGTCATTATTTAGCTTAATTGTTTCAGTTATTCTTTCATTCATTCACACAGTTTGCCAAGTTCTGGGCAGACTCTTAATTGCAGCCGCAAATCCATCTTGATTAGCACTAAGATCAGCACAAGGTACTCTGTATCAAAAATAATGAATAAGCCTCATTCATAAAACCTAAAGCCAATCCTGGCTTAGAGCATCTCGGAATAATCCCAATGTACTCAACATCCAGAAGTGCCGAAGTGCCACATTCACTTCATTCCTACTTTCAAAACAGCAGCATTTCCTTGGGAAACTCATGTGCTGCTCCCCAAAAGCAGATAAAGTTGGTGGCTAGGAAAGTGGCTCAATCAGTTGAGCATCCGACTTTGGCTCAGGTCATGATCTCAAGGCTTGTTGAGTTCGAGCCCTGCATCATGCTCTGTGCTGACAGCTCAGAACCTGGAGTCTGCTTCAGATTCTGTGTCTCCCTCTCTGTCTGCCCCTCCCCATCTTGTACTCCGTGTCTCTCTCAAAAATAAATAAACGCTAAAAATTTTTTTAAACATTTATTTATTTTTAAAATGTTTTTATTTATTTTTGAGACAGAGAGAGACAAAGCACGAGCAGGGGAGGGACAGAGAGAGGGGGAGACACAGAATCTGAAGCAGGCTCCAGGCTCCGAGCTGTCAGCCTAGAGCCGGACGCGGGGCTCGAACTCACAGACTGTGAGATCATGACCTGAGCTGAAGTCGGACGCTTAACCAACTGAGCCACTCAGGTGCCCCAAACATTTATTTATTTTTGAGAGAGAGAGAGAGCACAAGCCTGCACACACATGGGTGCATGGATGCAGGGGAGGGGGAGAGAGAGAGAGAGAGAGAGAGAGAGAGAGAGAGAGAGAGAGAGAGAGAGAGAATCCCAAGCAGGCTTCAGCACTGTCAGTGCAGAGCCCTTGCGGGGTTTGATTCCACAAAAGGTAAGATTATTACCTGAGTCAAAATCAAGAGTCAGACATTTAGCCAACTGAGCCTCCCAGGCACACCCACAGCTGCTTCTTTTTCCCAGACAGGAGGGCCAGCAGTCTAGCTCAAACCTTTAGTCTCCTCCCTGCACACACACCTGACACTGGAAATACTCAACAACACCAGAGTTTGAAGGACCAAAATCAGAAATTACCAAATGTCTGCCTATAGCGTGAAGAGACACATAGGAGAGAGGTTCCTTCCCAAGCACTGAGGGGATAAGGAGTTTTGCCTTTGTTAGGATGGATTTGAAGGGGCAGCAGGCTACTCGTTAGAGTCCAAGGAAAGTGCCAGGTGCAGAACTGTCCTGGGAGAAGAGCTCTGTAGATGTATGGAAACTCTGATACATTCCCACATGAGAATACAAGGAGGAACAGGGAGTATGAGAAAAGGAAGGTGAAAAAAGTAAAAATGTATGTGTGCAAAGTGCTTTCTGTTCTCCAGAAGGGTCTGAGTGCCTGCTGTTCCCAGAGCTCCTCACAACCCTGCCTCACCAGGTGTGGTTCACAGCTGCGGACTGCACACAGGTTAAATGCCTCACCAGGTAACAAGGGCAGGCAGTGGAAGCTCTGGGATTAGATTCCAGGTCTGTAAACTCTTAAAAGCAAGTGGCAAGAGTAGACATGGCCAATTTGGAACTGTTGTGTGACTTCTGTTTTAGATTAAAATTATCATCCACACTCTGAGGAAAGCTGACTGCTTTTCCCCTTTGCCCTGGAAAGATGAGCAGGAACACAGGAGGACCCCTAAGCTTGTAGAAACCACCAATAAGGCAGGCAGCACACCGGTCTATGTCAAGCACCATGTCTGACCGAAGAAGTCTGTCAGCCGAACAGTGGGTCATGAAACCAGTCTGGAGCCACAACAACTTGTTTTCATTTCATAATGTTGGTTATATAAGGCTGCGAGAATACCGTGATGCTTTTGCTTCAGTTGTGTGTTGTAAGTACGTGCACAGGTCTTCCGGGTAAAATATATCTCTTACACAAAGTGGTTTGAAAAATCACTATAGCAGGGTGGCTTTGAAGTCTGCACTATACTCTTCATCTCAGATCACTCATTTCTGACTAGAGGACTGTCGCCAATCAGTGGCCGGAGCTGCCTACGCCAGTGAGGAGCAGCTCTCACCTGAGAAGAAGCAAGGAGCAAAGATCTGGGGCAAAAAACGCCTTCTTTTCAGTCCCCTGCACCAAATTCACCCTCAGAGCGTTTCCTCTGAATCCAGGGGCATTCCTAGATGCCCCTGGCACCATCCACCTCATGCTCCCCAGCTCTGCCTGCCCCACCACTGCTGCCCAGGAAGAGAGACCCCAGCAGGTCACTAGGAGTGAGAGACGTAACTGTTCTAATGCACAGGGTGGCTTATGAACTTGTCACAGATGCTGAGCAGATGGAAAATTTCAGAAGGACCCTGATGACCATGAATCTATCAAGAGAAAGTCAGCCAAGTCTCTTTCTTAACCTCACAAGAAACCTCTGACAGAGGGATGCAGGGAACCAAAGTCCCCAGGCAACAGAGAACAGGCGTGGTGAACTGGATCACGTTCAAGGCTCCCAAGTGAAGGACAGCACATGCTTGTAAGGATGGATTTGTGGCACCCGTGATACCACCTGCTACTTTGAGGAATTCTTTCAATCCATTGTTTTTTTAATTTTTAAAAAAATTTTACAATGTTTATTTATTCATTTAGAGAGACAGAGTATGAGAAGGGGAGGAGCAGAGAGAGAGGGAGACACAGAATCCGAAGCAGGCTCCAGGCCCTGAGCTGTCAGCACAGTGTCTGAGGTGGGGCTCGAACTCACAAACCACGAGATCATGACCTGAGCTGAAGTTGAGCGTTTAACTGACTGAGCCACCCAGGCGCCCCTCAATCCATTGTTTAAGATGAATCAAAGTCCCCTGCCAGTGTCTGGAGATATTTATTTTCATTAATACCTTTTACTTGGAGTACTTGATCACTATTTTATCAAAAGCTACCTTTTTACATTAAAGAACTATCTCTGTTTCAAGATCCCTTTTTCTATTCCTTTCTCAGAAGCCAAACTAACAAATCTTGTTCTCTTTCTAGAAGAGTCCCCTAGAGCAGGAGCAGGTTACCTTAGAAGCGAGGTATTTCACTGCGTCCTCTCTTGGTCTCTGGTTCTCAGGAGTATCAGACCCAGACCCAGGGGGTGTTTTGGTCATGTTGGTAACAACTGCAGACGAGCTCGGTGAAAGCAACGGAGTGAAAGGAAGATCCTGGGAGGAATCCGAAGCTGCCGAGAAAGAGGCCAATTTCATCATTACAACATCAGAATAGGGGTAGGATGAGATAGTGAACGGATTGCTTGAGTAGACCCAAAGAGTACTTTAATAGGTAATGAGTGAACAGCGTTCCAAATGCAAAGGTCCAAAGGAGAACACAAAGTGTCCCTCTCAGCCCTGCCCCCCATACACCCAGATACCCTCCCAGGAGCAGTGCTCTTTCTGGTTTCTTTTATTTTCTTTATATAAAGTCTTTTTGCCATATATATATATATATATATATATATATATATATATATAAACTTTCATGGCTCACTGTTCCTGTTCACCATGTTAGAGACACTTTCTTTTAATGGGTTTATTATACATACAATAAGATGCAATTACTCAAATATTGGGTTCTATTTTAAGTTAGTTTTTATGAGTAAACCCAGCACAGAGGACAAAGGCTGTGGAGAACAGGGTACAAAAGAATTGTGCACAGACTCCTCCTGGCTTTTTCTGCCAGGAGCCAAACCCCCTTGGTTTTAGGACCCGAACTCTCCAGGGCACCTGATCAGGCCTCACAGGCCCTACAGCTGAGACAAGACCAGAGAAGGCTGTTCTCATCCCAGGTGATGGCTTCCTGGGTGCCAGGATAGATGGAAGGGTTCAAACAGGTCTCCCAATGTGCTGGCAGACCAGGTACGGCAGCTAGAACAACTTGAGGAAAATGGGGACTGTTTATCCCACAGCAATGTCCCCCCATCTACCTGACACGAATATCATAAACTAGACGAGTGGTTAAATATGCACATACTTTTTGGTGGTGAACTGGGGCTGCTGGAAGCAATCTGCCTCATGCGGCTTCCGTGGCAGCTAAGTGCCACCAACTTAGAAATGATTGCGGTCTTCCCAAAGCCCACGTTTCCAACCACCACGGCTCCTCTATTTTCTGTCAGTTCTGTGTTCCTCAAGTTTTCTTCTATCTGGTGAAAGAGCCAATCCCTTCCCACAAACACAGAGTCCGTTGTTATGCTTGGTACTTCAAACAACAGGGGTTTCAACAAAATGTCCTGTGGCTTGTATGGAGCAAATCGTGCTTAGAAAAAAAAACAAAAAACAAAAAACAATCATTATTTTAGAAGAATGTCATAATTTTATACACTGATATACTTAGTATTAGCCTAAATTTAGGTTTACCTTACAAGGAATCCGTATTTCCAGTCTGGTTCTATGAATACTTCTGTAATACCTCATTTATAATCCCCTGTTGGTTTTACAAAGGGTCCTATTAAAATGACTTGCTACTTCTTTAATCATGACTCAGGGCAGACACCAGAGGATTAGGAAAAGGGATTCAAGTGGCCAAACCAGGCCTCATCGGTTTGTCTGAAACAGTGTTTAAGATAGGCTCCTTCTACTACTGTGTTAGTAAAATGGAAATGTTTTCCTAGAGACGGGGCCCCAGCTCTCATCTTGGTGTGATGATGATTGGCCCCTTTGGCAAGGTTCCCAACCACCCGACTGTGTGTTACAGGTAGACTTAAGAGGTGACCAACAGCCCAGGGAAATGAAACAAAGCTGACTCTTTCTTGGTCACAAAAAATATCCAGTGAGAGTTAAATTACTCCTCATTCCAAAATAATATACTGCAGAATTATTTTCCAACTCCAGAAACGAGTTCATCACATATTTTAAGGAAGAAGTCCCAAACCACTAAAGGACGGCCTCCTAGCACATTTAACAAACTTTTAGCACACACACACAATTCACGTCATGGTTTTAAATGAGCTGGCTTAAACGCTGGTTATCCCAGATCCTCAATGTTGAGTGAATGTGCTCATTATATCCATTATCCCAACAGATGCAAAGATAAGTACCTTTAACTTCCTGTGCCCTACCTCCGGCTGTATTGTGCCACGGCAATCTAATTGACGTTCGAAGAGGGGCATTTCTCTGCCCGTCTAAATAACTCAGATCCTCCAACTTGGTTGAGCTTGTTGCTGTAATATTAAACTGAAGTTTAGTCTTTTCAAAGTTGATTTTAATATCATACCCAAACTACTACAAATTATAAATTACTAAGCAATTCCGTTCAGGCTTTCCATTCACTTCAAAGTAACTTTAGTTTTGTTTGCCCATCCCAGCTTATTTTTCCAGCAAGGAGTTCACCGAAAAGTGGCAAAAACAAGTGTCCCTCATTCTTAAAATTGTGCTTCTATGGTTTCCAGAATTCTCCATCATTCCTGGAAAGACACAGACTTCACCAACAATTTTTATGAAGAAACTTGACCATCACATGTCACTCAATACAGCTGCAGTACATACTGCAGACACAGAGCACGGTCCCAGAGGTCTTTCCCTGTAATTCTGGACAGCCTTCTGCTGTTGCTGGAATCCCAACCTTGTTAATTCAGGGAGCAGATTCTGCTGTACAATTCCACGGTGCTCAGAACACTAACAGTCAGCTCAGGACAGTGAAAGGAGCCATGTGGATTTCATCAGAAATAAACATTCCTAAGCTTTACATTTTTATGTATATGTTATATGCTATTTTATGTGTATTTTTAAAAATTCTAAAAACAAGTAATATTTACCTCTGATCAAATCAGTAAGTCACACCACACAGGTACCAGTTAAAACGCATTAAGGGTCTATGCGAGCATACATACAAGTTCGATTATAAAAACAACCAATACGGGAGGGGAAGGAAAAAAAAAAAAAAAAGACGTTAGAGTGGGAGAGAGCCAAAGCATAAGAGACGCTTAAAAACTGAGAACAAACTGAGGGTTGATGGGGGGTGGGAGGGAGGGGAGGGTGGGTGATGGGTATTGAGGAGGGCACCTTTTGGGATGAGCACTGGGTGTTGTATGGAAACCAATTTGACAATAAATTTCATATATTGAAAAAATAAATAAATAAATAATTTAAAAAATAAATAAAAATAAAAACAACCAATACAAAATAATGTTGCTAATTCTTAGCAAATCTTAACAAATACACAGTATGTTTTTTACCCTAAAAGAAAAAAAGAAAAAAAAAAAAAAAGAGCCTCCTCTTATTTACATATATATCCTAGGTCACAATGAGAGAATTCTAAATAGGATTAACCTAATTTGTTTGTGCGCTGAGTGACCCAACATTAAGATACTGCTGATCCTACACGTACAATTCTCTTCCAGGATAATAAAATACAGGCATCATTTGAGGGCAAATGAGTGGGGAACAGGAGTTGCATTCTAAGGGCTAGGGGTTCTAAGGACTGGTAAAATCATTAGCGGGACTAAGTTTTGAGGGAGAGAAGTCAAGTTGGGCCATCTGTCTGCCGAAAGCCTTCTGGCTGCACAGCATCCAGCCATTGACCAGCACCATCTGACCAATCTGGGTCCTCCCCAATTCCCCTCCTGGGGCTTTCATCACTGTTAGCACCACCCCCTTCATCCCATTCAATAAGCACCTGGGTGGCTCCAAGGCCTGGCTCTGTGGTGGCATGTCCCCTCTTGCCACGTTCCCCAAAGGGCAATCCACCCCATGCCCTACTCACTTTCCCAGTCCCAGGAGAGACATCTGACGCCTTGACTTCACAACAACATACACATATACTCCTGGATCCTTCTGGTGTATATCCACAGCCTAGGTACACATCGTGTGCACGCTAATGTCAATATTCCACACCAATCTTTCCCATTAGAAAGATTCGGCTAAGTCCTTATGTAGGACTCCCACATAAGCCTAATTTATGGGAATCCAATGGCAGCCTCTAGCTTCAATCTCAGTCCTTCACAAGTAGGTGTGTGAAACTTCCAGGAGGGCCACCAGGACCAAACTCATTACTCTGGCTCCCTACAATAATATCGCTTGGAACATATAGTTCTAGGTTCCTGCCTGGGACCTGGGACTCTGACCCAGGCCTCTGCAAATGCCCCCTTTCCTCAGCATGCCTCACTGTGGACACACCACATGTTGGAGGCTGGGGGGGGAGAAGGATCAGCCACAGCTGTAACCCATAAGCCAAGTTGGGTTTGGAGCTGGAACAGCCACAGATATCTGGCCTGCTGCTTCAGCCCTAGAGAACTCAAAGACACTTGGAGCCTCCAAAGGGTTTCCTATTTCTCTTCTTCCCCTAACCCCTTAGAACATGACATTCAGTTTATAATTTTGTGACAACTAAAAGGACTAAGAATAGGAGAGTATACAAAGGGCATTCCAAAGAGAGGATTGCAAATAAAAGCCCTAACTTGACACAGATGCAGGAGATGGTGAGGCTTCAAACACCTCTGTTTTCAGATTTACCGTCACTATAGCTCTCGCTCCAAAGTGTGCAACAAAGTGGCCTCATCCTCTCCGCACCTCTGATTCTCCATTGCAAATGGGATTAAGATGCAGTGAAACAGACTGCATCTCCTGGCTCAGTGGGGCTGCAAGACAGGAGCTGCCAGCTACCACCGCTTCCTACAACGTTGTCACGGCCACTGAGAGAGACTTGAGTTGGGGCAGTGAAGCTTTATGTGCTCCCCACCTACCAGAGCAGGCGACCTGGACCACGTGTTGCCTTCTCACACGTGTACAGTAGAGTCTCAGATATTACCAGCACAACAGCTAGACTCACTTCCAGTATTTAACGATAACTGTTTTCAAAAATCCTCAACACAACTCAGGGCTGAGAAAAAGCAGAGGGAAAACAATAATTTTATGCTGCCATAAACCTACAGCTAGTAGCTCTATGGTTAAATTACACACTTGTTGCATACACACACATCACATCGACCATCTGAGAAGGGTATTTTAAGATGCTGCAGGAGAGTTTTTTGAGGGGGTGGAGTGGGGTGGAGGGAGCAGAAGGAAAATTCTCTAATTGGAACAAAAAGAAACATCAGTTGAATACCATGGACTAACCTATCAAAGGTAAATACTATTAAGTCGAGGCAATGACTGGTTGGAATTTCAAGAAAATTGGCTGGTAATTCTGTTTGTTGGTATTCTAGAAAACTAAATACAGTGTCTGCGATCCACTTAGCAATTCAAAAGAAAAAGAAGTTAGTCAAAAACAGTGGAACCTAATTACCCAATTTCTAGATTATCTAAGATATCATGTTAAAGGCTTCTCCTCCTGTTTCCTAATAAAGGAATGAGGTGCCCATGCCACACATTTGATGTAGTATAAAGTAATAACCTGACTGCAGCATTTTAAACCAATTCCGCTCCAACAGATACCTTTACAAAGAAAATCTCTGTACAGTGAAACAATCTCCAAACCTAGCCAACTTATTTTTATAGTCTTTGACGTAAGAATTTTACTGATTTCATTGTATTAGACACAACAGTGAACAGACAACCACAGTTCTTTGTAACAGGCTCACTGACAGTAAAGGCTGGCAACCTCAGGAACTCACTTCCATAGGCTCACTTCCTGGGGGAAGGGGCAGGCAGGTCCCTTGGGGCAGCTGCAACCAGAAGCCTGGTATTGCCTTTCCTTCATCTGCCAGTCCTTACTCTTGCCCTCATATGCCAAATGTACTCACTTGATGTTTCCCAAATGGCAATTTGTGTTTGCATGGATCTTCAGATGCAAATAATTCCCAGGGATTGCAATATATGGTCTGTGACATATTATTTAAGGCCTTCTAACATTGAGGGTTGTTTACTACCCTGTTTGTAACAGCTGGCCTTCTAATCACTAGACAAAGTGCTACACACAGTCTATATGACCTGAATCTTTTCTTTTCAATGATACTGGAAAAGTCTTGCCATTACTTTTTATTATTATTATTATTATTATTATTTTGTTTAATATGAGTTGTCATTACTTCTTAACTAAGGTCCAGCTTCAGGGGTAGGAAGGCAGGCAGTGAAGTTTCTCCCAGACTCCTGCTTGTTAAAAGGTACCATGAGGTAAGGAACTTGCTTATTTCCTTCCAAAACAAGCTTTCAGTTTATAAAATTTGCAACACAGAAGAAATGAGCAAACCCATTAGGCCAGGCAGCCAGGCTCAAACCCAGAGGTAACACCCTCCCATTCCACAGGAGGTCTAGCTCAAGTGCGTACAGAGACGCTAATGAATAAGCACAGCAGAAATCAGAAAGCGCTGCTCTATAATCACCGCAGTCTCCTGGAAAAACTCAGCTCACACCCACTGTCACTCCACATGCCAGGAGATCACATGAAAGAACATCAGGCAGAAAACATAACCCTAAATGGGGTGCTTCCAACACTATTAATGTATTAATGCATTTACTAATTTTAAAATAGCTTAATTAAATTGAATGCAAGTTTGCTATTCTGTTGAAGTCAATAAAACTATCAGGTTCTGGGATCATATAAATGAATCGTTCATCATAACTAGGTAGATAGACGCAGTCTAAAAGTCCTTGGGTGTAACACACTTTGCTGTATGTAGCAGGATAGTGGTGGGAGGGCATAAAAGCTTTCGGAAGAACCATCACTCAATACGCATAACGCTCCCCAGTATTTCTCTCTGGCAGACGTGCCAAATCCCTCTTCTGGAACAAGGCCATTTACTTCCTTTGAAAGTGAATTAGAGCTGCGCCTCAGAACTTTTCCATTAGGGCCATTTATGTATCAGCTGCTTCAGAGTTCCACCGAAAAAAGAATGCCCAAGAACAACCAGTCTGGCTGGCCACATCCCCAAGGAACAGTAGAGAAAAATCGTTTGATGCAGGGAGACAGAACCTGGGAGTGTTAGTAGAGGGGGAATTTTCAGTGCTGTATTGGTAACAGAGAATAACTGCAACAAGGTCATCTTCTAAATTCAATCCAGGAGCGTGGAGTTTAGAAACTCGGGACCGTCAGAGCCGGCAGGACAGCTTGGACGCAGAGTTCCTGTCTTCGCCCATCCCAAACTGCTCTCCTTGTCTGAGGACCACCGATTGTCAACTAGCAACAGTCACCCCTTTTGTATCCCCTTCTTGTTCCAGCTGACCCCATTCCACTAAGGAGTGCCTGTCTTTCCCGTTTTCATTTCCTTGACTGACAGGCCACACTTGGGCTGCTTATGGTTTAAGCTGTGAGCTCCCTTATAACTGAAGGATACAGAAAGAGGACCTCCTATCTGTATGATGAGCCTCGATTATAAAAAAATTAGTTTGAAAGTTGGATTCAAAATTCTTTGAGTTGGTATTAACAAACTCACTGTAAACGACCCCTGTTTACCCACATATAATAAGAAGGTACAAATTCACTCAAGCATCAAGTACCAAAAACAAGGACAAAATTTTTGGTACTTTCTTCCTTCATACATGAAGTGCCATAGAGTCTAAATATTAGATTTAAAGAATTCCAGAGTGGAAGGATCAGTTAAAGACCATTAAGGGCAGCCTTATCATGTTTACAGGTGGGTAAACTGAGGCCTAGACAAGGTAAGTGCCTGACCCACGATCACAAATCTGGCTTGTGTCTGGACCAGATTCCCAAGTGGAGAGAGTGAGCATGGGGCACCTCAGACCCAGTGAGATAACCCTTCTGGAGAGAGGCATGACCTTACCTGCAACTGAGTTGGGCCGTGGCATTACTAGCGAGCTGGAGCTCTGAGAATAAGGGACTGGACCATCTCCAACTGAGGCTTCAGTTTTGGGCAGCACGCTCTCCGCTGACCCAGGGGGCTCCTCTTCTGCCACTGGGGAGCAATTATCTGCCCTGCGATCATGAAGCACTCCTTTCTGTACCCCTAACCTTAGGCTTCCGTCCTTATTCCATTCCAAACTGGAGCCACTCCGGTCATCATTTTCGGATGAACTTGTAATTGTGGCTGAAATGAGAGACCAAAATACTTTGAAGGAGGCCAGGCACAGCTGGGGCTGCTGAGAGTTAACACAAGCATACTGCCCTCCCCGTGATCAATGAAACTTTTCCGGTCCACACAGATTTTTATCAAAGTTATGTTTCATACAATGTATTTTGGTACATTAGAAGAATGTTGCTAATCACGGGAAATAAACTAAGTCATTCTACCAGGGAACAAAGGCTGGTAAGATAATGAAAAAGCTGTCTAAAAGTATCTGAGAGTTAACAGTAAACCTATGTAATCTAGAGATGATATATCCCCTCTTAACAAAGATAAATTGCTCACAAAAGAATTCATATCTCATTAAATTCCTTTGAACCTATAAACATTTTTTTTTCCAAATTAACATTTGTATATGGGGCAGAGGGCATGGTGATACAGTGGTTAATGCAGAAAAGATGCGGGAGAGATTCTAGAAGAACAAAAATACAATTATAAAGTCAAGCAGAGAATTTGATCCTTAGAATTAAACTTTATAGCATCTGTTCAAGATGAATCAGAAAGAATGACATGATTTTATTCTCCTTTAGCAGCATAGAGTGGAAAACCTCCCAGCACACAGAAAACACAAGCATAGGAAGCGATGCTTGACTACAGAATTTAACCTTGAAGAAAGAAAACCAGCATGGAAAACCATCTTGGCAAAAGAGGAGGAACATGATGTAAGAAAACAGCAATATTCACCCTACATGGCTTCTACCAATAGCCACTTCTAATTTAAAGACCCGAGCCCCTTGCGAGCACAGGTTACCACAGACCCAACACTGGCTTGTGTCCTAGAGAACAAGGGCCATGTCCTCTGCTCCCTTTGTGTTTCCTGTTTGGATCTACACAGTCTAGGCCCGTAAGTGAGAGATTCAATGGGATGTGGCAGATCAGAGTGTGGTACAATAGAACTCGGCCACCTGGATTAAATTACTTCATCAATATAACCCGGACAATACATACTATCAGCAGGCTGGTGAATGAGCTGCAACAGGCTTATCTAGGATCAAAGGGTCTGAGAGAGTTTTGTTTATTTTTACAACACTCTTTAAGGTTTAGAAGACAAAATAATTTCCTCGCTGTGACAGAGGACATTCTGTCACGACTCTAAAAGGTCCTTTAGTCCTGCTGCTCCAGTGTGGACTCATTATCCACTGCTTGTCTCCCTATTTAAAAACCCCTCCTACACACTGGAGCCTCAGAGTATCTACCTCCCTTTTCTGAAGAGCACAGCCCCTGGCACATACTAAGCGCTCAATGAACAAGCAAATGAACAAACTTCTCCTCCAGCTGTGCTCAGAGACGCTACATTTAATCTTACGGTTATTGATTCAGGACTTGATTTTCTGTCTCCAACAAAAATCTAAGCTGATTTGGGACAGGCCCATCCCAGGGTGTCTGTCATTATTCCCAACATTTCCAAGTATTCTATCCACAGTATTAAAACTGGTATCTCCATTCTTTTGCAATCAGTCACAGCCCTGTGTGTTTTTTTAAATGGACCATTCATATGCATATAAGTATGGCAAGCATGACTCTTTCCACCCTGAAAATGCTGGTGATGATCGTAACAGCAGCCACTAACATTTATTTCAGGTTACTATATGGCACGAAGTGTGCTAATGCTTCATAGGAATACTCTATCAGTGAGATCATTGCTTATTAATTATTATTAACTGTAATCTTGTTAATAAGCTGTGATTGTTACAGGCCTTCCTTTGTTAGCCCACTGTTTGGGACTCAGAATGCTCTTGCTGCAGACATAATTAGTTAGGTTCCCAGGCTACCCCAATATCTAAGCTACAGGAACAGTGACGGGGTAGGGGGAGGGGGGCAGCAGGGGTGGAGGTGACTTGTTTGGTTTTATTTTGTTGCTGCTTTATTTGGGGGCACATACTCTTAAGGTCAAAAATACAAAGAAAGTCAGAGTGAGGTTTCTCCTCATTTGCTTTCCCTAAGCACAACACACATCAGAGTCATACCCCCAAAGGTCTGAGTCCTAACTCAGTCCACAAGCAGTGTGATCAGGGACTGGGACTTCCCTCGTTCCTGCTACCATGACAGCACCAGTGGCAGCAGAACAGAACAGGGATGACCTGGTCAGGGGTCCTAGATTGCAGGGACTGGCTGGCAGTCCCATTCTCACTGTTCAGCCACAGGTGCCCAGGTACTGATGAGTGGCAGGAAAGTGGGTGCAGGAGGAAAACACTCAGCTGCAGGAAGAATAGCTGAAAAGGGAATTCCAAAATGGGGTTGCCATTTCAAAATGAGGGTAAGTTCATAATGTATTTGTAAGTAGGAGACTCTCCCAACTGCCCTCATAGTGTTCAGCTAAGACACACATTCCGCTGTGCAGGCAGGCAAGAAGTTCTCCAGCCACAGGTCCTCCCACTAAGACTGCCCCCTTCACAGTATTCCTCCCTACGTTGCAGTACCAGATGCAGCCCACACAGCTTGAAGCCCCACAGTGTAGCCCCACAATGAAGCCCTGACACAGAGACAATGGGGCAGATCCAGGCCCAACAAGAGCAGTTTTCCTGTATGACCCAAGAAGCACACCGGATAGGGCAACAACAAGGTCGCCAAGAAAGAAAAGCTGGTTCTTACAACAAATGACAGTCTACTCAAAAATACCTATTTTTCTTCCAGGCTAACAAATTCAAATGCCTTATTAAGTTAATCAGGCACTTTCATGTTAACAGGCACGCGCACACACACACACACACACACACACACACACACACACACACACACCTATGGCAGCATCTTCACTCTGATGACTTGACTTATTTTCTTGAGCAGCAAGCAAAAGTTTATTAGAGTAAAAGATTAGAAAGGAAGAATAGTAGGAAAGCTCTCTTTACAGAGTGGACACCGGGAACTGAATGCCCACTATGATGACTTAAAAAAAAAAAAAAAAAAAAAGCACCACCTGAAAAAAAACTAAGTGACATTTGATATTTTCTGGAGATCTGGATCTTTCAAGTTCCCTAACAACTCAAAACTTCTAACATTTTATTTCTTCAACTCGTACAGATGCCAGCTTTTGTCAATTAAGACTGGCCATTATCATTCAGACAGGGTCTCTACCATTCTTCCAACACAGAGTATTCTGTTAAATGAGTGACTTCACAGTATTCTGTTAAATGATTAAACCTCAAGTTTTATCAAGCTAGGAGATTAGACTTTGCTTCTCACAATTTAGTATTAAATTCGGTTTGGTCCTGCTCACTGATTCACACGTGCTACTTCTGACTCTGCACACCATTTGCAAACGCCTTTTAACCAGGGACGGCGTGTTCTCATTCCTATGTAGTAACGGCACTTTTAACCAAACCTACTAGCACAAAGGGCTACGTGACTTCAATGCACACTCAAAACATGTTAGGACATATACATGATCACCAGTGCTTAAGAAGGGGTGGACAGGCTAAGAACCATCAACCCACTTTACAGATATGGAATGCACTTGGGAAAGACTAATCTCTCCCTCTCCCCCCCCCACCCCCCACCTCTCTCACACACAAACACACACATGGTTAGTGGTAGGTCTAACACCGGCCTTTCTGACTGCCTACACAATATGTATTGAAACTCCCCTTGCCTTACACAGCTCTTAACAAGCAAAAGTTCTCTAAGTGTGTGTGGCTAAAAAGTACTTTGCAGTTCATGAACTTTGCCTTGTTAAAAACAGTAGCCCTCAGGCAGGGGCTCGCGGAGAGAAGCCAGTCATGGGCACACAGCAGCCAGGAAGTGGAAGAGACATTAAATGTTTTGCTATATAAAGTACTACAATAAAACTGTATTCCTTTCCCTTCCCAGCTTTCCTGCACCCACCCTTTTCTTTGCCTATTGAAGGTTCTTTGATATATTGAATGTACACTTAAAATAGAATTTTAAAAGATCAGTGTTAAGTCCAGGGCCCAGTAAGTAGTTCAGATGGATCTAAATTAAGTTACAGTTTAAAGGAACAATAAGAAGAAAATTAAAATGACTATAGCATTAGTCCAGAATTGTTGAGGAACTAACGGCCATATCAAACAAGTGTCCCAAACAGCAGAATTTGTCTCCCTTTGAGGGTGGAGAAAAGACAAGATGTGAAAAGTGCAAAGGGCTTCGGTTCAAATTCTCCCCTTCCGAGGACCCATAAGGGGTAAGCACCTCCAGGCAGAGTACTAGTGATGGGCACATTTTTGTCTTTACCTTACAGACATCATAATTAGGTATCTGACTGTGTCTCTTGGTACAGGCTGCTAGGAATCCTAAACCTTTCTGCCCACTGAGAAGCAAAACGAATCAAGTCTTATGAACCTGACTCCTGACCTCACCCTTGTTTTGCATTTTTATTTTTTTAAATTTAAGTATAGTTGACACACAATGTTACATTAGTTTCAGGTGTACAAGGAAGCAATTCAACAACTCTGTATTATGTTGTGCTCGCTGCAAGGAAGCATGGCTACCATGTGTCTCCATATGCTACAATACGATTGCCTATATTCTCTGTGCTGTGCCTTTCATCCTCATGACTTATTCAGTCCTTAAATAGAAACCTGTATCTCCCATCCCCCTTCATTCATCCCCCCCCCCCTTCCCTCCCTTGCGCTCTTTCACTTGCTTTTATTTTCTTTCCTCAGCTCATATCATCATGGGGAAAAAAAATCTTATTTTACTAAATGTCTATTTGTAAGCATTTCAAATCCACTGGGGAGGGATTAAGTATAAAGCAGCCTCAGGAAATAACAGCAGTGGCTAACAGAAATATAATAGTGCTTACCATGTATGGGTTCTAAGACCTTATCATATGTCAACTCACTGAATACTCCTAACAGTCCTACAGGCAGGAAGGCTGCATACAGCCTGAAGCCTTGTCATGGTGCCCCACGCCGTTCTGATCATGCCACACTATCAGAAAAACTAGAGCATGTATCCCAAACCCATGTATTTACAAATTATGTACATGCATCACCCTAATTTATTCTAATACAATCATACACCACAAAATATATTTTGAAGAGACTTTTTAAAAAGCCCACAAATTGACATTTGTTTCAAGCACTCCACAGACGGTCTTGTGTTCTCCAATTTTCAAAGCCAGGGCTCTATAAACAGAGTCCTTTGTCCTTCCTTGGGTTGTGGACAAAATCAGATATAAGGACATGTATGTAAAGTGCCTCACATATCATGAATACCCAAGAATGTTTTCCTCCCTACACAACTGAAAATAGAGTAGCATTGAAAAAACAAAGAAACATTTTCAACTCCTATATTCAGTATGATGATTGACACAAAGTTTAAAAGTTAAAACGCTCGACCAATGAATTAAAGATCAAACAAGAAAAAGACATAATGGTTGCTTAGAAAAGTGGGAGACAGGAATGAAAAAAGAAAATCCCAGCTATACTATAGATACACCACTTCCTTTGACCTGCCAGCATAAAGATCACTAACAACTTTGGAAAGAGAAACCCGAGTCTAAATGAGACTGGGTGAAGGGCAGAGAGAAGAGTCGAGGAAGCACACGGTGCCCAACGCCCTGGTCCTCCTGGCCTGACAGGATTCGCTTCTTCCCTCGCTCACCCCCAACACCTTACACAGTTTGAGGCTGCTGTGCCGTATTTTGCATCTCCCCAGGTGACAAAGGGAAGGATTGCATGGATGAAACCAGCCTGCCTGAAACCTTCGGACCAGAAACACCAGACTGCGCTTCTCCCTCAGCCCCACCTGCAAAGTAACCAACCACACAGCGAACAGAGGCAGCTCACCTGGAGTGACTGCTTTTACCTCCCTCAGCCCAGCAAGGAGAGGACTCCAAGGAAGGCACTCAACCTAACTCGTCCTTGCCTGGAATGCCACAGGGAAGGTGGCCTGAGTTACCTTTGGCTCTCAGGGACTTTCTGGCTTCTCCTTCCACAACTTCCGATGGACAATGGCTTGGCCTGTATAAAGCACTGCAGAGCCCTGCTCCCCTTCTGGATTTGCACACCAGCACTATGCTTTGGCTTGTGGCAGACAGATCTCTGTACCAAATCTCCAGCTCAGTGCTCATGGCATTGTGCAAGGCATGCTCTGTTATGACACGCAAGAAGGCCAAGGACCCAAGCCATGGTTCACAGCTGTATTTGTGAAGTCCCTTAGACTGTGGAAACACCTAAAGGATCAGTGGGCACAGGGCACTGGCAGAGTGGAGGACAGGCCACACTGCCTAAACACAGTCTGACACAGCAGGTAACAGACTCCAGAGAAAAGCCTGTGGATTTAAACACCATGAAGTTTTCTAGTGATAACACCCAATGCCATGCTTAGGTAAAGCTTCACCTAACCTGCATACTGAAGGCACAGACACTGGAGCTTCTGACATAGTCCAGTGACTCCCCAGAATTGTGGACTCTTCCAGAAAAGAGCACAAGGCACCACCAGTAGTTGCTATTATTACGCACCTACAGCATACATCTTCCATCAAGAGGTGTCACTGCCATGTTTTAAACCCTGTTTCCAGTAATTGATAACTTGCCCAGGTCTCCAAGGGCGGAAGACCACTCTTTGGTTCCACAGGTGGACAAGTTTGGAAACAGATACTGTACCTGGGCTTTATTGTAACAATGCTGAAGAAACGTGCTGCTGGTACACAGTAGGTGCCAATAAATGCTTGCTACACCAACAGAACAGCCTGAAGAATCCAACTACACTGTGAATACAAGTACTACGGCAGGCATTCTGCTGCCTCGAATCATCACGAAGGATTTCTTTCCCACATTAAGTATATTACCAAATTATACATGTAAAGGCAAATTTTCCTCCTTCACCCAGGAGATTAAAAAGAAAAAGCTTCTATAATTAAGCATGATTTTTTAAATTGCAGGCAATGTAGCAAAATGAATATTAACACAGATCTCAAACACTCTAAATAGTTATTACCAAATCAATTTCAAAGCATTTCAATTTAGTAGCAAGCAGGGCAATACAGGTGGCAACAAAGCAGTATTAGCATAAAATCAAAAGGGCAGGATTTACAACAGGTTAAAATGAAAATAAAATACAATTAGTTCCTCTTTGTAGGCCTCTCTATGCATATGATCATCTCCCTTGGGACACAAAGTCCAGGAAATGAAAGGAACAAAAGGTCTCTAGCTACCTCTGGAATCACTCTCATTTTACAAGCCTAGGAGGGAGTCGAGTCACAGGAAGATAAAAGCCCACGAGAAACTTTTTTTTTTAAATATACTAAGCTACTGGGCAGAAAACAAATATTATCAAACTCTAGCAAGCACCAGCAGGATACTAATCAAGTACCCAGTATTTCTTGCAAGCACGTATGCAAAAGAAATGTTTCTGTGAAGGTATGCCCCTGCCTAAATTTACACCTGCCTTCTAGCTTCAAAGGGAGAAAGAGCAAAAACAAGCTGCACCACACCTCCCCGCCAGAGAACGGGGAAAGGCAGCAGGAAGAGCCTAAATTCTTTACCCTTTTCATATTCTGAGCACTTAATCTCTTGAAAGCTATCTGGCCTGGTGGAATGTGGTGGCTCAGGTGTTGGGAAGCTGGGCAGGTGAACAACACACCTGCTCTGTGTGGGACACATGCCCAGTGGGGGAGATGTGGATGCGGTCCACTCAGAATAACCCTCCTCCTTCATGGAGCTGTCCTAATACCAACTCTCAACAGGAAACAGATCTGGGATACTACGAAAGTAATTCGGAGACTATAAATGTCAGCAGGTACAAGGAGACAGCAGAAGAAGGGCCTGGAAGGGACAGATGACTTTTTTTTTTTTTTTTAATTTTTTTTTTTTTCAACGTTTTTAATTTATTTTTGGGACAGAGAGAGACAGAGCATGAACGGGGGAGGGGCAGAGAGAGAGGGAGACACAGAATCGGAAACAGGCTCCAGGCTCCGAGCCATCAGCCCAGAGCCTGACGCGGGGCTCGGACTCACGGACCACGAGATCGTGACCTGGCTGAAGTCGGACGCTTAACCGACTGCGCCACCCAGGCGCCCCCAGATGACTAACTTTTTTTTTTTAAATTTTTTTTTTTCAACGTTTTTTATTTATTTTTGGGACAGAGAGAGACAGAGCATGAACGGGGGAGGGGCAGAGAGAGAGGGAGACACAGAATCGGAAACAGGCTCCAGGCTCCGAGCCATCAGCCCAGAGCCCGACGCGGGGCTCGAACTCACGGACCGCGAGATCGTGACCTGGCTGAAGTCGGACGCTTAACCGACTGCGCCACCCAGGCGCCCCCAGATGACTAACTTTTAATGGCCTCTTACTCAGCCAGAATTTTTCTAATTACTACCTATAAGTCCTTCTCCTGGGCACATCTATTATTAACGCATAGGAAGGATTATTATTTTGTTTTTAAATCGTGATAGGAAAGCTGGGTTTTGTTTCTCCTCATCCAATATGCATTCACTTTCTTCCTAAAGAGAGAAATAACCTATTTTCTTGAAATACACACACACACACACACACACACACACACACACACACAATACTGATCATGATGTGGGCACAGACAAAAACTAAACAGTATGTTTAAATCAAACAGTGCTTGTTAAAAAAAATAAAAAATAAAAAATAATCAAACTGGTATTCACACGCATTCCGGTGAATACACCTACTTAATTTTTTTCTCAGCTGAAATTAACACAGTTTGCAAGTTCCATTTGTTAACAGTGGAAGCAAGTTTATTCAAAGGAGTGTCACTAAGAAAAAATGTTTTCTCAGGCACGGAAGAAATCCCTTTAAAAGCCACTTCTTTACAGAGTTTTCCCTTTAAAGCAAGTTATTAAAAAGCTATCTTATTCTGATTGAGTAGAGTTTCATATTTAGAAGGTCTTCACACTGCAAATTTGAAAAATCAGACACTAATTTCTAGGTAATGCTAATGATTTTACTATCTACAGAGTAGGAAATTTTACTTTAAAAAATGTATGTTTGTAGGGAAATCAGTTACTCCCCATCCAGCTGTCAGAGACAGGATTTGTGCATGACAGAATTATGATACTTCTAAAAACTTCTAAAGAACATCATAAGAACGCGGGGCACCTGGGTGGCTCAGTCGGTTAAGCATCTGACTTCTGCTCAGGTCATGATCTTACGGTTCATGGGTGCGAGCCCCACGTCAGGCTTTGTGCTACCAGCTCGGAGCCTGGAGCCTGCTTCAGATCCTGTGTCTCCCTCTCTCTCTGCCCCTCCCCTGCTCATTCTCTCTCTCCCTCTCTTTCTCAAAAATAAATAATAAAGATTAAAAAAATTAAAAAAAAAAAAAAGAACATCATAAGAACTTGGACCTCGTCAAAGTAGAGTGAAGTGAGACTCCCCTCTGTAGGACACAATAAAGCTGGAACAGAGGGCAGAGGATCTGCTACCCTCTGACCTCCACACAGAAGGATTGGAAGAGGTCCAAGAAATTCTCCTAATGGTCATTATTCTGCCCTCTCCCCCACTAAGCTGTTCCCAAAAAGAAACTTCTCTTCACCTGCAACATGTCAAAACCAGCAGAAGCAGAAGTAGGACACCCCACGGCAGCCCTCACAAGGCTGTCTGAGCATGTGGGAACGGAACCTTCCCTTCATGGCATCTGCTGAGCAAAAACATGTAGATTAAGTATAATCGGCAAGATGGAAATCAGCTTACATAGTAAGAGGAGGGCCAGGAATTTCTAAGGATGGGTTAAAACTATTTGAAATTTCCCCTAAGTGCCCTATATAAACTGTGCTAATACTGTGCATACAATTCTGAGCTCCATATGGGCGCCTGCAGCTACCTTAAACTACACAATCCCACAGCAACTGTGTGCACGGGCTGACAAATCTTAAACAATTTAAAGTGGAAAATTAAATGGAAATTTCCTCCCTGCTCTCTCCAGGGCCTATGGAACTTTAGAACAGGGATCCCAACCAGCCCATGACAAGCAGCTGCCAGGCCTTCCAAAGCAGGAAGCCAAGGTAGCTCACCTTCATCATTACCCATTCAGATCACTGTGTTCTTGAATATTTTACTCTGTTGAACACTTAAGATGCCTAAAGGCTGCTGTTCCCAGGCTACACCTTATAAAAACAGTCATGCTCCTCAGGTAGATAAAGCACACACGCCACCCCCAGCAATCACAAAACCACAACTGAGTCACAGATCCCTGCTCTGTGATGAGGCCATGAAACCTGCATACCCTGAATTGATTCAAAAGGAAGCACTCTGCCTCCTCTGGCCCCACCAATCCTGCCTCTTCAAAGAGGTGTGGCTAGTCTGCCTAGAGAGGAAATACTTGCTTTTTTCCCCCCTTCTCCTCCCTACCACACCCTCTCCTATATCCCTTGGCAACAGGTTCTAGTTCTGCAGGTCATGGAAGGAGAGTGAACAGAGGAACATTGTCCCCAGCAGTGTTTCCCTCTCAGCCGCCTATAGTCCTCACTCCCTGCAGAAGATCAGCTAAGGCAGTAAGAAGCACAATTTCCAAAGCTGGGGGTCTTCTGTGAAAAATGGATGTACACTGCCTAATGACTAACACTTCATCTCAATGGTCACCATTTTTCATGCAAAAATGAGTTAAGGGAACGTGTCTGACTGGAGCCAAGGAATGAAGGACAGCCTCAGTGACATGAAATGTGTCATTTAACTTTAACGACAAGACAAACATTAAAAGATGTGACAATGCCAACTTGGAATGGGAATACTGCATAGCTTCTTTCAAAACCAATTAAACATTCCTTCCTTTGATGCAACTTGATAGTGGCAACAATTCTTCCTTAAATTCTCATTCCCAACACCATGCTAGGAGCCCAGCAGACAGCCGGGATAACATAAATGAGGACCGCTCTCCATCCATATGGAGACAAAAATAAACAACAAAACCAGAACAAGTAAACTAAAGGAAAATACTGAGGTGCTATGGAGAGCATATGATAGGAGGTCTAACCAGTCTGGGATTGGATAGAACTGTACTTTTGCAAGTACTAATTAAGAGCCTTGGTATTCCTGCAGCTCAATCTCCCAATGACACGACAGAAAACAAAACCAGCAACTTTTCTTTCCACTCTTTACAACACTTTTAGGGGCACCTGGGTGGCTCAGTCAACAGAGTGTCCAACTCTTGATTTCAGCTCAAGTCATGATCTAACAGTCCTGGGATCGAGCCCTGTGTGCTGGGCTCTGAGTTGGGCATGGAGACTGCTTGGGATTCTTTCTCTCCTTCTCTTTCTGCTCCCTCTCCTGCCCACATGTGCATGACCCCCCACCCCCAAAATAAAAAAACAAAAAATAGAACACTTTTAAAATTGCAGCACTGTATCTCAACAAGAGAGAGAGACAGAGAGCAGGAGGAATGAATAAATGAATGAAGGTCATTTTCTGTCACTGAAAAAGCTTCTGTCAAAACAAGAAACTGGCTTGGTTATAATTAGAGGCATGTAAGGCCAAAGGCAGATCATTTCATGAAAAGAGAAAGGTTATCCCAAAAAACTGTAGCACTGACCAACTCCTCTTCTGAAGGAAGGTAAACTATGGATGAGAGGACATTTCAGAAGGGTGAAGAATGCTGTAAAGGAAGTCAACTGGCTACCACAGAATACCAGAGACCCATTAGTGATGGACAGCGCAGAGAGAGGGCGTGAGGACAGAAGTAACACTGGGGAAAATTAGTTGACCTAAACAGTAGGTAGGGAAGTGGAGTGAGGACAGAACAGGAAATCAGTAGAATAAACTCACTGTAAGGGCTTAAAACTGAGTGAAAGAATTTAAATTTGCTACAGAAACCTCAAGCCCCCATTTTATTTATTTTTTAATGTTTATTTATTTATTTTGACATAAAGAGAGAGAGAGAGAAAGAGAGGGAGGGGGAGAGGGGCAGAGAGAGGGAGAATCCCAAGCAGGCTCCGCATGGTGCATGGGAGCGCAGAGCCCAATGCAGAGCTCAAATTTGTGGGATCATGACCTGAGCCGAAACCAAGAGTCAGACGTTTAACGAACTGAGTCACCCAGGTGCCCCATCAAGCCACCATTTTAATGAAATGTCCAGAACTAATCAACAGAGACAGAAAGCAGACTACTGGACAAGTGAGGCTAGGGGTGTGGAGGAAATGCAGTGTGACTTCTAATGGCTACACGGTTCTTTTTGGGGTGAGAATGTTCTGAAATCAGATGGTGGTAATAGTTGCACGCCTTTGAGCAGACCTAAAACTGTTGAGTGGTCTAAATGGGTGAATGCTGTGACATGTGAGTGCATCTCGGTAAGACAATTAAAACTGCAGGAAATGAAAACCTACTGGAAAGCCTGAAACAAGTGAAGACTGAGGGCACGGGCTGCCATCCTTATGCAGAGGGCCCCTCAGAAAGCTGCAGTGAGGTCTACATCGGGGATCTCACAAGTCTTCTGGGGCAATCTCCAAAATATACAGTGCGTGAACCTGCAACTTGGTTTTGCAAATTACACTTGAAAGAAATAGAAGGTGACTAAAGAAAATAAGGAGCTCAAATGTCATTCCCTTTAATTATATTCTAATGTGGAAGTAAGTGAGGTTCAGTCCACTTACTTAAAATGCAAAATACTCCTCAAAGACATGTGCGTAACTCAGAAAAAGGGAAGGAACTGAATGTTCAGTAGAGCTGAATACTGTTCAACAGCAGCACAATGCTGGAGCACAGGAGGGCCCGGACAATCCATCCAGTGGTCCCACATGTCTGTTATCTGAAAGGCACCAAGCTGGACACCTGAGACACACAGGTGTCCAACCCCAACTACAAAAACATAAAGGCACACTTGTCTGGGGTAAGATGTAAAAACAAGGGCTCTTAAATTCCCAGTTGATTCTAATGTGCATCTGGGACTAGAATCTACTGAACTAATCAGAATCCTTACTTTTACAGAGAAGGAAAGAAGTGTGCAAAGAACTCAAATGTTATGCAAGTGATTATCCAGCTAAGCATCCTAAGAGTCAGTACTAGAATCTGTGTCTCCTGACCCACAGTTTAGGACACCCATACCTAGTGTGTGGGTGTGTGGGGCACAGGATGGATATCCTTACAAAATTCTGGCCTCAAAACAAGCGGTCAGATACCATTAAAAGAAACTAAAGAACAAACGCCTGGAAATAAGTGAGGAAATAAATGACCTTGAGATTGAGGTAGGACGACGCCTCAATATGCAGGGATTTTATTGCCCTGGTGTATGTCTTCGTGGGATGAGATCCCCAACAAATGGAATTAATTGATGAAGAGGTAAAATTTTGTAACTTCACAGGCCAGATCTGATCTGGAAATTTTTTAACCAAAGGAACCCAGTGTTATGAAAATAAATAAATAAATAAACAAACAAACAAACAAACAAACAAACAAACAAACACCAAGGAATGTAAAAGCTGATGCTTTATCCTCTCGGCTGCACATGGAGCCAGCACGGTCTGTGAAGAACAAGGCGGGCCCTGGCAGACTGACCTTCACAGACCACGCTAAAATCCTCTTAAGAAGTGCCCGGTGAATGCTCTGGCTGACGTACATGGAGCCATTACATTACCGAGTCGTGTGCTTCTTACCTATAATTCCACTGTCCTTGCTTTCCAGGGTGGAACTAGGGCTGCTAATGGTCTCACAGGGACTTTTGTTGGCTGCGGTCTTGCTGACACAGCTATTCAAGGTTGAGCAGGGGCTATCGGTGCTAGGAGATGCGGTGCTGCTTGTTAGTGTGGAGCAAGGACTGATGCCTTGACTTAGAGCTGTGCACTGCAAGACGAACGGAAGGAGGAGTTAGCACGGCTTTACACAGGATGCTGCTACACAGTCTTTTGTTTCTGGTGCGACAGCGATAAAACTCAAAACAGGAACACGGAAAACAGCTTTTTAAAACTAGGGAGCTTAATATGTATGTGGTCTTCCAAATTTTAGAAGAGAAATATCCTTCTTCTGTCCCCCTCCCTTGTGATTTCTTTTTTTTTTTTTTTTAATTAAAAGGGCAGTCTTAGAAATAATTTAGTGGGAATGCACATTCATAAAACAGAAATAGCAAGCAGGCAGACTTCCTTTCATTTAAAGTCTGCAGAAGACAAATGGGTTCTTTGACCTCTGTACGGAAAATCTGGGAACTCTGTTTTTGTAATGTTTCACGAGCACTGCAGCCTGATTCAATTCCTGAAGATTTATGGGTTCTGCGGTCAGGGCAAGGAGGCTGATGGCCACTGCAATCTCAATTAGTGTGTGATACCCTGGCAAAGACCCTCCCAGGGGGCAGAGGCTCTGGCCCCTCACGGCCATGCAGACATATACATCTCGAATGGGAAGCGGCAGGCTGCCATTCACTAGGATGCAGTGTGCTCTCCCATGCAGGAACCATTTGATCTCCTCTTATTTTGTCTCTGCCTCATCTCCTACAAATCTTTTCCTCACCCCGCTGACCCTCCAAACCCCCACCACGAAAAAGCGCAGGAAAGCACATCCCAAAGCAGCCAGCTGAGAAGAATGGTGTTATAAAGATAAAAGTAGTATCATGACTAGGTGATTCTTGCAGCCACTTAAATTCATTTAGCTACCCTTGCCTGGGTAGTGACCTGAAGGTTAATGTGGACATTTTCTTCAGTTCTGCGCCCTTCTGCCTCTCCCCACCTCCCCACTGCAGAAATCACAAACTGTCGAAGTAAACTTCAATACACAACAGCCCAGACTCATGGAATGAACAGGGACTTCCTCACTCAGAGAGGGGGAGAAGACGGTTATGCCTTCGTTCATCCTCTGAGCAGGTAGGACATGCAGGGTCTTCCTCAGGCATTACCATGGTTTCATTTTTTTCTTCAATGGTTATGTGTGTGGCACTTGGGATCCCTTCTCCCAGTAAAAATCCCAGCCTTGTCAACAGTTCTTGAGCTGCCGGCGAACAGCTCGGTTCATTATCGGCCTTTGCTTCTGGAACAAAGAGAGAAAACAATGAAGATGCCCCTCTGGGGAATTTCAGGTTTGCATCTGGAGGAGTCCGCGCTGCAGCTGCTTGTCTGGGGCTTTTGTGTATTTTTATAAAATGCACAAAGTTTGACAATGCTGCCTGTCCTCAAGCAATACATTCTAATTAAGAGGCTGTGACAGGTTAAGAAAACAGTAAAAGAGAAACTCCAAGTGCAAAGAGTGAAATATTTGACCTGAATCAGAACACAGTGTGATTATAGGATAGCAATTCCTATTTCCAGGTCCTGTGAAAAAGGGATACATCAGACACTAAAGGCAGAAAGAGGCCTGCCCTTCATCTTAACTCTTTAAAAGCATAGGGTGGCCAACGCCCACAAGAGGCTGAAATAAAGTTAAACCCCAGTGGCATACTGGCAGAGACCTAGGCTACTTAAATGTTGGGGTACAACTGAAATCTCAGCTCTCATTAACCAAGACAGGGGCATTACTACTTTGGTGGAAATGTCCTGTGCATACCCCATTCCCACTGTAGTCAAAAGTCAAAGCCAGAACTCCAACTCAGGGGTCAATCGTCAGGAATCCACTCTGAAACAAAGATTTTAAAACCCAGCAAAATGTGTCCCAGGGGACCAGGCCCAAGAATACACTCTGCTGTTTACATGGGGATGTAGAAAAATCAGGCTGTGTTCTCAGCACACTCCACAGTAATGCTGGAAGCACAGTTAACCTGAAGGTCACAGGGCATGCTTAGAACCTGTCCTTCCTCTGGCCTCCCTGACCGGCTGGCCATCTTATTTTTCCCACTTAAACACATTCTGTTGTTGGGTTTAAATGTTGAGCTACAGGTTAACCTTGTATCCAAAGGCTTAAGGGAACTTAATTAAGGGTGACGAAATGATATTCACACCATTCTAACACCTCTCCTGTATTTTTAAATCAGCATCCATCAGGGAATTAAAAAAACAAAAAACATATAAAGCAAACTCTTCTTACAGATGTTAGAACTTAAAAAGCAATATGCAACCTGTAATACTCTCACTCAATGTTTTGTTCTTTTCTGTTAATTGTCTAGAGACTCAGACCTATACATTCATGAACCAATTTTTCCTAGACGTGGAAATCTGCAGGTGAGTCTTAGAAAGATAACATGAGGAAAGAACAAAACAGCAGTGTTACCTTTGAGCTACAATTCCACCACCAAAGTTCAATGCTAACTTTGCTTTCTTTAAGGAACCACAAAAATCAAAACAAGTAGAGCTGAGAAGACCATCTGTATTATCCTCACTCACATATCAGTTTTGCTCAGTCATGCTCCCAGGATAGCAGCTACAAGGAAAACCAGGCTGGTCGTATCTTCAAGGAAGGAAAAGGATCCCACCCCTTGCTTACTCTCAAAACTCCCAATGTGTGTGGTAAGAATTGCTATTTGCCAGCCTAGATGTTTTTTAGTTGCTCTAGAAAACCACAGGGGTAAAAGAACCAAGGCTGATTGTTCTGGGTTAAGAGTGCCCGCATGTTTCTAGATCATTTGTGTTAAACCTGTAACAGGAAGGGGCAGCGGCCACAAGCCAACAGAGTAAAAGAGCACCCCAGGGTGGGTCAACCACACCCAGAAGGCCACTCTACAAAAGGCCCCTTCCCACCAGAGATTTCCAACCACATTTTGATTCCCAAGGCACTTGGGCATTTGGGAAAAGGCGGCAGGAACTAAACCAAATCAGTAAAACCCAGGCACACCCAAGGGCTGAGCCACTTCAGAACAGGATCAGAACACTTCAGAACAGCCTCGCCCCAAGGCTCAGACAGGGCAGCTATTTTATCTCAGGTGGCAGCTGGACCAAAGGGAGAGAACAGGATGCAGATGGAAAGGGAAAGAAGAGGGTAAGGGGCCAGAACTCAGAAGTTTTTCTACTACACGTCCCCCTTGCCTTTCAAAACAATCTCTATACGGCTACCAAATTGTGACTGTGCCCTTGAATGTCTGAATGTCTAGCTTCTGGTTCGACCTGAAACTCCAGGGAAAGTGCCAGAAACTACTCCCAGTTGGCAGCTGCTGTGGAGGCACAGAGAACAGCTGCACAGGCTTGGCTGCCACAAAATTTACCCTGACGACAAACAAGGCCACGGCCTATCGCTCACGTGGGGCTCCTTCAGAGACCCTGTAACCCATGTAGGTCCTTGGCAGGGGGGGTTACCCCCCGAGGAGTCAATGCTGCCTCCACACTGTGTCTGTAGACAGACACCCCAGACTGTCAAGGTTTTCATTAAAACATATGTATTTATGCAAAGACAATTAACTCCTCATCTAAACCTTGCCCACAAGCTGGGAGCTATGGCAATTCCAGGTTTAATGTCTAAATTGACAGGACACCTCCAAATTCATGAACAACTTGTTCTCCTAACCATTCAACCTGGATTTGAATGCCCCTAAAGTTCTCAAACCTGACCTGGAATCGGGATGAATAGATGTCCTTTATTTCAGGTTTAGCATCCGGTAAGCCACTGCAATTTCATTTCGTCCAAAAGCTTCCCAACTGTTTCTTCATATAATTCTCTCTTCTCAAATGTCATTCTAGTGACCTTCCCCTCAGAAGCCCTCTTCAGTCTGAATTCCTCAATCCATGTCAAGCCGTCTGCATTTTCCCCTCCCTAATGCACAGAGCTCTCTCTCTGGCTGAACTTTTCATTCTGGCAGAAGGACCCCTGGGTGAAGAGTGATGGTGCCATTTTGGGAGAAATGAGTTGCCTGGGAACTCACGCTGGTATACTAGACTGTGAAATTAAAATGAATTTCTACTTCCACAGCCGATCACCAAATGCTGAGATCTGAACAGTAAGATAAGATGTTCTTGGAACTAATTCTTACTACAAAATTATCTCCAAACCAAAATCCAACGGGATACTCTAAATGGCAAGTATTTTCATTCATGTACTTAATACTAAATCACTCATCAATAATAGGTGTACCTTACCCAAAACAAGTGGGATAAGTACTAGAGAGACATCATCTCTTAGCAACACTTTATATCTCACAGATTTAAATATCCAAGGAATTTATGATGGCTGCATTTGGAGTTGAAAGGATAATTGGCCTCATACTTCCTGGGACTCTATTAGACAAATGGGGAGTGATATTCCTTCCCAGTAACGTTTTCATGGAATCTTCAACAGGACACCATTATGAAATAACCAAGTGGAGGAAGGCAAAGAGAATTTTTCAGGTCACTTCTTGTCTCTTGTTAACTACCCACACCTTGTTGGACTACGTTTGGGACACCAACCCTCAGGTATGGTCCATAAATGGACCACCTTCCCAATTACCACCATCCTCACTTCAAATCCACTTGTGCCCCTTATAACCATCCCCTTATCCTTCCCTACAGTCTCAGAAGAAAGGACTTCTCCTGGCCAAAACTATTCTGGACCACTTACAGCGTGAACTTCTGTAACCCTCAATTTCTTCATGAGGGAAGTAGCCATAACCCACTTCTTATAGGTTGTGAGCTTAATAATAATAATAATAATAATAATAAAGAAGATGAAAAAAATGAGAAAATACCTTACACACCAAGCATCTTTGAAATAAGATGTGATATCAAAGTTGGTCATTATTTCTACCAATTTTAACACCAAGAGTCCACTTTCTCAGTATTATTTCATTTTCTGGTGTCATGGATTCCTATCTATATTCAACGTGCTTGTATTTTTCTTACCTATTAAACATAGTTTTTTATGATTCTTCTGCCTTATTTAACTTTCTATGAACTCACTACTCCTTCATGACAACAAATTTCCTTCCTTTTTCTAATTATCAAACTGTTCCACGTTGGCCCACACTTAACTGCTTTCATTTTTATTTTTAAGTTTATTTCAGAGAGCGAGAGAGAGCGAGCACACGCATATGCTTGTGTGTGAGCAGAGAGAGAATCCCAAGCGGACTCCACACTGTCAGCACAGAGCCTGACATGGGGCATGATCCCACAAACCACGAGATCATGACCTGAGCCAAAATCAATTTACAAAATTGAATTTACAAAAACAGTTATTTATAGAGGAGCATCTATCCGTGAACCTGAGCTGACTCTGTCAATAATTGCCTTCTAGTCCTTAATACAAAAACAAAGTTATTGCACAAGTTGTCTTTAAGCACTCCACCTCATTCACCCATTGAAACTGTCACCAAATCTTACCACTTCCTCTTTCAAAATGTCTCCTGAATTGGCCTTTTTCTTTCCAGTCATACCGCCACTTATCAAGTCCTCATCCTCTCAAGTCTAGATAACTATCGGACTCTGGATCAATTTTCTCATCTTTTTAAAAAATTTTCACCGTCTTCTTTTCCTTCCTCACAGCCAGTGGTTCTCAAACTTTTTGTCACACTGTTAAAAACGAGGACTCCAAAGAGCTTTGGCATATATGAATTATTGATGTTTATCACATTAGAAATTAAAACTAAGAATTTTTAAGAATCAATGTTAATCCATTCTAAGCTAGTAAAACTTACATGCTAAACATTTTTAATAAAAAATATTTTGGGGGGGCGCCTGAGTGGCTCAGTCAGTGAAGCATCCAGCTTCGGCTCAGGTCATGATCTCGTGGTTGCTGAGTTCGAGCCCCACATAGGGCTCTGTGCGGACAGCTGAAGAGCCCAGAGCTTGCTTCAGAGTCAGTGTCTCGCTCTCTCTCTGACCCTCCCCTGCTTGTGCTCTCTCTTTCTCTCAAAAATAAATAAAAACATTTAAAAAAGTGTTTTCCCAAAGATTTTAATCTCTACACTCAACGTGAGGCTCACACTTATAACCCCAAAATCAAGAGTCACATGTTCTACTGACCAAGACAGCCAGGCACCCCCAAAATATTTTCAAAGTCAAGAATGGCAGTGTTTTACACTTTTGCAAATTTTTTTTCATGTCTGATTTAACAGAAGACAGCTAGATTCTCACGTTTGCTTCTGCATTTAATCTGTTGTGATATGTTCTTTTGGGTGAAGCATGTGAAGATGTGTGGCCTCAGAGAGATATGCAGCTGGGAAAGGGAGGAACCTTCTCAGTTAATTACATTCTTCTCTGATACCTCACCAAAACTTGACAAGTAGCAATTTCTTAAAGGTTAGTTCTAGTTTTGACTTTGAATCCGTATCAATATACTTTTTGCACTCTGTTACAATAAAAGTCCATGATCTGTTATAAGCTTCAAATGGACTTAGTTAGCCATGCATGATTTCTTAACATCATGCATCGGATGATTTGGAAAATATTAGTTTTGCAGATCCTATAAGTGCTGACACATTTATTATACAATACCAAAATATCACATTCATTAATATCTCATCTCAAATGAAAAGTCCTGAGAAGCCATCAAACTCAACGTGACCAGTGCAAATCCCAAAAACCTGATTTTTCACTTGAAAGGTCAAATTTTATCATTGGCAACTAATCCCTGTCAGTTTTATTTTTTAATTGAAAGGACGTGCTCATTCTGTTCTTTTTTGAGAAAATGTTGTGTCAAATACCCAATTCTGAATAACTCTGGCTTGCCAGTCATTCTTTCAAGTAAAAATGGTGTTCCATTAAAAAAAGTGGCTAGGTCAGCTTGCAATTCAAACAGCCACACAAGTGGTTTTCTCTGGGACAACCATCATACTTCAGCATGCAGCAGACTTGCTTTATGGGGACTTCCCATTTTATCACACAGACTATTAACAAGATCAGTCAAGGTCAAGATTTAGTAACATTTGTTATTTTCAGTACTTTGTCAGGGATGTTACCCAGTGAGTTATTATTTTTAATACTAATGCATGGTAGTGAAAAATACCACTCCTAGCTCTAGTACAGCAGATGGCCCTACCTCGATGCACACTAAGGCATCAGAAGTCTCACCAATAATTGCTTTTGTACCATCAGTGCACATGTCAATGCAAGAGAAATGGAAGTATATTCCTAATATCATTATGGAAAGAGTTTTGACTTCATAGACCCCTGTAAAGGTCTTGGGGATGCTCCTAAGTCCACAGCCCATACCTTGAGAACCTCTACTTTAAGTCTTCAACTATACTAAGTTCTCCCTTTCCTTTAAAATCATTAAAAACTAGTGTATGTACGCCTCTCAACCTATTAACTGATCTCTCATCTTCCCTTACTTGCTCAAAGCCTTGGGGTAAAAAGGCAATGGTTTATCCTCACCAGTTGCATTTCCCTTTCACCTACCTGCAACTTAAATTCACTCACCTTCACAAACCTCCTGAAACAGCCCTGTAAGGCACGGTGATATTTTTCTTTTTAAATGACCAATCTCCTCTTTTGACTTTCCTATAGTTTTTGACCTTGCAAATACTCTGTCCTCCAAGGAGGAAAGTGGCAACTGTCGTAACAGACACTCAGAGAGGAAATCCATGGTTTTCAGAATTACTGTGTGGTCCTGAGGATTCTTATCCTACCCTTTTGCTGGTGCCTCTTTCAGCCAATTCACAGTTCATGAATAAAATACCAAAGTTTCTCAGTCCTCTCCTCTCAGTGGCCTTTTTCCTCTCAGTCCTCTCCTCTCAGTGGCCTTTTTCCCAGTCTAACACATCTCGTTCCATCACATTCCCTCCAAACAAAAGGAAGTCAAGCTCATACCCAGAACTTTTCCTTCACACCCAGTTTGAGTTTCCAATTGTTCAGTGGGCACCGGTGCCTACATGTTCCACCAGCATCTCAAACTCAACGTGCCTGAAACTGAACTCAAACCAAAACGGATGGTTCCCTCTCTTTCAGTGCCATCTTAATGTCACCTCAAAGCCTTGAGGTCATCATCTTTGTGTCTTCAGCTCCCAGGTCCATGCAATTTCTCAAGAATCTTCCTACTCATCACCCCTTCTTTCCTGATCCTGTTCTCATTTGAGATCTTACTCTGTCTTACCTAACTACTGACATCTCTTCCTAACCATCTCCCCGACCCTAGTCTCTTCTGTGCCCCCACTGCATTCTATACTTTGTTGCTAGGTAAATCTTAAGGCAATCAAGTCTTTCCCAGCTCAGCTCCCCCACCGGTACCCAACACCAGCTTGGATTAGTCAACACTACTTCCCTCTCCTGTTACAGTCACTCTGCATATATAGGTCTTTAAACCCCAACCAGACTCTAAGGCTCCATGAAATAAGAACCTATGCTTGATAGCCCATCTCAAAGAGCATCCAACATAGTGCATTTCACAGCATCAGAATTTAATTAATATTTATTTAAGGAAATGCAGAATGAATGGATACTCTACCTCTAATCTCTCTTCCATAGCACATACAAGGCACATCTTCCTTCTATGCTTTCATCTCACTAAAACCTTATTCAACTATTGGTCAAATGGCCTACCACTATTCTAAGAGGCTGAAAATTAAATTAGCAGAAGCAAGGTTACTTCTTGGTAAAGGAAGGGGAATATGATCAGGAGGAAATATAGTTATGTTTTATTTCTTAAACTGAGTAGTAGGTAGATAGGTGCCATGTTCTTTATAGCTTTTCATTCTCTACATCTTTTTGAACATCTGAAATAATCAAAAACATCAGGCACCAGTATTTAAACAAATCTAAAAAAAAGCCTTACTCCCCCCAAGATAGTTGTGCATGTAATTATTCTGCTGTTTCATACGTGCTCATTTTACTTCCTAACTATACTGCCAGGTGAGAAGTTTCATCATGTTTTGAGATTGATCTTCACCAAGCAATGACTCATTAGACTAAAATTTTCTCACCCCTCCCCATCAAAGCTTGCTCAAGTAGCTAATGACAGTTGGAAGCAAACCTAAACGGATTATGGTTGCCCCTAATTCAAAGAAACATAGCTGCGAATCCTATTATAATTTAATAATCCTCTCTAATTTATCTGGGGTTTTTTTTCCCCCTTAAGGCAGAAGTATTGTCTTGTGGGTAAATGACATTCTCCCCTTAAACAATATGTTGGTTTAGCAATAGGAAGCTTATTTGTAAAGACCATATTCTGTATGACACACACAGGTTATTAGAACCATTTGACAGGAAAAAGGGGATTGTATTCTGTTTGAGGAGCTCATTAAGTCACTCTTTTTTCCCAGAGTAGAAAATGCTATTTTTTCAAAATATTTTAAAATATTAAATAAAGTATCTTTTTCTAAAGATGTTTCCAGGTGAATGTAAACTTTAATAGATTCTTGGTATATAATAAAAATATTCATCTGTCCATATCATATAACCCACTCCTCAGGTAGCTAAAATATGCAATTTCACATAATCATAATTACTTACAAGTTAATGAACAAATTCAAAGTGCTCGTTGGTTTTGTTTTACTTTGATTTAAATTTCAAACAGCTAAGAATCAAGAATTTATGTAGCTAAACCATAAAACGAGGCAGCTTAGTCTGGGAAGGGTATTTCAAATATTCAGTAGTAACCTGATATTTCATGAGCCTACGGGAAATTTCAAAACCATTTCACAAAGAGCTGTTTGTTATTAACAGCATCCAAAAACGCATTTTAAGATATTTAAAAGAAAAAAAATCCCAAAGAAAATATGAAAAGTGTAAGACCAAGTTTTGAATTAAAATTTAAGTGATGATGTTTGATATTAAACCCTAGAAATTAGGGTTTGTCCACCATACATCAGTACATGCTTGGGTTAATACCCAAACTCAATTAGTTTTAGTTTGCTCCAGCCTCTCCTTTAGGTTCACTGACCTGGACATAAAATTTACACTTTAATATGGCAGACTTAATTAACGCTATTGAAATGTAAAGGATTCCATGGGGATTACAAAATACACCATCCTTTACTAATTGCCAAGCTAAATTGTGTTAAGCGACCACTTTCTCAGGAACCAACAGCTAACTGCTGGGGCTTCCACCACCTTCATGGCTATCCACACAAGGCCACATGATTACAAACATCAACTTTACCTCTTTCTCTTTTTCTGGACACTTAAAAAGAAGAAAATGTACCCTACCTGTAGACAAAACTTCTGGTCCATGTTCACAGCCACTTGGTATGTCAAAACTTCAGCCCACTAGGAGACTGACGATGCTGAATCTGAGAGCTAGGGTCTCAGCAGTGAGGGCACATGCAAAATGCAGGCTGTGGGAGCAATATCAATCTTTACGCTTGAATTAGCTCACCTGGCAGCCAGGCACGAGAATGCCTCCTCCCCCCCAAGAACGACAGCCAATTCTGCCTTGGGCAAGAGGAGAAAAGTTGACAATGGGAGCTATTTATAACATCTTTTCTTTGCCCAATACAATTCTTAAATTTCTCCTCCATTCGTATCCCAGAAGGAGTCCTAAACTCTCAACAGAACAGGACCTCCGCGATATTCCCCACCAGGGAGAGAAAGGTAACATCATGGCCGTGTTTGGCCAGCCAAAACACCAAGGGCGTTTACCAGAACTTCAAAGGCTCTGGCGGGTGGTGATGAGGGTAACGGGAGGCTTATTCTGAAATGGGCAAACAGCTTGGCAAATTTGATTATTGATATTCACTTCAAAGGATCAGGTTTTTATTTTCCTTTCAACCCCCAGAACAGAAATGACAGAACAGATCTAAAAGTAGACACCCTGCACACGTGAATTCACCACCAAGAGAGTCTTCATGTCTGTAGGATGGCCATCCTAACCACACACCACTGGGGACTCTCCCCTCTTTACCACCACTCCCGTGGCACCCTTGTCCCTCCTCAGCACAAGTCTTAGTGTAAACCTCTTACCCAAACCAAACAGCTAGATGCCTGGACAGAAGGGAAAGGGTAAAATTTCTCATGCTAACACACAGGCAGCAGTATCTCTTCCCTGCCCAGAATGCCCAGCTCCTGGCCCTGTCTCATCTCCCACCCATCCTAAACTCTTCTAATTTTTATCTTCTGCCAATTCCTCCTCTTACCTCATTTTTAGGTTTATTTTCACCACCATCCTATTCCATTTTCCTACCATATCCTCCTCTGTACCACTCCATACTATATATCAGCAGAAACACAAAATGCACACACAGCAGTTACAACATCAAAGAGCTATATTCCTGACTACCCACAACTGGGGCAAGGAAAATGCCAGATGTCCCACAGTAGAAATATGGGGGAGTTTTCTCTTTCAGCATTACTACACAAACTATTGATGTTGTATGACATTGTATGACAAAGTATTGACATTGAAGATAGAATGGGCTTCTCCAGACGGGCCAGGATTCCTAACCACAAGTTTCTGCAGGAAAATGAGATACAAGTTCAAAACATTCAAATTAAAGCCCACAGAGTTGTGACTTGGGGAGCCTCTGCTACCCCCAGAAAAGAACAAACAGGTAAATTCCCAAACTGATTAAAAAAAAAATAAAGAACTCTGGATACATTTATGAAATGCTATCATTTGTAATGTCTGTTAGACATGTTTCCAGATCTAGGAAAAAAGAAATATATAAAATATCTCCACTAAAGATTTCAATTAATTTGTTTTTTTTTTTTTTCGGCTCTTACTTCAACATTCCCTGAAGAATAACTTTAGATCTAAAAAACAAAACAAAACAAAACAAAAACCACAAAAAACAAAAAAAAAACTTTCAAAAGCTATCAAATGCTTTTAAGAAAGCTAGTTATCATAAACTTGTCTAGTGAAAGTGCTAGCTTTTCACCCAAGCCTGTTGAATACTCTAAAACGACGGAGTAGCAAAAAAAAAAAAACAAAAACAAAAAAGCACCGGAAGCAATCTTCTGGCGGGCTTTCCTTATTCCCACCTACACCACCCCCCCAAAAGCCGGGGAGGTCAAAATTGAGAGGAAAGAAGACTCAACCCTTAAACAATGCATATGCAACCACTCAACTATTCCTATACTGTGTATATAACTCCAAGAATTTACATTAGCTAAACAGGTCTGTATAACTGCCCAAGGGGAAAAAAATCTCCCAAATACATTCAGTTTGGCAAAGCTTCCTCCTACAAGAGGCACTCAAGTTTCACTCAGAAATGGAGTATCATTATGTAAAATCTTTAGGAGGGGGGAATTATTGAAAACACATTCTTACCATTCTCATTGGGCTCTGCTGCCTTGGACACTTCTCTGAACGGTATTATAACTGCATCTCCAGGCACTCTGGGGCTTTCCACATACTTGGGCTTCCTGACGGGTCCTGCAGTGGAAAAGATCTGAGTGTGGCTAATTTTTTCCAGACGCAAACAAAGCTTCAGAATGTACAGTGTGTGTCCTCACCAGGACCCAAATATGCCTAAAGGAAGAGCCGGCCCCTTCTCCTCCCTTGAATACACACACGGTCATTTCAGTACAGACACGGGAATGTCCAGTCTGAGCTGCCAAAGAAGAAATGGGTAAGCTCAGTTTCGAGAATGTAAACTCTGACAAAAACAAAAGCCGCTCTTTTGCTATGAAGTTTCTACAGCTGTCTTTGGTGTACATCAAGTGAGTGATTTTGACATGTTCAAACCTGGACAGCTTTTGGCAAAGGGTTTTTTATTTGGAATTTGTCTCTAACTGGGACAAAGACGGTTGGGTTGCTTGGTATCTCCAAAGTCAGGAGGCAAGGATTACTAACAGCCAGCCTGAAAGATCAACACGTTCTGAGCGACCACAGAGAGCAGGCATTTTATCAGACTGGTGACGCACGGCAATTGTGTGGGGCACAGAAGGCGATGGTTTTCTTGGCACATGACAGAGGCACCTTCAGAAAAGCACAGCGGCCAGTGCAGCAGGCAACTGGGGACACAAGAGAGCCCGTAAGTCCAATCTCTTACCTCCCCCTCAACCTCAATTTATCATCAGAAAATCTGGAATTCTCAGTAAGAACGGATAGACCCCCTCACACACATTGGTGGTGGCAATGTACAGGTGCAGCCACTTTGGAAAACAGTTTGGTAGTTCCTCAAGAAGTTAAACAGTTATTGTATGACCCAGTAATTCCACCTCTATGTTCACACCACGTCCACACAGAAGTTTGTATACTTGTGCGCACAGCAGCACTATCAATAGCCAAGTGTCCATCAACTATTTATAAAATGTGATATCCCATACAGTGGAATCTTAATGGGCAATAAAAAGGAATGGAGTACTGATTCATGCTACAGCATGAAACACTATGCTAAGGGAAGGAAGCCAGTCCCCATAGATCACATACTGTAGGAGTCCACTAGTGTGGAATTATCCAGAATAGGTAAATTTATTTATTTTTTTAAACTTTTTTTTTTAAGTTTATTTATTTTGAGAGAGAGAGAGAGAGAGAGAGAGAGAGAGAGAATCAGTGGAGAAGGGGCAGAAAGAGAGGTGGACAGAGGATCTGAAGCAGGCTCTGTGCTGACAGCAGAGAGGTTGATGCGGGGCTGGAACTCATGAACCACAAGACCGTGACCTGAGCTGAAGTCGGATGCTTAACTGACTGAACCATCCAGGCACCCCCTGAATAGATAAATTTATAGAAACCAAGTATGAATGGTTTTCAGGAGCTGGGGGATATGCAGGCTTGTGGGCTAATGACTAAGGGGTATCAGACTTCTTTCTGGAGTGATAAAAATGTCCTAAAATTAGTGGTGATGGCTGCATGACCTTAGGAATATACTAAAAACTTCTACAGGGTACACTTGGAGTGAATTGTATATGTGAATTATATTTAAATAAAGCAACTTAAAAAAAGAGCACCTATTTTATTCCTTTCAAACATCACATTTGTTCCAGAATCACCCACTTTACTCTCATTTTCCTTGGTTGCCTTAAAGTGTGCTTTTAACAAGGCCACAAAGGCAGGGAACATTTCACACCAGTAAGGGACTGGATGGTGGAAAGAGTGGCATATGGGTCGACAGCCTTCCCTCCTGCTCAGCCCTGAGCCATAGCCCCGACTCTCTGGGGTCTCGGCACACTGAGGTGGTGAATCGGGCACATCCTGAGCACCCTTCTGTGTCAAACGTCTTAGGAGTCTGAGGAGTTCCGGTCAGAATATGGTTTGTGGTGAGAGATGCTGCCATCTAAAGGCTTACTGCAAGAGCATCTACATCAGTATAAAAATAATCCAACTCCCCGCCACCTACAGTGTACTACAGATTAAAACAGGCTACGTTATCAAAGAAGCTTATGGTACTTGACAAATAGGGCTATTATTTCAAACTTTAGAAACCATGGTTTTTAAATGGCTAATGCAGCATTTAATCACATGGCTATCTCCATAATTTATGTAACCCTGTCAGAAAGAGGATTTTTCAAAGGTTAAAATGGAATGCTTATGGGGGAAGAGGGAGGACCTGCTCACAATCTGAATGGAAGATGTAGGCTATACAACAGAATACAAAGCATCATTCAGATTTTATCTAAAAATACACATATCTGTATACAAATATGCATGGAGAGAAGACTGGTAGGGGAGGAGGGCGGGGAGGGTAAGGGGATACTAAAAAGTATTTGCTGTAGAGGAGCCAGAAACTAGAAGAAAGGGCCCTAACAGGGCAGAAAGAAATGGAACCAGGACAAGCATGAGAACCTTTCTACACTTTTGGTTCCTGACCTATTATCTATGGTAAAAGAGATGGCTGGCGTCTCTTCCCCCATCATCTGCCCTAATAAAGAAGTAAAGCCCTTACTATTATTGTCCACTGATTCAAACTGCCCCAACCAGCATGCCATTGCTCAAGAGACACCTATAAATTTCTGCTCACCTTAACTCTTCAGAGTATAAGGAACAGCAAATCTAATCAGATCTATTTCCAGGCTCCAATCTACCTACCCTCATATCCTTCAAAAATATTTTCTAACAGTAAGTACTCTCTTAAAATGTGGTCTATTTCACATGGATGAAATATGAATGGTTTCACATGGATGGTTTTATGAATGATTGGAACATCGAACCCCAACGTCACCCAGAAACATCATCCAGAGCCTTCAGAAAGCATCAATGCCCATCCTTTCAATTGTCTAGGACTGTATTTTGTTCATAGGTCAATTGCTAATGATAAGAAATACTCAACATTGAGGAGTGAGGGTATTAAGAGCAGAGTGTCTGGAATTGGGCAAACCTGGATTCAAACATGGTCCCTAGCCTCCCCCAACTTGGAACTCAGTAATACCCCAGAGCTAAAAGATGAACACGTAAGCCTCCTGCTCCAAGGGGAACATCCATGAGAGCAGAGACCAGGTGGAACGGATTCCCAGGATTGGAACAGTGCCTGGCACAGTAAACAGGGATGCAAGATAGGAAAGGAGACATAGAATATACCAAAGGAAATAAAACGTGTATTCGGTGGACCCACAAGGCTAAGCACTAACATCCATTAATTCATTCAATGGTAATAACTTTGGGAGAAAAGCACTATTTCCATTTTTAGGTCAGGAAACCGAAGCTCAAATCAGTTAAACAAGTTGCTCAGAGCCCACACATGGCAAAACAGGAATTCAAATAGTTCTGTGGTCCATGCAGGTTCGAAGCCCATGTACTCAACCACCACTCAGTACTTATAAAAGTGGGAAACCCAGATAAAACATGCAGTCCTAGAAAAGGCCAGAGCAGGGGAAACTTCTACCATCACCTGGTCATCCATGGACTTAGCAGAGTCAACAAATATTTTATTCATATTTATTTGTCTCTGATCATCCCTTTTACTAGGAGTTGAATATTATGAAATGAATACAGGCTTACGTGAGATAGTGCAGATCTTGCAATAAATTGAGTCAAATGAATTTTTTGTTTCTTAGTGCATATGAAATTATGTATACACTGTAGTCTGTCACATGTGCAATAGCATATGTCTAAAAAACAATGTACATACCTTAATTAAGAATTACTTGGGATAAGCACTGGGTGTTGTATGGAAACCAATTTGACAATAAATTTCATATTAAAAATTTTTTTTAAAAAAAGAATTACTTTATTGGGGTGCCTGGGTGGCTCAGTCCAAAGCATCTTTTGATTTCAGCTGAAGTCGTGATCTCACTGTTTGTGAGATCCAGAGCCTGCTTGGGATTCTCTTTCTCCCCCCCGCCTCTCTCTGCCCCTCCCCGGCTCACACACATGCTCTCTCTCTCAAAATAAATAGTGTTTTGTTTTTTTTTTTTTAAAGAATTACTTTACTGTTAACAATGTCAACTATCATCCGAGCTTTCAGTGATTAGTAATCCTTTTGCTGGTGGAAGGTCTTGCCTTGATGTTGATGGCTGTGGACAGATCACAGTGGTGGTTGCTGAAGGCTAGGATGGCTGTGGCGATTTCTTAACACAAGACAACAATGAAGTTTGCCACATCAATTGACTCTTCCATGAATGATTTCTCTATATGTGATGCTGTTTAATAGTATTTTACCCACAAAATTTCATTCATAATTAGAGTCAAACCTCTCAAATACTGCTACTACTTTATCAACTAAGTTTATGTAATATTCTAAGTCCTTTGTTGTCATTTTAACAATATTTACAGTATCTTCATGGGGAGTAGAAACTATCTGTTTATCCATAAAAATCAACTCCTCATCCATTAAAGTTGTATCATGAGATTGCAACAATTCAGTCCCATCTTCAGGCTCCACTTCTAATTCTAGCTCTCTTGCTGTTTCCACCACATCTGTAGTTACTTCCTCTACTGAAGTCTTGGAACTCTCAAAGTCATTGCTGAAGGTTGGAATCAGCCTCTTCCAAACTCCTGTTCATGTTGATATGTTGACCTCTTCCCATGAATCACAAATATTCTTAAGGACATCTAGAATGGTGAATCCTTTCCAGAAGGTTTTCAATTTATTTTGCCCGACCCATCAGAGGAATCAGTATCTGAGGGATTGATAGCCTTACAAAACATATTTCTTAAATACGACCTAGAAGTTGGAATTACTCCTTGGTCAGGCTGCAAAATGAGCACCATGTTAACAGTCATGAAAACAACAGTAAGCCTGTTGTACATCTCTATCAGAGCTCTTGAGTGACCGTGGGAATTGTAAATGAGCATAAGTATTTTGAAAGCAATCTTATTCTGAGCAGATCTCAACAGTGGGCTTAAAATATTCAGTAAACCAAGGAGCCTGCGTGGCTCAGTTGGCTGAGTGTCTGACTTTGGCTCAGGTCATGATCTTGTGGTCTGTGAGTTCGAGCCCCGCATTGGGCTCTGTGTTGACAGCTCAGAGCCTGGAGTCAGCTTTGGATTCTATCTCTCTCTGCCCCTCCCCAGCTTGTGCACACTCTGTCTCTCAAAAATGAATAAATAAACATTAAAAAAATATTCAGTAAACGATGTCGTAAACAGAAGCAGAAGTCCTGTCATCCAGGCTTTGTTGTCCCACTTATAGAGCACAGGCAGAATACATTTAGAATAATTCTTAAGGACCCTAGGATTTGCAGACTGGTAAATGAGCACTGGTTTCAACTTAAAGTCACCAGCTGCATTAGCCCCTAACAAGAGTCACCCTGACCCCTTTGAAGCTTTAAAGCCAGGCATGGACTTCTCTTCTCTAGTTATGAATGTCCTAGGTGGGATTTTCCAATAGAAGGCGATTTCGTCTACACTGAAAATCTGTTGTTTATCGTAGCCACTTTCAGTAATGACCTTAGTTAGATCTTCTGGATAACTTGCTGCAGCTTCTACGTCAGCACTTGCTGCTTCACCTGATACTTCTATGTTATGAAGATGGCTTCTTTCCTTAAATCTCATGAACCAACCTCTGCTAGCATCAAACTTTTCTTCTACAGCATCCTCACCTCTCTCAGCCTTAACAGAATTGAAAACAGTTAGGGTCTTGCTCTGGATTAGCCTTTGGCTTAAGAAAAGGTGGTGGCTAGTTTGATTTTCTATCCAGATCATTAAAACTTTCTCCCTATCAGCAATAAGGCTGTTTTTGCTTTCCTTTCATTGATGTGTTCACTGGAGTAGCACTTTTAATTTCCTTCAAGAACTTTTCCTCTACATTCACAGCTTGGCTAACTATCTGATGCCAAAGCTAGCTTTCTCGGTTTTTGATATGTCTTCCTCACTAAGCTTAATCATTTCCAGCTTTTGATTTAAAGTGAGAGACATGTGACTCTTCTTTTCCCTTGAACACTTAGAGGACATTATAGGGTTAAATTAAGTGGCCTAATTTCAAAACTGTTGTATTGGTGCAACATTCAGAACACACCCAACATTTATCAATTAAGTTTCTGTCTTATATGGGTATGGTTCGTGGCACCCCAAAACAATTACAATAGTTAACAAAGATCATTGACCACAGATTCACAATAAGACAGCAATGGAAAAGCTTGAAATACTGTGAGAATTACCAAAATGTGACACAGAGACATGAAGTGAGCAAATGCAGCTGGAAAAATGGTGCCAACAGAGTTGCTGGAGATAGGGTTGCCACAAATCTTCAATTTGCAAAAATGCAACATCTCCGAAGTGCAATAAAATGAGGTATGCCTGTATAAACAACTGCTCTCCACATGATCCTTTTATTTAAAGTGCTTTCCACAAACAGCTGAACCTCAAAACGCTATAAAATAAGAAAAATTTATAACTATAGAGGTTTTGCTCCTTCCTCCTCTCAACTGCTCATTAGAGAATCTTTGCACACTTTCCATTAAACATAGCAGATGAACACTCCTTTTCAAAATATCATTAAAGTTGCAGTAAAGGGATCTGAGAGACCAATGGGAAAAGGAGAACACCATAGGCAAGAAACCAAACTTCTGAAAGTGGGAAACCGTTTGCCAAGGAGCAGTGAATTGAGCAGACTAGAAAAGGTTAGCACTGGGGGAGGGGACAGGAAGGCTTAGCCTCAGGGACACAAGGCACCTCTGAAGGCACACAAGATCAGGTCTTGAGAATCTACTGAAGGGAGAATTAGACCCTCAGAACTAGGAAGCATTCTCTCTCTCATCCTGGAGGCTGAGGTTTTCCCTCTGGAAAGGCTGAATGCCAAGACCATAGAGACTCAAGCTAAACTCTTAAGTGCTAAACTAAAAAACTGGGATTAAGAAAAATTCCACATGCGGATTGGTAGGCCCCAGATGCACCCCTGCGTTTAGCCATGAAAACACAGGCAGTGAGCACTCACACCATGACAGAGAGAGACATTAGAGGATTCTTCTCTGGAGAAAGTCACCAAGAGAAAAGACCTGTAGGTAACCAGTTGGGGACATCCCCTGAAAGAAATGGTAGATCCCTGGGGCTCCTAGGTGGCTCAGTCAGTTAAGCAGCCAACTTCAGCTCAGGTCAAGGCTTGTAGGTTCAAGCCCTGCATTGTGCTCTGTGCTGACAGTTCGGAGACTGGAGCCTGCTTCGGATTCTGTACCTCCCTCTCTCTCTGTCCCTCCCCTGCTTACACTGGCTCTCGCTCTCTCAAAAATAAACATTAAAAAAAAAAAAAGAAAGAAAGAAAGAAATGGTAGATCCCTGACCACTGTATTAAAAGCCTGTCCTCAATACCTCAACACCTATCTGGCACTTTCAATCAGCTTCTTTGTTCCTCCCAACATACAAACTAGAATCAGAAGGTCAAGGAAAGGTCCTGAAAGACACCAACTGAAACAAGAAAAGGACTCTGAGGAATCAGACAAAACAGGAGGAACACCCTCCAGAATGAGGAGAGTTATTGCTTCCACTACCCAAGGGGCTACCACGACAAAGGGCACCTAGGATCCATGTGGTGGGCAACTGATAAGAATGACTGAAGGATGACGAGAAGAGAGGCTACCCCACTAGGAGGCATGTGATCACCAGACACCCATCTTACACCTGAATGGCTGTCTATTAAACCACAATGACACTGATTTCTATGCCATTGAAAAAAAAAAAAAAAAACTCCCCCAAAATGAAGTGGCCGCATTCCTTATCAACAGACCCAAATTGAGAATTCCATCTCCCTACTACCCTCTTACTCAAGGATATTACTACCCAGCTGCCTTCTACACACAGCTTTTTAAAAATTTTAATTTTTTTTTTTTGGGGGGGGGAGAGAGAGAGAGAGAGAGAGAGAGAGAGAGAGAGCGTGCGCTAGCCCAAGTGGGGCAAGGGGCAGAAAGAAGGGGACAGAGGATCCAAAGAAGGCTCTGGGGTAACAGCAGACCTCGAACATCCAGGTGCCCCTACACACAGCTCTTTGTTTAAAGTAAAATGCTCAATGTTCCCAAGCGTAAACTACCTTAAAGTAATCTCCCTTGCCCTTCCCTATCAAGTTAATCCCTGCAAATTAGCCAGAATATAATGCTACATACTAATTATGCAGAAAGCATGGTACTTTGGCTACTATGTTTTAAGGCAAGAGTTCCTTAGAAATGATATGATACAAGACTATCAGGTATTAGCTTGAAAATCAGCTAGGGGTGCCTGGCTGGCTCCGTCGATACACTATGTGACTCCTGATCTTGGGGTTGAAAATTCAAGCCCCACATTAGGTGTAGAGATTACTTTAAAAAAAAAAAAAAAAAAAAACAGTAGGAAGGGTGCCTGGGTGGATCAGTTGGTTAAGGTTCAACTCTTGATTTTGGCTCAGGTCATGAACTCATGGTCTATGAGATCAAGCCCCATGTAAGACTCTATGCTGCCAGTGTGGAGACTGCTTGCGATTCTCTATCTCCCTCCCTCCCCTCCCTCTCTTTCTGCTCCTACCCTACTCACCCTCTCAAAATAAATGAACTTTTTAAAAAATACATAATTTATTGTCAAATTGGCTTACATACAACACCCAGTGCTCATCCCAACAAAATGAACTTCTTTAAAAAAATGAAGATTCTGATATACTTACTAGGTATGGCTGGGACCATGGCCATGCTTTGGTACCAAGAGTATCAAGTAGAAAAGCATAGGCTACCATGGGCAGGGCCCCTAAGGAGGACCAACCACCCTTCTTCCCTCAGGTCTAAGCAGAGTCTAGGGTCATGGTTGGGGTACCAATGGAGAATGTTCTCAATCATAAATGGGAATTGTTCTCAATTATAACTCATTTCATAGTAACTATGGATCCTTTACCTCACCCTGATTCCCCCACCCCCCATTCCCATTCTCTACTATGTGATACAAAAGAAGGGTCCTCGACTTTAAAGATAAAGGGCTCTTAAGACAAAGAGACACAGATTGTGCCCTGAAGAGGTTAAATAGGCATCCAGTACTCAGCTTGCACAAGACGAGCTCCTGCCATCTCCTTTCACAGTTCAGCAGGACCTGTGTCAGTCTGGGAGGGGGATCAGCAGCCCACCCTTAATCACTTCAGTCTCCAGCCTCAGAGGCAGGCATGCTTCCCATTCAGTCCTCTGCCTATGGAAATCTCCAAATGTACTTTTCCCAGCGGCCAGTTTTCCTACTCTTTTTGACATTTTAATCACATAGCTGACTATTCTGCTGCTTAGAAACTGCCATATAAGGAATATTTTTAAAAAGGGATGGCAGAAATAAACCAAACTGGGCTTTATCTCCAGGCAGTGAAAGACAGAAGGGCAGGGGTTACTTTACATTTCTGAGTGTTTCAGTTAAAAATAATTATATATATGAAAGCAGTATTTGGGATGTGGAACACCTGAGGCTATTTATTGCATTTAAAGCAGTCTTACATTTTTCACAACATCTGGAGACTATGAAAAGTGGAACTTTGTATTATCAATCATTTTAGAGGGTTTTGTTTTTGTTTTCTTTTTTAAGCATCTTGAACTTTTACAGAAAAGGTTCCTTTCAATTTTATCTGGTCTGGGGTTTTCATATTACATTGGGAAATGTCCACAACAAGAGGGGAATGATAAAAAGGATAAGTAAGAGAATCTCCTTTGGGGGAGGGAAGCTTTATCACTTAAGCAAATGTCATTAATTAGTCAGTTCCCGAATGGTAAACTCTGGTAAACGATCAGATCACAGTCGGGATTTTTAAAAGGCACAATACTTAGCACTTTCATTTGACCCTCTCCCTCCTGTGCCCCAAAAGGAAAGTGTTGGAGGGAGGAAGAGACACAGTCTGAACTGAGAAAGGGAGAAATTTGGCCTGAGGGCACGATGGGAACACCAAACACTGTAAATGGGATGAAGGTGTCCTCTCTTGTTGCTTTGTCCTGTGCTGAGTTGAGGCAGGGCAGGTGAGCTGGTGGGACTGCTCACAACCCTACCTGGGAGGAGTGAGAGCTTCTTGGGAGGATTCACTTTGAGGGAAGGAGCCAGACAATGAACCAACCCCAGTCAGGAAGCCTCCACCCAAAGTGAGGGCAATTTCAAGCACAGTGTGCTGTCCATCACTTGGATTTCTCCTACAAGAAGCAGGGGAGAGACTGCATATAAAAACCTAAAATGCTGCTGGAGATGGCTCTACTGCAGGGATGGACAAAGGCAGCAAGAGGCTCCCCAGCCAGCTCTACATCTTGGGTACTGGAAGCTGATGAAAGGTAAGGCTTCAGGAGAAGTGCATCAGCAAGAGCTTCTCTGGTCTGCCCCTTGGGGGGGGGGGGGGGCTTCCAGAAACTTCTAGAAACACTTTTATGACTGCCTGGGGCCTTGTGTAGGGAGAGGAGGACAGTAAGTCAGTGCAACCTGAGTTGTTACTACTGTATATAACCTCCTCTAAAGACAGGTAAGGTCTGGGAAAATGCAGGCTAATTCTACGGAAGAAAAAACTGGTGAGAGGAAAACAATGGGCCACCTGCTAATGATGACTGAAATACAAGAGTTACCTAACATTGCTCTCAATAAGCCTCCTTTTTCTTATTGCAAATACCTTATTTTTTTAAGAGTGCATTGAGAAGGGTAGACAGCCTTTATTTATTCACCCAATGCACAAGGCACTGTGTGATATAAATGTGCATTGCCATTCAGGCACTTAAATCTAGTAGGAAAACAGTGTTTCAAGATGGAGCCATATTCCTTTCAATATAACAGCTTTAAAATAAATGTTGACAAAGATTTTCAAGTCTCAGTTTATAGTGTGCATGTTTCCAGCACTTTGAGTACAATAAACCCCAAGCTCAACAAAATATGTACCCTGAGTAATGTTGCCACTTTCTTCCAATGCAGTTTGCTGTTCCTACACTGTACTGTCTTTATATACCAAAGCATGGAAATGCGTTAATTCATAAAAATTAATAAAGTAATTAATTCTTTATTTACTCAAGTATCCACTGGCATCCACTGCATGCCAGGCCCAGGGTGAGAACAAGAAAGATATCAACATGCTCTCCTAAAGCTCTCAGATGAGGGAACAAAACTCTTTATCACATTGCCTAAATTTTATTTCCAAACACTTCAATATAGTTAATGTGATATAAATGTATGTCGGGTGCCTTTAATCTACTGCCTAAAAGCAATTAGTTGTCTTAATCTGGAATACAGACCCCAGAGGTTAACTAGCCTTTAATCATAAGGCCACACTCAAGAGCAGACCATTCACTACTAGTCAGTCAGCTAGCTATCCCTACCACAGCCACCACAGTAACACAAGTTAGCACGCTTGAGGTCAGAAATGGACTTCCACACTGGTGAAGTTCCTGATCTTGGTAAATCATTATTATGTAGTTGGAAATTTATCTGCAGTGGTAAAAGTCCTATTGAGTTAAGAGGATTAACCAGAAACATCCCGGAAACTCTCTAGCCCTTGTAGGACCCCAGTAGAAACTCTAGCAGTCCTGCAGAAAGGTGTCCTAGCTTAATAAGGAAAAGGTCCAGGTCTACCTGCTGTTCCAGAGAATTATTTGGCCCCAAGGCAAAATGACAGGATAAGTGAAATTCTGTCTGTGGTAGGTGGAACCTTGAAAGATGTCACTCCAAGATTCCTGTCCCCTGGTTACCAAATGAAACACAATCTGGGTATGGCTGTGAAGGGGTCCTGCAGATGGAATTTAGAATTAAGGCTACAGGATGGCAACACACAAGGCAGTGAATGTTTCTTGGGAAGAAAAAGCCTGATCCTTCACCCCCTACTTGGGGACTGTGTTGCTTGGATTCTTCTTTGTACCTGTTCCTTTCCATTCGACTTGACCTTCAGCCATCTTGCCCTTTCCCTGGCCAGATAACCCTCTCGAGCCCAAATGTTCCTTGTACTACAGTCTTCTGGAAAGCAAACTCACCTCCTGCTATGTGATCTCTAACATTTACATGGGATTGTTTTTGCCGTAGCTTAATCTTCCTGAGCCTGCTACCACCGTGGTAGTAGGTTTTAGGTGGGGTTGTAGTGCCTTTGATTAATGTAAATATCTCATTTTCACCTTTCTCCCATTGATTTGGCCTCTCCAGTGACCTGAGATTTCTGTTAAAAAGGTTGATGTTACTGTTTACTGTGTCTTGTAGAGGAAACTAATAAAGTGTCTTTGTGTGGGGGGAAAAAAAATAGAATTAAGGTACTAATCAGCTGACCTTAAAATAGCCTTACAAAGGATAGACCCAATGTAATCACACAAGCCCTTAAAAGCAGAAGAGGAAGACTGAAGAGTCTGTCTTCAGCTCATCAGCACATGTGACGTGCCCCTGGGGGGCTTCCAGAAACACTTTTACAAGGGCCCAGAGCCTTGTGTAAGGAAAGGAGGGTACAAGTCAGTGTAATCTGAGTTAGGTATAGATAAAATCACATTAGTAATAAAGAGTATGAGGTAAGGGGCGCCTGAGTGGCTCAGTCGGTAGCGTCTGACTTCGGCTTAGGTCATGATCTCATGGTTTGTGGGCTCGAGCCCCGTGTTGGGCTCTGTGCTGACAGCTCAGAGCCTGGAGCCTGCTTTGGATTCTGTGTCTCCCTCTCTCCCTCTCTCTGCCCCTCCCCTGCCCACACTCTGTTTCTGTGTCTCTCAAAAATAAATAAACATTTAAAAAAATTAAAAAAAAAAAAAAAGAGTATGAGGTAAGATAAGGCAGAGGTTGGGGGAAGCGGTCAGAGAGACTCAAAGCATAAGAAGGATTCAACCCTTCTGGACTTGACACGTTGTGAGCGGTAAAGATGGAGGAAGGGGGCCACAAGCAAAGGAATGCAGCCAGCCCCTAAAAGTTGAGAACAATCCCAGCCAAGAGCCAGCAAGGAAGTGGAGACTCAATGCTACAGCCACATGACACTGAATTCTGCCACTATAAATGAGCTTGGGAATGTTTCATCCTCTCAGCCTCCAGAAAGGCTGAAGCCTGGCCAACATCTTCAGTGGGTCTTGTGAAATCAAAGCAGGGAAACCAATTTTGCCATGCTATGCCTGGACTTCTAACCTACAGAACTATGAGTAATAAGCTTTTGGGTTTTTTTTTAATTTTTTAAATGTTTATTTATTTTTGAGAGAGAGGGAGAGACAGAGCATGAGCAGGGGAGGAGCACAGAGAGAGGGAGACACAGAATCCGAAGCAGGTTCTGGGCCCTGAGTTGTCAGCACAGAGCCCGACGCAGGGCTCAAAATCACGAACCGCGAGATCATGACCTGAGCCGAAGTTGGCCGTGTAACTGACTGAGCCACCCAGGCGCCCCAATAAGTTTGTTTTAAGCTTATATGTTTGTAGTAATTTCTTAGGGCAACAATGGAAAACGAATGTATTGTCTATGAAATCCTGGAATACTTGCTACCGGTAACACTAAATGCAAGGTGCTGTCAGGGCACCGACCCCCTAAAAGAACTTTACTGGGCATACAAAACAGGTTATATGGTTGCACTGAGCTAGCCTGCTAATGAATCTATGTATAGACAGAGAACCCTGTCTGAGCCTTGTTTTCATTCACACCTGAGTTTATAGGGGGACCTCTCTAGCCCTTACCTCCTCTATTGGTAGTAATTATAATTTACCATAAAGATCTAATGCCTAAAGGTTGTTTTGTCATGCTGGTAATAATCATTAACCAAAGCATCACAAATAAATGGCTAACCACAACCTTGGTTTTAAGATGTACCCTAGGGGGGAAAAAAATTCTGACTCCTTCCTGGAATGGTAATTTCAGAGTTTCCCTAAAGAACTAGGGAAGAAGCCCATAAGGGAAAGGGTTCTCCTGTTATTCACACAAGCAGGAAACAAACCCTATGCTCTGCTGCATGGCGAAGTAATGACTTCGAAAAGAGAGAGGGAGCATCCCTGAGAACTTTCTTTCCCTGAAGGTTCAGATCAGTATGCTCAAAGTAGGTCCCTAGACCAGGAACAACAGCGTGACCAGGGATCTGGTTAGAAATGCAAATTCTCAACCCCATCCCAGACCAGAGTGATTCTGCTCTGTCCTCAGGTTTGAAAATCACTGGGTTACCCAGTCCTGTGTAGCTATGTAAGACCTTGCCCATGTCCTGAAACAGCTTACCATCAAGTATAAAGATTAGACAGAAAGAGCCACCATGGCCAGTGTTAAGTGAGTTGGGGAGGACAGCAGCAGTAGAGGCAAGAGGCAGGACCTAAGCTGGGTGGGAGGCAGGGGGCAATCACACCAGAGAGTGCACAGAGGTGGAATGAAAGCAGCTTGAGGAAGAGAACTTTGCCTCTTGTTGGCTCCCTTAGAGCACTGTGTACTTAAGGGGTGCACAAATACTAATTGTGACAACCAAGAGTTTCTGCTCTTTAAATGAATTACAACTATTGGCTTTAATCACTTTTAAGGAATTTCCTGATTTGGGGCTATTTTTCAAATATTCAGCACAGTAGCTATTATGGAATCCTGTTCTAACCTCCATTCATTCTTCCTGTCAAGGGTGGGAAATTTAGGGGTAAGGGAAGAGGTGGGAGGGAAAAGCATGAGTCCCAGTCTATCCAGAGGTCCCATCTGTTGGTGGGACTTAACTATCTGGGAGAGGGCAGGAGACGAGAGGTCCCATGGCCCACTCATCAGCTCCCCTCCTATTCCTCCACAGTGACCAGGCCAAGACTTCTCCATTCTCCTCAAACCCCTGATGCACACACATGCACCACCACCCCCAGCCGCCCCCCCCCCCCCCCCCCCGCCAAAAGGAAACTTCATGGCCCACATCAGAGATAGGGATATAGAAGGAAACACCCAAAACTTTGTTCAGCTCCATCCTCACACCTACTTGCAGTTATACTAATCCTGTCACACCCACATAAAACTAATCCTTCCCTGCTCATGGTGACAAGATCAAGACCAAGAAAAGGCAAGAATGCAGACTCCAACAGTTTCTATAGAGAAATATCAGAACTGTTGCTCTGGATAAGAGGGTTTATAAGCTTAATAAGATTAGGTCGAAATATTAGCAATGGATATTGTTACAACCTAGGTTGCACTGAGACCAACAAAAAGGGCCTAACTTGGGCAATGGGCCACCACTACATACATAGAATAGTAAAATTTAAGAACAACAACAACAACAAAAAAAATGGAGGAGTAAAAACTGATGGCAAGCACGCAGATCAAGGGGAACTCTCCTCTGTTGCTGGTGGAGATGCAAAACGGCAAATCACTTTAGTAAAGAGTTGACATTTATATATAAAATTAAACATACCATGTGACCAAACAATTCCACTACTAGATACGGACCTCAGAAAAATGAAAATGTTAGCCCAAAAACCTGCATGTACATGTTTATGGCAACTTTATTCATCATCACCGCAAAGTAGAAGCTACTGAAATGTCCTTCAACTGGCGAATGGATAAACTATAGTATATCCATGCAACAGAGGGATACTCAGCAATAAAAAGGGGTACTGATACTCACTACAAAGTTTTGAATTTCAAACGTACTTATACTCAGTGAAAGAAGCCAGACTCAAAGGTTGAGTACTGTATCGTTGCATTTATATGACATTCTAGAGAACACAAACCATAGATTTAGTTGTTCCCAGGAAATAAGGGTTGACTGCAGAGCAGCAGCCTGAGGGAATATTTTGGGGTGAGGAAGCTGTTCTGTACTTGACTGTGGGGGTGCTGAAAACAGAACTCTATGCATTTGTTAAAGCCTATAGATCTGTACAACGAAAAGTGAACTTTATTGTAGAGCTATAAAAAATGAAAAAAAAATTTTAAAAGGATGGCCTGACTTAGGGTGTCCATCTGTGTAGGGGAGTATCAGTAGTTGTAGGACACCTCCATTCTAGGCAAATATCTCTGACCTACTGAGAGGCAGAAATAGCTGGAGGCTAGTCCCAGCATCCACCACGTCCCCTTCTACCCTGGTGTTAAAAAACAAAACAAAAAACAAAAAAACCTAATTTTTAACTGGTCACTATTTTAAAAAGTACCCAATACTTAGAGGCAAAGAGGGGTACCTGGGTGTTTCGGTCAGTGTCCAACTCTTTCTTTCTTTCTTTCTTTCTTTCTTTCTTTCTTTCTTTCTTTCTTTCTTTCTTTCTTTCCTTCTTTCTTTCTTTCCTTCTTTCTTTCTTTCCTTCTTTCTTTCTTTCCTTCTTTCTTTCTTTCTTTCTTTCTCTCTCTCTCTCTCTCTCTTTAATGTTTATTCAATTTTGAAAGACAGAGAGAGAGAGTGCAAACAGGGGAGGGGCAGAAAGAGAGGGAGACACAGAATCCGAAGCAGGCGCCGGGCTCTGAGCTGTCAGCACAGAGCCCGACGCATGGCTCGAACTCACAAACCGTGAGATCATGACCTGAGCTGAAGTTGGACGCTTCACCAACTGAGCCACCCAGGCGCCCCAAGGGTCCCACTCTTGATTTCAGCTCAGGTCATGATCTCACGGTCTTGACATTGAGATGGAGCTCCTCATCAGTCTCCAAGCTGAGCATGGAGCCTGCTTAAGATTCTCTCTCCCCCTTACCTTCTGCTCCTCCCTCACTAGCATGTGTCCATGTGTTCTCGCTCTCACTCTCACTCTCAAAAAAGAAAAAAAAAAAAAAAGAGGCCAAGAGATTATAGAGTATCCCTTGAGTGGGGTGGTGGGGGTTGTTTTATGTAAAGCAGACTCTCCAGGACCATCTCATTCTATATTCCTGACTGGCTTCCTAGTAACTGGACTATTTTACGGCTCTGCACGTTTCCAAGAGCTTAATAGCAATGCAAATGATTCCTGTCCATAGCAGTGTAAATGAATTTTGGTTGGCAGAGAATATAAATCTCTGTAATCCAAATTCTCATTTAAACTGATCTTAACATCTTACTCGCTCCCTCCTTAATTAATGAGCTAAATAAAATTGTTGACATATGACCTTTTATATTTGCATGTCCTATTTTTGCTTTCTTGAAAATTATACTTTAGCAGCACAGGGCATTAAATAAATCAAAGAGTGCATTTTCCAGCCTCCTTGGCAGCTAGGTAAGTGCAGTCAGAAAGGAAACTGAGTGTTAGGTGGGATTTCAAGGATGAGTGTTTAAAACTAGCCAACCCAGCTGAGAGGGGCCCCTTATTACTCTCCTCACTCTCTTCCATCTGATAGGAAATCTTGACATGCTAGCTGGTACTCTAATAATCCCATCAGACCATGAGGTGACCTTGTGGTAGGAAGGTGTCGCAGGCTGATACTGGCACCCAAAAGTATGTCCATGACCTAATCTCTGAAACCTGTAAATGTTCTTTATTTAGAAAAGTGGTTCACGTGGATGTGATTAAGTTAAGGATTCTGAGACACAGGAATCATCCTGGACTATCCAGCTGGGCCCAAAATGTCATCACAAGTATCCTGACAAAAGAGGCAAGGAAAAAGGAGACCAGACGGCCACACAGAGAGAAAGCCATGTGAAGACAGAGACAGAATGGAGGGATGCAACCACAAAAAAAATGGTCACGGGTAGCCCCCAGAACCTAGGACAAGCAAGAGCCTCTGGAGGGAGTGCAACTCTGCTCATACCTTAATTCCTGAATTCTGGTCTCCAGAACTGTGAGAATGAATTGCTATTGTTTTAAGCTACCAAGTTTGTGGTACTTTGTTACAGCAGACCCAGGAAACTAACACAGAGAATGGACACAAGTCAGGGGCCTAGTCCCCTGATGACAGACAGGTTGAAGTCACCTCAGCCCTGCACCATCTAACTCCATATTACTAACAGGAGAGAAATAAATTTTTACTTTGTTGAAGCTATTATGTATTTGATTGTTTTTCCTTGAAGCCAGACCTAATCCTAATGTAGCAACGTACTGTGATTATGAGTTATTGGCCCTAACCTCAATTTGCCTAAGCTGATCAATCATATTGGTTCTCCACAGCCTCAGCAAGGTTGAGAATTAAATGAAGAGCTGAGGAAGGAAGTCAGCCCCAAATAATTGATACAACTGTGTTACATTTAGAAATAAATTTGTGTAGAGGCACCTGAGTGGCTTAGTCCGTTAAGTGTCTGACTTTGGCTCAGGTCACAATCTCATGGTCTGTGAGCTCAACCCTGCATCAGGCTCAGTGCTGACAGCTAAGGGCCTGAAGCCTGCTTCAGATTCTGTGTCTCTGTCTCTTCCTCTCTCTCTCAAAAATAACATTAAAAAAAAAAAAGGAAGTAAGTTTGCGGTCACTGGGTATAATCAGGAAACATGTCTAGTAGAGAATTTCTTGTATTTTTTAATTTTTTTTTTAACGCTTATTTATTTTTGAGAAGAGAGAGACAGAGCATGAATGGGGGAGGATCAGAGAGAGGGAGACACAGAATCTGAAACAGGCTCCAGGCTCTGAGCTGTCAGCACAGAGCCCGACACAGGGCTCGAACTCACAGACCGCAAGATCATGACCTGAGCTGAAGTCGGACGCTCAACTGACTGAGCCACCCAGGCACCCCTAGAATTTCTGACATTTTTTAAATGTAGGGGCACCTGGGTGACTCAGCTGATTAAGCGACTGACTCCTGATTTTAGCTCAGGTCACGATTTCAGAGTTTGTGAGATCAAGTCCCACACTGGGCTCCACACTGACAGCACAGAACCTGCTTAGGATTCTTTCTTTCCTCCTTTCTCTCTGTCTCTCCCGCACTCAAGCGTGTGTGTGTGTGTGTGTGTGTGTGTGTGTGTCTGTGTATGTGGGTGAACGTGTGCTCTTTCTCTCTCTCAAAATAAACATTTAAAAACTAAATAAAACAAAACATGGCCTATTGGAGTTTCTGACTGATTAGCTTGGTGATTCCTATTCAAAATATCTAATTTTCAGCTTTAAGTGAAAATCATTTTAAATGTGTGACTTTAAATTAGATTATAAACGTAAGATTTGTAAACTGAGTTTAAAGGCTATGGAAAGCCATGTTTAAAATTAACAACACTACCTTGAACAGTAATTTGAAACTCTTATTATCATCTGTATACAAAACGCTGCTCTCAGACATCAAAAGGCTCATTTTAACAATGGTCTCTCCACAGTATAGTCAGTCTCTCACTTGTAAAATGCTCAGAGGAAGAAGTTCAAGATGGAAAGAAGGAAGGAGGGAGAGAGGAAAAAAGGACCCCCCAAAACTCCCTTAACTCTGTTTCCCACAGCCCTTAGCCAGCCAACAAAGATAGCCACTTCATTTCTGGTCCTTCAGCTGAATTCTATAACCTTCCATGTGCAACCACAGCCCCAATGGTCATCGTGGTATACTTGTCAGCATCCCCCAGAGGATTCACTCCTCCATGTTCCTGCTGTCTGTACAGAGGGAGACACTCTCTCTGAGGAGTCAGGAGCAGCCCATGGTGTTGCTGTACATGGTCAGAGGTTGGTGCATCAGGTCAGACACAAGTGGCCTCTAATGATCCAAAGAGTCCCAGCACAGGCTCCTTGGAGACTAAAAGCAAGAGGAGAGCAGAGGTTGGGCTTGTGAGCCGGAGGCAAACATTCCTCTCTGACCTCTTGGGTGAGAAGCTCACACTCTGAAGCATGTGATTGCCATTATCTGAAATACCTCTTGGAAGCCTCAGGAACCTAAGAGAGCAGCAGCAGACTGATATCTACAGGCTTAGCTGTTATCTCCTTCGAGTTTGAATAGGACAAATTGCACTCAGAGATGACACAGGTAACCCATGACATCATTGACAAGGAGCCAGCTGAAGAGCCACTGGCAGACCATATCTCTGTCATGGTCACAGGCAGCCCCTGCAGTGACCCAGCCAGTCAAAACCCTCCTCCAGCAACATCTGACTTTCTGTGCCCTGACCTCAGGGACTGGGTTTGCACACGGAGTTACAGTCTGGTCCTTTAGCATTTTTCTTTTCCATCAAAGCAACTACAATTTTATCTCACTCTCAAAAGCAGATCAAGATTAATCTGCAGCTTATAATTCCTGATTCCATAATGACTTATTACAACAAGAGTGGCTGCTTGATTTTTCTCCTTTAAATCAACTCTAACAGGCTGTCACGCTGACCTCCAGCTTACCATTTGCTACCAGTCACCAGGTCAACCACAAGGCCCTACGAATTACCCAACTAACTCCCCGACCTCTCTGGTCCCGAAGACTCCTCCTCCTGTAAACGTTCCAGTCATCCCAGCCCACCTCACATTCCCACACACCATGGTGGGTGGGACTGTCTGTCTGCTTTCCACACAGGCTCAAACATCTTTAAACCTTTGAGCAAAGAAGAATGAAACTATTAAAATAAGTCCCCAACCTGACTAAGCCAAAGAAAAACAGCTCCAGAAGCTCGAGTTTTCAACCTGTTGCACTTTTACACGTCAGCTATTAAACAATTTTAAATAATATGAAAGTAAGTTTACCTTAAGATACCTAGACACCTTTTAGTCTGGGTGACCAAAGTTAGCAATTACTATGCCAAAAAGAAAACAAAACAAAAAAAAAAGAACTATTGAGGATTTCAACCTTCCAGTGTCTACTTTTTATGTAAACCTGGACATGTACAAAGCTGAAGTCAGAAGGTAGCCTTTTAAGAATGTGGATCAGAAGAGTCCCAGAACTGCACAGAAACTATTCCTAGAATACACTGATCCTTCAGCATTTACCACACGGTGGCGCTGCTTCAATATAGATTTCAGACAGAATCCACAATGCATTTCTTCACCATCAGGACAAAAATGCTTGCACCCATTAGGAATTAGAAGCATGAAGCCCAGAAATGCTTCTTCTTGACGATTTCAGGGAACATGGTTCAGGAATTAAACTGCGGGGACAGCAACTCTCTGCTCACGTTTTATGCTACACCTAACATGAATTCTGGTAACTTTTGGCCCCTTGCAAAGAGCTTCACTTCACTTATAGCCCACAAGGCAACATGTGGGGCAGAAAAGTGGAGTGTCTGAGTTGGTTTGTCTCAGTGCAACCTAAAATGTCCTCTACCCATGAGTCTACACTGATACAAGTATCTGAATGGGGAAGAAAAGATGAATCTCTCATGCAGAAAATCTCACATCGATGCAGATACCCCACTGTCAAGGAGGGGGAGGAGAACACCCCACCCCGCATATGTGGGCTGCTCATAGCACCTTCCCTCCAGAAAGTAGGATGTGGAGAAGGGCATAAGAACAAAGAGTAACTTTAAAAAAAAAAAAAAAAAAAAAAAAAAAGAAGAAAGAGTAACTTGACTATGGAGAAACCTGGAAACCACTACCTTGGCCGGGTGACCAAAGTTAATGTAAACTGTGATAAGTCACATTGTTAGTATTCATCATCAACACAATGTGGTAAGAAGGGCACTTTACCAGGGCGCCTGGGTGGCCCAGTCGGTTAAGCATCTGATTCTTGATTTCAGCTCAAGTCATGATCTCACAGTTCATGAGTTCGAGCCCCACATCAGGCTCTGCACTATCATTCTCTTTCTCCCTCTCTCTCTCTCTCTGCTCCTTCCCTGCTCACGCTCTCCCTGTCTCTCTCAAAATAAGTAAACTTAAAAAAAAGGGGGGCACTTTACCTCTATAGTCTTCCTCCCCAAAACCCCTTAAATCCAGTCTAATCATGAGAGAAGTATCAGACAAATCCCAACAGGAGGACATCCTACAAAACACCCTAACAGTAAGCATCAAAACTGCTGAAGTCATGAAAACCACAGAAAGTCTGAGAAAATGTTACAGCCAAGAGGAGCCTAAGGAGACATGACAAATAAATGTAATGTGGTATCCTGAATAAGATCCTGGATATTCGTTATAAGCTAAAGAAATGTGAATGAAGCATTGACTTTACTTGATAATAATGGATCAGTATTAGTTTATTAATTGTGACAATAATGTACTATGTTAATAATACAAGAAACGAGGTATGTGGTATATGGGAACTCTGAACTATCTTTGCAACTTTTCTATAAATCTAAAACTAAAGTAAAAAGTTTTTATTTTTAAAAGTTCATCCAAGTCTCAAATGGTAACTAAGAGACACCTTCACATACCGGAGAATGCCTTTATCTTCTACATTAAGGAATTTAGGCTCTGTTCCTGATAGTCCCTTGATAGCCACCACAGAAGAAGAGGGTTGTTACAAGCTGAATGGGGTTCTCCCAAATTTCATATGTTGAAAGCCCAACTTCCAGTATCTCAGAATGTGACTGTATTTGGAGACTAGGCTATTTTAAAGCTTATTTATTTTTGAAAGAGAGAGAAAATGTAAGCGGAGAAGGGGCAGAGAGAAGGAGAGACAGAATCTCAAGCAGATTCCACAGTTAGTGCAGAGCCCGATGTGGGGCTCAAACCCACCAACCACGAGATCATGACTTGAGCTGAATTCGGATGCTTAACAGACTGAACCACCCAGGTATCCCAGGAGACTAGGCTTTAAAGAGGTAATTAAGGGAAACCCGGGTGGCTCATTCGGTTAAGTGTCTGACTTTTGATCTCGGCTCAGGCCATGATCTCATGGTTCTGAGATGGAACCCCACATAGGGCTCTGTGCTGACAGCACAGAGTCGGCTTGGGATTCTCTCTCTCTCTCTCCCTCTCTCCCTCTGCCCCTCCTCTGCTAGTGTTCTTCCTCTCTCTCTCAAAATAAATAAACTTTTAAAAAAAGATTTAAATAAACATTTTTAAAATAATAATAAATAAAAAATAAAAAGGTAATTACGTTAAAAGAGGCCCCTGCTGTGGTCCCTAATCCAATCTGAGTGGTGTCCTGTTTAGATGAAATTTGGACACACAGAGACAGGAGGACAAACACAGGGAAAAGACCATATGAGGACACAGTGACAAAGAGGCCATCTGTACACCAAGGAGAGAGGCCACTGGAGGCGGTAAACCTGCAAGCACTTTAATCTTGGAACTTAAGCCTCCAGAACTGTGAGAAAATACGTTTTTGTTACTTAAGCCACCCACTCTGTGGTACTTTGTTATGGAAGCACTAGAAACTAATAGAGGGGTGAGGCAAAAAAACATGACACCACTGAAGGCCAAGGGACTAAAGAAAGAGCCTGATGATTTCTGTGCTATCTGCACCTACTGAGAGGAACCTAACCTAAGGCTGCTGTTCTGGTCAGCAATGAGGTGAAATGGAAATGTCTAGGGCTTTGCAATCAGGCTGATGGAAGTTCAAATCCCAGCCAGGCAGTAACTAGCTATGCAACCTTTAGGCAAATTATCTAAACTCTTGGGTCTCTCCATCAACAGTAAATGGGGTTGGTGCCTATACCTCAGGGTTAAATATATAAGATATCTTTAATATATAAGATATCTATATATCTATAATATATAAGATATCTAGTACACAGTTAAGTACTAAACAAATACTAACTTTCCATTCCTCACTTCCTTTCCTTTAAGCTGGCAAACTATGGTCTAGGGGTGAAATCTGACCCATTTCATGTTTTTATAAATAAAATGTTAGTGCAATATAGATAGCCATGACCATTCATTTATGTACTGTCTATGGCTAATCTGTGCTACAATGAAAAGGCTGAGTAGTTACAACACAGACCGTATGGCCCTCAGAGCCTAAAATATTTACTATCTGGCCCTTGACAGAAGAAACTTGTAAATTCTACTCGGTCAGCAACTACCCTATTTCCAAAAGTGAACACTTTCCATTCCGTATTGTACTTGAACTTCCCAGTCTCTCCCACAGATGCCATGTCTTGAAATTCTTGAGCTCAGGCTCTGCACTTCCAACTCCCCAATGTTCTTCACAAACAAGGCTCTGTGGAACATCCAAGGTTCAAGACATTCAAAGTCAAACTTTGCACCCCTCCCAACCAACCTGTTTCTGTAATCCACACCATAGTTAATTACACAGCACCTACATCCATGGCAGGACAGAAACAGCATGACTTGAAATCCCACAACTGGAGTTGAAATTCCAATCATCAGAGCCTTACCTAAAATACGAGACTAATAATCACCTTGGAGACACCCTGATAATTATATAGGAGGGGAAGGTAAAACCACAAGAGCAACAAATTTTTTTTTAATCTGAACCCACCTAGAAAACCAAGCTAGAGCCCCTGGCAAGCTTCCCAACTGGTTTGCAAAGAATGAATGAAGTGCGTACAGAGATATGGATCCCTTAGCTGTCAGGACTGCTGGGAAGTCTGGGGCAGCACCCCAAGGGACAGTCCATTTACCCTCGTGGCTGGACAAACATCTCCTACGTGCCATGATATGAAAAGAGATAGCAAGCCCTGGCCCAGAGCCATTCTGCATTTGTCTTCCTTCCCTCATTCCCATGTACAAATAGGTCACCGCAACCTATAGATTCTTTTTCCTACAACTTTCTTAAGCAGATTTCCCCCTCCCTCCACTCTCTCATCAGTGCAGAGGCTTCAGTAACTATACTTCAACTGAATCATTACCAAAGAGGCCCAACCAGTCTCCCCAATTCCAAGATGGCCTCTATAAAACAGTTACCGTCCTAAATCCTTTATCTATTCCATGTCTCTACTTAAAGACTAAAGGACACCACTGCCAAAAGACTAAAATCAGTCCTGGCTCCCACTGAATTTCCACACTTTTCTCTAATACTACCTGCTGCCCCACAATGCCTTGTGGGCTCCAGCCAGTACCTTCCAGTCACTCACCTGCCTGCATGTTCTCCAGATTTCAGAGGGGGCTGTCCCTTCCCTACAGAACAGTCCTTCTGCCCAGCTCAAACCCCATTAGCTATGGACCTCCTAATTCATGCGTTAAGAGTGCCTTCCAGTGTCACATGCACTTGGCACATTACCAGCTGCCCCCAGAGATTCTTGCTCTTTTCCATGGCATCACAACTTTGTAGACACCGCTAAGCATTACAAGTTAGCACCTCTCTCACTAAACTGGGAGGTCCTCAAAGCTTGGAGCCAAGTATTTATTTACCTTCCTATCTACCTCACCTCTATCCCAGAGCCCAACATACAGCTGATGCTCAATAAACCTTTAGAAGACAAATGTTTATGGAGCCTCATGAAATCACCAACTAAAAGAAAGACTGAAGCAACTCAGAGTGCCTCTGAGGCCATTCGGAAAAATAAAGGTCACCACCAAAAAAAGTCACATCCACCTACACAGTGTCCTTTTACGATGAAAGGGATCCTGGAAAAATCTCTTGCCAACTCAGCTGCCAGTGAGTCCAGGAGAGCTGGGGGAAGCAAGAGCTCAGAAGAGCAGTAGTACATAAAGAGGGACTATTTTTAAAGGCCAAAGGGCACACGAACTAAGAATTTCCAGTTTGAAAGGAAGAAATGGAAAGTAAACCACAAAAATAAGAGTATCCAAATGCAAATTAAAAATCATTCTCTTAAGCAGTCTGCTAGGTTTCTTTCTCATTTCAGGGAAAACATATTGGACTCAAAAGGTTTTATTTTTTCCTTTCACTATATCGTTAAGAAATCTACAAGCAACAGTGGAAAAAATCAAGGTGACTCATGCGTATGAAGCTATAGTAAGGTTTTTCCTGCCCTAAAAGGACCTGTTCTTCCTCAATTGCTTATTAAAACACCACAAACTTTTGGGGCACCTGGGTGGCTCAGTCAGTTAAGCATCTGGCTTTGGCTCAGGTTATGATCGCATGGTCTGTGAGTTCTGGCCCCGCGTCAGGCTCTGTGCTGACAGCTCAGAGCCTACAGCCTGCTTCAGATTCTGTGTCTCCTCTCTCTCTGCCCCTCCCTGGCTCTCACTCTGTCTCTTTCTCTCTCGAAAATAAATAATAACATTTTAGAATTTTTTTTAAAAAATTTAAAAACACCACAAACTTTTTAAAAATATGCAGCAAAACCTAGTATCAAGTAAATATCAAGTCCTCAGAAAGCGTTTAACGTGTGTTTCCTTGACCTGTCTGTTGACATCATTTCTTCCTGAGAGTCTCACATGGCTCACACTGTGAGGGATCTTTCATAGCTAGGCAGAATCAACCCTCCCCTCAAGACGCTGGGTGGTTTTCCTACCCTCACCCCCAAAACTTTGGTATCACCTTGCTTCCTTGTGAACCGCTTCTCACACTCCTCCAAATCTTGGCTACTTGCATTCTCACTGTTTGATCTTTACCACTTTCAATAAGAACTACAATAGGACCAAGAATAAATAAACAAGGCATGTGACTGGGAGCAATACCTACTACAGGAAATGAACAGCAACGAGAGAACTGACCAGACCCTTCACAGAAGCTGTCGGCAGGTCAGCTCCCGTGCTTATAGACCCAAATCCAGGTACCAACAGTAAGGCTTCAGCGGTCCTTGCACTGAGGCAGAGGTGTCTTCCTCACTGTCCAGGTCAGACAAACTCAAGTCATAAGAGGAAGAAGTAGGAGAAGCCAACACATGGAAAAAGGGGCAAGTTACCTCATCTCAGAAGTTATAGGTGGCAGCAAACCTCTTGAGTGTGTTTCAGGAGCCAGGCATTTACCAGCATCCTCTCCATCCTCTCAAAGAACTATATGGTAGATCATTCATTCTCCAGTTCAGAAGAGGAAATCAAGAATCAAAGAGCTTGTCAAGTCACTTCCAAGGGCACAGAGTTGCTAAGAACAGGGACCTTGGATTTGAACCTCAGGTCTATCCACCTTTTAAGGCTAGAAACTAACCACAGCACTACATGCTTGGATAGAATTTCCCCATTTAGATGACAGCAAGGGAAACGAAGGATATACAAGTTCATCTTCCCTAATGTACATAAGATCTGCTTAAACCACACCACTTCTAAAAAAATCATGCATTCTCAGAATCTTTTATATGCATATACTCAAATTTTAATGCATGTATGAGTACATATATACATTCATTCAAATACAGTACATACACTTGGCTCTAATGAGAACTCTAGAACTGGAAAAAAAAATGCTGTAAGTTATTTTGTAAAACTAAACTACTTTTAATAAAGAAACTTTCTATTGAATTTTTGCTAAAGATCTCAGTCTACAATCTTCTGATTAAAATAACAGGAGATTCCTAGCCTGTGAGCCTCACTTCAAGACCTCTAATTTCTGTATCAGATATTAACACTAGACCCTAGGATGTGCACAGCAGGCACATAATTTCTTTTGCGCACTGAAGCCTCACATCCAGAGTCCTTGTGAAATATCAAAATGCCCAAGAGAGAAGTGCCCATAATATCTCCTATACTCTCAAAATGACAGTGTTACAATGGAGTTGTAACCTGGGCATAATTATTTCACTTGCATTCAACCGCATGTGCTCTGCAAGGCAGAAGAAGAATTCTGTGGGAGGAGACACACATACCTACTGTTCCCTCAGCCACTCTCAGCCCTACACACCCTCACATAATGGGATTCTGTGTGTAAGGTACACATTTCTGGTACCAGTCAGACATGAGTACAAGCTTCCTACTTCATCTGGTACATCCAAATAAACAACAATCTGTGTCAATGGCAGAAGAAAAATGTGTCATCCAGAGGCAGTCTGTCTGTATATGGCATTTAGGAGCAACTTAAGGGGTATTCAAGGGTAACCTGGCACAAAGACTTCTGTCTTAAATCCCAATTTTATCACTTACCTGCATAAGGAGCGACTCTGTAACTATGCTTGCACGCACACCTTCACACGAGTAACTGTCTGCTCAACTTCCATTGAAGTTCTGCTCTCATTGCCCGGTGAGCAAGTGTGAACCACTTTGGAGCACTTACTCTCCATCAGCTTCAGGGACCGCTTCTCCTGTTTCATAAAGAGCTCACAGGAGCTTCACAAGTCATTGAGGCAGGGGACCACCAGCTATCCTACCTTTGCTTCGCCCAAATTTCTCTTTTCTGCTCAGAGCTTCTTAAACCTTTGCACTTGCATCACAGTTTACAAGGCAATTTTACAGACATCATTTTAATCACTTCTCACAAATCGCATGCAAACCAAGAGATGAATAATACAAGTAGTTGGTGGGAAAGCTGGAATTGGAACCCAGACAGTGGGCCAGCCACTGCATTATGCTGCTTTCATGTCCTGTTCACAGACAATAAAGCTTTGCTGCACATCAAAAAGACATATGCTTGCCAGAAAACACATATGTCTGAGGATGAAATCCCTCTGGGGGGCATCTGGCTGAGGATGGGGAACTGAGAAGACAGATACTGTGGGAATCCATTCTAGGCCACTAAGTCAGATGAAGAAAGATGAAGACCGGCTCCACGACTGATGGCTACACTAAGACAGCAACCACCACAGAAAAGCTGTATATCAGGCCCTATACTTCACCATCTACATCTCATTTAAACTTCAGTTACCCTATAAAGAGAAGCACCATTATTACTCCCATCTCCCAGATGAGGAAACACCTATAACCTACCCAAGCACACCAAGTGGGAGGTGAATCCAGTTCCAATCTGCCCAAGACTGAGACGGATGGAGACGGTTGCACCTATCAAGATCATTAATATTTTAGTTAACTAAAACCAGGGTCTCACAGATTTCTGACTTCTGATGGATAATTTATTCTCCTAGGCTTTTCAAACAGTGAGCTCAAGCTGAATAGGCCTATATCTGTTAAAGAAATTGAATCAACAAATAACTTTCCAAAATAGCACCAGGCCCAGATGGGTTCATTGGTGAATTCTACTAAACATTTAAGGCAGAAATCATACCAGTTGTCTACAATCTATTTCAGAGGATAGAAATGAAGGGAATACTTCCTAACTCACTGAGTTTATGAAGCCAACATTGTTCTAATGCCACAACCAGGCAAAGACATTACAAGAAAACTACAGACCAAAACTCCCATAAATACAGATGCGAAAATCCTCAACAAAATATTAGCAAATCAAATTCAAGAATGTATAAAAAGAATTATATATGATGGTCAAGTGGGATTGATCCTAGATGCGCAAGGTTGGTTCAATATCAGAAAATGTAATTCATCACATCAGTAGGCTAAAAAGTAAAATCACATGATCATATCAATAGACATTGATAATTCATGGCAAAATCCAACGCCCATTAATGATAAAAACTCTCCGTCAACTAGGAATAGAGGGGGAACTTCCTCAACTTGATAAAGAATATCTACAAAAACTCTAATATCGTACTTATGGTGAAAACAAGCTTTCCCACTAAGATCAGGAATAAGACAAGGATATCCCCTTTCACCAACTCCTTTCCATCATTACCGTGGAAGTCCCAGTTAATGCAATAAAGCAAGAAAAGGAAATAAAAGGCACATAGATTGGGAATGAAGAAATAAAACTGACTTTCTTCACAGATGACATGCTCATGTATATAATAAATCCAAAATAACTGACCAAAAAATACCTGGAACAGGGATTATGGCAAATTTGTAGGATACAAGGTTCATATATAAAAGTCCATTGATTTCCTATATACCAGTAATAAACAAATGGAATTTAAAAATTAAAAACAATACCATTTGCATTTGCACTTCAAAAAGTGAAACCCTTTGGTATAAAAAAAAATATGTAAAAGATCCACATGACAAAAATTACAAAATGCTGGTGAAAGAAATCAAACAACTAACTAAATGGAGAGATATTCCATACTCATAGAAGGGAAGACTCTACCTTGTCAGGATGCCAGATGCCAATTTTTTCCCAACTTGATCTATAGGTTCAATGCAATTTCAATTAAAATCCCAGCAAGTTAGTCTATGGATATTAACCAACTGATTCTAAAGTTTATGTGGAAAGGCAAAAGATCCAAAATAGCCAAAATAACTTTGAAGGAGAAGAACCAAGTTAGAGGACTGACACTATCTTACTTCAACATCTACCATAAAACTAAAGAAATCAAGACCATATAGTATTGACATAAGAACAGACAAATAGCTCAATGGAACAGAATAGAGAGCCCAGAAACAGACCCACATAAATACAGTCAACTAATCTTTAACAAAGGAATAAAGGTAATATAATGGAGCAAAGTCTTTTCAACAAATGATGCTGGAACGATTGGACATTCATCACATGCAAGAAAATAAATGTAGACACCGACTTTACACCCTTCACAAATATTAACTCAAAATCGATCTCAAACCAAAATGTAAAAGGCAAAACTATGAAACTCCTTGAAGGTAAGAGAAGAGAAAACCCAAAGACCTTAGCTATGGCAAAGACTGTTTAGATACAACCCCAATTTATGAAAGAAGTAACTTATAAGCTGAAATTCATTAAAACTAAAAACTTTTCCCCTGAGAAATACACAGTCAAGAGAATGAGAAGACAATCCACAAACTGGGAGAAAAAAGATACATCTGATAAAAGACTATAATCTAAAGTATGTAAAGAACTCTTAAAGCTCAACAAGAACACAAAAAACCTGGGTTTTAAAATGATCCGAACCTTAAGAGGTAGTTCACCAACAAAGATATACACATTGAAAATAAACTATGAAAAGATGGTCCACAACATGTAATCAGGGAACTGCAAATTAAAATAAGAGACCACCATTCACCTATTAAAATGGCCAAAATCCAAAAAACTGACAACACCAAATCCAAGTAAGGATGTAGAACAACAGGAATTTGTTGTTGTTGTTGTTGTTTTTGAGAGAGAGAGCATGCGTGCCAGCATATGTGAACAGGGGAGGGGCAGAAGGAGAGGGAGAGAGAGAATCTTAAGTAGACCCCATGTCCAGCACAAAGCCTGATGCGGGACTTAATCTCACGACTGTGGGATCATGACCCGAGCTGAAATCAAGAGTCAGATGCTTAACTGATGGAGACACATAGGCGCCCCTAGAACAACAGGAATTCTTATTCATTGCTTGTGGGAATGCAAAACGGTACAGCCACTTTGAAAGTTTGTCAGTGTATCTTAGAAAACTAAATGTATTCTTATCACATGACCCAGCAATCATACTCCTTGGTATTTACTCAAAGGCATTAAAAACTTATGTCCACACAAAAACTGGCACACAGATGTTTACAGAAGGTTTACTCAAAACTGCCAAACCTGAAAACAACCAAGATGTCCTTCGGTAGGTGAAGGGATAAATAAACTGTGGTACATTCAGACAATGGACTATTATTCAGCACCAAAAAGAGATAAGCTATCAAGCCACGAAAAGATGTGAAGGAACCCTAAATGCATACTATTATTAAGTGAAAAAGCCAGTATGAAAAGACTACATACTATAGGATTCCAACTATATGACCTTCCAGCAAAGGCAAAACTATGGAGTTTGTAATTGCCAAGCTGAGTAGTTGCCAGTGGGTGGGAGAGATGCAATGGAGCACAGAGGATTTTTAGGACAGTGAAAATACTCTGTATGATACCATAAAAATGGATACATCATTATACATTTGTCCAAACTCACAGACTGTCTAATACCAGAATGTAAACTTTGGACCTTGGGTGATAACGGCATGTCAGTGCAGGTTCACGGATCGTAACAAATGTACCACTGTGATGAGAGATGTCGATAATGGGGGAGGCCGTGCATGTGTGGAGGCTAGGGGTGTATGAGAAATCTCTGTACATTTCACTTAATTTGGCTGTGAACCTACAACTGCTCTTTAAAAAATTCTATTAAAAAAAAAAAAGTGGGAGGGGCACCTGTGTGGCTCAGTCGGTTAGGCGTCCGACTTCGGCTCAGGTCATGAGCTCACGGTCCGTGGGTTCGAGCCCCGCATCGGGCTCTGTGCTGACAGCTCAGAGCCTGGAGCCTGCTTCAGATTCTGTGTCTCCCTCTCTCTCTGCCCCTCCCCCGTTCATGCTCTGTCTCTGTCTCAAAAATAAATACAAAACATTAAAAAAAAAAGTGGGCTCATCAGTTGCCACGTAGGACCTCTAACCAATAAAGGATGACTTACTTGGTGATGGAAAGGATAAGAAAGTCACACCTCCTTGGAAGGGTTTCCTAAATTTTATTTCTCAGAACACTTGTGCCAAGAAAGGGTTCCACGTGCGACTGTTCACTAGCTACTCTCAATAAGTCCCCAGAGACAAAGCTTACTGGTTTAACATTCCAGGTCTGGACAATGAAGATTTTCCCTGTGGTCCCAGTTCTCCCTTTGTAAGGCACTCTGGTTCTTACTGAGCTCTCCTCTAGAGATCACCATTCCGTGTTCACTTCAGCTTCCCAACTCCAGGGTTTGCACACCCTTGCCCCTCCACCTGGAACACAGCCACCCATTCCTGCCGACACACAGACTTGTTTCACAGCAAGCTTGAGGATTCGAGCTGGAACATCACTCTTTTCCTCCTGCTGACTTCTACTTTTCAGTGATGTTCATCAATGTTACTTACAAATACAGTAGGTTCCATGAGCTTCTGTGACTTCTGTGTTTCTCTGAGAATCAGAAATGATCAGAAAGAAGAGATTCCCACCACTGCTGTCCCTGCCCCCATCTGTTTTCTTGAGGTAAAAAGACTCCTTTCTGAGCATGGCACTGGGTTTGTTCTAGCTGCCATCTGACACCACCACAGGGTGCAGCTGACGCTGCTATAAAGTGTGACTGGATAAAGCCTCCAGTCATCATTAACCGCAGGCAGTGGGAAACATGCAGCAAAAATGCCAAGAGCCTGAAAAAATGGAAGAGTGACAGGAGGGAGCACAGAAAAGTAGGATTGAGAAGGCCCCTGACAAACCCAGCTTAAAACCTACTCCCCTTTGCTCACTGTCTAATGATAGCAAAGACCTGAGAGAGAGGTAGGGCATTAATTAAAGAATCAGTTCTCTGTGGATATGGGGGAAGGTATGTTTCTAGCCTTATAAACATAAGGTCATTACACTGAAACTGCTTATTAGTATTTTCAGCCAATCACATGGAGCTGATGACCACCAATTACTAAATTCCTATTCATTTTAACCAGTAGATACCTATGCCCCCTCACCAGGGTAACCAACGGAAGTGATTACATCCTGTTTTCAAGGCTTCCATGGGGAAACAAAGACAAGAACCAAAGACAAGGAGCTCATGGACTGTCAGGGCAGAGACATGCAATGAGAGGCTGTGCACAGGGAGGAGAAAGCACAGGGTTACAGGTATTTGGAGCATGAAGTTTTTTCTCACACAGCGAAAAGGAGAGACACGAGGGAAGTCTGGATGAAGCAAAAGAAGCAAGTCATACACGAGGTCAACTCTAACAGAGGAAGTTCTGACCTTGGGCATGGGAAGGAGGGACTAAGCAAAAGGGAAAGCAAAACAACAGGGCTGGTTTAGAGCATAGAGATGACTTGGTCAAGGCCACTCACCGTTTCAGTAAACAATGCTGAGACAATTGGATAACTACATGTAAAAGAATGAAGTTGGCCCCTACCTCACATCATGCATAAAATTAATTCAAGGGTGTCCCGGGTGGCTCAGTCAGTTAAGCATCTGACTTCAGCTAAGGTCATGATCTTGCAGTTCCCAAGTTTGAGCCCTGCTTCCGGCTCTGTGCTGACAGCTCAGAGCCTGGAACCTGCTTCAGATTCTGTGTCTCCCTCTCTCTCTCTCTCTGTCCCTTCCCTGCTTGTGCTCTGCCTCTCTTTCTTTCTCAAAAATGAACATTAAAAGTTTTTTTTTAATTAACTCAAAAATCGGGGCACCTGGGTGGCTCAGTCATTTGAGCATCCAACTTTGGCTTAGGTCATGATCTCACAGTTCCCGAGTTTGAGCCCCACACAGGGTTCTTTGCTGTCAGCATGAAGCCCACTTGGGATTCTCTGTCTCCCTCTCTCTGTCACCTTCTCACATGTGCACACTCTCTCTCAAAACTAAACATAAAAAAATTAACTCAAAAGGGATCTTGATCCCTTTTCTCTCTTAGGAGAAAATATAGGCATAAACCTGTGTGACTTTGGATTAGGGCATCAAAAGGACAGCAACAAAATGAACTGGATTACATCAAAATTAAAAACTTGCACTTGAAACAACGTTATCAAGAAAGTGAAAAAAGACAACCTGAAGAATGGAAGAAAAGTTGCATACTACAGAACTTGTAATTAGAATAAAAAAAGAATTCTTACAACTTAGTAATAAAACTATGGTGAGACACCAGCTCACATGCACTAGGATGGCTATAATAAAAAAGACAGACAATGACAAGTGTTGGCAACAATGTAGAGAAACTGGAAATCTCACACTCTGCTGGTGGGAATGCACAACGGTGCAGTCACTTGAGAAAATATTTTGGTAGTACTTTCAAATGTTACATATACAGTTGTCGTATGATCCAGCAATTCTACTCCTAGGTGTATACCCAAGAAATGAAAAGCTACATACCCACAAAAATGTATACACAAGTGTTCACAACAGCATTATTCGTAAGAGCCAAAAAGTGGAAACCCAAATGTCCATATGCTGAAGAATGGATTTTTTAAATGTGGCACACACATACCACAAAATATTAGGTAATAAAATGGAACAAAGTACGGATACATACTACATACAACATGGCAAACCTAAAGAACACTGTTCTGTGAAAGAAGTCGGCCATGGAGCCCACATGTTACAAGATTCCATTTATATGAAATGTCCAGGAAGGGTGATTCACAGAGATAGAAAGCAGATTACTGTTTGCTTAGGGCTGCAGGATGGTGGATTAGGAAGAGGGGGAGGGAAGTAGGGAGGAATGTGGAGTAATTGCTAATGCAATTTTTTTTTTTAAGGCAGATAAAAAGGTTCTAAAATTAGATTGTGGCAATGGCTGCACAACCCTGTGAAAATGCTAAAAATGTTGAACTGTAAACCTTAAATGGGTGAATTATAGGGTATGTGATACATCACAATAAAGCTGTGTTTTAAAATGCAACGGGATAAATCACAATGGAAAAGTATGTAAATTTGAACGGAGAGAACAAAAAACACTTTAGTGGGTCATAAAACACTATAAACCTAATTAAATGGAAAATGATCATCTGAGAAAATGTTTTAGTGACATACAGGACCGATGGCCTTAAAACAAACAGCAAGAAAGCTGTGATGATTTGATAAGAAATACCTATCACCCAAGTAGAACAGAGGGCAAATGCCACAAAAATCCCCCCCACCACACACACACACCAGAGAGCACAAATGACAAGTATAGAATAAACCACTCTCAACATTCATTATATTTTCACCCCGTAATCCCACTTTCATAGTCTATGCAATGAAAATATCAGAGATGGCCTTTAAATACTAATATACGAGAATGTTCTTCCACTGTTCTTTATTTAGCGGAAAACTGGGAGCTTCTCACATGTCCAGTGCTCAGGCAAATGGGCAAATACATCACTGTCATTTAGTGGTACACAACAGGGCAGGAAAGACATTCAACCAACTGTCAGAAGAAGTTGTCTTTCTGGGGGCATGAGGAAACCAAGATTTACTGTATCTTCAGTACATTTTTGTAATGTATTTCCCTCCTCAAATACGATTTCTAAAATTTAGAAAATAAAGATACCTGTGTATTTACCTTCATTAAAAAAGAATATGTGATTATCTCATCTAATTCCTTATCAGTGGTTCTCAAACTTTGCTACATATTAATTAGAATCATGTGGGAAGCTTTTTCTTTTTAAATCTTAAATCCCAATGTCCAGGCCATACCTCATATGCATTATATCAGAATCTCTGAAGGTAGAATTCAGGCATCAGCAGTCTTTAAAACTCTGGGGTGAGTCCAAGGTACGGACAAACCAGGATCAAGGGTGGGTTAGTCAATGGCACACAAAAAGGTCCGCAGCTTCACACAGGGGAGCAAAGGCATGCACATGAGTTCTATGTGTAAACACCGAACAACAGAAAGCGTGTGTCTGGGTCACAGCTGGGTGTGGCAGTGAGGCACAGGCAGCCACCTACTTCTAGGAGAAGGCTATCAAATAACAAGTCTCCAGGAGGAAACAAAGAATGTTTTCGTATTCACACAGCAGGAGGAACTGTCCTTGATGAAAGCCAGAGCACTGAATGTGGCCCTGACCACTTAGGTGAAAGCAGAGCCTAGCACTCGCTGGTTCTACAAGCAGGCTTGTACTGGGACTGTGCATTTCCTGTCACAGATGCATGTGGGCACATAAGCTTATGGCCTCCCTGTGTGCACGCAACCAGAACACAAAGCCACGTCACTTACAGCTCATGTGTCAACAATGTACAGGCAGAACAATGCAGACTGGACTAGGAGAACGTACTGGGAACAGAGCAGGGGACCTGGGCTAAGGCCAAAACTCTATCAATAACTTGCCCATTGGGGCAAGCTCTATACCTTCCATCCCTTCCATATCTGCAAAGAGGCCTTGCACAGGTGGCCTGGCGGCCTCTCCAACTCTAACATGTCTATCATCTTCCCCACATAACAGAGTGTTACTGTAGCTAAAACTGGAAGCCAGCTTTATGTTTTTCTGACCATGAACTTGATCTGACTCAGCTGTGATAATTCCCCTGACACAGTATCGTGGAAGGAAAAGAAAGTGAGAATTTCCTGAGAGGTGCCAACAGAGGGGAGTTCAAAAGAGGAAGGTGACAGGAGGGCTTCTCTCAGCCCCTTCTAACTAATTCTGAGTAGTCCACAGCTAGCCTGGACAAAGCACCTCACCAGCAGTATCCATCTAAGACAGTTCCCAGAAGACATTAACTTCAAAAAGCAGCCTCTCAAAGAATGCTGGAGGGAATGTGAAATCAATACAGCTTTTCTGGAAAGTGACTGGGCAGTATGTATCGAGATTCTTTAAAAATGCAGTCCATTTTGTTCAATAATTCCACTTCTGGGAACTTGCCACTCTTACGAGATTGGATATGTGTAAAAATTACTGGACAAAACATTCACATTAGGAGTTTTAGAGACCGGCTGCACAACAATGTGAATGTACTTAACACTATCGGACTGTACATTAGAAAACGGTTACAATGGTAAGTTTTGTTATGTGTATTTTACCGCAATTAATAATTTTGAATCCATAAGCATTTGACAGCAAGAACAAAGCAAAATGTCTGGGCTTATGCTACAATTTAAAAAGACCTGGGGGCACTTCAGTGGCTCAGTCAGTTAAGCGTCTGACTCTTGATCTCGGCTCAGGTCATGATCTCACGGTTTGTGAGTTCAAGCCCTGCACTGGGGAGCCTGCTTGGGAGTCTGTCTCTCCCTCTCTCTGCCCCTCCCCTGCTCTCTCTCAAAAATAAATAAACTTAAAAAAAAAACAAACCCACAGTAACAAAGTAAATAAATAAATAAGCCTGAAAAATAACAAATATCCAACAACTGGAAATTAGTTAAAAATCAATCATAGAGGGGCATCTGGGTGGCTTAGTCGGTTGAGCATCCCCGACTTTGGCTCAGGTTATGATCTCGTGGTTCATGGGTTCGAGTCCTGCATTGGGCTTTCAGTGCTGACAGCTCAGAGCCTGGAGCCTGCTTCAGATTCTGTGAATCCCTCTCTCTCTGCTCCTCCCCCACCCCCGCTCTCTCTGTCTCTCTCTCTCTCTCTCTTTCTGTGTCTCTCAATAAATAAAACATTAAATAAAACATATAAAAAATTTTTTAATCAATCATGGGATATTGAAACAACAGACATTAAATCTCAAGTTCTTCAAGCAAATTGGAAATTGTTCATGATATAATATTAAGCGAAAAAAAGCAGCGCGAGTGTGGTTTCAGGTCTAGATGGAATAGGTAAAAATAATTTTTTTAATAAAAACGCTAAGAGTAGTTCTGTTTCTATCCTGGGATCGCCAAATTTTCTACAAGAAACACTTTTAGAGGGTGAGGGCCTTGGCAGAGAATTAACTTACGGTCCAAGAATCAAAGGGTAGAATGACTTCCACTTTACAGGCTGTCAGCTTTGAGGTTTCTCCCTTAAAGAAACAGACAGCCAGAAGGGTTTTCACAATTGCTACATCAGCTCTGTCAACGGAGACAGAACTAGAACCGGAAGCAGCACAGGTGCAAACAGCCAGCACCATCCAGTCTCCCCGTATAAGTGAGGATGAAAAAAGCAAGATCACCCACTTTCCACCATCTGCTGCTGTACCCCCATCACAGTATTTTAAAAGCTTGCTTCTCGTTCATGTCCTACCTTTTGAGTGTTTCATAATGGGCCCAAAGTGATCTGGGAAATATAATCCAAATATAAAGTAGCTAATGATATTACTAATAAATAAACCACAGGAAATGGGCTTTGCTCTTCTCTGGAAGACAAAAGGATACATTACAAATATTAATGACTTCTTAGTCCAAAAAGGCTTGCAACCACCACAAAACTATAAGGGATACTGGTCCTTGTTTTCTTTAGCCACAATGTAGTTATCATTCAGAAAAAAAAAAAAAAATTTGCAACAATACTCAAAAACTGCAGCTTCAGACTAAATAATAGAAAAAATATAAATATATGAAGCAAGGTAGTAGGAGAGTAAATAATATTAACTAGCAATATAAGTGGAATGTAAGAAACTCAACAATGAAAAGTGCAGGGTCACATTATTGCAAGGTTAATGAAACTCTCTGGCCCAGAGTTCCCAAGGCCCAGGAGCTAATCACCTATTGTATTAAAATACAAACTTTCATTAATACAGGCTATGCTGAGTGCCTATTACAGGGGTTTATAGTATTTGACCTTTGCCAAAATAGTTTCAGTCCCTGACAGTTTCTTGATTAGCATCAATTAGTGAAGAGTTTCTATCCAAACAAGTAAAACAGGTTTAGGTTTTCTTTCCTTCCTTCCTTCCTTTTTCTTTCTTTCTCTTTCTTTCTTTTTTTTTTTTTAAATATACCTTCTTAAGAGAGAGAGAGGGTCTTGTCTTAAAAATGAGAACAGAAGTCATCAAGGTAATTTCAGAGCTAGGTCTGAAAGATGACAAGATCCTGAAGCATAGCCCACTAGTGCAGGCCTCAATACTTAGGGGTGTGGCACACACAATGTATTTACTGTATCATTAGCAACAGTGCTAGCTTTTTAAATAGAAGGCTCTTTTTAAATCCAGTGCACGTTCACAACCATATGTCAACTTATTTTACAGGCAGGTAGAACAGTAGGTCTCTGGGTACTTTTCTAACAATATGGCTTGAACAGAAACCTGCCTGTGTTAGACCCTGTAGAAAAACATTGTTTATTGTCTGATGTACTCTGAGTCACGCCATTTTTAAGCAAGCATCTCTGCCCTTAGCTTCCCTTTTGAATTAAAATTGCCAAGATAATGAAGCCAAATTACCACTGTGAGACACTAATTTGCTGCACAAATTTAGGCAATGCACAAGCATGGCTCCGTTAGAGGAGAATCTGCTTAGTGTATTAAATTTGGACCCAAAGCATCTAAATGGAGAGTATTTTCTTCAATCCATTAAAAAGTTGAATGTTGCAAAACTACTCTCTTCTATTCATAAGGCCTTGCGAAGAGTTTAGCAGAAATAAATTTTATCCCCATGGAGAAGAAACAAACTATAGGATATTTTCTCAACACTAAGGATATCAAATCTGGTCAGGACACAGGAGACCAGGCCTCGTCAGGGATTTCTGACCAGTGAGCCTATAGACTCTGAGACACTTCTGGATAGCCATACTTCCCATGCTTGCCATGCCATTCATTGCTACCTAACATCCCACTAAAACCTCATAAAATAAACAAATTATAACTATATGAGGTGATAGATGTGTTAATTAACCTTAATGTAATCATTTTGTAATATACACATGCATATTCAAAATCACTATGTTATACACATGAAACACACACAGTGTTATGGGTCAAGTGTATCTTCATAGAACTGGAAAGAAATCAAATTAAGAAAAATTAAAAAGAAGATTGAAGTTCCACTAAAACAAACCTTTAATTTGTTAATAATAAAATCCTATCTGAAATGCATATTCCCTACTCTCTTAGGCATTCACCAGGCCTAAGGCCCAAGAAGCATCAATTCCTTTGCAGCAGCACAGGCTATATAGGAGGGCAAATTCTCCTAAAGGTCGTATCTCTGCACTTGGCACTTGCAAGTACTATTCCCTTAGGAATCCAGATAGGTTCAGAATTCTATTATCTGTTTTTTATAGATGAGGTATACTTAAAGAAGACATCATGCCTGTCCATGCCCACCAGACACAGGATGCACATGAACACACTGATTCAAGGAAAAAGGGCAAATGACGTGGCTGATACAGAAAAAAGTATAACGCTACGTACAATTTGCATAGAGTCATTCCAATGTGGTAACCAGCAAGAAAGGCAGTGTGGGAACCAGGATTTGAAAGAAGAAGAGAAATCTGACAGAGATACAGTTGTAGGGAAAGGCAAAGAGAAAGAAGGACATTCCAGGAATTTCCCCAAATACTGATAAACAGGTCAAATTCCTTGGCACAGGAAATTGCTTCATACCAAAAAGGTTTCCAAGTTCCAGCTAATGACTGGATTGTAAACAATGTTGTCCAAAATAAGAAAGCTCTAGGACAATAAAAGATTTTGGACACTTACCAATTCATAGCATCATTTCTAACATTCAAAGCGTCAAGGTTTGTCCTCTTAATTTTGTCACCACACAAACTGCAAATATCCACTAAATGATTCAGAAATCTCGCCTATCACATCTCAAATAATACAAACATTTAGGAAACCAGAAAAACAGATACCAATTTTATAGGCCCAGGACACAATGTAGACCAATCCCAAACACATTCATGGATAAATGAGAAGAATCCTTTCACTGGCATATAAGATTGATCAATAAAGACCCCAAACTATACTACCCTCAGAAAACAAATGCTCAGCAAACATAAAAGAAGATCAAAGAACTTTCATGATTGCGAAGGCTTTCCTCACATCTGATTCGTAACCTCTCAAAGTTAACTAACGTTTGTGTTTTCATTGGTAATGTTAAGTGCAAAAAGTTGGTAATGATGAAGGAAGCCAAAATACTTTAAACAAGTAATCCATGAGACCCTTGTTCCCACCCTTTACAAATCTGAATTTTCACAAATTGTATATCTACTCAAATGCTGAGTGATGTAATCAAGGAAAGTATATCAGTATATAACACTTGGCAGTAATAAATGGAGTGCTGTCAGATTACACTTGCCAAAATCCAAAATCTTTAAATGCACTACAATGAGTTTAGATTATAGCATTTCCTAATTCACCACCAAGAAAACAAGACCAATGACTAACATTAATACTGATAACAAGATCCTGAATCTTGGTAAAAGTATAACCTAAGCAATCAAAATAGTTTGTATATAGGCTGAACTAAAGAAATTCGTCTAAATTCAAATCAAAACTTTGTTTTTTAGAGATTTTCTTCTTCCAGAAGTTACTGTAACAAAGAAAAAACCTCCCAGGAAATTTCTTACAAGCACTAGTTTTGCTTAATCTCAATACATGCCTTACATACATAACGAAGACAGTTAGGGTGCTGTTTTGTTGCTTACTTACCTGGGGATTTTTTATTTGATCTTGATTGCACCGAATGAGACTGTCGAGGCAGCAGAGGTGATGAAGGCAGAGACATTGAGACACCTTTGGCCAAGCTCACCCTGTAGGTGTCTTCTGCCACAGGAACGCTGCTCACAGAGAAGTCACCACCATGGCCAGGGGGCAGGACTGGGGGAGAAGTCTCTGGACCAAAGTCACCTCCTGGAGTGAAGAGAAAAAACCATAAATTAGGTCATCTATTACAGGTAGATTAATTCCTAAGAACTACATCCTTAGAACATAATTCTCATATGTCACCTATGTATGTTGTTTTTTTAATGTTTTCTTTTCTTCTACAACTCATAACTTTTTCTATGTGAGAGAAAATTCAAGTTTCACCACTCAAGTATCAATGAACTCTGCCTCATACACCATTCTGGACCATATCAACTGGCCCAGTTTCGCTCCTAACAATGGGTCCAGAAAGCCATCAATTTCAGATTAGATTAAGACCAAGTATGAATGATTCACAAGAAGCTGTGACTTCAGATTTCAGCTGAAGTAGGGGAGGGAGGTTATTGGTCTTATCCAAGTATCTTAGAGTAGATTCGGACACCCAGATTCATTCCAGAACTCCGACTTCACTTCTCTCCAATAAAAGACTCCAAGAGAGGGTCTCTCTACTTCAACATTCCTCCCCAGCACTGTATCTCTTCTCTCATTAGATCCACTCCATACTACCCATGGCACAGGGTCCACCCTCCTTCAATTCGACCAGCCCAACCCTTAGTCATGAGACTAGAAATATGGCTTACTGATGAAGCTGGTTCTTCTTGGTATTCAGCTTAAGAATAAACAAGCTTACTATTATGAAATCAGATATTCTAGGGTAAGCAGATCCAACAACAAAATACAGAGGATGCAATTACAGTATAGAGAGTACAAAAGGAAGGGAGTATGGTGGTGAGGATTAGCCTCTCTGAAAAAGATACAGCTGGTCCTCAAGTATTCCGATAACAAGCTCTCCTCTTATTGTTCCTCCCCTACCCATTACTTCCCCCCCTCTAGTGTGCACTATGAAGCAACTGAGGACAGGTAAAGAGGGAAGGTAAATCATTACCCTGATGATTAAAACATCTACAAGCTCTAATTTATATCCAGAACTGGAAAGATATAGAAAGTTTTCCATAAGCAAACTAGTCTCTCTGATAAATACTACCCAAATGGTCCTTATCAGGCCTTCCTGACTCTGAAAACTCAAGGCCTGGATTTGAATCAGAACTCAACTTGTGTAGATCTTTGTGCGCAAGACTCAAAAGGGATGTGATCCAAACCATCAAGTTCAAATTGCATCGCTGTGCTTGTTTTTCATGTTAGGAGGCACGGTGAAATATGTAGTCACCCCCTCCACACACTGGGAGTTTGGGGGGTGGGGGTTAAAACTGGCAGACAGGCTCATGCTTAATCCTCAAAGGCAGCTCAAAACCAGTAGATCTGTGAACAGAAAGGCCGTGGGTCCCACAATGGATAAGTTGGCAACATCAGAAAGGTAATTTTAGTCACACCTGGGCCAGCTATGCTTGAAGGATTTTAACAAACTTGGACATTTAGTGATAAATCTTGAGTTTCCCAAGTGACTGGTATTTGAAGAAGAAAACAATTACCAGGAAACCTTCACCAGAATTTTCAAAAAAAGGAGCATTCACACAAATGTTCTGTCCCTGAGGGAAGGAAGCAAGAAGGAATTAGTGGAAATCTTTACATCCTAAATCTATGTGAACAGCGAAGTCACCCACTCTGGTCCTCCTATAACCCTCGTTCACCCTGCTTTATGATGTGTACCGTGAGATACCACCAATTCCCAGGACCCAGGAGCCACTCTTACACCACTGTGGATAAAGCCAGAAATCTTTCTGAAACCACTTGTCCTTGAGGTCTTGAGCCAGGACATGAAGTTTCCCAGGTGCCTCTCCTTTGACTATCTGTCAATGAAAGAGATCTTAAGGCAGAGCTGGGGGTATACTGCAATGCCAGTGCCCACTGGGGCTAAGTGCCTCCCCGACTAAGGAGATTTGAGAAGATAGAGGAAAAGAGAGCTGTTTTCTCCGGTCCTATATCTGGTGCTCATGACCAGTCCCCACCACCACATTGGTCTCATCTAGGGAATGTAAGCAGGTGCTATGCCTACAAGAACGGTGCCTGGTCATCTGACTCCTGGCTATTTGGCAACGAAACTAGGAGAGGTAGAACTTGGAAAGCGCTGAGGCCACAGCCCCAAGGGGTACATGCACAGGATGTGCAGGGGACCTTGAAGAGGTTGTCCATGTGGTTTGAAAAGAGCTGCATTGCCCTGTGGCTGGCACTTACACCATCCCAATCACCAAGCTGGTAGTCCAATGTCTAGACTGGCCGGATAGGAGCAGGCACTGTGACAAGGTATGGTCTTCCCTACTCATACAGAAATATTTCTAACCTTTACAATAAACAAAACAAAACAAAACCCAAACCAGACTTCAAGTCCCTTAATTTGGATGGGGACACAATATTAGGGAGAAAGGCATCTAACAACACCAGAAATAAAAAATAAGCTCCTTACTGAGAAAGGGTTTATTTTCTTAAATACTTCATATTCTCCAATGATACAAACAAAAGAGGGGAGTTAAGGATAAAAGAAAATTAAAGGGTTTCCTAATTATAAAATGTGCCCATAAACTTTGTTTATATCAAGCAAAGCAAATATTTTCATTAACTCCAAGTATGGTGGGGATGAGTTTCCAAAGCAGGCTGTAACCATGAGGACCTCTAGCCTTCTGAGCAGCTGCACTCTGACACTCTGGTTTTATGTGGTCTGCAATAAAAAGGGACTCGGAGATGGGGCTCGGGAAGGAAGGGTTTCTATTTCAGGATTACTTGAACATCTTACTATATTATCATTCCCAAACATTTTCTGTTGGTTTGTCCTTCAGACACAAAGACCCCTAACTTCCAGTTTCCTTTTATTAGAAAGGCACAAAGCAGGGAGAGAAATTTTATGTATGAACGGGCAGCATGAAACAAGTGGGGTGATTCAGCAGCTTAGAAGCTGGAGGCAGCATTCCGGAGCCTGGTGCTTTAACTACATGTAGGCAAAGGGGTTCAGGTCAAAGTAAATCCGAGAGCATCACAAGGATGCAGACGATGCCAGGGGCAGAAAGTGAAAATCTCCTAAGGGTATCCACAAGAATTATACAATACTGGTTCTGGGCAACAGGACACCAGAAATTCTCTGGTTGATTTAACATTCCACAGCAGATGCTTAAAGAGGTTTTAAGAGGAATTAAAAACATTTCAATGCAATAACCAGCACTGTGGACACATTTCCTTTAGCTCCAAATAGTTGGTGTCCTTTGAACTGTGACCTATTTTATTCCCACCTCAATTAAGTGATAAGATACACTTTGATCACCATTCCTGCTACTCCAGAAATGCCAGGCTAGGTAGGATGACCATGTTATCAACCACCAATGATCTATCAGGTCCCCTCCTGTTCCACTGGCAGGTGTTTCCCATGAAACATTCATACACCACAGATACATGCATCCACCCCACCATGCTTTTAATCTCGGAGAGTATCTAATTCAATCACATTGTTTCACAGACAGAAAACAATGGGACATAGGGGTTGAAATTGACGAGCAGGGGTCAAACACCTAGAATGACCTTCTCTCCCAATTCCTAAAACTGGCCAGCTCAGGCTCTAACACACTACCCCACACGTCTGAGGGGTGCCCAGATGGCTCAGTCGGCTGAGCACCTGACTTCGGTTCAGGTCATGATCTCACAATTGTGAGTTTGAGCCCCATGTTGGGCTCTGTGCTGACAGCTCAGAGCCTGGAGTCTGCTTTGGATTCTGTCCCCCTCTCTCTCTGCCCTTCGCCTGCTCTTGCTTGGTCTCTCTCTCAAAAATAAACAAACAAAGAAAAAAAAAGACCTGTACTTTGAAAAAAAAAAAATGGAGGTACCCAAAACAGACATATTTTTAAGTAACAAGTCTGTAAAGGGTCAGCACAGTTTTGCTTTTAAAGTTTAGGCTTTGCAGGTCACATACAGCCTCCATCACATGCATGCACACACACACACACCACAAACCCACACATACTTTTAAAATCACCACTTCTTTGAATTCCAAAAATAAAAGACCATAAATGGCATGGGGGCATAAGGTTCTTCCTATTTGTAATACATATAACTAAATATGTACATACGCACATATGTATAACACAAAGGAACTATAAGTCCCAGTCATAGTTTGCCAAGATAATAGAATTATCAAAGGGGATAAAGCCATCCAATAAGGCATTTTAAATTGGCAGAAATGGCTTTTGATAACACTTCTTTATTTTAAATTTTTTTTCTACTGTTATAGACTGTGAAAAGGGATTTAAGTTCCTAATGGAAGAAAATGCAAATCTGGGAGATGATGAATGTTTAAAGGTGTCTATGCAGAATGGCAATGTCCAACATTACAGATTAAAGTAAATGGAGTGCAGGATTAGAGAAGGCTTAAAAAACGAGGGCAAAGAAGCCAGGGAGATGAAAGCAAAATCGCATTTCAGAAAGAGCAGACCTGAGAAAGGCAAGGGTGAGCTCAAACATTCAGGTAAATAGGTCTGCAGATGCAGGAAATAAGATTTCCATTTATTGTGCCATTGAAATCACTAGGTTGGGGGGGGGAGGGTCAGGTGGAGGGGGGAGGGTGGAAGCTCAGAATAGAAAGAAAGAATGTTCTGTTTATCCAGTTCCAGAAAACGGGACTTGTGCAGTACATTTAACTAGGGCATTAAATGTGTTAGGGCATCTTTTGTGCAGTCCCCGCCTGGGAGTGCATTAATGTTTCTTAAACATATTTTCCATCATAAGGTTTTATAACCACATAACTCATATATATTTACAGAAACCTAGAAAATTGGAAGATTTCCTCCCACAAGATCCAAGTATCATTTTGGGAGCCTTTGGAAGGCTCCCTCTGCAACCGAAAGCATTTTAAACTGTTTTATGTCTTATAGGATCTCCCCAAGTAACCAGCCAAAGCTACTGATTGTTAATGTACATTTTCAAAAAGAGAGTCAAGATAAATGTATCCAAGAAAGCAATTTTCCAGAACATTATTCACAGAGTCGTGACTAAGACTCAAACAATACTGTTAGGAGGCAACAAAGCAGCTAACTTCCACCCCCACTCCCCAGTACAGAAAAACCTGGTCAACAGGACAAGTTTATCCTTTTGTCTTCAAAAATCCACGAAGCAGATTCTACATGGAGATCAGTAAATACTATCCTCACAGTTTTATTCTCAATACTCAGTGGTTACAGAACCAGACATACTTTACCCTGACACAGACGATGAGGAAAGAGACTGGCATTTCCTCTCTTATTGTCAAAATTCTCCTTTAAGGCAGGTCCACCAGGCAAGAGCTTCTAAGCTTAAAGAATACAAGACCTCAGAAAAATTCCACCCCCAAGCCCTAGAGGGGTGTATTTCAACACAGTAAGTGCCTTCTTTGACGTACTATGTGTTAGGACAGGGTTCGTTGGAGACACTTTATACCCATTATCTCATATCCTCACAACGACCTCATGAAGTGGGTGTTGTTTTTAATACTCCTCTGACAAGGAGTCTACCACACAGAAAGTACCCAGCATCTTGCCCAAGGACACCGACCAATGGCAGGGCTGACTCTGAATCCAGGCAGTCCAATCCAGAATCTATTCCACTACCCTGAAAAAAGGGTACTGAGCTATGCCTTTCAACATTACGTCATTTTGAATACTTAATAGGGAATGCCAAAAATAGTATATGTAGGTCTATGCACAGTACCAGGCCACTGTGAAAAGAAACCTGTTCCCTCATCTATTTTCACTTTTCGTGCAGGCTGGTTAATTAGCTCCACAGCACTCCTGGACCATTCCATTTGGGAGGTACCCGGGCTCAGATCATTAATTTTCTTTCAGTCAGTCACACCTTATGCTGTCACCATGCAAGCAAAGTGGATCTGAGTTAGATGTTTAGTAACCAAGCACCTTAAATAGTTTCTTCTCCTTTCCCTTTGCACTGTAAATTCATTTAACTCTTGCAGCATTTGGCCCTGCTCTCTCTGCCCAGGGTGGATGTGCTGAGTGTCATTCTTGCCTCATCGAACCAAGAATGTGGCCACTCTATCCGGCCCAGAGGAAGAAGAAAGCAGTGGGCTGGCTGTGGTCAAAGCAGCCTGGTAGGATTCATCCTCAATCTACATGGAATCCGTTATTCTGTATTTCCTTGTCAGGTACACTCAGTACTCGGGTCCCTGAGTCCACTGGGCCTGCTGCTCCTGCACACGACTAAAGCTGTAGTGCCCAATCCCTGCACACAGGGAAACCTGAGCCCTTCCCAGCGAGGCTGTTGTAACTAGTCTGGGGTATGGTTCAGGCACTGACAGATCTCCCCCAAGTGATTCTCAGGTGCAGCCAGGATTGAGAACCACTGAGGCAGGAAGGTGGTCAAAGAGATCCAAAATGTTTATGCTCCTATTCCAAGACAGAGGTGGGAGAGGTGAAAAGGGAAAGAAATTGGAAAACACCATACAGATGATTGTAACACAATGTACATTCCTTGAGTGTGTGTGTGTGTGTGTGTGTGTATGTGTGCCTATCTGTATACACATCTGTATATACACTATAAACTTATGTATATAAATCTGTGTAAACATACACAGTTGTACATGTGTGGGGTCTCTAGAAGGACACACAGGAACCAGCAGCAGTGGCCGACTCTGGGAAAGGGAAATGACCAGTTGGGAGCATGGATGAGAGGTGTATACTTTTATATGGTTTACATTTTATGTGCATATGTTTCCTGTAAATATTTTATATTTGCATCCCCTAGGATTGAGCCTTGTATGGACATGAAGATCTTAAGTCTAAATGGGCCACCCACCATGGCCTGACCTGGCAAGTGGATGAAATGAAGATCTGTTCCACAAAGATCATCCAAAGTGACCTTGTTTGGGGCTGACCACTAGAGGAGCTTATGTTCTACTGACTGAAGTGGACGCGGTACAGGACCCTGCTCTGAAGAAGGTCGGATTCTCGGTAGCACAGAACACACGTGCTCCCATCATCGATGGGCTCTGTGTAGGCACACATTTCATTTCTTTTCTGCCCACCCTGCATTCCGGCTCTCTTCCAGGTCCTGGGCATCTCTGCTGCTGGTGGTGGAGTGTGTGTGGTGGTTTTAGCACACACAGGATAATCCAGAGGTCTGCCAGGAAGAGGGCAGGAAGAGAGACAGGCTTGGCAGGGGGGTAGAGGGGATGGGGAGGAAGCAGAGGCTGAAAGGGCTAGGAATGAAACAGGCAGGACCAAGGACTATGGAAGTACAAGGAAGAGGGGGGACAGCCCATAGTACAGGGGGTGGGGTGATGGTAGGCTAAAGGTGGTAATTCCTGTTTCACTTAAAACATCTCCCAAGACCCTGATAAAATACTTGTAACTACAAAGTAAGAGGCAAGCTCATAAATGCAAAAAGCATATGGAAAGATAAGGGAGTGTCAGAAAAGGAAAGAACTTCCAATAATGTAAGGATAGTAACAGGGCATCTTTTGTTGTTATTGAAACAACCAGGGGCCTAAGCACACTTAGTCTACCAGGTCAGAGAGCTATCCAGGCCCTTTCCTGGGCATCTGCTCCTGTCTTTCCCCCACACCTACCAACAGGAACCAACAGATCAATCCATGTATGTAAAACAGGGCTGACTAGGGGCACCCGGGTAGCTCCGTTGGTTAGGAGTCTGACTTTGGCTCAGGTCATGATCTCACCGTTCATGAGTTTGAGTCCTGCGTCGGGCTCTGTGCTGACAGCACAGAGCCTGGAGCCTGGTTCATATTCTGTGTGTGTCTCTCTCTGCCCCTCCCCAGCTCGTACTCTATGTCTCTCTCTTTCTCAAAAACAAAACAAACAAATCAAAATCAACAACAACAACAACAAAAAAAAAACAGGGCTGACTATACCTTTTCTCTTTGATGAAAAGCCTCCCCTACAAACACCCCCAAAATAATAAATGATGGCAGAATGAGCAAACATATAGCTTATGAGAGAAAGGAAAAGAGTACCTTCTTGAAGACTCAAAAAAAAAAAAAAAAAAAAAGACGGAGAAAAAAATTCAGTGAATTGCATGGCACCCTCAGTAGAATACAGGATAATATGGCCTCTATACCCTTCATATGCTGTGTTATTTTGATTATTTTATCTATCTATTTTATTATTTTATCTATACACTAGATTCACACTAAAAATAAGGGAAGACAAGCAAGGAAATTTAAAAAGCAGTAACCAGATTTCGATCCACATTTCAGGCATAAAGAATAAAATTAACACTATAGAAAATCCACTCAGTGATAAAGAACAAGCTTGAGGAAGTCTCCCCAGAATCAGAAGAGAAGGGCAAACATTTTAATGATGTGAGTAAAGATTATAGATATGAAAAACAAAAGGTGTTTTTGAGATGAAATGAGGACATGATATTTTAAAAACTAAAAACAAACAAATCTTGGGGCACCTGGGTGGCTCAGTGAGTTAAGCATCCAACTCTTAATTTCAGCTCAGCTCATGAGCTCACAGTTTGTGAGTTCGAGCCCTACACGGGGTTTCATGCTGCTAGTACAGAACCTGCTTGGGCTTCTCTCTCCCTCTCTCTGCCCCTCTCTGCTCATGTGTTCTCTCTTTCTCTTTCTCAAAATAAATAAATACACTTTAGAAAAAAAGGAAACAAACCCAACAGGGTACCTGGCAGGCTCAGTCAGTTAAGCATCTGACTTTGGCTCAGGTCATGATTTCATAGTTCTTGAGTTCAAGCCCTGCATAGGGCTTTCTGTTGTCAGGACAGAGACGGCTTCAAATCCTCTGTCCCCCTCTCTCTCCGCCCCACCCCTGTTTGTGTGCACACACACACACACACACACACACACACACACACACGCTCTCTCTTTCTCTCTCAAAAATAAACAAACATTTAAAAAATATCTTTTCTGAATTAAAGTATGCAGATAAGAAGAACCCACCATACCCCAGCCTGTTTCCCTGAAGGGACTGCACCTTGACTCACCTTGGCAAAACTAAGCTGATAATTTTTTCTTTATCACAAATATCCAGGTAAGGATATAGAAAAAAAAAAAAAAAAAAAAAAAAAGAAAGAAAGAAAGAAAAGGAAAAAGTAAAAAAAAAAAAAAAAAAAGTTTAATGGGCTACAAAACCACAGAGACTTTCAAAGGAACCAGAACCCAACTCCCCTCAGACTGCTTATCTTAGTTTCTCAGGCTGCTGTAACAGAGTACCATAAACTGGGTAGCTTAAACAGAAATTGAAGGCTTCAAGTCTACAATTTAAGGGTGTTGGGCAGAGCCAGGCTCTCTCTGAATGCTCTAGGGGAGAATCTAGTCCAAGCCTTTCTTGGTTTCCGGTGTTGCTTGTTATCTTTAGCTTGTAGACACATCAATCTCTGCCTGTGTCATCACATGGCCTCCTCCCCTATGTCTGTGCTTCTTTTCTTCTAAGGACAGTCATAGTAAATTAGGGCCTACCCTAGTCCTATATAATCTCATTTTACCTCAATTATGTCTACAAAGACCCTACTTCCAAATAAGGTCACCTTCACAGGTATTGAGGGTTAGAACCTCAACATCTTTTGGCGGGGACAGAATTCAACCCACAACACTTCTCCTCTCCAACCAATACCAAAAAAACAGAAGTCAAAAGCAACACCCACAGAATTTGAGGGAGGGAATAGCAAGACCAAACCTTATAAAACTATACCAAGTTTTCCATTAAGTACAGTATCAACCAGAAAAAAAAAATTATCAGAAATTCAAAGGCTCAGAAAATGCCCAGCCCATTTATCCTTCTTGAGAAAAAAAGTTACTTAAGAACCAAAATTAACTACTCAATACTGAGGACATTATCATTAAAAAAAAAAAAAAAAAAAAGACAAGAAAAAAGGAAAGAAAAGAAAAGAAGAGAAAAGAAAAAAAGGCAATAAACTCTAGCCCAAGCCCAGCCTCCAAACACCTCATTCAGCTGTCTCCCTTTTCTGCTTCCAGTCCCTGCTCATTCAGGAAATGTGGTTTTTGAACCATATCCTTCACCCCTTAGTGCAGAAACAATCTCTTACCTTATCTGGCAAGCTCTTAGAACAATAATGCCCTGTGCCAGAACTTGCTAACAATGGCTAACATTTTTTGCATGGTTGTGACACTGGGCAGAGAGAGCTCTCCCACACCACCGCCCCACCATTTCCTAAACAAGCAGAGGAGTGCAGAACACCACAACAACCATTTTCATTGCCAAGGAACTGAAATTACAAAAAAGAAAGATTTGAGTTTACCATATGATCAACTTTAAAAAAAAAAAAAAAACAAAGGGAGCAACATTTAAGCCAGTATACACAATTTTGTATATGCTGTATACCAATGGGAAAAGAATATGCACAACCAAAAGCCAGAAGAAGGTTTGATAAAATGTTGATGGTTATTCTTAAGGGGGTGGAAGCAGCAATGGTTTTTCCCTTTTACATTTCTCGTTTGACATATCTTCTGACATTTTTATAATGAGAATGTTTTATAAGAAAACACACTTGGGGCTCCTGGGTGGCTCAGTCAATTGACTATCTGACTTCAGCCCAGGTCATGATCTCACGGTCTGCGGGTTCGAGCCCCACATCAGGCTCTGTGCTGACAGCTTGGAGTCTGTGGAGCCTGCTTCAGATTCTGTGTCTCCCTCTCTCTCTGCCCTGCCCTATGCTCTCTCTCTCTCAAAAATAAACATTAAAAAAGATTTTTTAAAAAAAGAAAACACAATTTATTTTCCATCAAACATTTATTTGAAACATAAATTTGTACCTATCTCTTTCTACTTCTGGAGGTTTCCCAGTAAGCCCCTGCTGGATACCTGCCAAGTTATTGCTCTTATGAATACCCTTCCCCAGGAACAGAGACTCACTTTTCCCTTATCTATGCACCTCCAACTATGCCTACTCAACCACCTGGCTCAGACTTGCCCTTGTCCATGCAGCTTAAACTGTCTATGGTCCTCTTTTCCCCAAGTCTTACAGACATCAAAAAGTCTTCCTTATTGGTTGATCTCACAGGGAAGGTCTGTTCTGGCTGTATTCTATGGTCATTGTGCAGTCCAAGATCCAGTTCCTTGTTCTATATACTTCAAAGTACTTAATAGAACCTCACTGCCCCAGCTCTGTCTACACTCTGATTTCTCTGCTTACAACTTCCAATCTCCAACCAAACTTCTCTTAACATTAAACTTTCTCAAAAACAATATCCTGAATATGACCTCTTACAACATAGAAAACTCCACTTTTTCTGTAGGTCTTGAGTGTGATGTGAGGAAGAATGACAGTAGGATCACTGTGCTCTATGTCTCACATCTATGTGAATGGTGCCTTGGAACTGCAAGGAGGCAGCCCTGAGGACTGCAGCTACCCATTGAATATCCAACTCCTCAAGCTATCCTCCATCTCAATTACACGCTTAGCCCCACTATGACTGCTGGAGCTCACTTACCCTGGAATTTCACATTGCAGGAAGTACCCAAGTAACACATCAGGATTTACAGAGAGTTCTCTGCTCTATCTAGATATACATGTTCATCAAATGTAACTGTCCTAATAATAATGAGGGTGATTAAGTTAGCAGTAAAGGCCTTACTTTGTATACCAGACATCTTGCTAAGCACTGTATACACATTAGCTTATTTATTCATCCTATTCCATTTGGTGGCATTGCTCCTGGGCTATAGCTGAGAAAACTATTGCTTAGGGAGCCTACTAAGTGAGCTACCTAGGGCCCCACAGCCTGTAAGTGGTACATGTGGATTTGAACCCAGGCAGTCTGACCCACAGAGTTCTGCATCATGGCTTTACACTGGCCTGCTTCTGTGTACACCATGGATCTCCTAGCCAAGGTGTGTACCAAGCATGGAATGCTTTTCAGTGCTTAAGAAATTCTGACTGTCATCCACAGATAATTTAGCAAGTCATGTTTCCCTGAACGATAATCACCAGGAACATTCTGTCATATTGGACACGATGACATTTTGGGGGTGGAAAAGTAAGTGGAGGGAAAAAGACTTTTAGAACAATACCATAACCAGCACACCACCCCCTCACTGACTACTCAAATCCAAACCCTGGCAGGCCCATCAGCAATACTCCTGCCAACAGGCCTTGTTACAAGAGAAAGGAAGGAGAAGAGGGAGCTGCCACCATTTATCTCATTTCAACTCCTTACAAGGAAAATGGGATCTATAAACATTTGGGGGGAAATGCCTCCAAGTTTCTAGGCAGCCCTGAAAGTTTCTTCCCTACAAAAACATGTTAAAAATGCAATGTAACCAATTCAGCACACATCCTAGAAAAAAGCAGACTAAATCAATTGTGTACATGTGGCTGTTTAACAAGATCCTTTTCAGGCCTGTACTGCAGGGCAGGGAGTGGGAGAATGAGAAGACATTTTCTGCATCTGTTATTTTATTTGCTATATTCCTGCTTCACCAGCACCACCACCACCACAAATTGGGGCAGGGGAGGGGGGGTGTTGGGGGGGGGGAGCATCACTCAGTTTCGGAAAAAAAGCAGCCTCAATGACATGTCTGGTACAATATCTTAGCAACAATGTCAATATTGTCTCACCACAGCTAACCATATTCACATTCCACTCTAATCATGATTTCTCGACTATAAAATGGAATGTGAGCTACTCCATTCATTCTCTGAGCACTGCACTGGGAAACACAGCCCTCTAACAACTTCCATTAAGCTGCATGTAAATTAAATATCAAAATTACATTCAATAGCTATTACTTCCTGTGTATGTAACTTCGAAGCATGAGAATAAGCAAATATTGATGAGGCATCGACATAAACACAAGACCCAAATAAAATATAACTAACAAATTAATTTGATGAAATCCTGTCCCTGGTTATTTCTGGAATGGAACCCTTATCACTCACCTGCTTGTAGACCTGTATTTCCAATTCATCTTTAGAGGGCTGCCAAGAATGGGGTTGATTAGATAATGGGGAAGTTCCTTCTCCCAAGACTTTTCAAAGTCATACACACACACACACACACACACTTCTGCCATGGCTGGCTGGGGGTGGCCCTGCACAGACTCAGAAACAAATAGCATCCTAGTGGCTCTCAAACCTGGCTAACCATTCAAAAGCCATTATAGGGGCACCTGGGTGGCTCAGTCGATTAAGCATCTGACTCTTGATTTCAGCTCAGGTCATGGTCTCATGATTCATGGGATCGGGCCCCACGTCGGGCTCTGTGCTGACAGCATGGAGTCTGCTTGAGGTTCTCTCTGCCCTTCCCCACTCACACACATGTGCACACACACTCTCTCTCAAAATAAATAAATAAACTTAAAAAAATTACAAATACAGATGCTTGGGTCCCACCACTGAGGAGTGATTCAATACGCAGGATGGGAATTTAACTCACAAATCCCTCCAGTGAATCAGCCACGTTTGGCAATTAGTGCACTAGACAATTATACTAGAGCACACTCTAATAAAGGCAAGGTGAACACCAAATCATGCAGGCACTACACCTTTGAGTGCACACACATCTTCTCTTGGCAGATAAAGACGCTCCTGGTGGCGGGTCCTTGTGTTTGGGGCTCAAATCCTTTCCCCCTTCCCTGTCCTAGCCAGCACATGCCATCTCAGACTATTTACAGCAACTGCCCCCACAGCACTTCGCTAAGGCCAGGCCCATCACCACGGCTCTCCTCCATCTGCACCAGATGAAACGGCCAGGGCTGTGTCTGCCACACAGGCAAAGAAATAAAAATATCCAAGAGGCTGCCACTTATTAAATGCTAAAGGAGGAGATTAAGGGGTGGGGGGAAAAAAGAACCAGAATGATACAGAAAGTACCATCAATTACAATAAGAGCAAGCCTAAAATGCTCACTATGGTCCAGGCACTGTTCTAAGCCCTTTAACTCACTGGATCATCAGAAAAACCAACACCCCTAGAAGACAGATACCGTTGTTATCTCCATTTTGCAGATTTTAAAACGGAACTGAACTTAGGCAACCTGGCTATACTAAAGAGAACATAGCCTTTGGAGACAAACTGGGTTCGAATCTTGGCTCTGCCACTTAGTAACTGCACAGTCTTAAATCAGCTCTTTAAGCTCTACTTAATACCCCATCCATGATATGGCATAACTGTTTATAAGCATTTAGCAGACTGTCTGATACATAATAAGTACTCAAAGAGCAACTTTTATCAGTGCCACCATATCCTCTCCCAGGGGATTCACTTCCTAGTTTCTTTAATATATTTGAGGAAGAAAAAGAGGTATTGCACCCCTCCCTCACAACACTTGGGTATCAAAAACTCCTGATATAAGTTTAAATATTCATATGAGTGTATTTTATTTTCTCACTTAATGGGCATTTCCCCCAAACCAAGAATACCATGTGGCTAAAAACAAAACAAATTCCCCACATCACCAATATTACTGTGCCAGAAGTTAAAACAAACAAAACAAAACAACACAGCTTCATTTGACCTTTACAATTAGTATAAGACAGACGATTACCTTCATTTTACAGGCAAGGAAACAGAGCTTCAGAAAAGTGAAACACTTGTTCACAGAGAGCTAGTAGCTACAATAAACCAGAACTCCAAGTTTCCTGAAGCCAAAGCAGCAGAGCGTTGTTCTTCTTGGAGACGCCGCTTCCACAAAGCACAAGGGATTTGAAGTACGGTTTGCGGAGTCCAATAACCATGGAAACCATTTAATGGATAAAGGGGGGAAAACTCGAGAACCTCTAATCTTAACAATCTTAGAGCTAAGGATGTAGCTTTAAAAGGTTTAATCAGATTAGCGCATCAAAACTCTCACACAAAGCAGGGAAAGAGAGAGAGCTGACCTCCCTGAAATAATGATGTGTAACCTCTCAGTCAGTTTTCAACACTGAACTTACAGAATTAAAACAAAAGCCTTCACTTAATCCTACCAAAAACGAAGGATGACTTGTATGAATCCTTTTAGGGTTTATAGCTCAAAATTAAACAGGACACGTGTGACTTGCTTAGAACTCCAGCTGGTAAACAATTAATGGTTCACCACTTACCAAATTTTAAAACAAATTTAGAACAGTGAACCCAAAGGAAAAATAGGTAAACATACAGGCAAGAGAGAAAAAAACTTAAATCTTTATGACAAATACTCATATAACATATACTATATGTCAAGCACGGATTTAAGCCCTTTATAAATATTAACTCATTTAATCCTCATAAGTGACCCAGGAAGCACAGAAAGGTTAAGTAATTTGCTCATGTTCACACAGCTGGCAAACTACGGAGCTAGGATACAAATCCAGGCAGTAGGATTTCAAACAGCCAATAAATAGAAAAATGTGTATGAATTCATTCTGAAGAACTGCATAATTAAAACAATGAGATACAATGTTTGCCTATCACACTGCAAAGATGAAATAATTTGATTATAACCCATGTTAGTAAGTGTATAAAGAGACATTTTCATATATTGAAAGTGGAACTATACATTTTTATTTTACATGTTTTAAGTTTATTTATTTTGAGGGAGGTGGAGCATAATGAAAGGGAGAGAAAGATACCCAAGCTGGGCTCCACACCAAGCCCAGATGATCTCATCATGGTGAGATCATGACCTGAGCCAAAACCAAGAGTTGGACACTTAACCAATTGAGCCAGCCAGGAGTCCCACAAGTGGAGTTGTAAATTTAATGCCATATTTTTGAAGGGCAATTTGACAAAAATCTAGGAAGTTGATAAATGAACAAACTTGTTAACTAACTTTTTCTTATAGTTATTTTTATGAGAGCGCAGGCAGGTATGTACAAGGAAGTTCAGTCTAGTACTAATGATAATGATGACAACAAAAGAGATAAAACCGTCAACAGGGGAATAAAGAAACCACAGGCTACCTGTCCAATGTAATAAATATTGAGCAACTTTTTAAAAGCCTATATATTAGTGTGTGCTGATATGAAAAAGGTCTAAAAACACAATCAACAAATCTGCAAAATAAAACACTGTAAAGTCTGGATTTTCTTAAGGATCTACACATGCACATATGTGTGTACGTATACACATATATGCATAGAAAATACTTAGAAAGATCAAATAACCTATGAATGTTAATTGCCTTTAGGGAGTACAAAGGAAAAAGCAGAGAAGAAATAGGAATGCTGTCTATTTCTAATACCATTGTATAGCTTTTTAAAAAATGATTGCATTATATTTAACTATTACATTTACGGTATTTTAATGGCTTTACAAAAACTAAATAGGGCTGATTTGTAACAGTCTCAAAGACACCAAGCAGAAATGGTCCTTAAGATAAAGAAAAAGAAGACATATCACTCACAGTTACTGGGTCTAGATAAAGACCACGTAAGAAACTCAGAAATAATCCTTTGGGGCTGGGGCAGGGTGGAAATCAAAATAATCCCTGTAAAGAGAAATTATAAATATATAGGAAATCTATCTTCTATCTCAGGGACAGGTTTTCTATTTATTCAGTGCTAGAAACAAAAATAATGCAGCTAGCCAGAGACATAGAAACTGAACTAGTCTGGAGTCAGAAACTACACTTGGACTCCATGTTTGTTTTAACTAGCTATATAATGCTGGACAGTTGCTCAGTGCCTCTTTTCCAAATATTCCTCAAAAAAATGAAGACAGTGAATTTCTTAAGACTCCTCTAGATCTAAATCCTTTCATTATTTTACCTTAGTTTGAAAAAGAATCCCTACACATAACAATCTAAGATTTTGAGCCATGGATAAAAACTTTTACACTTGAGAATACAGCAATTTATTAAGGAGATGCTAATTATCTGGAACTATCCCTGCCTGCTGTTAGCAACTCACCGGGAGTCCAGCTTCGGGCACCTCCAGGTGGTAGGAGGTATTTAGACTTTTTGACTGTGCACAGAGACAGAATGCTATCAAGTACTGTGAAAAACTTGATGATTCATTTTGAGTTGGTTTTATGCTTTTATTTTGGTTTCTCTATAAATTTATTAAATAGAGCCAATCAGACTAACATATCTCCAGCCTCAGCACAAACTGAAACTTCAACAATGCAGGGGACACTTCTACCAATGGAACACAGGCAAGTTTTAGTAAGTTCAATAAAAATTCTTCAGTGAGTGACTTTATAAAGAAACCCCATTCTGACATACCAGGGGCCATACTAGGAAAAGGGAAGAACTAGAATGAAGAGCCTCTCACATTCCCAACAGATAAAAAAAATAAACAGTTGATTCTTGAACAACACGGATTTGAAGTGCATGGGTCCACTTAAGTGTAGATTTTTTTTTTTCAGTAAATACAGTACAATATGTAAATATTGTAAATTTTTGAGTAAATACAGTACAGATATTTTTTCAGTAAATACAGTACAATATTGTAAATATTGTAAATATTTTCTCTTCTTTATGATTTTAACCTTTTTTTCTCTAGCTTATTGTTTTTTAAGAATACAGTAATAAATATACAAAATGTGTTAATGTTTATGTTATCAGGAAGTCTGGTCAAAAACAGGCTATTAATTAAGTTTTGGGGAGTCAAAAGTTATACTCGAATTTTTGACTGTGGTAGGGAGGGAGGTGGAGGGTTGGTGTCTCTAACCCCCATGTTGTTCAAGAGTCAACTAGACACGGGCATAAAAAGACAATAACGAGAAAATATAAATGGGCACTAAATACTTAAGAGGTCTACCAATCTAAAAAAAAAAAAAGCTAATTAAAATCAAATAACATGTTTTAAGTTATAAAATTGGCAAAGATTGTTAAAACCTACAAATACCCAATACTAGTAAGAGTCACGCAAGCAGGCACATGCACATACTGCTTACACAGGTGGCAATCAATACAATCCTCCTGGAAAACAATTTGGCAAGAGGTACAACCAGCTTCTGAAAAGTTTGCTTACTTGCACTATTAATTCCTTGCCTAGAAACATTCTACTAAAATAATCAGAGATTTGTATACAGATACCTATTTTCCAGACGTTGTTTCTGTTTTGTTTTCAATGAATGAGAAAAGCACATACCCAAGCAAAATCATGGTATATGAGTTCAATAAAATATTAGGCATTGATCAAAGACTAATGGCATTGGAGAGGTAAGGCAAAAGACAAAGAATATCCTGGGTTTTTTTCTTTATTCTTATTAGTATTTTCCAAATTTTTTACAATAAACACATGCTATATTGGGCATAGATTCAAAGACCTATATGTTTTCACTACCAAAATGTATGTTAACAGTCAATGGCATCTTAAAAATCACTATCAGCCAAGCAGTGATTGTAATGTGGAGGCCACTGACCACAAACTTAGGGTGACTAGACAATTTTAAGCCTTTCCAGGTTTCAGTCAACAAAGCACTTAAGATTAACTGTGGAATGAAGAAGAACCCTGGATTTTATCTGAAAACTTTCCATTAAAATCTCCTTTGGAGATCATGAAAGGATAGTATCAAATATGCAGAATGAAGATCTTCAGCTTGGAAGAAAGCCCTGGAGAATATAGTAACCGACTCAAAAAACACTCTATCGGGGCGCCTGGGTGGCGCAGTCGGTTAAGCGTCCGACTTCAGCCAGGTCACGATCTCGCGGTCCGTGAGTTTGAGCCCCGCGTCAGGCTCTGGGCTGATGGCTCGGAGCCTGGAGCCTGTTTCCGATTCTGTGTCTCCCTCTCTCTGCACCTCCCCTGTTCATGCTCTGTCTCTCTCTGTCCCAAAAATAAATAAAAAACGTTGAAAAAAAAAATTAAAAAAAAAAAAAAAACACTCTATCATTAATGCTCTCAAAGGCAGATAAGATAATGTAGTGTGTAGAAAAATGGATGGTGACAAGTAGGTTAAAAAAAAAAATAAGGACTTACAAAAATAAGGCTCTGAATATAAATTAGAAATGCCTTAACCAACCTGTTTATATTTTCTTTCAGTTTTATGAAAAAGATTAAGATATGTAAAAATAACTCTCTGAAAAAGGGAAAACTTAAGTCAAATGAACATTTTAATTAATAAAGTATTATGTCAGCAGGTCAGTAGGTCTTTCTTCCTTAGAGGTACATGAAATAATGGTGTGTTTTATAATCAATGAAATACAATATTACATTTGTAATTAGAATAGAGACAAGTGCTGTGGGCTGAATTGTGTCCCCTGAAAATTCATTTATTGAAGACCCAAATCCCCATATGATGGTATTTGGAGATGGGGCCCTTGGGAGATAATTAGTTTTAAATGACATCACGAGGGTGGGGCCCTCATGATGGAATTAATGTCCTTCTAAGAAGGGGTTCCAGAGAGCTTGTGGTCCCTCTCACCATTTGAGGACACAGGAAGGCAACCGTCTACAAAACAGAGTCTTACCCAGAACCCAACAATACTGGTGCTCTGGTATCAGACATCTGGCCTCCAGAACTGTGAGAAAACAAATTTCTGTTTTTTAAGCCACTCAGTCCATGGTATTTTGTTATGGCAGCATGAACTAAGACAATAAGAAAACATACCATCAAACAAATATATATTTTTTTAATATCTGACACTTGGAAATAAATTTTCTATATAACTCAAAAGTTATCTACAAAATTTTCTTGGGGGGGCGGTGAGAGGTAGGGACAAAGAAGCCCCTTTTAAAGTTTATTTATTTAATTTCTGTGAGAGAGAGACTGTTAGCAGGGGAGGGGCAGAGACAGAAGGAGAGAGAATCCCATCGTGACTGTCACTGTCAACGCAGAGCCCGATTTGGGGCTCAAATTCATGAACCGTGAAATCATGACCTGAGCTGAAATCAGACACTTAACCAACTGAGCCACCCAGGTGCCCAAAGACAAAAATTATTAACATATAAATAGTTCAATTTTGAGAACTGAAATAGAAGTGCAATCATCGGAAATCAGCAGTATACAGGTAGCTCTCTCCCATCCTTAGTCAGGAGTTTGCATCCAGGCTCCTAGCCTCTGCTGCTGGTCGGCTCCTTATCTATAAAAACTCCAGACAAGTGCTCAAACTATTACAGCCACCTATGTATGTATCCCCTATCAGAGACATCATCCTTCCTAAGTACTCTGTGTTCCAGGACAGTCTCAGGACACAAAGACCGTCATTATATACCAAATCCAGCAGTTTGGTGTCCCCAGACTCCCTTAAAGATGGGAAACTTTTGGGGCACCTGGGTGGCTTGGTCGGTTAAGCGTCCGACTTCGGCTCAGGTCATGATCTCACGGCCTGTGAGTTCGAGCCCCGCGTCGGGCTCTGTGCTGACCGCTCAGAGCCTGGAGCCTGTTTCAGATTCTGTGTCTCCCTCTCTCTCTGCCCCTCCCCTGTTCATGCTCTGTCTCTCTCTGTCTCAAAAATAAATAAACGTTAAAAAAATAATAATAATTAAAAAAAAAAAAAAGACGGGAAACTTTGACATAAATAAACTTGAAAGTAAAGAATTAAAAACCAACTGCTCATGTCTTATTTTTACCCCTAAAATAGTGCTGAGGTCGCCAAAACTTAAAAATTCTCCAACTCTAGGGGCACATTTGGGTGGCTCAGTTGGCTAGGCATCTGACTTCAGCTCGAGTCATGATCCCACAGTTCATAGGTTCGAGGCCCGCATCAAGCTCTGTACTGACAGCTCAGAGCCTGGAGCCTGCTCCAGATTCTGTGTCTCCTCCTCTCTCTGCCCCTCCCCCACTCACACTCTCTCTCAAAAATACACAAACTTAAAAAAAAAAAAAAAAAAAAAGAATTCTCCGAGTCTACACCAGCACCTTTAATGGCTGTTTCACAACTAGCCTGCTACCAAAGCAGGGAGAAATGTGGGATAGAGACCTACTTTCCAGTGCCATGATTTCAGATGTGAATAAAGGTTTCTCAATTTAAAGCTCTACACCAAGGCTAGGGCTACCCAACTGATTACCCCTAGTGGCCATCCATCAGCTGCAGGACAAATGCAAGGTCAAAGCCTCATCCTCCTAAGAGGAATAATAAGTTCATATCATCCTTCACAGAACAAAAAGAAAAAAAAAAGTCAACCTAGATCAAATCTTTGGTAGCTTACCTCCCCCCTCAGAAACTATATTTTCCAGTAGATTATATGAAATCAAGATTTTTATATTCCTGTAGAATAGAAATAAAACCTTGGAATTCTCCTAGAAAATGCAAATTGGTCACATAAAAATTCAAATATAGAGCTTCTATGAGAATTAAGAAATTACACATGACAAAGTTATTTGAAAACTCGATATATAGAAAATAAGACCATTGTTTGGGGGGGTTTATTTGTTTACAGAAAAGCAACTTTATTTTTTAAAAAGTATTGATAGGGGCACCTGGGTGGCTCAGTTAGATATCCAATTCTTGATCTCAGGGTCATGAGTTCAAGCCTTGCATTGGATTCCATGCTGGGCATGATGACTACTTAAAAAAATAAAAACCAGGGGTGCCTGGGTGGCTCAGTCAGTTGAACATCTGACTTCAGCTCAGGTCATGATCTCACAGCTTGTGAGTTCGAGCCCCGCATCAGGCTCTGTGCTGCTGGCTCGGAGCCTGCTTCCGATCCTGTGCCTCCCTCACTCTCTGCCCCTCCCCTGCTCATGCTCTCTCCCTCAAAAATAAATAAACATTAAAAAAAATTTTTTTAATAAAATAAAACAATAAATAAAAACCAGGGGCGCCTGGGTGGCTCATTCGGTTAAGCAACTGACTCTTAATTTCAGCTCGGATCATGATCTCATGGTTGGTAGGAATGAACCCCAGGTCAGGCTCTGCTCAGACAGCGCGGAGCCTGCTTGGGATTTGCTTTCTCCCTCTCTCTCAGCTTCTCCTCCACTTGCACACACACACACTGTCTCCCTCAAAGGAAGTATTTTAAAAAATTAAAATAAAAAAATAAAAAATATTTAGGGGCTTCTGGGTGACTCAGAAGGTTAAGCATCCAACTTCCGCTCATATCATGATCTTGTGTTTGTGGGTTCGAGCCCAGCATCAGACTCTGTGCTGACAGCTCAGAGCCTGGAGCCTGCTTCAGATTCTGTGCCTCCCTCTCTCTCTGCCCCTCCCCCACTTGCACTCTGTCTCCCTCTCTCTCTCAAAAATAAACATTAAAAAAATTTTTTAATATGGTATTTATAAATGAAATTAGATTTGACCCAAAAAACTGGACTCTGAGTTGTTACTTTGTATTTCTCTATTAAGTTTCCTACTACATTTACACATATACAGTTGGCCCTTGAACAACACAGGTTTGAACTGCATTGGTCCACTTATACGTGGATTTTTTTTCTTCAATAAATACAGTCAGTACTGTAAATATATATTTTTCTCTTCCTTAGGATTTTCCTAGCAAATTTTTTTCTAGCTTACCTTATTTTAAGAATACAGTATATAATACTATGTATAAAATATATGTTAATAGACTGTTTATGTTATGCTTCCAGTCCAACAGGTTATTAGTAGTTAAGTTCAGTCCAGTCCAACAGGTTATTAGTAGTTAAGTTTTGGGGAGTCAAAAGTTACATGTTGATTTTCAACTATGTGGGGGTCGGGAATCCCTAATCCCTGCATTGTTTCGTGGTCAACTATACATGCAAAGAAGGACCCAAGTAAATAAGTGCTGTTGTTTGAGAATTCTGCCACAAACTTTATGAAGGAAGTCTTGGAAGTCTTACTGGCCAAAAAACAAAGAAGATCCAGGCAGTGTCTTGATTTCACTTTCTGTGTCCAGAGCTTTCACTAATTATGCCCTTCACAGGAAACAGGCTGTTCAGGATGAACCAGCTTGGTCCATTATGTGTAGGCACCTAACACATGATAAATGCTAAGTATCTGTTCTCTTCCTTCTCTCTTTCATCCTTTATAGTTCCCCAAAACATATGGAAAAGGTACAAAGAGGATGGAAGGCAGAGCCTTCTAAACAGGAAGACCTTCATTAATTAAGGATGTGTTGAAATGAAACATCTCAGAAACTACATAAACTGTACTTAGAAATCTATTCTTAAAGCTGCTCGCTGACTCCCAAAATCTCTTTAAGCAAAGGAAAGAGGCTTTTCATTTAATTTCACAAAGAAAAAGGATAAAATGGCAGTACTTGATATAGGCTAAAAGGTAAAGGACTTCTAAAGAATAGACCACCATACAACAGACAAATGACTCAGCTTTCTCAGTTTGAGGGAAAGGGTAAAGATGGCACAAAAAGACTTCAGTATGCAAAGACGATGGCAGAGTATTTGGAAATGGGAAGTCGTGGAAAGAAGCTTCTAGAACATCACTCCTGAGAGCAGTCCCACCTTCTCTTCAAGGGAAGAACAAGAAGCTTTACAAGGGTTTTGTTTGTTCTTAAAGGCACCACACAGTGTTCTAAGGAAAGCAAAGCTCTACTGAATATTTAGCAGAAGCCATGTGTCAAGTGAGACTTCTGCAAAAAGGTCCTTGTATTTAACCCTGACAACATCCCTGTAAGGTAGCTTAGTGAATAAATTTGTCCAAATTCAAGTAAACTAGGAGGTGATCAAGCTGGGATTTGAATCTGTGACTTCTAATTCCAAAGTCTGTGCTTTTTATAGACTTTGAGACATGTATAGACAACAAAGAAAAAATGGTGAAGGAACCAATCAAACCAGAGGGAACAGCATTCCTGACTTTACCAAAAACCATCCTGGCTTCTATTCTGTTTTTATATCATGTCCCAATATTTTACAGAATTTTCTTAAGTGCCCTGGTAAAGAGAAATACAATACCTTTAGATTGAACTATTTCTGCCTGTTTTGTTGCTTGGGAAACATTTTTGGAGTCCGTTAACAACACGATACCATATATCCATAGCTCAGCAAGACAGTCACTGCACTAAATTCCTAAATAATAGTCCACAACCACAGAAAATGGGCAATGCAGCACAGAATAATCAAAAGCAGCTTCATATTTTCCGGATAAAACAAAGCATCGTTTGTATGGAGGCATTTTTAGAAGGTACCACTGAAAACCAGACTGCAGCCTGGAATGGCTTAAAATACCACATTTAACAATCACATCAGTGGCTTTTAAACTTTAGAGGCAAACAGCTTCCTTTTACTACAAATTCAAAGTGAAGGATTAGATGCAAAGCTAACAGATTAATTCAATACACATTCAAGTTACAGACTATCCAATGCCTTAATTAACACCATTACAAGTGCACTTAGCCGACCAGCTGGGTTTTAACGATGAAAAGGTGAAGGTCAAATGTGTTTTTTTTTTTTTTTTAATAAATTGCTTCAAACTAAGCCTCCCTGCTGAAAAAAAAGAACACAAATAATTAAACTGAAAGGAAAAGGCTAATAAACAATTATTTGGGCATATTAAGCAACCCTTCTTTACTCAGTCTATATTTTAATTGAGGCAGTGCTTCAATTAGAAGTTCACCAAACTTTGTTCTTCTTCCTCAACTTGGAGCTTCTTCCCCACCAAAACAGAACAATTGCAAAAGTTGGATAGGGCAAAAGACTATGGTTTCAAGCTTAGCACAGAGCAGAAGGGAGGGATACAGAGAGAGGGACGAACCCTCTCTAGGAGGGCAACAGGTCTTGCTTATTGCTTCCAGAAGGATGCCACTATCTCCAGGATTAAAAGAAAAAACCCAAACTGCTAGCAACTGTAAGCTGCAATTATATCAAAGATGTTAGCAAAAAATTAGGTTTCATTTCTGGGAGCCCAATAGGCAAAAAAAAAAAAAAAGTCCAAAAAACTAGCCAACTCATTTATTCACTCTGGAAGTGGCAGCTATTCCAATGAGCTATCCTACAGATTTGTGCTTGGTTTCTGAAGTGGAGGGGACCTGCCAATGTCTAGGACAGAAGACTCCTCTTCAATGCATGTCTCAGTGGGAGGTGAAGTCCACTTCACCCTGTAAAATTAAGAAGTCAAAATACACACCTGTCCCACTTCTGCAGTTAGAACCCAGCATGGGAACCAGGCTCAGTCATTTAGATACACTTGCCCCACACTTTCAGTTATTCCTTGGCTATTTTTAACCATGTTTTCTCCCAGATGAATTTTTAAATCAATTGGCTATTTGTGTTAAAAAAAAAAAAAAATGACAGGATTTTTTTGAGCAGTGAAAATACTCTGTAGGATACTATAACAATAGGTACAGGTCATTACACATTTGTCCAAACCCATAGAATGTACCACATCAAGAGTGAACCCTAATGTAAACTGTGGGATTTGGGTGATTGTGATGTGTCAGTGTAGGTTCATCTATCGTAACAAATGTACTACTCTGGTGGGGGGTGTTGATCACGGGGGAGGCTGTGAGTAAGTGGGGGCAGAGGATATATGGGAAACCTCTGTACCTTCTGCTCAATTTTGCTATGAACCTAAAACTGCTCTAAAAGAACCATGTCTTTAGGGCACCTGGTTAAAGTATCTGACTTCGACTCTGGTCATGATCTCACAGTTTGTGAGCTCAAACCCTGCATCAGGCTCTCTGCTGTCAGCACAGAGCCGGCTTCAGAAACTGTCCCGCTCTCTCTCAGCCCCTTCCCAACTTGCATGCATATGCTCTCTCTCTCTCTCAAAAACAAAATAAACAATGTCTTTAAAAATAAAATAGGATTTCATTAGTGATTAAATGAAATGTATAGGTAATTCTATGAGAGTTAATCGGTTTAAAATAATGCCTTTGTCCACTTGGAAAGCATAGTATTTCTTTCCATTTATTCAGGTCTTCCTGTAAGTGCTTCAGCAAAGTTTTATTTTATTTTATTTTTTTTCAGTGTAAGGCTTGTACATTTTTTCTTAGGTTGATCTATGAAAGTTTTTGTTTCTATTTATAAAATGGGACTTTTCCCTATTGGTTTTCTAACAGTGCTGTTCTATAGAAAAAATATTAATTCCCTACATTGCTCTTTTATCGACTCTAAACTCTTACTTGGTCCATACTTATATCAGAATACTCTCAATATACTCACAGCAATTATTTCATCTTTAAATTAAGTAGGTTTAATAACAGTAACATGAAAGTTTTTTGATAGCAAAGATCACTTAAAAAGACGTGGTCTCTCCCCTCTGGAGAGCTTCAAAATAAATACATTTGCTTTAGATCAAGGCCTTAACATAAAAGCAGGGAAGGGGAAAAAAAAAAAAGATAGATGCCCTCATCTAGCTCTCCCCACGTTGTGGTTTAATATTGATTTTTGCTCCCTCGGGCCTAACTCAAGGTCAAGAGAAATACAGTACTCATTTGCACTGATGGAATGGTGGGGACAAAGCAAATGTACTTTCCCAAAAAACATTTTCAAGTTTTTAATACTGCATTCTCTGACACAGTTCAACAGCCTCCAGAAAACACATTTTGCTTAGCTATAAGCATTCCCTACATTATAAAAAGCATAATTAAAAAAAAAAAAGAATTTCACCATTTTTAGAGTTCACCCGATGGCTTTTAATAGTTTAATACTCAACATACATTATTTCAAATACCATTATATACATATAAATTTCAATACCTAAAATTTTACCAATAATTTAAAGTACACATATGTGACATTTTCTTTTAGGGATAGGAACTGAGGATGTAATGACTTTTCAATATATATTTCTGAAAAAATGTCTGCTTTCTCTTGAAGAATACTAAATTTAACTCAGTGATTATGTTTTCCAAATTCTCAAAGCTGATTCGATTAAAAAAAAAAAAAGTATAGTTCAAGATTGTAAAAACAACCTACAAGACATGTATAAAAAGTGAAGCTCAGTACTTTAGACATAAATATTTCCTAAATTTCTGTAATTGTGAGTTCAAGTACATAAAAATGAATTTTCCTTTGTCTTTGCAACAAAGATTGGTTTTAATTGGAAACAGGAGAGCAAAATTTTTCCATTTGTAGGAGATATTATTACCCAAGTCTCAGAGCAGTCTCCATAGATTAACCAGCTTTAATTTACAGAGAAACTTAGCTATGATCTACTTATATAATGAGAGTTGGCACTGAACTTAACATACGAATGGTCAAATTCCAAGTATTTTCCTCAATCATCTTGTGACATAACTTCATCAAGATTTAAAATTCCATCTGCTTTGTTCCCCAACTACCACAACCAGATTCTAGTTAAGAGAAAAAAGGCACATACCATACAGATGTTTTATGAGAAATGTTCCCATTGCTTTTTCAAGTTGGTTTGCATTAGTGAAAAGCCATAGTGTGGGAATTATTATGAAGAAATGATTCAGAAAAAAACAGTAGTTGCTCTTAACAACCAGAGGGGGAAATGAACCCAAAATCACATGCTCTAAAACTGGAAAAGTTACAAATGCAAACTATGTTCACAGTCTGGCCCTTCTGAAAGGCAGGGTGCCCCACATCATTACTGTACTGTTATTTTACTGGCACTGGTCAAAGAGCATCGTGGGTCTGCTGTGAAAGACTCCATTACAAAGCAGGGAGTTTGGGCTTGGAGATCCAGGCCAGTGGTTGGGCAGCTCCAGCTAGATACACGGCTTAGGACCCAATTTAATGCTGAAAATTCCAAAGGCATGTAAAGAAGCAACTAACAAAGTCCCTAGCATGAGTGTCAGACAAGCCAAAACTGGGGAGGGAAATTTTTTTAAACAGCTTTCAGAGAAATCAAAAGAAGGATATTTTGGCCTTGCCCCAGCAGAGGGTGAATATCCTCCTGGACAGAAATCATGTGTACTGAAAAATCTCTATAGTAACCATTCTAATTAATTATTCAAAAGGTAGGGATTGGTTTTTTAAGATTAAAAGCAGAATATGGTCTCTTGTTTCTATCGTTAAAAACTGGTTTCTTTTTTTTGTATCTGCTATACAGGTATTAATGAGAAGCTTCTAATAGAATCTTAACAGTAACTTTACAATAAAGGGTATCTTTTTTAAAATATTTATTTGAGAGAGTAAGCATGAGCAAGGGAAGAAGAGAGAGAGAGAGAGAGAGAGAGAGAGAGAGAGAGAGAGAGAGAGAGAATCCAAAGCAGGCTCTGCACTGACAGCAAGAGAGCCCGATGAGGGGCTTGAACTCACAACCATGAGATCATGACCTGAGCCAAAGTCAGATACTCAACCAACTGAGCCACCCAGGCACTCCTAAAGACTCTACTTTTAAAGTAAGTTTGACATTTTGCAGACTTTTTGGTTTAAGGGTTAATTAATAGAAATTTGTCTAAATTCCATATAACTAAAAAGTTTAAGCCTACCTATTCTCTTAAGTACAGAAACAACACATATTAACATGATCCTTAACATTACATAACATACATTATGAATCACACACACACATTACATAGTAACATTATGTAATAAAAGCTATTGCAACATCTTTTCAATTGAAGAGTTAACTATAATTCAGTGATGTTTTGGTAATAAGTGTACTTATTTATACTTTAATAGAAATTACAGGACACCTGGTGGCTCAGTCAGTGAAGCGTCCAACTCTTGATCTCAGCTCAGGTCATCATCTCACCATTCATGCGTGAGACCAAGCCCCGTGCTGGGCTCTGCACTGTGAGCATGGAGTATCCCTGCTTAGGATTCTCTCTCCCTCTTTCTCTCTCTCGCTCTCGCTCTGCCCCTTCCTGGCATGTGTGTGCGCACACATGCTCTCTCTCCAAATAAATAAACATTAAAAAAATAGAAATTAAAACTGCAATGTTATTCAGTATACAATAACTCAGAAAACCAGCCACTCTCCAACTCCAGATCATCGTGAGTTTGCAGAGTGAAATAGCACATCTTGGGGAAATCAATCAATGCTAACAGATTTTTTATTGTACAATAATGGTAAAAAATATGTAATTTTCCTAGCAAGAGAAACAGACCACTAGTGGCCACCAAAATAACCTTAGAGGAGTTTATCACATGGAATGCAGTGAAGAGTCACAATGACTACATATGCACCAGAACTCTATCAACAGGAATGAAATCCAAGGCAAATTAAGTAGCTCTCATCATAATGAAAACTAGCAGTCTGGCACTGAGTGAGGCTACACCTGTTAGGCGGAAAATTTGATACTCAAAAGAGGAGTACCAGTCAGCCAGCAGTTGGTCAAACACATAAAATGAAATCGTGTGTGGGAAAAGGGAAAGGGCTTTCTAGAAATCAAATTCCTGGACACACCTGCTATCCCTCCATGTCTTAACTCTGACTGCCTCTGGATCTGAATGTTCTGTTAAAATTATGAACCTTCCAAGCGTTCTGCGGAAAGGATTTGGTTCGTAACCCAAACTCAGTTTTCAAAGTCACTTCCCATAAAAGAGCTCAGAAATGTATTTAATTTCTCATGGCTTCCAGGATTATGTGCATTCTCACCCAGAGCACTCCTTGGGACCCATTCCCGATGCAAGGGCATCCGTCCAGCCTAGAGTGAGCAGGTGTTGATGTCCCATACCCACCTGCTTGTTCAGCTCATTCCTGTACGTACCTGTCTCCTTCCTGCTCCCCTTTCCTCCCTCTCGGCTCTTTTTCAGCACAGCCTTTAACATTTTCAACACTCTTTTGCTTCTAAAGAGAAAAGGAGGGGAGGGAAGAGGAATTAAGGGTTATGAGTTGGAATATAACTTGCATACTGACACAAAAGATAACCTGTGCTCTAACACATTGCTTAGGAGAATATAAAGGTACCTTGAGTTTTACATTATTTTTCTCTGAAGAGACTAAGATGGGAAACTAAATGCTAAAGACACAAAGAGTATTTTATAACATTTAATGAAGTGATCAGAAGTTCACTGTCTTGTTATAAAAGTTAAAAAAAAAAAAAAACTCACACCAGGGCATTCTCAGCATTCCACATCTAATTAAGGTTACGAGGCTAAATCTGGGCACGTTACTGTAAGATGTTTGGCACAGGAATTCAGGTCTCCTAACCCCAGTTCATCAAAAGAAAACATTAGAACAGAGAATCAACAAGATAATGGTTAAGAAGAAAGCTACATGTTTAAAGGCACGTTTTGCAGATGCTACTGATTATATAACCACAAGGAAAACATTTTGTAAGTTTATCAGATTAAAACATAACCTTATAAACATTTATAAAATAAATACAATGGAAACACATTTTAAAGCTGATGTCAGGGGACCCAATCAAACAGCATACATTACAGTGGGTTTTTACTACATATAGTTAGGACTTGGGGTAGGGGGTGGGAGGGTTGGGGATGGGGAAGAAAGTAGAACCTTCTGTGGTGCTATAGCTGAATCCTTTAAATGATAAGCTGCATTTTTAAACAGGGTCGTACTGAGCATGTAAAAACACCACAATGGCCCAGGCCTAAGATGAAACCTAAAACCATCCCTATAGCAAAAGGCAGACAAAGGGCCATTATTTCATCTCTGAGTCTCCAGTAGCTCTCTCCCCTCCAGGAACTCAGAGGAGATGGCTGGACAACTCCCAGTGGTAATGAATCCGAGTAGGTTGTGTTACCCATCACAGCGTTGTTAAGGCACTAAGGACAGGAAGGTGGAAGGCAAGCAGGTTGCTCTTGGAAGAGAGAGAGAGAGAGAGAGAGAGAGAGAGAGAGAGAGAGAAGAGAAGAGAAGAGAAGAGAAGAGAAGAGAAGAGAAGAGAAGAGAAGAGAAGAGAAGAGAAGAGAAGAGAAGAGAAGAGGAGAGGAGAGGAGAGAAGGGAAGGAAAAGAGGGAGAAACTGCTGGGGAGAAGAGGGTTCCACCTGCCTAGTGAGGTTGAATGTTGAAATGGCCTCAATGTAACTAACACCCCACACAACTGCTCAATCCCAGAGTGAAACAGAGCCTTTGTGGGGACCACAGAGAGCCAAGAGTCTCAAAGTGCTGCCATTCACAGAGTCACACAACATAAGCACACAGCGTGACCTTCTATCATTTGGTTCAGGCCTGTATTTATTTTTCCAAGCCCTTTGTTTCCCTGACGAAGAAACAGAGACCCTGGAAGGCTGACTGCCCAGGGTCACACAGCTAATTAACAGCAGGGCTAGAATCCAAATTTGCAGGCCCCCAACAAGGGTCTTCTCCTTCCAACACACTGCCTCTCCTCTCAGAAAGTGAAAGCTTTGGGCAAGAGCAATCAAACCAACAAACCAAAATCAACAACAAATCAACCCACCCTAGAGATACCAGGAAGACAGTATTTTAAGCAGAATTTGGAGAAAGCTAAAGTTTAATGGAGTTAAATCACTTTACAAAACAAGTCTGCACACACAAAAGGCTTACAGCCTAATTTTTTTTAAAAAGTCTGCTTCAGTGAGGGGTGCCCGGGGGGCTCAGTTGAGTGTCCAACTCTTGGTTTTGGCTCAGGTCATGATCTCACAGTTTGTAGGTTCATGCCCTGCGTCAAGCTCTGTGCTGACAGCATGGAGCCTGCTATGGATTCTCTCTCTGCCCCTCGACCCCACTCAGGCACACCCATGTTCTTTCTCTCTCAAAATAAATTTAAAAACTTAAAAAAATTAAAATGCTACTTCAGTGAACCCTGGTGCAAAGATTTGGGTTTCACCTGAAGGGCAAGCACTGAACCTGGGAAGACCACCAAATTGTGGCAACACCAATTTCTATGATCATGCTTAAAAGAAACACTGAAAAATGTTGTGTAAAAAATGGTGGACAAAATTCAATAATAGATGCCTGCTAAGCTTAGATTTTTTCTTTTCCAAATCAATCAACCTTCAAGGTTTGTCATTTAACAAAGACAACATACTTCAAAAATAAAAGAAAATTATTGATGGAGTCATGCCAATAGAGCTTGGCTATGGTCCCTTAGTGAGCTCTCCCAGAGCCCTGTACTTCTCTGGACCACAGACTGGCTCAGGCCCCACCATGGCAGTGAGGCTGCCCCTGATTAATCACCCTGGTCATCTCCAACCCACAGCATATCTGCTTTGCCATGGGAAAGACATGTCCCACAGGGTGAGGACTAGGAGACACAGGCTTGGGCATCTCATCCCAGACTCCCTGGATGCCTACTTTGGGGAGCTCAGCTATTTTCAGGATAGTCACATCTTCCACATCAGTGGTCTTGAGTTAAGTGAAAGAGGCTATCAGATAGCCACTGTAATTTTTCTTTCCAGTTCCTGCTTTCCTCCATAAATAGCAAGTCAAGGGGAAAAGCTTAAATTTATTTTCTAAGACTTATTCGAACTATGACCTGGAGAAACTTTAACTGAGTGTACCTGAGTACAAAAGTAACTTCAGCTTCTATTTATTTAAATTATATACTTTCGAGGAAGAGAGAAAAGACTAGCCCCTAGATCAGGCTCTGAAATTCTCTAATGGGGGAAAGTTGCTATAATTTTCATTTAAAAGAAAATAAAATGTGAATAAATAATGTTAACCCTAGACAACCAATGACCTGAAGTGACCTAGATTTCCTTATTTTCCTACTATCATTCAACATCTAAGTTTCCCAAATACCATAGGTTCTTTCTTTTAAAATGCCCAGAAGTTAAATAAACTACCAAGCTTACTTTCACTTTTTGGATTTCTCCTTTAACACAAAGTCTTTGGGGATAGGCACATCATCTCCATGTTATGTGTTAGCAATCTACACAGTAATTACAATGATATGCAAATTATAACAAAGATCACCCTAAGTAAAACAGGGAGGATTTAAATGCAAGACCAAATCTGTTCTGGTTTACAGTCACAATGGCAGCATCGTAACTATGACCACCTTGTCTGAAATCACAGAGTAACATAGTGTTAAAATTCTCCTCTTCTGGAGTGCCATACTGCCTGTTTACACAATTCCAAGTGGAATCTGTGAGCTGAGGGCAGGAACTATGCTAATTCTTTAATACAAACAGAAGCCAGAACACAGGCTCTGTACGCAGCACTCTGTTCTCCGTATTTGTTGACAGATTTAACTAGGCTGCAATGAACACAGATGAGCGACTTCCTCCAAATCAAGCAATTAGCCAACATTTATAGCAGTTTATAAGTTACAAGGAACATTCCTATAGATTTTCATTCACAAGAAACACAGAAACAGAAAACACAGTTAAATTCATGTGACATCAGGCAATGAGACAGTAGGGAAGGAATGCTACATTTCCTAATACCCCTTCAAGTCAACACCTGAATTAACCTTAAAATCTCCTGGTAACAAAATCTTATTATCCAGTTATCCTGAGTTTGTATGCACTCCACTAGAAGGAGCATCTCCCATCAAACCATATATCTGACCTCAAAGCAACGCTGTTTCTGAAGGTGGCTCCCTTTTGCCAAAATTAAGCAAATCAAAATAGCGATATTTACAAGTGAAACACTGAAAACTAAGTTGTACATAATTAAGGATTTTTTTTTCCCCAGAAAAGGGAGAGACATCAAAAACATCCTCATCTTTAAGGGTTTGAAAATATTTTTCCACCCTACTAAGGTCTGACTTATCAAAATAATAGCCATGTCCTCTGGTATGACTACCTGTGGAACTTTCTTTGCATTAGCAATCCTCAGTGTTTATTAAAAGAAAGGAAATGTGTGGTGGCAGTGGGAGGTCTGAAGCACCCTTCAAGATAAATAATATATAGAACAGGGCAAATTAAGAAAACAAAGCAGCATAGAGACCACAAAAGGAAACAAAGGGGCCTGCTAGCTGGGGCACTGGCCCTTGGCTGGAAATTCACGGAAAATTACATTATAGAAGCTTCCTGAAAGCAAGAGCCACATCTCAACATTCTTTTAGAGCTCCCATGAAGCTGGGGAAAAAACAACCCCTGATGAATACTTGAAATTCCAGTAGGTCTCTCTCCCTGCTCTGGCTCCTGGTGCCCCGTGCCCCCTAACCCCAGCCTTTTTTTCCCCCTCTTATAGTAGAAGCCGCCTAAGAATCAAGAGACCTAATCCCAGCTATGGCCCACACATTGTAACTAGGAACAAGTCACTGAACTTCTCCAGGATTCAGATGCGTCAGCCAGAAAAGGTGGGGGAGACACTGGGCTATAATTTATTTCCCAAGACACACAGGCCCAATCATTCACTCTTCTTTATTCAAAACCACTCTACAAACTGTACCTCTAATTCTGCTGTTCTTTTCTTTAGTTAGGCTGGTCATAAGCAAAAAGACTTCCGATTTGAGTATGAGTTATTAAATGCATAGTAAATTTACAGTCCCACAGTGTGAATTTAAAAGATCTATTGGCATGAAGTCTCAACTCATATGTTTAAATTCTGATGCACAAATTAAGTGGAAACTATCAATTAGATTGAAATCACTTTCAACCCATATTTTACATATTCTGTAGGAAGGTATACATGTTGTTTGGGGAAAAGTTTCTTTAAAAACAAACAAACAAAAACAAAAACAAAAAAAAAACCCTGACTCTCCTAGAGCACCTGGCTGGCTCAGTCAGTAGATCATGTGGCTTATGATCTCAGGGTCATGAGTTCAAGCTACACATTAGGTGTAAAGATTCCTGAAAAATAATAAAATCTTTTACAAAATTAAGAAATTAAAAAACCTGACTCTCCCAAGCTGGTATTTCAAATTACTAGACAATTACTATATGCAAGTTTGTTTAAAGAAGTTCTCATTTTGTGAACTAGTTGGCAAAATGAAATTTTCACTTTAGAAGCAAAACAAGACTAAGCTACTTCCTTCTGACTGCAGGAGCTTTTTTATTTTGTGAAGAGATTTGTTCAGCCCACCTTGTCTACCTCTTCCATAAAGCCTTCCCAGGCCATAGCCATAAAAAGTTATCTTTAGGGTTGCCTGGGTGGCTCAGTCAGTTAAGTATCTGACTTCAGCTCAGGTCATGATACGTTCAAGCCCCACGTCAGGCTCTGTGCTGACAGCTCAGAGCCTGGAGCCTGCTTCAGATTCTGTGCCTCCCTCTCTCTCTGCCCCTCCCCTGCTCATGCTCTCGCTCTCTCTCAAAAATAAAGAAACACTAAAAAAATTTTTTTTGGGTTATCTTTAATTCCACATCCCACTTTGTACTGATATATGGTTATGACTCAAAATCACGCTGAAAAATGTTAATTCTACAAATCCCTCTCAGCACCTTGTAATGTACCTTATACACAATCAACACTAGGTACATTTTTTAAATGAATGAACAACAGGTTGTCATGGAAGGGAACTCAAAAATCAATGGCAAGGGGTGTGGACTAATAATTTAAGATTTTTTCCAGTACTAACCACTGGTTTCCAAGTTTATGGTCAAAGTTATACATTTCCACAGCAGGATCTGTTCTTTTATCAGGCCTTCAGAAGGTCACAGGGAGGTTTTATTTTGGTATTTCAAATATGCATACAGAAGGAAAAAGTACAATGACAGAAAAATCAAACCCTGAAATCAATACATTCTCCTCCAACCGGGAAAAACTCAGATGGGAAGATAACCAAGGGCAGCACTTCTGGCAATAATCTTTATGCCTCCCGGGCCAATGGCTGTTGTACAAGATTGAGCACCAACCTTACAGAAAGCCCCTGCTCACCCAGAAGCTGCCATCAGGTTGGAAGCTCCCCAACCAAGCACATACCTCCCTACTCCAACAGCAATGCTCCTAACTAGAGCTCCTAACTAGAAGACAAAGTAACCACCATATTGCCACCACCACCACCAGCCAGACATTCATAGATATGTAGATCTATTTGAGAAAGCATAGGCATTCCCCCCCCCTCCCAGCCCACTTCAAAAGCTACCTCAAAGCCCCTCCTACTCCTGAGGCCTTCTTACCCACCTGCTTCCTCCTCTAGGTCTGATGGCCAAACCCTGCCCCACTCCCCACATCAGCACAGAATTTGTATGGTCACTCCAGTACCACTGGATACTTTGGGGAGGAACAGAATTTTATTCCATCTATAATTCTCCAAGGGAAGGGTTGTATCTCAAAATAGACTGCCATCCTTTAATAAATTTAAACAAACGTAATAGTGTCATTTAGAACGCAAGTCCTGGGGCGTCTGTGTGGCTTGGTTGGTTGAGCATCTGATTTTGGTTCAGGTCATGAGCTCACAGTTTGTGGGTTCAGGCCCCGCATCCGGCTCTGTGCCAACAGTGCCGAGCCTGCTTGGGATTCTCTGTCTCCTTCTCTCTGCCCCTACCCCGCTCACACTCTCTCAAAGATCAATAAACATTAACAAAAAACTTTTTTTAATAAAATGCAAGGCTCTGAGGATTAGAGGAAATTGTTCTGACTCTCCTGGGCCTGCTGGCAGCAAAGAGAGACAGGGTTACAACCTGATTTTCCAATTAAGGAATCAGCCCTATGCTTGGAGTTTTTCATTTTATACACTCCTAAGTATTTGTACCAAGCAAAGAAGGATGCGAAGTCAAACATAATATGATGGAAAGGGAAGAAAATGATATTAACAAACATGGGCAGGAAGCTAGGAGTTCATGCCTCCATTTTCTCTATAAAGTAAAAATAAGGTATGAAAGGGGCAGTGAAGGTTGAAAACAGCCCTTGCAGAAGAGAGGAAGGTAAGCACAAGATTAAAAGGACAGCTGAACAGCTCTGACTGCCCAATCTAGGCTGCAGAGCAAGCCATGGCACCAGATCAGAGTGTGCAACTGTATCCTCATGCTCAGCCCTACGGACCACCCAGAGGAGGAGAGGAATGAGCCAGCGAATGAATGGCCAGCACAGGAGCTCCAAGACTGAGAAGGGTGCTCTTGTGATGTGCTGAGAGTGGTACGCCATGGAATGAAGGCTAGACAGGGAGGGAGGGAGGCCCCGAGAGGTCTGATAGCCAGAGAGAACAGGGACTGTGTCTCCAGGAGATCAAAGAACAAAACAGTCACAATAAGTGAATGAGGAAGTTGAAAAAAAGTCCAGTCCTTCTGAATAAACTTTTAAATTTTGGATGTGGAACAATTCCAGACAATGATAAAGGTCACATGATGGCCAACAGCATTGTTTGGTAAAGTGGAATGTCTTCAAGCCCAGGTTGCTGGAAGCAAAGAAATCACGGAACTTGATTCCTGGTGTATGGAAGGGCCATTCAGATGCTTATTACAGTAATGGAGGCAGCATTTGGGATATCAACCATCACCCGAATAGCTAGTATTTACTAAGTTTTACTATATATCAGGTAAAGTGAAGAGTTTTACATACATATATAATCTCCTTTTATCCTCAAAAAAAAAAAAAAAATCCTGTGAGATAGCTTACTGATTTTTTTTTTTTATAACCAAAAGAAGCAGAAAGGCTTAGAGAGATTAACAACTTTCTCAAAGTTACACAATGTGTAAAGGTGGAACTAGAACTTGAAAGCTCAGGCACTGACTGGCTGACTCTAAAGTCCTCAATGAACTGGGGGGAGGGGAGGAGGGGGACAGGGAGGTGACCAGGAGAGTGCATAATACAAGCTTCAAAGACAAGGTGGCTTTTGCATAAGGGTGAAAGTGTAGTTGTTATGGATCCAGCCAAGGAGAGCTGGGAGAAGGCCAACATCAAGCGTGAGCCCCACTGGCCATGAGGTCAAAACCCACGGAGGACCACCCAGGGTTTGAATATGAACCACAGTCTTTGAACATGCTTCCTTCCATCTCTCACACAACTCTGTAGAGGATATAACTAGGGTCACAGGATGCTCCCCTGTAAGGTTTACAGCAACTGGAGACCCAAGCCCTGTTCCTCACAATGGCAGTTAGCTCTATAACAACCACACTGATTACATTTTCTTCTCTTTTCCCTTCTTTCTGGGCAGTTTTCCACTTGTATCATTTAACAGATCTATGAGCTCCCAGCTTACACTGACTACCTTCTTGATGTATAGCAACTACAACTCCCTTAATAAGGATAGAAGGCATTATGTAAACAAAATAACTTTGGGCTAGTTATTTCCCCTTTTATGGACTCCTGTATCTAACAGGAATACTGCTCCCTTTCTGGCTCGACTGGACAACCAGGCCTCTTCCACCTACAGGTGCTATAATTTCACAGGGAAAATTTTATTTCTGGTTCATAAGACCACTGTAATCATAGTAGCTGGTAAACCATCACTGCAGATGAAAAAAGAGCCCCTCAGTGGAGTCTATGGCATGGGTGATAAGCCTTTATAGGAAAGGAGAAGAGACCTTGAAGACATGTCAGAAAGTCCATTTTTCAAAAACTGCTAAAAGGTAATCAATCAATGCCAGCTGAATGAAGTCTGGTATTATAAATCTAAAGAAATTAAATTTTTTAAATTGCACTGCATCTGGCCTCAAAGTGAAAAAGGTCAGACAACTTCAAAGATGCCGTGAAAGGCAGCTATTCATTACACAAAGATCTCTTGCTTATGTAGCTGACAGATGGATCCTTCATTTAAAGCCCTACAGAAGACATCAAAATCCCTCCTCCACTCCTGTCAGTGATGTGCTAGGATGCTCCAAACAAGGTTATAACCTCCCCTCCACCAGGTCCTAATTTCATTAGCATGGGAGTTCCCAACAGCCAGTGTCATTTTTTTTTAAACTCCCCTAGGTGATTCTAATGTGCACCTAGCAACACTTATTTCACACTAACTACATACCAGGCCTTGCTGTAAGCACTTAGCCTACATATATTGTTATTTAATCCTTACCACCACCATCCACAGAAGGTACTATTAAGATCCCGATTCTACAAAGGCAGAGAGAAGCTAGTGATTTGCTCGGGATCACACAGCTCAAGGGAGCAGAACCAGGGTGTCCATCCAGATTGTCCTGCTCTAGAGCCTAACTATATAGTCCCTCCTATGCCTCCTTTTTTAATTAAAAAATGAGACAGACTAGCTCCCAGGGGCCTGATAAGGTGGACAGACAGAAAAAAACTGCCAAATAGGAGGGAAAAAAAAAATCATCGTTGGTCACACACACACACACACACACCCCTCCATCCACAGAGCAGCATCCCAGGTCTCAAACCTATACTGAAAAAGAGTCTGGCTCTATTGAGAGACACCTACTGTCCACTTGCTCAAGTTCTGCTAGGCATCCAGGAGTTATTTCAACCATCAGTGTTGTCAATATTTGTGACCTGGAGGTGTCATGCTACAAAATACATGCTAGAATAAGCAAGTTCTTCAATTCCTGAGCTCACAAAAGAACAATACTGGAAGATGGGCCATAATGCCAATGGGGGAGAGTATTTGGGATAGAGACCTCCATGTCACATGGGCAATGTTTCCCCTATTCCTAACATCCAGAAGTTAGGAACGGTGTATTCAAAAGGATCTCAAAAATCCCACCCCATTTCTCACTGAATGAATTTCATAAAACCTGTTAATAGGAGATGGGGCAAGGAATGGCCTGGTGCCCAGCATTTCTCTGGGCAGTTTTACACAGTCCAAATAGACAAAATAAGGTTTTAACTTTGGATAGAAAATTCTAAAATAAACTAGGGTATGCCTGCCACAATAATGCAATGGAGAACTCACTGAAACTAATACATAGCTACAGCAAATATCATCTTTTCCATAGCTACAGCAAATATCAACACATGGAGCACTGTGTATTCTTTTCTGAAATTTGTAAGGGAAACCATTGTTGGCCATAAACACTCATTGTAGTAAGCTGTCTTAAGGGGGACTGCTACAGTGGGCCCTAAGAAAGGTCACCTGGAAATAGGGGATGGTCTTATTTTATCATTCACCCCAAGAGCCCCAAAATGGGGGGAAGTCAGAGCTCCAGATGATAAAAGTCAAAGACAACTAGGAAGCAAAAGCCAAATATGTTAAGACTTTTCTTTTTTTTTTAACTAATCTAGTCTCAAAGCAAGAGGAGAAAGACACAAGGATGCCATCCAAGGCAGAAGCTTATGACCTTTTAAGGGACACGGACTGCTTCAGCAATCTAGATCCTCTCATGAGAATGTTTCTGAATGATTCTGATGAAGAAAATACGCTTACAAAGAAAATCAGTTACACTGAAATGCACACATAAAACTATTTAAGAAGCAAAGATGTGATAATAGTGATGTGTGCTTAACACATACATAACAAGACACAGCAGCAGGGCTAACAGCTACTGTAGTTTTCTAAGCAATGATGGGCATAAACGATGGTTTAAACTATTTCCCACAATGTGATATCAAAATCTGATTTCTACTTGCCAAAGCCACAGGTGCTACTGTATGCTGCATGTTTTCATGACTTAAGGAAAAGCCACATTCTGGTTAAAGGTTGTGAAAATAAAGATGTAAATTTTTTTCTCCATCCATCCATATTCACAGAACCCCTGAAGTGCATCCAATGATCTCAGGATTAGGAACCCTGACTCAAAGAATCAGAGTCAGACTCAACAGGACAATTACTCAGACTTGCTAAGTGGTCTGCTAATAGCCCAGGAGCTTCCAGAGAAACAGTAGCTCAGTTTTATCCCACTAACAGAACCACTGAAATTCAGAAAATTAAACTGCAATTTACTGACTGGCACACATTAGCAAGATGGGGTATTTCACGTATGCACCACTCCTAGCAATTAAATGCCAAGTCCCATGATTAGTGTTCATAGTAATCTATAAAAGTCTACTTAACAAGAAAGTCCGTCACCACCAAATTACTAACCCACCCACAATAACCAGCCTGGCATTGCAGGAGAAAAAGACCTGTGGGGATTTACACCGTGAGACAATATACAAAAACAGGAAAGCCAGGTTGGATATATGGGACAAGTGTATTTTATTATGGTGTTGTTTTCTTGGATGCTCTCCTTATCCTTTTTAAAAGTGTTTAAGGTCCAGCAAGTATAGTCTTCCAATTAACTGGATCAGGCTTCCTAGTTAAGGGTGATGCCCAAGGCTTGGCCTCTCCCACACGCACTGCCTCATACGGTCAGGCCATTCCCCAGCTGTGTGCCCTAAATCAGGGGATACCCATATGAAGATAAATATAATTCAGAGTCCAAAATACATGGACTTAACATTGGGCTATTGCCAGTTTCTCATGGATCCTGGGTAACTGAGACGGTTTTTGTTTTCATGGCTAGGACCTACAACAACAGCTGCAGGAGCGTAATACTTTTTCTAGACTAATAAAATTACCTAAGTCTGGCTCACAGTTTCAGCTCTGGCAGCAGCCAAATTTCCCAGGAAGATGCAAGCCTTGTGTAGCTGTAGAAGAACCAGGAGGGTAGCGGTGGGCTAAACTGGTAGCATTCAAACCCGACCCAACAGCAAACACTTTGACTAAATTGTGAATTACAGAGTAATTCCCTAGGCATAGAGATCACAACTGTTATTATTTTTAGGAGTCCCACAGAAGTTTAATCAAACCTATGAAGTTCAAGCTTTACACATGAAGTTATGTGACATGCTACGTATGAACATCAGATTGTTTTCCCTCTAAAATGCAGTGAAAGGTTCAATTAAAGTCCTTAGTAACTCTGCAGTGAAACCTTTGATCGTGGATTCTGTCGCCACTTCTTTTAACACATACCAACAGTATGAAGCATATCTGAGACCTAAGGAACAAAATCACTATTGTGAAGTCACACATGCACATACCTATATATACACAGATAGATCCCTTTTCTTTGAAGCTGGGGGAGGTGGGGTGGGAGGGTGAGTTTCAGATTCTACAGTCTCCAAACTGAGAAGGTTCCTTGTAGTTGCAGCACAGTTGACAAAGTTATTTCCTAAATAGAAGTGTGTGGTCCCTTTAAGGAAAAACATCCCAATTAGAACCCAGTGAAAAACAGGAACACATGTTTCTTGAATGACTCTGAATTAGAAACAGTGGATGTGAAATTGTTCTAGATATAATGAAGATGTTGCACAGATGTACTAACTTTCCGTGGTCTCAGGGAAACATCTTTCTCGTACAGAAAAATATTTGAGTCTACAACAAAGCTGGATATAGCTTTTTAACTATCTGGTCCTTGTTTTTACGCAAACTTCCCAAGCCGACTCCCTTCTGCCTTCTCACAAACCTAATAAAACACATATTTCAATGTATTGATAATTCACTGAAAACCACAAAGCCATCCATCTCTGATTCAGACTTACGACTTTTTAAATTTTTTTTTTTAACGTTTTTTTATTTTTGAGACAGAGAGAGACACAGCATGAACGGGGGAGGGGCAGAGAGAGAGGGAGACACAGAATCGGAAACAGGCTCCAGGCTCTGAGCCATCTGCCCAGAGCCTGACGCGGGGCTCGAACTCACGGACCGCGAGATCGTGACCTGAGCCGAAGTCGGACGCTTAACCGACTGAGCCACCCAGGCGCCCCCAGACTTACGACTTTTTAAAATTATCTCAGTACTTAAACCAATACTGTAAATTTGTTACAAACATAAGACCTTTACTCCACAAATCCAACAAAACGTCATAAAAACCACAGCCCAAGTGGAGACACAAAAGCACCCTTCAGCAGGCACGGTTAAGTTTTTCCACAGTGAGGGGTCCTGTTTCGTCCTCACAGCAAGAAGGTAGAACTCTCCTTGTTCTCTTTGACACATAATGAGGCTGAGACAGGGAAACTCAGCGGCCTGCCCCAGGCCACCTTCCCTCTGAATCCGGACTCCACAAGAACCTTGCCTTTGGCACCCTAAACTTTAGATCCCCAGATTAAATGATGTCCAAGATCAGCCTCTATTGCCCAGAATGGGGCCTCTAAAGATAGCATTATGAACTCCAACGTGTTTGTGATCATCTGGTTTCATTTAAAACGATTATCATAATGTATTCCTCAATATTTCTACTTATACTGCCGAAGGAGAAACTGAATGCTATTATTGCAAACATCCAATTCCAAACCCATCAATCTCAGCTCTTTTCTGTGCACCATTTTCCTCGGAAAAATTATCTGAATACCCACTTCAACAGCTACCTTCACTCAGGCAGCTCACAAATATGGTTTCCCCATTGTTTTACCTGTGCTGTGGTTCCAGTACTCTATTTCCAACTTGCTGACATCAACCCTGGCAACACAAACTCAAAGTGTCCCAAACTAAACTCACCTTTCTCTTCCCCTGACCTCCAACACCCACTCACCAGGCTGGGCTCCAGGTTCCTGTTGATAGCACCACCCCCGCTTAGTCTACCAGACTCAAGCCCCCTACATCCTCATGGCCTCCTTCCTGGTCTGATCAATAGCCAATCAAATTACTAAGTCTCACCAGTTCCAGCCCCTCCACTCCCACAATTGTGGGGAGGTCTTCACTATATCCCCCCCACTGGACTACTTGGGGAGCCTGCAGCCTAATTTTTCTAACTTCAGGTCAGTTAAAGTGCATCAAAATCCCCTCTAGGGCTTGCTAATAAGGCAAATTGTGGAGTCCCACTGCCACTGATTTTTAGGTCTGGTTTGAAGCTGAGACATTATATTTCTAGTAAGTCTGAGCTTGTGAAGACTCTGCTTCTCAAGGTCCAACGCCTGGGAACCACTGCCTTAGACTCTCCTGACTCCCTTCCCATCTCACATCAATCCTTCCCAAATTTTTTCTTCATGGACCAGCAAAAGCCTTTTTAAATCTGAAACTGTAGGCTTCTGATAACTAAGTGGGTACAATAGGAGCTACTATTCACCGAGGACCCACTATGCTTTAGGTTACCTCTGTTATATTCTAGTTAAAACAACCCTACAAAATACAGCATTGCCTCCAAAGTTACAGGGCAACTTTGTTAAAAAAAAAAAAAAAGAGAGACTTTGAAATGTTAAGCAATTTTTTTTTTTTTAATTTTTTTTTTAATGTTTTATTTTTATTTTTGAGACAGAGAGAGACAGAGCATGAATGGGGGAGGGTCAGAACGAGAGGGAGACACAGAATCTGAAGCAGGCTCCAGGCTCTGAGCTGTCAGCCCTGAGCCTGACGCGGGGCTCGAACTCACGGACCGCGAGATCGTGACCTGAGCCGAAGTCGGACGCTTAACCGACTGAGCTACCCAGGCGCCCCGAAATGTTAAGCAATTTTTACGTGTCATCCTTGCGCAGGGGCCATGCTAATCTTCTCTGTATCGTTCCAATTTTAGTATATGTGCTGCCGAAGCGAGCACTGTTAAGCAATTTTTAAATTCTACAATGACAAATTGGTTTTATGTATTTATTAAAGGGACACTCTCCTTAGAAAAACTTTTGTTATCAAAATTTGATGCAAAAGGGAGAAGGATGATGGAAAACAAAGAGTATTTCCTTCTCAGGACAGGGCAAAAGGAGAGACCTATGAGGATACAAAGTATAGAACCTCCTCTCCTTGATTTGGAGTTTGCTTTAGTATACCACAACCCATGTTCAAATCCATCCTCCCAAGATCAATTTAACTAAATAAAAAATGTCAATAGACTCTGTTTAATTCACCTGCCTCAGGGTGCCTGGGTGGCTCAGTCGGTTAGGTGACCGACTTCAGCTCAGGTCATGATCTCCTGGTTTGTGGGTTCGAGCCTCACATCAGGCTCTGTGCTGAACACTTGCTGGGAGCCTGAAGACTGCTTCAGATTCTGTGTCTCCTTCTCTCTGCCCCTCCCCTGCTTGTGCTCTGTCTCTCAAAAATAAATAAATGTAAATCAATCAATCAATAATTCACCTGCCTCTACTTACATACATACTCTCTCTGGTTTTTGTACCCTCACCTGTTCTAACACAGCTAAGCTTGAATAACCAGATCTATGTATGCTATCCTTATCCACAAAGTCTTTACTTGAAAGGGCTTTTTCTGCCTACATTATGACCAGCATGTGAATGAGTCAAACAGCATGACCAGAGATTCAGAAGAATCTACATTTTCACATGCTGTTATTTAAAAACAAAGATAAAAGCTCCAAGGCTCTACAAGAGATTCATTTCAAACCAACAGGCACCTGCAGATTGAAAGTGAGGAGACGGAGAAATATTTATCATGCAAATGGATATCAAAAGAGAACTGGAGTAGCAATACATATATGGCACAAAATGGACTTTAAAGCAAAGACTGTATTTAAAGACAAAGAATAACACTATATAATAATAAAGGAGACAATCTAACAAGAAGATGTAATGACTGTTAATATTTACTTACCCAAATGGGAGCACCCAAATATTTATTTACCCAAATGGGAGCACCCAAATACATTAAACAGTTAATAACAAACATAAAGAAACTAATGGATCAAAATACAATAATAAAAGGGGACCATAACATCCAGGACAGATCATCTGAGCAGAAAATTAACAAGGAAACAACGGCTTTGAATGACACACTGGACCAGATGGACTTAAGAGGTATATTCAGAACATTTCATCCTAAAACAGCAGAATACACATTATTTAAGTGCATATGGACCATTCTCCAGAATAGAACACCTACTAGCCCACAAAATAAACCTCAACAAATTCAAGATCAAAATCATACCATGAGTACTTTCTGAACACAATACTATGAAACTAGAAGTCAACCATGAGAAAAAACCTGGAAAGACCACAAATACATGGTGGTTAAACAACATGTTACTAGAAATGGATCAACCAGGAAATAAAATTTAAAAAGTACATGGAAACAAATGAAAATTAAGATGGTCCAAAATCCCTGGGATGTAGCAAAAGCAGTTCTAGGAGGGAAGTTTATAGCAATACAGGCCTACCTCAAGAATTAAAAAAAAAAAAAAAAGTCTCAAATAACCTAACCTTACACATAAAGGAGCTAGAAAAAGAACAAACAAAACCTAAAGCTAGCAACAGGAAGCAACTAATAAATATTAGAGCAAAATAAACAATATAGAAACTAAAAAAGGACAATACAACAGGTCAATGAAACCGGGAACTAGTTCTTTGGGGAAAAAAAAAAATTCAATAAAACTAATAAAACCTCTAGGCAGACTCACCAAGAAAACAAAGATAAAGTACTCAATAAAATCACAAATGAGAGAAGAGAAATAACTGCCAACACCACAGAAATACCAATAATCATAATTATTCAAAATTATATGTCAACAAGTTGGATAACCTAGAAGAAATAGATCAATTCCTAGAAACATACAAACTACCAAAACTGAAACAAGAAAAAAAAACTTGAACAGACTGATGACCGACAAAGAAATTTAATTTTTTAATTGAAAAAATTCCCAGATGACTTCATGGCAAATTCCACCGAACATTTAAAGAAGAGTTAATACCTATTCTCAAACTACACTAAAAAAAAAACAGAAAGGGAAGGAACACTTCCAAATTCATTCTATGAGGGCAGCATTATTCTGATACCAATACCAGATAAAAAGTCCACCAAAAAAGAACTATAGGCAGTGTCCCTGATGAACATAAATGAAAAAATTCTCAATAAAATACTAACAAACTGAATTCAACAGTACATTAAAAAAAAAAAAAATCATTCACCACAATCAAGTGGGATGTACTCCTGGGTTGCAAGGATGGTTCAATATTCTCAAATCAACGTGATACACCACATTAGCAAAAGAAAGGATAAGAACCATGTGATCATTTCAACAGATGTAGAAAAAGCATTTGACCAAGTACAACATCCATTTTTGCTAAAAACCCTCAAAGTAGGTTTAGAGGGAACATACCTCAACATAATAAAGGCCATATATGAAAAAAAGCATAGCTAACATCATCCTAAAGGGGGGAAAACAGAGCTTTTCTCCTAAAATCAGAAACAAAACAAGGATGTCCACTCTCACCACTTTGATTCAACATAGTAGTGGAAGTCCTAGCCACAACAGTCAGACAACAAAAAGAAGTAAAAGGAAACCAAATCAATACGGAAGAAGTAAAACTTTTAACTATTTGCAGATTACAGGATATTGTATATACAAAACCTAAAAGACTCCATCAAAAAACTGCTAGAACCAATAAACAAATTCAGTAAAGTCTCAGGATACAAAGTCAATGTATAGAAATCTGTTGCATTTCTATACATTAAAAATGAAGCAGAAGAGTAAGGAATCAATCCCATATACAATTGCTCAAAAAAACAATACGATACCTAGGATTAAACCTAACCAAAGTGGTGAAAAGACCTATACTCCGAAAAGTATAAAATACTGATGAAAAAAACTGAAGACAAGGCGAAAAAAATGGAAAGACGTTCCATGCTCAAGGACTGGCTGGCTCAGCAGGTAGAGCATGCAACTCTTTATCTCAGGGTTGTTAAGAGCCCCCACTTGGGTGTAGAGATTACTTACAATCTTTTTTTTTTTTTTAATTTTTTTTAATGTTTATTTATTTATTTATTTTTTTTTTTTTTTTCAACATTTTTTGTTTATTTTTGGGACAGAGAGAGACAGAGCATGAACGGGGGAGGGGCAGAGAGAGAGGGAGACACAGAATCGGAAACAGGCTCCAGGCTCCAAGCCATCGGCCCAGAGCCTGACGCAGGGCTCGAACTCACGGACCGCGAGATCGTGACCTGGCTGAAGTCGGACGCTTAACCGACTGCGCCACCCAGGCGCCCCTAATGTTTATTTATTTTTGAGACAGAGAGAGACAGAGCATGAACAGGGGAGGGTCAGAGAGAGGGAGACACAGAATCCGAAACCGGCTCCAGGCTCTGAGCTGTCAGCACAGAGCCTGACGCGAGGCTCGAACTCACGGACCGCGAGATCACGACCTGAGCCGAAGTCGGCCGCTTAACCGACTGAGCCACCCAGGCGCCCCAAGATTACTTATAATCTTAAAACAAAACAAAACAAAAACAAAACAAAACAAAAAAACCAAAGTTGTAGTAATCAAAACAGTATGGTACTGGCACAAAAACAGACACACAGATAAATAGAACAGAGTAGAAAATCCGGAAATAAACCCAAAATTATATGGTCAATCTTCAACAAAGCAGGAAAGAATATCCAATGGGATAAAGAAAGTCTCTTCATCAAAAGGTGCTGGGAAAACTGGATACCAACCTGGTAGACAATGAAATTGGACCAGTTTCTTACCCCATACACAAAAATAAACTCAAAATGGATTAAAGATCTAAATGCAAGACCTGAAACCATAAAAATCTTCAAAGAACACAGACTTAAGTAACCTCCTTGACATCAGCCCTAGCAACTTCTTTTTAGGCAAGGTCTCATGAGGCAAGAAAAACAAAAGCAAAAATAAACTAATGGGTTTACATCAAAATGAAAAGCTTCTGCACAGCGAAGGAAACAACAAAAATAAAAGGCAACTACAGAATGAGAGAAGATATTTGCGAATGACTTAATGCAATACAGGGTTAGTATCCAAAATATATAAAGAACTTCTACAACTCAACACACAAAAAACAAATAATCCAGTTAAGAAATGGGCAGAAGACAGGGTGCCTGGGTGGCTCAGTCAAACATCCGACTCTTGGTTTTGGCTCAGGTCACATTTCCCAGTTTCATGAATCTGAGCCCTGCATCATCAGGTTCTGTGCTGGCGGCACAGAGCTCGCTTAGGATTCTCTCTCTCTCCCCTTCTCTCTCTACCCCTCCCCAACTTGTGCTGTCTCAGTCTCTATCAAATAAATAAACTTAAGAACAAACAAACAAACAAAAACAAAAAAAGGAATGGGCAGAAGACATAAACAGACATTTCTCCAAAGAAGACATACAGATGGCCAACCCATGAAAGAATGCTCATCATCACTTATCAGGGAAATGCAAATCAATAAGCTATCACCTCACACCCGTCAGAATGGCTAAAATCAACAACACAAGAAATGACAGGTGTTGGCAAGGATGTGGAGATAAAGGAACCCTAGTGCACTATTGGTAGGAATACAAACTGGTGCTGCTACTGTGGAAAACAATATGGAGGTTCCTCAAAAATTTTTAAATGTAACTACCTTATGATCCAGCAATTGCACTACTGGCTATTTACTCAAAGAGTACAAAAACACTAATCCAAAGGAATACATGCACACCTATGTTTATATCAACATTATCAACAATAGCCAAATTATAACTGATGAGTGGATAAAGAAGATGAGGTTATGTATACATATATATATGTATGTATATGTATATGTATATGCATATATACATACACCTACATATGTATATGTATATACATACAACAGAATATTACTCAACCATAAAAAAGAATGAAATCTTGCCATCTGCAACAACATGGAGCTAGATATTAAAATGCTAAGCGAAGTAAGTCAGAGAAAAGGCAAATATCTATGATTTCACTCACATGTGGAATTTAAGAAACAAAAATGAGCAAAGGAAAAAAATGAGAGAGATAAACCAAGAAACAGACTCTTAATTATAGATAACTGATGGTTACCAGAGGGGAAGTGGGCAGGGAGGGGTGAAAGAGATGATGAGGATTAAGGAGTGCACTGGTAATGATGAGCACCAATCGGTGTATGGAAGTGTTGAATCACTATATTGTACACTTGAAACTAATATAAATACTGTATGCTAACTAAATGTAATTATAAAGTAAAAACTTAAAGAGAGGCTCATCTGAGCAGTCAATTATTGACATCCACAACTAATCATTTCCCCCAAAACGCACCCAAATTTTAGAGCACTTTTTCTTCTGCTATCCCACCTGTTTCTCATAAGAACTCTGGGAGGATAAGCAGCATGATCCCACCATCCTAACCTTGGCTACCTAGCTAATGCACATCTAAGAACCAGGAACTGAACCCAGATAAAGCCACAGAAGACATGGTCCATGGCTTTGCCATTAAGAATCTTGTCTTTACAGATACCATATGGTTTCACTCTTATGTGAATCCTGAAAAACTTAACAGAAACCCATGGGGGAGGGGAAGGAAAAAAAAAAAAAAGAGGTTAGAGTGGGAGAGAGCCAAAGCATAAAAGACTGTTAAAAACTGAGAACAAACTGAGGGTTGATGGGGGGTGGGAGGGAGGGGAGGGTGGGTGATGGGTATTGAGGAGGGCACCTTTTGGGATGAGCACTGGGTGTTGTATGGAAACCAATTTGACAATAAATTTCATATATTTAAAAAAAAAAAAAAAAAAGAATCTTGTCTTTAGTAGTGCCTGGGTGGCTCAGTTGGTTAAGTGTCTAACTCTTGATTTCGGCTCAGGTAATGATCTCACCGTTCTTGGGATCAAGCCCTGTGTCGGGCTCTGCACTCACAGCACAGATCCTTCTTGGGATTCTCTCTCTCCTACTCTCTCTGCCCCTTCCTCGTTTGTGTGTGCACTCTCTCTCTCAGGATAAACGAATAAACACTTTTTTAGAAAGTCCCCATTTAAAAAAAAATCTTGCCTTTAGCACCTACTATTATGAAAAAACATAGGACACACAAATTTGAATAACACCCAGTTCCTCAACAAAGTCAACCTACCAACCAGAGGTCTACAATGGCACTGTGGCATTATGGGAACACAGCAAGACATGGTGACATGGTGTTAAAGGCTTTGGAGTCAGGCAGACCAACCCACAGGTTTAAAATCCCCCCATCCCAACCCCACCATGCTTTACTTGCCCTGTGATCCTAGGCCAGTAATTTAATCTCTCTGAACCTTAGAGTCCTCATTTATAACAGAGATAATATGCCACAGAATAGTTGTGAAAATTAGAAATAACATGACAACATATGTAGGCCTACGCTGAGCATAAAATGTGTATTATATAAATGGTCACAATTGTCTCATGTTATTCTATCTGCTTATACAAACCAAACTGCAACTTTTAATACCTATAATATTTAAATGTCAGTGGACTGGCCTTTTCCTTTATTATTTAGGTTATTAAAGTGATAGAACTTAATTGCAAATTAAGATATGGGCTGACTGAGGGAGGATGAAGGATGAGTCACATTTCTGGCTTGAATAGTGCCAATGACCAATGTGGGAAAAGCAGACAGAAGCCTAGAGATGAGGTGCCTTGTAGAGGCAGGGGAGGGGGCAGGGATGCAAATATCAGAAATGGTGCAAAAGGGGCACCTAGGTGGCTCAGTCAGTTGATCATCCGACTTCAGCTCAGGGCATGATCTTACAGTTCATGAGTTCGAGCCCTTCATTGGGCTCGCTGCTGTCAGTGCAGAGCCACCTTTGGATCCTCTGCCCCTCCTCCGCTCATGCTCTCTCAAAACTATATAAGTCAGTAGTATCAAGTGCTACAGAAAAGTCACGCCAAGAGTCCTAGCAGAGGTCATTTGTAACCTTAACAAGAGCAGTTTCCATGAAGTTGAGGCAATAAAAAACAGATAATAGGCCATCTGTGAAGTCCTACTGAACAGTAAGATTCTTTGATCTTGAAAAGAAACCTATTCTCTGTCAAATCAATTAAACTATTAAAACCTCAAGTAACAAATTGCAAGGTTTTCTTCCAGAGAAAGGGAATTTGCAAAAAAGACATAGTTAAAAAACATTTAACTTGATCTTTGCTATTAAGCTCCTATCTACTTCCTGAAGATGGTCCCAGGGAAGGAATAAAGAAAAATTAGCTAATTCTCTACCACCAAGAAATGTCCCGGAAGGGGAAAAAAATGTATACCTTACTAAATAAATTTCCTGTCAAATAAATCTCTAAGGGCAATATATTTAAATTGCAATTTCAATATTACTTTGAAAACGGTGTCACCACAGGTCAAAAAGCTTTGGTTTCAATATGCAAATCTCTGCATACTTTGGGTGAAATTCCATTTAAGCAGATTCCCACCTGGATTTCTAAATAAGCCCTAACTCTTATTAAATTTAGAAAACTGTTCTTCAATGTCATTTTTTCTCATTCTTTGTACACTTACAACCATAGAAAGTGGTGTCTCCCAGGCAATTTTAACTTAAAGTTATAAAATGGTTCTACAATACAAATTATGGCACAACAAGGGAATGTTTGGCTTGGCTGTATAAACTGGTTAAACTAGTTAGTAGAGTTCAAAAATAATTCCCCCAAACATCTGCTCAGCCTAAGAAAGAACTTCTTTGTTTTTAAGTCTACTCCACATACAAATATTTTTCAAGAAGTTATACACTATCACCTCTTGAGGAGCTTTTAAAAAAGCAAACATAAATAGTAAGGACTCCCTCCCCATCCTCAAAATTCTAGCTTAGCACACCTGGGGGCGGGGGAGTCCTGGTATTCTAATTTCTAAAGCTTCATGTTAGATTCTGATGTGTATTCCCCAGCCATGCTCCTTCTGACAAGCTTTACTTTTTGTCAGGATCCCCCAAAGTTTTAGGGGCAATGTGACCACTGTGTTCTTCATGGAAGAGTGAGGCATGGCAGGAGGGGTGAGTACAGGATATGAAATCCTGCCAGCAAGCCACACAAGACAGATGGCATAGTGCACCTGCACGTTGCATGCACGTTTCGAGAATTCACGGAAGTTTGGAGGCAGCTTTAACCTTGACCCTCATCTCCTATGGGGGCCCCTTCCACCACTCAGAGAGAAGAAGGAATATGGAGTGGTCTTCAGAACCCTCAGTCAACCACTCTGTCCTGGACCTCCTAGGGATTCCTGCTCCACGGTCTCAACTGTGAGCAGTGGAGGATAAATAACAACCCTCCAAGCTGGGCTCACTTAAGATGGGATTGAAGATTCTGTTCTCAGCCAACTCTCTTCTTAAAGGAAAGAGCGAATATTTGAGCCCTACTAACTGCTACACATTAGAGATAGGGAATATAACAATGTGAACAGAACGAAAGTTTTATATATGTATTTTTTTTTTATCATTTGTTTATTTTTGAAAGAGAGATTGAAAGAGAGTAAAAGAGGGGCAGAGAGAGAGGGAGACAGAGGATCCAAAGCAGGCTCTGTGCTGACAGCAGAGAGCCTAACAAGGGGCTTGAAATCACAAAGATTTCATGCAAGATCATGCCCTGAGCCAACATCAGACGCTTAACTGACTGAGCCACCCAGGTGCCCCTGACAAGAACAAAAGTTTTAGCCATCGGGAGCCTCCAGCTTCACCAAAACCCTTGAGGTAGGTATTTTTGTTTCAAAATTTACATATAGAACTGCAGTACAGGAAAACCATAGTACAGAGTTCCTAAAGGAACACAACTAAACAATCCTCCTTGAAACCCAGAAAAGAGAAGAGACGCAACTCAGAATAACTTAACAGGACTTCTGTATTTGCAAACTGTCAGCACTAAGGTATTAAGCTATTCACACAACACGTACTAAATGTTTTCACTGGAAAAGTACCATGCTAGGAACCATAAAGAGAGACCCAAAAACTCAGAAAAGTTTCTGGAAAAAAATGTATTGAAGCATCCCTATTAACAAGAGTGTTTTCACCTAGTAATTAAGACACCAATTTTAAAAATTTCTTCTTAAATTTGACTAAAAAGCCAATTTACTTCCAAAGTCCTCAAAATTTTCAGAGAATAACCAATCTTGGAAAAGGTGGTCTGTCAGAGGATGGGTTTGCCATGGATCTCACTCACCTTGCCTCACCCTAGACTCCACTTGTTTGCAACAGAAAGAAGCTGGCTCACTCGGGGTGCACCCAGAAAGTTCCTCGGGACAAGTCAACCACAGAAAGCTAGAAAGAGAACTGGAAAAAAGACAACATGTGAGCACATTCACCCTAGGAGATGAGAAGCAAAGAGTTTACAAAACCAGCCACAACCTCCCTGAAACTCCCAACCAAGCCATGATGGAGACAAAAGAGACGTCAACCCATATACATACTCTTAACAGAGGAGAAAGCAGGTTGAGGGGATGGCAAAACTGAGAAAATTTGTTCTTTCTTCTGATGCCCTCTATCCAAGCTGACCGGGGACATTTACTGAAAGTTCCTTGTCTTGAGCAAGGTACTGAAGTATCTGTTTACTTCTCCTAGCTCAGGTTTTAAGTGAGGCTAATCGGTTTGCAACCCAGTACACAAAGACATGTTTCAAAGGTTTGTGATAAGGAGCCCAGAACCTCTCTAAAACACTCAGGGTGCTGAAGTTCCCACACTTCCTGCCTCACTCTTCACAGATCCCAGCTCTGGACACAGCTCACTCTGAACACACCGCTCAATTTCACACCTCTGCTCTCCCAGGTCCCTCATCCTGAAGCACCTCTCTTGCACTTTGGAAATTAGTCATCCTCCACACACAGCTCAAACACCCCCACTGCATGCCCTGCCCCACCCCTACAGCATCCCACCAGCCCGTCCTCTGAGCTCAGGGATCTGAGTTCTAGCATCTGTTTCCTTCTGCCTTGACCTCCCCTCCTACCAGTATCCCCAGGGCTGGTGTTACCTGTCACCCCCTATCCCAACCTCCTGCTCTTGTCACAAGAAGATGCCGACCGCAGGCTTGTTGAAAGAAGAACTCCAATAAGAGGTTCCCCATGACTGACTCAGTCTCTTTCCCTGGGAAATGCTCTTCTACAAGGGCGCTATCCATGCTCAACCACACCAGCCATCAGGCTCAGTCCAAGTCAATGCCTTCGAGGCTTCACTGCCTAATAGGACAGAATCATGTGTAGTCACGTTTAGGCCAACAAAAGCACCTTGGCAGGGCAGCAGAATATAATAAGTTTGTGCATGCAAAGGCTGGGTGGAGGCCTTTTCTCCCCTTTAAGTCTGTTTAATGAGGAGCTCTAAAAGACATGCCCCCCTTGCCCACCAGGACTTCAAAGATGAGAAGGGAGCACAGGAGCCTTTCTCTAGGAGGAAACCAGGGACAGAGGCAGGGCACAGGTTCACGTCTTCCTCCGCTTCAGAGACAACAGAGATCTCACTGAAGCAGAACGTGGAGGAGAAACCTACACGAACCAGGTGATCGCGCTTGGGTCAGATGTTTCCTCCAAAAGAGTCTCATCTCACGTCTAGTGACAGCCAACAAATGCTACCAAGTCTTCCAGGCACCCCAGACCTTTCTTCCACCAGGTTGCTGACCTCACTTGTAGTATTTAAGCATTCACTGCAGGACAGCACCACCTGGTGAACAGCAGCTCAAATATCTCAGGGCGTCTTCCTATTATTTGCCCATAATAGGGATCACCTGCCTCTTTACGGAGGGTTCTGGCAGCTAGGGAGGGAATCCATCTCACAGCTGGTGTGAGGACTTCAGCCAACCTCCTTTCTTAAAACACACCTCAGCAGAAAAGGCAGGCTTCTCATCTGTCCCAACCACACCGACACACAAGTATAAAAGAATATCCATCACAGCCTAGACATGCCGGCTGTCAGGCAGACCTGCCCAGAGGACCCACAGATGTGTGGGCACCCTTAAAATTACATCTGTAACAGGTTATGCACACACTTTCCCTCTGGCCCCTTCTCCACCTAGAACAACCCATCTGTTACACAACTTCTGTAAGGACAAGGGGAAATGCCCTTTCTAAGTTCAAGACCACAGAGGCACCACTATAAATTATGGAGTTACAGTGGTCCCAAAGGGAGGCGGCTTCCGGTGAGAAGGAGGACTGTCCCTATAGTCTGTTTTTGTGGTGATGAGATCACAGAGTTTAGATTCTGTATTTGGCCCTACATGGGTTTTCAGGGCCATGTTCAGTAATTACAGAAAGGAAAAAGGGAGGTCAATGAGACCAGAGGAACTCTGAGTGGTGTTTGAGAAGTTACTTATAACTGCAGTTACATCACTCACCTACCCAAACTCAGAACAGACCCTATGCCTGGACTTTTAACCTTTTGTCCTTCAGAATCTGTATTAGATTAAAGTGGAACTGTCTACTTTTTACTTGTTTTTGTTTCATTATTCCTCCATTCAAAGGGATCCATTCATTTTCAATGCATAATCTGAAATTTGGGCCCAAGAAAGTTTTGAAAACCAAGCATTATGTGATAAAATATTCTCACGTAAAATCCAAAAGACCACAAAGTACACTTATTGGGAAAATTTTTATGGAACATAAAACATAGGAGTTTAGAGCCCAGGTGAATGATAACCCTCACCTGCCAATCACTAGTTTTTACTTTGCAGATCTAATCTCCAATTGGCTCCTAAAAAAATCAAACAAAAATAAAACAAACAATAAAACTTAAAATGCTTTTGAGAATTTTTAGGGTCTACTTCCTGCCAAACTTTCTTACTCGCTTTCAAGGATGAACAAAGAGACTCCCAAGTTGTTCATCCAATAGAAGTTAAGTATTCACCAAAAAATTTTCTTTTTTACCTCTCAAGTTTCTCCCTCAACGCTAGCAGTGGGCCTCTTCAGCCAACAAAACAAGGACTACTGTATGTGTTCATGGACTAAAGTGTGTGGCCACTCGTTCGTGTGACAGTCCACCAGCTCTGGTTGTACAGGGTTCTGCAGCACCGAATGCTGCTCCATTAGAACGTGAGGCCCAGAGAGGTGATGAAGGTTACAGCCTGCTGGGTCTGAGAGTTCACAGAGGTGCAAGTCACAATCAGCTAGCTGCATGGACAGAATGGAAAACAATACCACAGAAATGCTAAAGCAAGGAAAAGAATGTTCTCGGTTTTTTTTGTTTTGTTTCATTTTGAATGCTGGTGCTTAATAGAAAGCAGGCTTATATAAAGGAGGAAGACAGGGGGAAGGACAACCTGGGGACTCGACATGCATTTGAAACACGAGCAGCAAAAAGCATTATTTTAAAATACTACCTATGTTCATTCTAAATCCTGCAGCTTCCATTTTCCTTAAGACACATGTACAGCAAATATCATTACATCTAACTTACAGTGAGGTGGCCACCAGATCAGAATCTCCTGGCAAGCTTTAAAAGTTCTGACACCCGGAAGAATGGAAACGGAATCTCCGGGGATGAGGCTCAACTGTTGATACTTCATAAAGCTGACCAGCTGACCTTAATGTATAGCCAGGACTGTGAACCACCGCCCCTGCCCTATCCCCAGAGTGTTTTCTTTTTTCTTGAAGGTATAGGGGCAGCAGTAAATATTTATGCCTAAAATAAGGGGTGGCAGGACAAACAGATGGACTGAGGAGAGGGCTGGAGGAAGCTGAAATGAGTAACAACTTGCAGCTGGTGATCACTAAAGTGAGTGCAAGGTGTGCCTGCAGGGCACACTCCCTCAGGGAGAAGACATGGGGGGGGGGGAAGACTGGGTCATTCCCCAAGTACACTCTGGATGGCCCTGCCATGGGGATGACAAGAAGTAACAATTCAAAGCTCATCTGTAAAGAACATCCCTAGGTTAAGTGTCTGGTATGTAAGAAGTGATTATATAACATGACGGTTTTCATATGTGAAGAATCAACTAAACTGTATTTACCGCTATGATTTCTCCTGGTCCTTTTGCTAACAGTATTAACAGGTTTGTTGTTGTTTTTCTTTAAATGATGATGCATATTTCCTTGCTCACCAAATCTAACAATGCACATACTCATTAAGAGATAACGCCTGGAGTTACAGCACCCAAAAAACAGAACTGCCCTAGACATAAAACCAGCTGGCTCATAAGGGGCTGAACCCAGATGTGATTTCAATTAGCATCATTATGTTCTATGACGTGACAGTGACTGGCTAGGGAGGAGAACATGGGTATCAGGGTGAAGGGTGAGGACAGCAGGAACTGTCTCCAGTTGAGGAGCTTATTCTCATGTCCATGTTCTTTAATTCTTAGGGCAACCTGCTCTCCATTCATCCTTCTGAAATAGTGACAAAAATCAGGCAGCCCAGCTTGGATGCCTCCTTCCCAATTCCTGTGTCTCATGGAGGAATTAATCAGCTTTGCCTAATTCATCCTTGACCAATATTTCCTAAAATATGTCCTGCAGGCCAGTGTACCCGAATGATCTGGGCCATCCCTGGAGACCACCCCAGACCGCATAAGAAGGGGATCATACTATCTGGAGTAGTGCCCAAAAGTCTACATTTTAATCAACTACGCAGACACAACAGTGAACCAGTCAAAAACTCTCCTCCATTTCTCCTTTGAAATGGGTTTACCAGATGCGCTGCTAAACCTCTCCATAACCTCTGCCACTTCCTCACTGGGGTTACATTCTCCCAGTGTGGCTGTTTTCTCCAATGTCACTGCATGGCCACTTTCTCAGATACCGCTTGGACCCCAGCACAGCCAGCTCAAAGTTCCTGACTCAAGTCACACCCAATGCAAAACTTCTCTAGTACTTTCACTTTAGGATTTCGGGTCTGTTAGTTCTCTCTCCCAACTACACATTCAGCTTCTTGAAGGCAAGCTCCACATAATCCCTCGGTATCTTCCACAGAGATCAGTCCATCTTAGGTTTCAAGAATAATGGTTGACAGACAGACCAATGGTTGACAGACCAAACCCTTGCCTCAGCCCTGGGTTTTTCCTTCATTCACCTTCTCATTTTCCCTGAGAAAAATTCATTCTCTCCTCTCCATAATAAAATTGCTTCAGGCACAGGTAGGGGGAAAATTTTACACACTATTGGGGGTAGTAGGAAAGGGACAGAAGTCATAAGCTAACAATCTCAACTATCCAGCAAACAGCTACAAACCAAAATTTAGTCTTTGCTGCTGCCAAAATCTGTGAATAAATTCACACACAGCTCAAAAGAGAACTCCCCAGCCTCTCCCCACCTTGATCCAGCAGCACCTTTTTCGCAGGCCCTCCTGAGAGCTATTTTACTCCTCTTTTAGATAGGATTCTAACAGGAGGAAAATATTTGGTTTCCCCGACCACCGTAAATTAAGAGGGTGGTTGGTGACTGCTAGATCAAGGTATAATGACAGCCCTGAGAAATTATGACTGACAGGAGACAATTTATAAAATCCCAAATAGTAGATTATAATTTAAATATAGTTATAGTTTAAATAGCCTTTCAATCCCCAAAAGTGTCCAAGGACACCAAAACAAGGCATTCCAAAATAGCACAATCAGTGGCCCTGAAAGATTATGCTGGGCACTAGGAAAAGGTTATTTCGCATTTAGTGTTATTTACAAGATTTAGTATTATTTACAAGATTATTAGTATTATTTACAAGATACTCTGTCGAGGAGAGAAGATACTCACATGGCCACCCTCTGTCCCTAAGACCCATGTGTTCTCAAAAATAAGAACGGGCACTGTATCCAACTGCAATGCACTGTCTCTATGCGGTCTCCAACAGCACTGAACACCAGGACAGACTTTCAGAGGCAGGAACACAACCCTCAGCATTGCCATTCTGATCAGAAACCTTCCATCTGGCTACTCCCATACTCTCCACACACTAGTCACTTCTCATCTACCTTTTCTTGTATTTGTAAGCTAAGCACCTTACCAGATTTAAGCATCCTTGAACAGGGGAGTCTGGGTAGCTCAGTTGGCTGAGCGACCCACTTCAGCTCAGGTTATGATCTCATGGTCCATGGGTTCAAGCCCCGCATTGGGCTCTGTGCTCACAGCTCAGAGCCTGGAATCTGCTTTGGATTCTGTGTGTGTGTGTCTCTCTCTCCCCCTCCCCACTTGTGCACTCACGTTCTCTCTCTCTCTCTCAAAAATAAACAAGTCTAAAAATTAAAAAAATAAACATCCTTGAGCACAGGAACACCATGTATGGACACCATGCCCCCCATCTCTGCATCTCACAGCTGATGCTCCTGACCCTGTGTCAGTTCACTTAATCTAGAAGCCCTATAGGCCAGATAATCTTAAGGAAAGAGGGATTTAAGTAAGTGTGTTTTAAGATACCCCAAGCATCTCTTCCTTTTTTTTTTTTTTTTTTTTTTTTTAATTTTAATTCCAGTATAGGTAGGTAACATAAGCCCTAGCATTTCTACGGTCTTTAAAGATACAGATTTTCCTGCTCTCTTAAGGAGCTAAAAAATAAAAGTTTAAATGTTAGGATTCAACAATGGGACAAGCTTTGGTTTATCTTGGAATCTAATCCATATGGGATATGGAGCCAAGGAATAAATTCTGCACCACTGCATGTACCTATCTGAACCACAAAGGTGAGGGTGGGTTTTTCCTTCATCTAAAAGCAACCCAACCTCAAATGGCTTCAATTAGTTATCTATTCAGAACTGATCATTGGGTAACTTCCCATTTTTGTCTTGATAAGTAATAGCACTCACAAGTACTGATTTGTTTTGGGATTAGTAAAGAGAGTACTTTAATGAACTTATTTTGTAGTTCCATAAATGAAAGGTCATGATTTACACTTTGTTCAAGGAATTTTTTTATCTAAAGTTAACTATCTACACTTAACTCTAAACTGAGTTAAAAACTAAATCTATTTCCAGATTCACAAAAACAATTCTCAGTTTTGTTTCAGGCTCATTGTTGAATATGTCCCTTACATTCAGACCCATTCATTGTACAAACAGGCTACAATGACCTACCAGGGTACTGACGATCTATTTTAGGAGGGTGGAGGTCAAGGTTGTCAGGACATCCAGGCCTAGTCTGCTGTTTTCAGCTTCTACAGCCCTTCCTTCCCACAGCTGAAGCCTCTTGACCCTTGCCCCACCCTCCCTGGCTGGCTCAACCCAGCGGGAATTTCTAGAATAGAGATTTAAACAGTTTGGGCCAAGTTGCTTTTGCTGCTTAACAGGCCCTGACCTTGTGTCTAGTGACTCGACTTCTTTCTCCCGCATTCCACAGGCCTAACTCACCCTCTAGCTCAGTTCTGATAAACTGCAAGACTCTGGGGGCTGAGGTGCTTCCTTGCTCTTAGCAATCATCCAGGGGACCAGAGGTCTTCTCTAAACCCACGGGGGCATGAGTACCCATGTCAGGAGACTCTGATGTTCTGGGCCACTCTAGACCACTGTCTCCCAGACCACTAGCACTAAAGACCCCTGTTCTTTCCTCCTGGTATACTAGACTTCCTCCCAGCTGCACAGTAGGTCTGTTGCCCCCACTACATGTCCCCCACCACTAGGCGTGGAGTTTCAGGCCCAAACCGGGCCTCAGAAGCAAATTACTCAGACCACACAAAGCTGAGGGTCCCCTAGCCAGAACACAAATAAGTCACAAGATCTGGATCTTAACCTATCAGAAATTAAAATCCCAGCAACAAAACATCAACAAAGCAAGAGAAAACAGAACATGTCTGTTTCTATTAAAATATAGAATAAATGCGTAAAAATGCCCCCATGCTGACCACGGGTATGCTGAAGCCATAACACCCTCATTCACTAATTCTAAGGTGAAACCTGAGGAAAATCAGAGAAATGGCATCAAACTGCATCTTCCCCAGATGGAAGGGAGCGAAAAGGCTTCTACAAACCACTCCAAAGCTAACACCGGTGGCTACTAAAATTACAAATACAAAAACAATGAGGTAGGTCTTCTCTCCACAGAAATCAAGTCCTGTTCTAAAACCCTGTTAACAAAGCTAAATTTATATATACATTTTTATCAACATCTGAAAAAAAAAAATCAGACATTAAAAACTCTAGCTAGCTAAACTGTATTCCAATTCAAAATAACATGAAAAACAGCAACCTTCATTTTCTGGTCAAAGCTTATTTTTGTAATACCTATCATTTTCTACAGAATTCTAGCATTTTCTGCTTTCCACCACCATTTTATAGAAAGTCTTTTCCCTCTCGGCTTTATATCTTTGCTTTTTGATCTTGTTAACAATCCTGAAAATTCCAACCTTGCAATTTTTTCAGTCCTGGGAAGGAATAACACACAGTCATTTAAAAACCAAAAGCAGTGTCAACACTTCCTCAATGACACAGCTGCTGTGACTGACCAGTGAAAAAAAGCTTGTTTTTCTTTTTTTCTTTTTGGAAAATGATGACTTTGCCTCAAAATAATTCTCAAAGTTACTGAACACATGATCAAAAACAGTAAGGCATTAGTAAAGCAAAAAGTACTAACTACCTATGATAAAACACAGTTAAATAAATACATGAACAAGAGGGACTGTGGAAGGGAACAAAATTGTGTGTGTGTGGGGGGGGGGGGGCATATATTCCAGCATTCCAGCAACCCCACTTCCAGGTATTTATCCATAAGAACTGAAATCAGGACCCCAAAGAGAGATCCATACTTCAGTGTTCATTTCAGCGTTACTGGTAATAGCCAAGACTGTAGAAGCAACCTAACTGTCTCCTGACAGATGAATGGATAAAGAAACTGAGGTACAGACACACATAGACTATTATTCAGCCCTAAAAAAAAAAAAAAAAAAAAAAGGAGGGGCACCTGGGTGGCTCAGTCAGTGGAATGTCCTTCACTCAGGTCATGATCTCACAGTTTGTCAGATCAAGTCCTGAATTGAGCTCTGCACTGACAGTGTGGAGCTTGTTTGGGATTCTCTCTCTCTGCCCCTCCCCCACTTGCACACGTGCTCTCTCCCTCTCTCTCAAAATAAATAAAATAAACATTTTAAAAAAAGAAGGAAATCCTGTCACATACTAAAACACGGATGAAACTGGAGGGTTATGCTAAGTGAAATAAGCCAGTCAGAGAAGGTCAAATACTGTGTGATCCCATACTAGGTATCTAAAGTAGTCAAACTCACAGAGGCAGAAAGGAGAATGGCTGGTTGCCAGGGGCTGAAGGGAGGGGGAAACAGTGAAATGTTGCTCACTGGATATAAAATTTCACTTGTATGAAATGAAAAAGTTGGAGAGATCTGCTGTACAACATTGTGCCTATAGTTAAAAATACTATAAAGCACCCTTAAAAATTTGTTTGTTTAAAGAGTAGATCTCATGTTATGTACATGTGGGTGTTTTACCACAATTTACAAAAAAAAAAAAAAAAGAAGAAGAAGAAACAAGCTCAGCAATTCAGATTATGCTGGCTTCAAAGTTCCCATCCCTTCTACTGCTTCATACTGCCTTCATGCAAATGAAGTATATAGGATATAGATTAGCATATAATTAAAGGCCAGGAAGAATGGAGAGGGGACAGAGAACCAAAGAAGGCTCAAGTAGTTGAGGAAAGCATCAAAATGGAGGGTAACTCAGGCCAACCCCTGGAGGATTAAGCTGAGCCTGTGGAGCCTGCAACGAGCCTGGCATGTGAATCTGGACAGACACTAAGCTGGTCCAAGCCAAGAAGGCATGCTAGGAAAGAGCTTTCAAAGGCTGTGGGGGTAATACTATGTAGCACGAACTCCACACTTGCAGCCCATGAATTAGTCACTGACAGCTAGAAATTGAAGCAAAACCAAAGGAACTGGTCAGAGTATCCTAAGCCATTTATAATCTAGCTCTCAGAGTCTGAGTTTTTCCAAATCCAGGAAAGGTACGTAATATAAAAAATCATAAGACACAGCTCTCCAACAGGGCCAGTCTGAGTTAAAATGATCAGAAGACCAAATAAAGTGTATGACATTTCTTAAGAAAGGAATAAAAATATGGTATTAGAGTAATGCCCCATTTATCCAACATCTCTGAAAAATTAGGTATGCTAAATAAAGTCATCTTTTAGATAATGAAATGGCTCCCTTTAAGTATAAAACCTGTATTAACAGGGAACATCTGCATGTGGACTGGTGTTGGACAGATATTATGGAAATACCCTTATTTTATTGTGTGATAATGGCATGGGGGGATCTTATCAATTAGAGATGCATACTGAACTCTTTACAAGTAAAATTATATAATGTCTGGAATTTGCTTTTAAAACGGTCCAAACATGGGCACCTGGGTGGCTCAGTCGGCTAAGCATCCGACTTCGGCTTAGATCATGATCTCATGGTTTGTGGGTTCGAGCCCCTCATGGGGCTCTGTGCTGACAACTCAGAGTCTGGAGCCTGCTTCAGATTCTGTGTCTCCCCCTCTCTCTCTGCCCCTCCCCTGCTCACACTCTATCTCTCTCTCTCAAAAATAAATATTTTTAAATAATTTTTAAATAATAAAATGGTCTAACCACATAAAAAACAGTGAAGGGTTAGTAAAACAAGACTGGCAAAATAGTAGTGTTTGTGAAGCTGGTTGATCGGTATACAGCAGTTCATTATATTCTCACTACTTGTATGTTTTTGATGATTTTTATAATAACTTTTAAAAGCCCCAAGTTACGCATTTGGAATAGAATTTTCTCTAACATTTATAACCCTGATTCCAGCCACCTTATTAGTGTACACAGGTCTCTCTCAACCTGGGGTATCTTTTTATTCCACTTGGACAAATCCTATTCACTCCCCAAGACCCCATCACCTTACGTTTACTCCAGAGAAGAGGTCTCAATTTTCCCTCTGCTCCCACTATATCCCATTCATCTCTACTCTGTACCCCTTAGTATACTGTCTTGTATTTACAGATGAAACCATCCACCCTCTTAGCCTGTAAGAAAGGGACCCTAATTTATCATCATACGCCCAGAGCTTGGCACATAGTACACACCAAATAAATATTTGGGAATATAACAAGACCTAACCTGGAGGCATCACAAAAACCCAGTTACCATCCTGCCAAGGGATCTCAGAAAAGCCTGGCAGGCTGCACAGCATGTGTTCTTCCCAAGCTGATGTCCTTACACAGCCAAGCATGTCTACAATTTCCAGACTGTCATTTCTATGGAAAGAATCCCTGAACACATTTCAATGCTCACAACTCAAATGACCTCCAAATAAAAGAGCTCCTGGACTCAGGAGATAGGTGCACATAAACTCACATGAACTACGTCTTCTGGACTGCTCGAGGGCTTTTCTGCTTAATTCCAAAAGTGTAACTGTGTTCAGGATAACTAGATTGCCAGGTGATACATAACTGTTCCTATGCAGTATCTACATCTCCTGCCTGAGTGTAGACCACTAAGAACGCCAAGCTGAGAGAGGGTGGTACTCTAGCCACTCCCTTGACAAGCAGTATCACCTCAATGGAATTGTGTCATCCCCATCACCCAACCTCCGCCACCAGTAGGCTTCAAGTCTTAATGATCCAAGAAGAAATACCTCCAAAGGCTGTTGTGAGCAAGTAACATCACATATATCCAACCAGGGTTTTCAAACCCATTTTGACATAGCAGAACTCTTTTCTTCTATAATCTTGAAATGCCGAAAAAAGACACCGATTAATTTATCTAGGAAAAATTTTCAGCTTAAGTTTTTAAGTTTAAACATTTAAAGTTTAAACATTTAAAAATGTTTATTTATTTTGAGAGAGAGAGTGTGCACGCACACGCACATGAGCAGGGAGGGACAGAGAGAGACAGAGAGAGAATCCCAAGCAGGCTCCTCACTGTCAGCACAGAGCATGTCACAAGAGATGCTTGAGATCACAACCTGAGCTGAAACAAAGAGTTGGACGCTTAACTAACTGAGCCACCCAAGCACCCCTCAAGTTTTTAAGTTTTTTAAATGGGAGTTTACAAGTCCCCTTTCCAGTCCTCAAACTTTGATCCAAGGCCTGTATCACATACTCTAGTCCTTAATTATATGCCACTCCATAGTGTTTATCCTTCTCTTGCATGTGGACCATCTGGTAAAGTAGAAAAGACAGGAATTCTGAAGTTAAAGTAATCTAGATTCTTGTGCTGGCTTGTCAATATCTTTCATATACTTTTTTTTTTTTTTAATTTTAGAGCAATATCGTTGGGGTGTGTGCAGGAGACATTAAATTTGAAAAAAACGTTTAGGTTCGGCAATTCCTTCAGTTTTAATTTCAGTTGCATTTTGTTCCATTTAAATAAAACTAAATTTACCATCTCATTTTAAATGTGCGCAGTAAAGCTCTGAATGGTAAAAATTACTCTTCTGTCTTTCTTTTTTTTTTTTTTAATTTGTACCAAAAGCATAGATTACTTTTGTCATCAGGAAAATAACTTAAAAAAAAAAAAAGCCTTAATATTTTTCAGTTGAATGAGAGAAGTATCCAAGCCCCGCCCTCCAGCTTCAAATGTAGACTTGAAAACCAGACACCTACCAAGTATAGGCAAAGGATCAAATATTAGATTAATGTGATGAATACTGTATCATCTGTAAATTACCTGTTGTAAGTTAACCATTTTCCTTACATTCTCATTTACAGTATTCTCTGTGGGATGATCAGATATTTCAGTTTAGGGTTCTGTGCTAATTAGGTAAGGACTTGGGTATCTTTTCTTTCTTATTTTTTTTTTTAAGATTTTATTTTTTTAGTAATCTCTACACCCAACTTGTGGCTCGAACCCACAACCCTGAGATCAAGAGTCACACGCTCCACCAACTGAGCCATCCAGGCAGGTGCCCCCTTGGGTATATTTTCTTAGCCTCATGTAACTCCAGACTCCAGGCATCTCACAAAGGCACAACAGATGATCCAAAACCACACCTGTACTAACAAACCATTCCAAATACCCTAGTAACATTCCATAGCTCAGAAGCTATTTATAGGAATGATAACACATTACACTTTAAGTTAACAAGCCCTACTTTCCCACAGATGACAGAAAGATCCAAGTAGCAGTACTATGGTGTCTAGAAAAAGATCATGGAACCAGAGGTCAGGAAAAAGGAGACACAGGCTACAGCCACTCAACAGACATTTATGTCCAAAAGGGTTCTGGCTATACCACTCAACAGATGTATGATCTTGAACTAGGCTCTTAAATTCACTGGCCCTAATCAGCTTCATATGCAAAGTCAGCAAATTGGATTAGGTGTGTACAACCACTTCCAATTCTAAAATTCAATCTAAATCCAAATTCTTAACCGACTGAATGTAAAGAAATAGGCGTGTACAGTCCTTAACATTTTGGCTAGCTTACAGTAAGCATGTCAAAAATGCTAGCAGCTGTTGTTAGAATAAGGAGGTTTAGGTTTATGTGTGTTGTACACAGCATATATTTGAATTTCTCTGGTGTGATTTTCTAAAGGAAAAAAAAAAAACACTTTAAAGTCTTATTTTAATCAGCACTGTTAAGTCAAAAAAGCCCAAAATGAAACAATAAACTATGAAGCTCTACAGGAAAGGACATGAACCTCTCAAAATCGACTGGCTTTGTTTTGTTTTAAATTAGACTTTCAGTGAACTCTTGTGGCACGCAGGAAGAAATCGTGAGTGCTGTAGAGACTCACTCAGCGCACATTCACTAAACATTGCTCTACGAAAGCTGCGGCTGGGGAAGCAAAGATCAGCAAAGACCTGCCTATGGGTCCAAACGATGGCAAGTGTTGACAGTGCCAGAGACACTCTGTTGAGGGGCCTGGACAAGTAAAAGGTTATCCAGAAACCTCCAGTAGCAGGCTACAGAAATTCTGTTCCGCCCACATGCTTTGTTTTTGTTTTTAATCGAGTTAGGTTGCCAAGACCGAGGAATAGCAAGGTCGTACCTAAAGAAGGGATTCTGGCTTCTCTTGGAAATTTAGAAGTGCCAGCAGTACCGAGCTCACATTCCCACTCAGCAGCATCTCCACATCTACCACTCCCTTAATTAACCCCAACACAGGGGTTAAGAATCAGATGCCATCTATGGTCAGCTCACTCTGTCCCAGGCTCAGGATTCCATTTTCCTTTGTCCATGCCACCTGCACACAACAAAGGAGCTTCTTAGGAGTCCAGGCTCTGGCACAGAGACTACTGAGCTGAATCTCCGCTCTGCCATATACGAGCCAGGTCATTATCTCAGACAAATAATTCATCTCTCAGTTTCCCTCTGCAAAACTGGGATATGAATAGTAGTTACCTCATGGCGCTGGGGTGAGGGGAGATATGTAGTCACCTGCAAAGTGCTTAGAGCTGTACCTGATAGACAGCAACTGCTTTATAAATATCAGATGTTACTACTGGCTGGCCCCTGAAGGCATATGAGTTTTGAGCTTCTGTCCTACAGCTTTAATATCCTCAAGTTATCTACTATATTATTTTATGATCAAAGAGAGAATGGCATATGGTGAAAGCTATTCAGATACAACTTAAGAATTACCAAACCTGCCAGATACAAAGGACAAATATTATACGATTGTACTTACAAACGGTACCCAGAATAGAGTCAGAGAGTCAGAAAGCAGAATTCCTATTAGAGGGGCATGGAGAAGGGGGAAAGAGGGGAATGAGGGCTTAGTGTTCAATGTCACAGCAATGTTAGAGTTTCTCTTGGGAATGATGAAAAAGTTCTGGAGATGGAAGGTGGTGATGACTGGGCAACAATTTGAATGTTCTTGATGCCACTGAAGTATACACTTAAAAACGGTTAAAATGTCAATTTTGCTGTGTATATTTTAGCACAATTTTTAAAAATTAATTATTAGAGGGGTGCCTGGCCAGCCCAGTAGGGGAAGAAGCATGCAACTCTAGATCTCAGGGTTGTGAGTTCGAGCTCCACGTTGGGTGTAGAGATTACTTAAAAAGAAAATCTTTAAAAAAAAAATGAATTAGCAGAGCCTACACAATTTAGTCTGCTGCTATTTGTTAGAATTAAATTGTTAATGATCTCAAAGACCCCAAATGCACTCTAAGTTCATGTTCTCAAAAGCCAGATACTGTATTTCCCATAATAGTTTAGGAAGAACAGCATTAACTATTTTAACAGCTGTACTGCACAAGAGTGGGCTTTCTCTCAATTTGGTGACCTCATGGGAATGCATGTGCAGCACATACAGTATGAGGCCGGTGGGATAGGCTTTTAGTACCTGCCTACAGCAGTCGGGCTGGTCTTCCCTCATTATAAAATGCTCCACACAGACGCCTCGCTCTCTCTCAACAAATATACAGAATGGGAGGCTTCCTGCCAAGCACTATGTTACTGGCTGCCTTTGAACTCCGGGATGCTGGGCAACAGTGACAAGAGGTTTTGATCTCCACGCCTGTTCTATAACAGCATTCAAAACACACACACACACACACACACACACACACACACACACACGAGTCCTGCCAGGTTATAAATCAACATGCAGAAGAGAATATCCTAAACTGTTTCAATCAGGGTCTTATTTTTAAATTTCAACATGCTGGTATCTGTTCTTCATTTAAAAAAAAAGATTTAAAATATAAGCAAACTTAAAACTACTTTGAGAACTGCACTTAACCTGTGTGTGCATACACAATACATCCAGTATGTGTTTGTAGTTGTCTGATTCAGAACCACTGAAAATAGTTATTTCCTAACATTTACAGGGCCATTTCCTATGAGTTTACAACCCTGAGTCAGACAAACTGGGCCTAGCTCTAAGGAGAAACTGCATGACAGTCGGAGATTTCTTAAATAAACTGATACCTTTTGGGCAGGAAAGATCCCTGGATTTTTTAAAAATTTTTTAATGTTTATTTATTTTTGAGAGAGAGAGAGTCAGAGCACAAGCAGGGGAGGGGCAGAGAAAGAGAGAGACACAGAACCTGAAGCAGGCTCCAGGCTCTGAGCTGCCAGCACAGAGCCCAATGTGGGTGGGGTTCGAACCCACAAACCGTGAGATCATGACCGGAGCCAAAGTCGGACACTCAACCGACTGAGCCACCCAGGTGCCCCTGATCCCTTTAAATATTACTGAAAATTTAAAGTGAGAGGATATATTTTATCTTTTAGATATAATATTCTGAGTACCAACCCAAACTTGGAGTGGGAGAACTACTTGAAACCTTGATTTTTACTGACACCTGGTAGTTAAAAGACCAACCATCCAGGTGGCTGTGTGTCCTATATATAAACCCTCAAACACTGGCAACCATTTTCCCCTGCTAAGAGAAGAAGAAAAAATAAATAAAAAATAAAAGATCATAGGCAAAGTGCACATATATTGGTTTGTATGTCTTAAACTGATGTGTACATTAAATGGCAAGAATTTTATATTCCAGGGATCTAGAGGGAGAAGATATATGTGTTTAAAACACATTAATAAACAGCCTCAAGCAAAACTGCTGTGATCTAAGAAATGACTTCTATCTATAAACCAGCATGTCAGGGAACCACTGAAGAACTGGCATTTCTGTGAGTAGAAAATTTGGCTTTCCCTGTCCAAACTGCATACAAGCCAATCAACAAATATTTATTAAACAGACTGAGAAAGTTGCTGGAATTCGGAGACAAAAGGAAAGTGTGATCCCAAGATGTGTTGCTGTTATGAACTGAATTGTGTCTCTCCAAAATCCACTATAGTCCTAACTCCCAGCACCTCAGAAGATGAATTTATTTGGAAATGGAGTCTTTATACAGAGGTAATCAAGTTAAAATGAAATCATTAGAGTGGGCCCTACAACGTGACTGGTGTCCTTAAGAAAAGGAGAAATTTGGACACAGAGACAGAGATGCACAGAGGGAGATGACATAAAGGCACACAGAGAAGACAGTCCTCCATAAGACAAGCAGGGACGGCCAGGAACAGATCCTTCCCTCCTCACAGGCTTAAAAGGAGGAGGCTTAAAACTGCTAGCACCTTGATCTTCGACTCCCAGCCTCCAGAGCTGTGAGACGATACGTTTCTGTTGTGTAAGCCACCCAATTTGTGGTACTTTGTTACGGCAGCCTTCCCACACTAATACAGCTAATACAGACTAATACAGCTACCCACTGTGTGGCCTCAGACTTCACAGAACCCAGTCGTCGGGAGCATCTCCATTCAGGTGCACATAAGACAACATCCATGGGAGTATCCTGCAAATCTGCAACTGGCTATGTAGCTAGTCAGCGCTGTGTCAGGCACAGTGGGTTATCTAGAACTCTCTCTACCCTCTTCTGCAAAGATCTTACCACCTCGCTGGCACAACAGGATGTATAATGCATTGTAAATTGACCATACTGCTATAAATCAAAGCCAAGAATGCATTTTTTAAAAAATCAAATTCTTTACTTATCAGCTAACAACCAAAAAATCAGAGGTAATTTTTAAGACCAGATTTTTACCCAGGACAAATGGCAAGCATGTTATAAAAATTCCCATGTTCTGTGAAGTTTGGGTACATCAGGATGTGTTATCCTTGGTGTTTCACCCCCTTGGGACACAATCTTACTGCAGGAATATGACGTAACTGCCCTGCTTTGCCCACCAAACAGAATAAAATATGCCTTCAATATGTCAGCCTGTTTCATCTTCCTAAATACATAATTGATTTTCAACATTTTATGCTCCAGTTACTGCCCAAAAGCAGACTGGGACAAGTTCACATGTCAATGCTCCTTCCTTTAAAGTACAAAAGGAGTGATCGGAACAATTAACAAACGGTCTTTAATTTTTCTGGGAGGAGTCATGTGTTTATTATTCTCTACAGTTTCTTTCTCACTCACACATATACCCCTCATGTATCAGAAAAGATACAGAACTTACACAACCTGGCTAAAAATCAGAGCCACATATACCATGAGAAACGACCAAAAAAACACAAACAAACAAACAAACCACGCACATACACACACACAAACAAGAGAGGAAGGAATTTTATTTATTTAGAACACTGAAAGGCTAGCTTCTTACATTCCCAATAGAAACAGAATTAGGACCAATGTCAAGCAAAAATTAAAAGCTTAAACTTCCCTTAAAAAAATTAGAACTATATATTTAGGTCATTTTATTTTTAACCACAGTCTTCTAGATGACCTGAATATCCTAACATCCACTCTAAATGACAAGTTTTATAATTCCTATGAATAATTTAGTTGGGCAAATTTGTTTTACTTGTTGAATAAAAATGTTACTTTAGAAAATGGCAAGCCAGTTGCCCACAATAATTTTCAGTCTGAGTATGTTCCATTACTCTTAGGAAAAAAATAGTGTGTGAGGGGGGAGAACAACATTAAAACTGGGACTCTTGCACAGCAGAGACGTTGACAAGCCATACAGAAAAGGGTGGCTTTTGTTTACCTGAAGTTTTCCATCTATTCACCATCTCCCAAAAAGAATAGAAGCACCAAAGTATTTTAAAGTTCCAAAGGCATGTGTTTGAATTCAGTTTCTGAAAGATACTTCTATTAGCACGATTACAGGGACTTTCTTAGAACATGGAGTGAACAATATACCGGACAATAGTTTACTCTGACTCCTACTAAAATGGAAACCAGAGCAGCTTGCCTCAGCAACAACACAGGTAGGGGTTTTTGTTTTGTTTTGTTTTGAAATCCAATTTCACTTTTACAAAAGCCAGTATCTCAAGTAGAAGAGAACAATTTATCCAGAATGTTGTTGACTTTGGGAAACAAAACAGCATTTATTATGGGGGGGGATACCTGGTTCCTATTTCCTTTCATGTGGAGAGCAGGCCTCCAGCTCCCATCTGGGCCTTCCCACTGGCCCCTCACTCTCCCCCTCCTAAAAGCCATGGTGATTTATCTAATCCTTGTGGTTTGGAAACAGTAACTGGGGATGAGGACCCAGCCCCTCCCCTCTTCCTCTCCTTGAGTGCCAAGCTACTCTCTGGAGACACATAATTAAGTCTTCTTAAAATTCTGGCTACATAGGAGCAGGCCTCCATGTCAAGGAGCCTCAATGGTCCAACACATATTCTCCAATATCAGTTCTATCAGTAAAAAAGGGTGCAGTGTGAACTCCCAATGTCTTCTTCCCTCTTGTCCCTGTCAGAACTGGGTCAGCTCTCAGACTGACAGGAAAAACTGGGATGATGCTTATTGCCCCTCCCCAAATCCCAACAATCCAAAACATGAGCTTTTCCTCTTTGAGGGGTGGAATTTCAGATCTTGCTGTTTTGTTTTTTTTTTTTAAGTTTTTACTTTTTTCTAAATGTTTATTTTTGAGAGAGAGAGAGAGACAGCATAAGCAGGGGAGGGGCAGAGAAAGAGGGGAACAGAGGATCTGAAACAGGCTCTGTGCTGACAGCAGAGAGCCCGATGTGGGACTCAAACTCACGAACCGTGAGATCATGACCTGAGCTGAAGCTGGACACTTAAGCAACTGAGCCACCCAGGTGCCCCTAAAGATTTTAGTTTTAAGTAATCTCTACACCCAGTGTGGGGCTCAAACTTACAATCCCAAGATCAAGAGTTGCATGCTCCAACTGACTGAGCCAGCCAGGCACCCCAAGATCTTGCTATCTTTAAAGAGCCTGTTTTACTTCCAAGTAACCTCTGAGAAAATAGAACAATTCCAATACCCCACTTTTTTTTTCATTTCATTCAAAACTTATGATGAATCACTGTTACTATTATTACCACCATTTCTCTCTGTATTCTAGCTCAGCCACATATTAGTGGTGGCCGAGTGACCTTGTCCACGTGACTCACACTCATTTGTAAACTGGGAATAATGATGTCACTACCTCACGGGTAGGATTTAGAATGAATCAAGGATGAGGATTAAAGGAACTTTTATACATAAAGCACCAGGAACATATGTAGTAGGTAGTGTTAAATGCTACCTCTCGCCCTCAGCTACTCAAAATGGACACATATTTAGAAGCAGAAGGGGCTTTCAGAGACTATTTCAATAAACCTCTCTTTTATCTTTAGAGGAGGAAATTGAAACCCAATGTAAACAAGTGATGTACCTAAGGTTACTCAGAGAAAAATTTTAAAAGCTTTTCATTCATTTCCTCAAACAGTTCTGAATGTTATCCCCTTCCCACATCCTTGAAATAGTGTTTGGCAGATTGTAGAATCTGTACACTAGAGCCACACGTTAGTATGAATTCCGTTACTGTCCGAACAATGGGTTTATGGGCACCCCTGCGGTAAGACAGGATGCTCCCAGGAATTCTCATTCAGAGAGGAAGGACTCGGTTGCATTGCCCTAATGAGTAATGTTTCTGGAAGCAATATAACTTTCCTTGATTCACTTCTTTAGTGAGGTCACCTTTCTCAAGGACTCCCAACAACCCCAAATCCTTATTTTATCAGTTTCTAATTCTATTCCTGGCACTAAGTAGTTGCCAACTATCACAGTTTCTCATATTCCCCATGAAGCCACAAACACACCAACCAGTAATTTATGAGTGACTAAGCCTTTTTTATGTAACATTAAGGACAGGAATGTTCTAAGAATGTTCTATGAATGATACTGGGTTTTTGTTTTTGGGTTTGGTTTTGTTTTGTTTTTTGTTTTGTTTTTGTTTTTTTGAGAGAGAGAGAGACAGAGAGAGAGAGACAGAGTCTGATGCTGGGCTCCATGCAGACTCTATCAGACTCTATCCCATGACCCTGGGATCATGACCTGAGCTGAAATCAAGAGTCAGATGTTCAAACAACTAAGCCACCCAGGTGCCCCTAAAAATGATATTGTAACTATCATTTTAAAAAACTTCTCCAGAGCCGAATGCTGCCAAAGACTGGGTCCCTCTATTTATTTTGTCTTTCAAAGAAGTTCCGAAGGGAAAGGAAGGTACCCTTCAGTGGCCCATGTTGCCTTTTTCTCTGGTTCTTTAATATCTGGCCCACCTATTTCCAGAAGAGGCTTTTTTCTCTCTTGTTGTAGAATGCCTCTCCTGAAAACATTCCAGTAATACTCAAGTATTTTATTTGTAGATAATGAATAAAAGAAAATGAAGCTTTGGGTAATCAATCAGTTATTTCTCCAGTCTGCTTTTAGTCCTTCAAGAAACAATTTGAATTCTCTGTCTGCATTTCCCCACTTATCCCAGTAGTGAAACCCAGTCCCAGAGATTAACAGAAAACTAGGTGATCAATCTGCCTCAACCATCATCTCAAAAAAATTCATATTCATTACCACTTGTTGTTGTGAAGCACTTACCAATGTTGCCAGGCTGACGACTTCTGCCATGGAATGCTACTACAGGACTCTCCCCAGATAAGCAAACAACAGTTTGTTAACTTGACAGCCTCCCTTCCCTATGATCTTTTTATTTCTTTTATTTGAGAGGCAGAGAGAACAAATGTGTGTGTGTGGGAGGGAGGGAGGGAGGGGAGGAGGGGGGGAGGGAGGGAGGGAGGGGGGGAGGGAGGGAGGGGGGGAGAGAGAGAGAGAGAGAGAGAGAGAGAGAGAGAGAGAGAGAGAGAGGATCTTAAGCAGAGTCCACACTCAGCATAGAGCCCAATGCAGGGCTCCATTCCATGACCCTGGGATCATGACCAGAGCTGAAATCAAGAGTCAGTCACTCAACCAAATGAGCCAGCCAGGTGCCCCACCCCACCTCCATGGTCTTTAAATCCAGAAACAGGTAAGGTATTTGACAATCTTAGAAAATGTTAATTTGTGGGGAAACTATGACTAATTTACCAGCAGATATTCCATAATAACCACAGTAAGTGCCCCACTCTGTGCTCTACTCCTGCCTTTCCAGAGGCCTCAACACCCTCCACCCTGATCTCTCCTGGAGCCACAATCAACACCTCCTCACTACCCCTCTACCCACCCACACCTCTTCCCAAGGTCAGGTCCAGTGATTTCATCTTACTTCACTTGCTCACTTGCAAACAATTAACTTGACTTCCATACTACTCCATTCAGGTCTATTCCTTTCAAATAGTTGAAATACCTTTCAATGAGGGATGCCTGGGTGGCTCAGTTGGTTAAGAGTCCAACTTCGGCTCAGGTCATATCGCAGTTCATGGGTTCCAGCCCCTCATTGGGCTCTGTGCCGACAGCTAGCTCTGAGCCTGAAACCTGCTTCAGATTCTGTGTCTCCCTCTCTCTCTCTGCCCCTCCCCAACTCGCACTCTGTCTCTCAAAAATAAACAAACATTAAAAAAAATTTTTTTTAAGCAATTTTGCAAACCTTAGCATATGAACTGTACTTTTTCCCTCTAACTCAGCGAGTCTAGCATAAGCAGTTATGAGGAAGTGATGTGACCATTCTAATGGGGACACTTTAATCCTCAGGAGTTTAGTTTGTGACCACCTCACCAACATTTTCAAGCAGATGGCCAGGCACAGTGTTCTGGTTCACTCTGCAAAACATCCTACACTCAATCTGCCTGACAGTTTACCTCTCTGTCAATTGCTCATCCCCACACCACTCCATCCATCAGAAAATGCTATGTGCTTTCTCGTCTGGATTACTTTCAGTATTTCTAAACCGGATCAGATGTGGAAGGTACAAGGTGACCTCCTGGACATAGAAAGAAAACATCAGAATGTTTAATCATGTTTATTTGTCTCATTCTTTTATTTTTATTTTTGTGTGTTTTATAATGACTATAATTCATAAATATACAAATGTTCTAGCGTGACCAAAAGTATTTTACTGATAGGTCTCTGTGTCAAAAATGTTTAGACTATCAGGCTCAACAATGACACATTCTTCTAAAATACCTTTCTTGGTGCTCTACAGACTACTCCTACTAAAATACTGTATTCTAGTTGTTTGGCTAAGAAAATATTTTGTATTCATCTTGTGTTTGGATGGTAACATAACATTGTTATTACTAAACTCAGACCTCACTCCTGGCTTTCCTATGATGTCTCTGAGTTATATTTTCTCATGCAGATCTACCTTTAAAGACAGTCCCCATTGTGAAAAAAAAATTTTTTTTCTTTACTTCAAAATTAAAACCAAGTGAACCATCAAACATCCTTTAAAAGATAAAGGATCCTCAAGGCAAATTTTCAAACACAATGAGCGTGTATAGTATAGGCAGTGTTCCAAGTTCTTTCTCATGTAATCTTCATGTAAGCATTATTACAATTATAAAATTATATAATTACATTTATTATTAATAAAATTAATTATAAAGATTAGTTTTTAATAGATAAATTAACTTTTGTAAAACCCAAGACACCTCTGTGACCATAGTAAATAATATTTTCAATCAAGAGGTTTCAAAGATACATTATTATTTTCTGTGCCTTCCACACTATCAACCTATTCTCAAAGAATCTCACTTATTAATGGTGTGGCCTTGGGCAGGCAATTTACCCTCTCTGTGCCTCAGAATCCTTATCTGTGCTAAATTCATCCACTGGAGTGCTTCCTCTGTGCCAGGCACTGTTTTTGGCTGGAGGAATATAGCTGTGAACAAAAGACATGATCCTGTTCTCAGAGAGGCTTTTAGATAATACCTGGAAGGCACTTGGCCCAGAAGATAACCGCTCATTATAATGTCAGCCATTATTATTTCCCAAACTAAGGGCTACCATCGTTATTGTTATTTTAGTCCTATTTTCATTCTAAGGTAAATCCCATTTGCCTTCTACCTGGCCCCCAAGTGTTTCTTAGCCAGAGAAAAAGGGCAGCAAAGAGGACATTTAAATGATTCATCAGAGTTTGGCACCAGCAACCATATAAACTCTCTTACTTCCCTTGAAAAGAATTGTTGTAAAGCTCTATAGATCCAGCCAGCTATTGGGCGTAAAACATATCACAGCCAGGAACAAGGTTCTGCAAATGACTTTGGATGGATAGCATCCTGCTGAGTGCAGAGCCTCCCAGCACTTTTCAACGATGCTGATGAAGGTCTGTTTACACCTGGAGGTTACGGCTGACATGCTGCAGCACCTCTGACAGCTGCAAATTTTAACTGCAGTGCAACTTAATCCCTTATGATGCTGGCTTCCAGGCTGCCCTTGCAGGACCTGTCATGAGAACATCTCTTTATTTATTCAAAATTATTATATAATCACAGGCCACGCTCTCCACGGTCACCACTGTTACACAGACAGCATTGCTCAAGGAGCCCGTCTCTCAGCACAAAATCGAAAACCACCAGCAGGAGAATAAAAGAATTCTGCTGAATCCAAAGTACGCACATGAAGTAAAATAATAACAGGAACTCTCAACAGAGCACTTCCCTTATAAACAGCTCAGATCACCTCACAAACACCTCACCGAATCCAAATATCTGAGATAGAGTCACATCTCCACCCTGGGATCACAAATGCCACTGGCCACCACTGAAGCCAGGATACACGTTAGGAGTTTCAGGTTACAACCTCAAAAACTTCGTGAAGAGACAGGTATCTCTATTTCCTGCTATACATATTTCACACCATTCTGTTTCAAAGAAAGAAAAGCTGCAGCAAAACTTTTGCAGTTTGCTGATCAGCTACAAAGACAGAGAGCTGGCCATGATTTGACCTCACCCTTGGTATTTGCTCTGTCAGCATTAGAAATATAGCCAATCCTTTCCCCTGTCTCCACCACCTCCTCCTCCCTGCGTTCATGCACCTGAATTCAACATCAGGCTGACTTCAGATTCAACAGGCAGTGTAAAGAAGAAGTTCAGGAGGAAAACGATAAGTTCAGAAAGAGGGTACAGGCTGAGCCCCGTCTTTGCACTTTCCACACCTCCAGCCCCTCCTCCTGCAGGTCCAGAAAGAACTTTCTGCCAACAAAACTGCAGATGGCAGACACCTCCCCCCACACTCTGCCCTTAGCACTCTCTGTAGCCCCAGCCCCTTCAGAGACAAGTCAGTATTGGCCGGCCTTTCCACAAGTTCTATCAGGGCTCGTGCCCAATCTAGACACAGGAGTCCTTGCACCTAACCTCCCATCCCCATGGTCCTACTGCTCTCCCTCCTTGCCCAACCTCATCGTCCAGCATTTTCCTTATTCCAGTCCCCCTCTGCCAACAACCCGGCCCTCACCCTCTCCACCATTGCCTCTGGAACCATCTTTCCATTGTTCAATTCCCTAGGGGTTAATGGCAAGGGCTTTGGAGTCAGGGGGATCTGGTAGTGCCTGGCCTCTGCCATTTTCTACATACATGAACTTGGGTGAGTTGCCTAATCTCTTCAAACCTGAGATTCCTCATCTGTACAACAGAATTTACCTCATCTCTGAAGTTGGATTAAATAAAACTACACGTAGAGCACTTAGCAGAATCCTCAGCATACATTCAAATATTAAATGCATCCATCTTACACTGGGAAAATCGTTAAGTGGTAGCAATTATCATTTTCTCCTTTCACCATCTTTTTATTTTTTATTGTGACAAAACATACCACAACAAGAAATTTACCATTTCAGCCATTTTTAAATGTACACTTCAGTGGCATTAAGTGCCTTCACATTGTTGTGCAACTGTCAACATCATTCATCTCTAGAACTTTCTCAGCTTCCTCAACTGACATTCTGTGTCCATTAAACACTAACTCCCCAGCCCCCTCCCCGCCTTTGACAGGGCCCCTCTCTCCACCAGGAGACACTGGCCAAACCCGTTTCTCTTACAAACTCATGTTAAAAATACACCCTTCTTTGAGTTTGTCCCCCTCTTGGAGACTCACTACCCACAGTCACACCACCCTCCACTCCAATTCTCAGCTGTCACCTACCTGGTTTTGGTAACTTCTCATATACTAGAAAAAGGAGGAAGGGATTTGGCTCTTTGGCCAAAGGTCAGCTCCTAAAGGAACGACAGCATAGGAGTTTGGGGGTGGAGGACAGACAACCTACATTAGAACCCCATAATCTATTAACTGTGACCTTGACCAATTACTTATCCTCCTGGGGGCCTCCGTTTCCCATGAGTGGGTATAATAATGTGCCTACTCGCAGAGCCAGCATACAGCACTTAGTAGTTGACCTGAATTACCCTCACTGTTACTGCACTTGGGCTTCTAATCCTTGGCTCCTGACTCTAGTCAGCCATTCCCAGGACCACAGTTTAGAGTCAGAGGTCACAATTCAATGCTCTGGCATGATGACCACACCTCCTATCCTTCCAGTTCTTACATCCCCTCACTCCCAGGAACACGTGTTCTTTGATGCCCTGGAGTGTGTCCTCTTCTTCCTTCCTTGATAGCATGGACCCCACCGTTGATCATCTGACTTACCTCCACAGCCACACCCTCCGTTCTCTACAACCCTCTCCTTTTACCACATCCACGGGAATCAATACCACAGCTCTGCTTCCCCATACCTAAACTCTGGGCCAGAAATCCCTGAAGAGAACTCACACCACTCACAGAAAGATGCCACCAAGTGCATCAAGTGTCTTTGACCCCGAAAAGCTCTCAGCGGCTTTTTTAAAAAGTCCCAACCAAGTCCCCTCAACAACTATCTCAAACTTTTATCATCATTCTCCTCAGTCCTGCTCTAGCAAACGACCTTGCCTCCCACTTCACCCAGAAAACGGAAGCTGGCAGGCTTGACAGGCTAACACCCCAATTTCCTGTCCCTGACCTTACCCACTGGCATCTGCATGCAACTCCCTGGCTTTTCCTCTTGGCTCCTTTTCCAAAGCAACCTTACATGGACCTCTCCTGAACTTCCCACTGAACTCCATGTTCCCTCCACTTTGTTCCTACACACCATTTACACCATTTACCTTTCTCATTTCAGTCCTCTCCATTCAACCCACACCTCACCTGACTACTCCCCTGAGCTGTGGCTCAAGAATCATCTCCTCCAGGAAGTCTCCCCTCACTCCTCCTCTGACTTCTTCAATGGTCCACTCATACCTCTGCAAACTTCACTTTGCCGTTTCCTCTGTTTGTGTCTCTCCCTGAGAGCAGAGGTTTCATGGTCCACTGTGAATCCTCAGTGTCTGGCACATAGCTGACAACTGCAAATAAATCAAAGGATGGGTACAGGAGACTCTGCCTTCTGCTCTCAAGTGTTTCATTAAATGTTTTATTAAAATGTTTTCTTGAAAACATCACCAATTAAGACTCATAATCAGCCACTTACATATGGTGCCGTACATTTTCTTCCTCTGGTCTAGACTGAGAAACATCCCCTCCCCCTGCTTTCCCAGAACAAATATTCCTTTGATGAAAGAAAAAACCAGAAACAAAAACACTACTTCCTCCTCAACCAAAACAGAAAACCCAAAATAGCAAGGCAGTTTATGAAAAATATCCAGCTGACACTGGCTTAGGTGGGGATAAGTGCAGTTGTCCGCACTTAAGAGGAGAAAGGGAAGTTTACTTTGGATGGCTATTGGGGGAGGCAATGATATTCAAGTACTAAACAAGAAAGTTGACCAAATAGTAAGTCTCAGGTCTATTTATAAGGCAAGGGAGGAAGAGGGAGTGGGTAACTCCAGTGGAAATTTCCTTCCTTTGTCTAGTTTTACTACAGGTATGTCTTCCATACTAATATCTCAATAGTGACTTACAATGATTTAATTTATAGGAAGCAATTTCGAAGGGTCCCAGGGAGCTGCAGATGGTACCTCGGGGGCCCATCTGTTTAAGGATGAAAGCTTGGCACACACCATTACATCACCCTGACCTTCCTCAGCAACTTCCTATCCAACAAAATCTAGATGTTTGCTCTGTCAACAAGATATTTGTGTTTGTCCCCCCTGCCTCCGGCTTTGGTTCCTGATTAGTTTAAAAATCATTATGCACCCAAGCTGAATAGGGCTACTGTTAGCAGCTGTAAGGTCCTCTTCTGGGCAAATCCCCAAGTCTGTGGCCTTCAGGGAGTGATTTCTGTCCTTTCCACATAATTACACACTCTCCTGATTGATGAGCTGATCAGTCCTCCTACCCCCGTTCAGAGCTAAGCCTCTCTCTTCCCGCTCTATTTATTTTCCCAGGGGACCAGAGAGAAGGGAAGAATGGCATGGGCAGGGAGGCCTTGGGCTCTCCCCAAATAAATGCTCAGGCGCTATACATTCCCACCTGAGCATTCAACACGGTCCCACTCCAGACCCGCCTTCTCCTCTAGCTATCCTGTGAGCTGTGATCTTGGTTAAGATCATGTGAGGTACTGGAAACATGTGGCAGGAAAACAGCTGCTATTTCCTGGATACTCACAGGCCCCACAACGCCTCCGTGCCCACAAGCACAGATCCATTTCAGTCCAGCATGGCCTCCTAATCATACGCTACTGTGATCACCTCTGGAAAGCGCCTACATAACCTACAACTTCTCTAACCTTTCATCCCCCTCTGGGCACAACCACAGACATAATGTCAACTGTGAGTGCTGGTAGGTACCGGACAACAACCTTGGCAGAAATTACATTCTCACCAAGTTTGGGGGTTTTTTTCTGTGGCAGAGTAGGGCGGGGGGAGGTCACGTGTACTGATGTTTGCAACTTACTGTGAAATACTTTAAATTGGTGGGTTAGGTATGTAATAAAGCAAAGACCACAAAATCTTAATTGTAGAATCTAGTTGTGGGTATGTGGCTGTTCACTGTACACGTCTTTCAACTTTTCTTTACATTTATTTGAATGTTTTTATAATTAAATGTTGAGAAAAAAATTTTAATATCTTTTGAAAAAAATTAACCAAATTCCAGACCTCATTTGGGTTTTTCTAATTTTTCCACTAATGTCCTTTTTCCACTCCGCTTTGTAATTACTCATGCTATCTACTTAGTCTTGTCTGTTCCATCACAGTTTCTCAGTCTTTCCTTGTTTTTCATGACTTTAACAGTTTTGAGGAATACTGATCAAGTACTGTGTATTAAGACCCTAGTTGAGATTTCCTGATGTTTTTCTCCCAATGAGACCAGGGTTCGGAGGGGAAACCACACAGGTAAAGTGCCCTTCTCATCATACTATAATAAGGGTGCATGCTAACACTGGTGATGTCAACCTTGATCACTCGGTTAAGGTAGTGTTTGTCAGTTTTCTTCACTATAAAATACCTTTCACCCTTTCCACACTGTGTCCTTTAGAAGTGAGTCACTAAAGTCAGCGCACATTCAAGGGAATGAGGAAAATTAAGCCGCAGCTCCTAAAGGGGTAAGTGTCTACATAAACTATTTGGAATTCTTCTATGAGGAGGATGTCTCTTCTCCCTGTACAAACTCATGTTTATTTATTTATTTTATATTCTGGGTTATAATGCAGTACTACACTATTTTGTTGCTCCAAGTATTCCAGCGTTGGCTATTAGGGGCTCTTTGAGTAAGGCTCCTAAGCCCTTTTGACTTTTCTGAGCACTTCATAATTTTCTGATAATACAAGATGCTCTAAACCTATAATTATCCATGTTTCAAGGAGCCCTGGTTACTTTTATTAAAGAATGGTATTTAGAAACAAAAATTTGGGAATGTTGCTACTACTGGAATGTCATTGCTTTCAAGCCCTTGCAGTGGATCAGATCTAGGAAATACATGCAAGTATAAAGGTCCGCATATGTATACACATCTATAATTTCTGTGTCCATATTAATCTAAACATAAGTTCATAGTGACATCTCCAACTCCAATCCAGTACCACACGGTTCACTGTAGCCTTGTGCCCCTGCTTATCTGTAACTTCCCTCTCCAACAGCAAGAAAATCTGGGTGCCAGCATCCACCATCATTTATTTGTTAGACCCCTGAACACATGTAAAGCAGTTCATAATTGCTAACCTGTACTCCATGAGAAACAATCTTACCAACTACAATAGTGTCTACTCAAAAGACCATCTTCCAAAGCTGTCAGGTCTATGCTTTTTGTCCCTCATTCCTTTCAGTGAGGTTATAGCATACAACTATAATACAGGTAGATTCTTTTGTCAAAGTCTGCATTCACGCTGAGACACATACCCGCACACACATGCACAGTCCTCTTTTTGTTTTTTAATGTGCATACAATTCCTAAATAAAATTATTTTTCTTTTCTAGCTGTACTGATACCTGACAAAACTGTAAGACATACATTGTACACAATGTGATGTTCTGATATACATAAATTATGAAAGGATTTCTCCCAAGTTAATTCATATATTTGTCATCCCAGGAGCGCTTGGGTGGCTCAGTCAGTTGAGCGTCTGGCTTCAGCTCAGGTCACGATCTCACGGTTCGTGAGTTTGAGCCCCGCATGGGACTCTCTGCTGGCAGCATAGAGCCTGGAGCCTGCTTCGAATTCTGTGTCTCCCTCTCTCTCTCTGCTCCTCCCTCCACTCATGCTCTCTCTCTCTCTCCTTCAAAAATAAATAAAAACATTAAAAAAATTAAAAAAAAATAAATAAAAGGCTCCTGGGTGGCTCAGTCAGATGAGTGTCCGGCTTTGGCTCAGGTCATAATCTCACAGTTTGTGGGTTCGAGCCCCGCATAGGGCTCTGGGCTGACAGCTTAGAGCCTGGAGCCTGCTTGGGATTCTGTGTCTCCCTTGCTCTCTGCCCCTCCCCCTCTGACGCTCTGTCTCTCTCTCTCTCTCCTTCAAAATAAGTAAATAAATAAAAACATTAAAAACATATAGATTTCTGTCATCCCACATAATTACCTCTTTTTTTTTTTTTTGGTGAGAATCTTATGTTCTACTTTCTTAGCAAATTTATTTCATTAGTTTATGCAGTATTACCAACTATAGTTGTCCAACTTCAACTTCAATTACCAACTTGTGTCCTGAAGGTCCATGTTATATATCACATCCTCAGACTTTATTCATCTTATAACTGAAAGTTTGTACTATTTTACCAAACTCTATCCCTCCCATCCTCCGTTCACTATTTTTCTACTTTCTTTCTATGAATTAATTTTTTTTTGAAATGATTTCACATATAAATGGTATCATGCAGTGTTTGTCTTCTTCTGTCTGGCTCATTTCACTTAGCATAATGCCCTCCAGTTTCCTACATGTTGCCACATAGACTACAATTTCCTTCCTTTTTTAGGGCTGAATATTATTCCATTGTGTGTGTGTGTGTGTATATATATTTTTTTCTTTATCCATTCATCCACTGATGGACACTTAGGTTGTTTCCATAAGTTCTTTAGTGTCTATTTTATATAAACAGTCTATTTAAATATGTGACATCCCTTTCTATTAGTATATATGTTTTATTTGATCCTTCATTCTTTAATACTTATTTCTGAGTGGACCCCACAACAACTAGAACAGTCCCAGACCATGGAGATTACTCAGATACTAATACAATAAGCAGATTCTACAAATGTATCTTCTTAAACTACTATATTGATGTTAACAGAGGGGAATGTTCACTACAGTGTTATTTAAAATTCAATAACAAGTGGGGCGTCAGTGTGGCTCAGTCGGTTGAGCAACCAACTCTTGATTTTGGCTCAAGTCATAATCCCAGGATCGTGGGATCCAGCCCTATGTGAGGCTCTGAGCTGAGCACGGAGCCTACTTGAGAGTCTCTCTCTCTCTCTCTCTCTCTCTCTCTCTCTCTCTCTCTGCTTCTGCCCCTCCCCCATTCGTGCACACTCTCTCTCTCTAAAATAAGTAATAAGTAGTTTAAAAAATTATGTTACGCCTATAGGCTGGAATACGACCAACACACAACCATTACAGATCATTGGTAAAATACATATTAATATGAGATAATATGCACCATATGTGTACATAAAAACAGCAAACTATACAAAAAGTACAGCATGTAATTTAACATATATATCATGTGCATGTATGCCTATGAAAAGAAAACACTGAAGGAAAGAGCACACACCAAAAAATTATTTTTTAAGTTCCTTGTCTTTTTTTTTTTTTTTTTAATTAAAAGTAAAGAAGAGAAGACTTTGCTGTGTGAAAAACTTTAAGGAGGATTTTTCCAAGACACAGGTGTTGGTCCAAAGAGGAAGAAACAAAATCAGCAGCTGTGTCCTGAAGGTCCACATTGCATCCAGGTAGGAGATGTAAATAAAGAAAAGCAAGTAAAAGGCATGGCTGTGGGTGTCCCCAGGTCAGTCATAATCTCAGACTAACAAATAAAAGGCAGGGACAGTGGTGTTTGCACTAATATGTTCACTACAGGCAGAAGTACAAGAGTGGAGATGGAGAAGTCTGGGAAGCATCCTGAGAAATGTGGGTGCTGGATGAAGCTTTCAAGGGCAGGAAAGATTTAAGTGAGAGGAAGAAGGGAGGTGGAGTGTGAATGGAGACAGGTATTAATAAGTGCACCTATCTGGAAGTTTTCTCATTATCTCATTCTATAAAAACCCAAGGAAGATCCTAAGCAATGGCAGCCATTTGGGGAGCTTCAGTTTCAAGTGTCTGACCCTCTGGCTACCCGCCATCTGGCCAAGTGCTTGGGGGTGGGTGGGGAGGATTACCCAATAGGATCTGGTTAGCCTGTAGCAGATTTGATAACACTCAAGTGGCTGATAACAGGAACCCAGCTCTGGGTTTTCAAAGATTAACATTTTTACATTGGAATTTACACTCCATCCCTACAATTTTTGCTTTTTAAAAGGGAGTAAGACAAATAAACACTGGTAACCAGCCATTACACTGGAAAGCTCAATGGCAATAATGACCGAATTTCAGCTTGTCATAATTCTTCAGTGCACCACACTGTGCCCACCACCTAGCCACCTCTAGGGCCGGATCACACACGGCGTAAACACAGGGAGAGAATCTTCATCTCAACTTTAAGAGCTCAGGAGGAACTAGTATGTGCCGGACGTCTAACTGGACAAGGCAGCAGATGTTTCACACATTGTCCCTCAGTCTTCACAACCAGTGAGGCAAGGATTAGTCTTGGAAATTGACACTCGGTGTGGAAATGGCAGAATAAATTCACACTCAGCTCTGTCCAGCTCCAAGCCTGTCATCTTTCCACTTAGACTGGTGTCAGGTGTTTCAACAAACTCAAAAGCAGACTTAAACACACCTTTAGTAGCACTCTTTAAAAAAAAAGAAAAGAAAAAAAAAAAGTTTTCCAATCCATTTTTCCCTCAAAACAATAGTTCTTTTACAATATAATTCATATACAATGCAAAACATTCAATTTTAAAATCTAAAGCATATTCTCAAACCCCAATAAAGCTAACCAGTTATGATTTAGCAAAATAATATTTTACAAAGTCCACAAATAAGTTAACTTGATTACAAGTTTTTTAAATGATTGCAAACCTAAAATATTAAAAAGTCAACATTTTTCAATATGAAGGTCTCAAATTGAGCCATGAACATCAGCACTGATGTTTTCTTCCTTCTCAGTAAGAACTAAGGTAGTTTTGGGGCGCCTGGGTGGCTCAGTCGGTTAAGCGTCCGACTTCAGCTCAGGTCACGATCTCACAGTCCATGAGTTCGAGCCCTGCGTCGGGCTCTGGGCTGATGGCTCAGAGCCTGGAGCCTGCTTCCGATTCTGTGTCTCCCTCTCTCTCTGTCCCTCCCCCGTTCATGCTCTCTCTCTGTCTCAAAAATAAATAAACGTTAAAAAAAAAAAATTAAAAAAAAAAAAAAAAGAACTAAGGTAGTTTGTGTTCTAAAATATATTACCCAATTCCTCTCTTTACCCTTTCTTCTCCCCTTCCACTCACTCTCCCCTCCCCACAAAAAGAGATCCTGCTCCTACAGTTAACTGCAAAACAACCAATCTATTCTGTGATCCATAAACCACAAAATAGGGACTCCTGAGTGGCTCAGTCAGTTAAGTATTTGACTCTTGATTTCGATTCAGGTCATGATCTCATGGCAGTGGGGTGAAGTCCCATGGCTGGCTCTGCGCTGGGCATGGAGCCTGCTTGGGATTCTCTTTCTCTCTGCCCTCCCCACCACCACCAGTAAATAAAAAATAAAAAAAAATAGGAGTGCCTGGGTGGCTCAGTCGGTTGAGCGTCTGACTTCAGCTCAGGTTATGATCTCATGGTCCATGAGTTCGAGCCCCGCGTCGGGCTCTGTGCTGACAGCTCAGAGCCTGGAGCCTGCTTCTGCTTCTGTGTCTCCCTCTCTCTCTGCCCCTAACCCATTCACATTCTGTCTCTGTCTCTCTCAAAAATAAATAAACATTGGGGCGCCTGGGTGGCTCAGTCGGTTGGACGGCCGACTTTGGCTCGGGTCATGATCCCGTGGTCCGTGAGTTCGAGCCCCACGTCGGGTTCTGTGCTGACTGCTCAGAGCCTGGAGCCTGTTTCGGATTCTGTGTCTCCCTCTCTCTCTGACCCTCCCCCATTCATGCTCTGTCTCTCTCTGTCTCAAAAATAAATAAACGTTAAAAAAAATTTTTTTTTAATAAATAAATAAATAAACATTAAAAAAAATTTTTTTTAATAAAAAAATATAAACCTGAAATAAACAAGGCTAGGACCCACTGATAGTTTAATCTCCAATGTCCTGAGACAGAAACCTCCCTAGAAAGTTTAAACGAGGTATGTCAAGTACACTAGAGTTCCTTTGTCCAAATCACCTGAAAAATTTTTCATAGTAAAATGATTTAATTTCTTAAGCACTCTTTAAATGATCAAGAGTGATAGTGTCAAACACACACTATAGACGTTTGGAATATCACTGCCAAACCATAGCACATTAATTCACACAGGAGACAGCAAATCCTATTTGTTATGGAGTAAAGTACAATTCAGGACAAAAAACAGTGTCTTCTCTTTAGACAAACCAAAGGAGAACTTTAGTAACTAACTTTCTAAAAGTTTAAGAAAAAAGTTTAAGGGTTCAAATTTGGAGATGGAGAAAAGGGCAATGCCTGTGTTTTTTATTTTTTTTAAGAGCAGAGGAAAATGCTTTAATTTTTTTAATATGGTTTATTAAAGTAATACATAAATGAGGAAAAATAGTATAAAAGTATTTTTTAAATAGGGAAAACTGTTCAATCTTACCACCCAAAGTTCTTTAAGACTTTTCTACGTACACAAACCTATTAAAGGAGCCTACAACCTCCACATAGAGCCTTAAGTGTGTCAAACAGTTACATAATGCATACTTTGAAGAAAAAAAACATAAATGCAATTACAGCATGCATACTATGCTGTAACCTGTTTTTCAACGTCACAGTAAATAGAAGACCCCTTTCCACATCACCCCACTCAGTTCTCTCTCACCCTGTACAAAGCTGCTTATTATTCCATTGTATGGGTAACCAAGTTTTTCACCAAGCACCTTTTCAGGTAAATATTTGGTTTCCCCACTTTTTTGCTATTAACCAATATTGTAATGAATATCCATGTAATGAAACTGTATTTATACAATTATTTTCTTCATTCTAATTTCTAGAACTAGATTTTCTGGGTCAAAGAGCTGGCATGTTTTAAATTAGCACATTGAAAGGCTGCCCTCCAGAAGAGTTGTCCCCATTTATTCTCCCAACACTGTATGAGAGTATTCATTTCCCCATCACTCTTACCAACACCTCAAACCATAAGGGAAAAAAAGTTATATTCGCACTGAATAAGCCCCTACCATGTGCTGGGCACCATCTTAAAAGCTTTACGTGTATTCTGATAGCCCTATGGAGGTAGGTGCCCACACTCTTTATACCTGCCTCCCTAATGGGAAACTAATGCCCACAGATGTTAAGCAACTTGCCCAAGGTCATACCACTTGTCAAACAGGCTGCTGGGGCTTGAACCCAGTTCACCCATTGCCAAAACACACACCAGAGCAATTAAATATCTCAAAAAGATCAAAATCCTCCTCACTCATTCTAAATGGAACCCAGTCATCTCTTTCCCCAGCAAAACCTACTGAAAACTCTGACTTCAAGAAAAGTGGAAGGCAGCTGAGATCAGGAGAACCGAATTCAAGACTGAATTCAGCCACTTTACAGGTTGCTGCTGCGTGAGTCTGGGAAGACTGCTTAACCTGAATCTCTTTCTTTGGCTGAAAGCTGCACATATCTACCATTTCTACCTTCACCGCTGTTGTAAAGCCCAAAAGGAACATTCATCCTTTCATAACTACTGCTGAGACCTCTCCCTGGGCAAAGGGACCATCCTACCTCTGAGGGTCTAGGAAGAGACGAACATCAACTCAGAAAACCAACACACCTACGCTAGAGAGCACTCAAGCAGGAGTGAGTCACCGGGGTCACAGGGAAAGGAACCACAGCGTTCCACAAAAAAGAGCAGCTATTCAAAAAGATAAGAAAAACACAGCACCCAGGAAAATACATGAAATCGTACAAACAGAAAATCCTCTAAGTAAATGCACATTTTATTTAGTCGTATTTTTTACAAAGGCATATACAAAGAATAGAAGGGAATCAAATGCTGGACACTGCATCAAGCAAACAGTATTTATTCTTTTCTTTCCTCTTCCAAACTTTAGCATTATTTAACATTTATAATCCTTAAAACATTTTAATTGCTGTGAGAACAGATGAAAGTGATTAATTCTGACTGAAATAATGTATGTAAAAGTGGGAAACTCTAAAACGCCCCATGAATGGTATTATTGTCAGAGCATGAAATAATCTAGCATTCTGCATAATAGCATTACAGTGCGGTAGCCCAAGTTATTTTTACACTGCCGCTTGGTTTCCGGCTCACCTGATAATGTACATTAGTCATTTCTTTACAGTATTTTTCTTTTTTAAAGAAATGCATGCATGTGGGAAAATGGCCCAACGGTACAAAAGGGTCTGTAGTAAAATGTAAGACTGTCCTCTATTCCAGACCCCCGCATCCCTCCCAAAGGCAATCACCACTTCTATATACTGATATGTACTTCCAAAGATACTCAATGCATACATACCTTTTGCATTTAACAATATTCTTGGAAGTTTTTCCTTAAGAGCACATATAAACTGACCTCATTCGTTTAACATCTGCAGATCACTCTCTTATGTGGATACACCATCATCTATTTAACTCAGACTATGCACTATAAAAATGCCTGACTGGGGCGACTGGGTGGCTCAGTCAGTTAAGCATCCAACTCTTGATCTCAGTTCAGGTCTTGATCTCAGGGTTACTGAGTTTGAGTTCAAGCCCCGTGCTGGTCTGCACTCAGCAAGAAGCCTACTTAAAAAAAAAAAGAAAAGAAAGAAAAGAAAAATGCCTGACAATGTTATTAAACACTATTAACGTAATTCTTTCTCCTTATATTTTGATTTTTCATCCTAGCAAATTTCACATCTTCTAAGTTTTTCAGCAAGGCCCATCAGGCCCACCAGTACCTTCCCAGACACAGGTTCTCTGGGCTCCTTCCCCAGTATTTCCTGCTTCCAGCCAAACCCAGGCTGCACACAGTTCTCCCAAATGCTCCATGCATTGCTCATGCTGTTGCCTTAGCTGCCACCCATTGCACCTTCTTTTGCTTGGTTAACTCTTATTTAATCCCTTCAAGAGAGGCTTAGGTATAACCTTCCAAAAAAAAAGGCTCTCCCACCCCTCTGGGCACCTTTTCTTGGCCTCCACCACAGCCCAGGGCTTGCACTTAACCTCCTCGTGATGAATCTGTATGTGTCAGCCCTGGCCACTAGCTTTTAAATTTCTCCAGGAAAGAAACCATTTTATTAATCCTTGTGCCTGCCAGAGTTTAACATAATATCTGGCACATTAAATATATTTAATACTGTTGATTCAAGCTAGAATGAATAAGGAAGCTCCTTAAAACCTGTTAGGTGCCAAGCCCTACTTTAAATGTACTGCACAAACATTATTTCTCCTTGAACACAATGATACCCAGTTTACAGATGAAGAAACCAAGGCCCTGAAGTTAAACTTGTCCAAAGGCAATAAGAGAGGGCTGAAATTTGAAGCCAAGTCTATTTTATTCCAGAGTCATTGATCTTTCCATTATGCTGTCGGCCACAAGATCTGATGCTGAAAGTTCAGTGAGGAGGTAGAATATGCAGTCCCGAAGGGCAGGACATCTTCATAACTGTTGTGGGTAATCCAAGGGCACTACAGTCCCCCCAAAGAAGCCAGCCAAATGGCACTAAACGGCAGAAAACAAAAAGGAAGTTATGAACAAGCAAATCTTGTCTATAGCATCCACAAATGTGCACGTAGCACACCCCAGCAGTCTTTCGGGAGCCATTCAAAATAAAGAAGACAAGCCGACTTAAGCAGCCGCGATATCCCTGCTTAATCCCACCAGCTCGCTCTCCCAGTGAGCACTGTCTGTCATAGTACATGTTTTTCTTCCCACCCCCAACTCCACAGCATCCACAGTCCTCATACCACTTGCTAAAACTGATCTTTGGGCCTGCACCTGTAAAGGATTGAAAAGCTCACCAATCCTGCACAGACAGAGCCACCCCTGGAAAGGCCCAGGAGTGGGTGAGGGGCAAGACAGAGGGCAGCACTACAGGAGCAGTTACCAGGGCCCTATAAACCTGCTAGGCAACCTACCGTAAGATATGGACCCTCATCTGCAAGGTGAGCAAAGTAAGAATGCCTGCTCCTTTCCTACGGCCTTTGAGAGTATGAAATCAGACCGTCTAAGAATAACCACTTAGCACAGAGCCTGACACCTATTCCATGAATGAACAAACCAACCAGGGAACAAGCCGACCCCCTCCTGTCCTCCGCACCAGGACAGGGATAAGGAAAAGCGGTGGGGAAGCCCTGTAACTAACACAGGAAGTATAATGGCATTTAGCAAGGTGGGGACACAAGAGGAAGCTGTTCCTCCCTCTCACACATGATAAAAATGAACCTTCAGCAGCAAGCAGTTAATGAACCCAAACCTTACTCATTAGGTGAGACAAAGCAACAAGAATTATCCCAAGGGTAACCATACACCAATACAAAAGGCACACAGGTTGAAAACAAAAACCAAAAAACCCTTTCTCTCCTATTATAAGCCACAACCAAACAAAAATGCCTCCTACCTCTTTAGGAAAGGTAGAATACGGTAGGTAATGTTGTAAAGAAATGCACTGCAATCAGCCCTCAATACACTGCAGAGTGGAAGAATTAGGCGCTTAACATGTGACGAATAAAGCACATTCCCAGGTCTGACTCTCCCTCCCAAGATTAAGGGAGTAAGGCTGGGTTTAGACCTAGGTGTTTTGACCTTATATCTCTCATTTCCCAAACAACCTTCAGAAGTACTCACATTCCAAAGTCACAGAAAACAAGGTCATGGAAGCTGGGTAGCATGCCAGGGTCACACTGAGATAATTCACAGTCAGGTCACACTGAGGTGGGACCCAAACCCAGTCTGTTTGGCTTCAAAGCCTTCACTCACCCCAACACACATGACTCAGGGGATGGGCAATGTGAATTAAAGGGGGTCAAAAGGTACAAACTTCCAGGTATAAAATAAATAAGTCCTCGCGATGTAATGTACAGCATGGTGACTATCGTTCACAATACTGTACTGTATACCTGAAAGTTACCAAGAGAATAGATCTTAGAAGTTCTCATCACAAGGAAAAACTTGTAGCTATATATGGTGATGGATGTTAACTAACTGGACTTATTGTGGTAATGATTCCACAACGTATACAAATATTGAATCATTATGTTGTATACCCAAAACGAATATAATATTGTATATCAACTATATCTCAACAGAAAGAAAAAAGACACAGTGACAGAGAGGAAAGAGGGAGGAGATTAGGCCAGGGTCATGACCAATAACAAAGAAATGGTCTAATGACCAGTTGGTTGACCATGTTTGATAACATTTAAGATCCACCCTCTTAACAATTTTCAAATATGTAATTTTACAGTCACCATGCTGTACATTAGGTCCCCATTCAGTGACTTTCTGATCTGTGACCACCTAGGCCATTCCCAGGCAAACCAAGAGCCCCAGGGCATTATTCCTCACTCTCTACATGGCCAGGTTCCCTCTTCCAACCTCTTTTTCATAAGCAAGGAAAATACTCATTATCTAATTTCCCTAGAAATCTCTTGCCAAAAGTCCACTTAAAAGGCAAGCCAAACCTAATACTGGGGCTTGCTACTTTTGAGCATTAATCCAAAATACTAAATAACTAAAAAATGACCTTGGCAAAATTAAATATGAATGTTAAGTTCCTAAAAACAAGCAATTTTCCAAGGTGTCGGTTCTTACTAGAGAGAAACATCATATTAAGGTGCTATCGAAAGCCCCCCTGAAAGAAATGAAGTTAAAAGACAGCCTAGACCACACACAGCCAAACATTCTCAACAGTATGATGCTCTTGTTACCTGTCTGGCTCAATCCAGGATCCCAGGATCTTACTATAAATGCAGACTGCCAACTCACTCCAGACCAACTGAAACACCAACAGGCAGGGCCTGGAAAGGGCCCTTCAGAAGAAGGGCAATACAACACACTTTAGGACTAGGGTCTATGGGAGGAAGGGCTCATTACCCATCCCCCCTACACAAGTTCTAGTCCAAGCCTACCCGGAGGACTTCAAGGAGTTCCTACAGGGAGGCTGGGAAGGGCTTCAGGAACCAAATCTCCAACTGGCTACTGGGAATTTCCAAATGGGTATCCCAGAGGGGCCCCAAACCCTGTCCATCCCCTCCTCAGAGAGGCCTCTGAGGGGTATCACCGATGGTGCACACCTCGATGCCGGGCCTAGAAACAGCCTTGCCCTCTACCTTTAGTCAGTCGCCAAGCAGCCCTTTCTATTCTGGAAGGAGCTTCCACTCTGCTGCACAAAGCAGCTCCCATGAGCACCCTTCTTTGTGTTCTCATTCCCTCTGTCATAAAAGCACAATGGCACTGGACTGTCCAGCTGAGTTCAAACCTTGGCTGAGCCAGGTTACTCTGAGCCCCTTTCCTTCTCTGCAAAATGAGGGTGAGGACAACAGGATTCTGTGAACAGAGTTCTACGACAATGAAATGAGCTAATGCATCCTAAATGCACAATAAAAGGTGCTGAACTGACATTAGTTCTCTTCCCCCACTAACACAGGCCCCAAACATCATCTCTCACCTGACCTACTTCAAAAGCCTCCTAACAGAGAGCCCTGCCGCCCATCTGTCCCCGATCCAGTCTCTCCTCCATACCACCGCCGCCAGAGCTTTTCTCCAACACACAGCTCTGATTACATCATCTCCCTGCTTTCAAACCTTTGACAGCTATCACTTGCTTTACAGGATCAAGTCCACACTTCTTAGCCTAGCATGCAAGGCCTTTTGCAATCTGGCTCTCTCTCCTCCCTGCCACTGTACCCAAATGCCAAGCACCATCTGTTCTAGTAACAATACTCCAAACATGACTTGTATTTTCACGCCTCCCTGCCTCTGCCGGTCATGCTCCCGTCACGGAGAGCCCCTCACCCCTTCCCAAGTTGGCAAAGTGCAACGCATCCTTCACCCCCTCCCTGAAGTCTTCCTCAGCCACCAGCTCCTCATCTGCTTCCTCCTCCTTCTCCCCCTCCCCTTCCTTCTCTACTCTCCTGCTCCACACCTGCCTTCTAATATTTGTACTATGTATGCACTGGCCTCCTCAGACTGAGGCACAGAGCTGGGCTTCAACCTCAGAAGGGCACAATGGCAGCCCTCAAAAAGTATTTGTTGGAAAAATTATTGCAAGCCTTCCACCAAATGAAAACAGTTTCTGATTTGTCAAACAGTTAACACCTTCATGGTAACTTTTTACTCCTAAAACTCATAAGGATATTATATTCCTTGAGCTAAGATTGCTCTTAATGAAGGAAGCAAAAAAGTGCTGTGTAGATGAATGTCTTTATAAATTCCATCTGCTTAGAGCTCAATCACTATCCCTCTAGAAATGCTATCTCCTCCCTTTTGCCATGATGGGAGAGGGAAATCACATTCTCTGATTCTTCCTGGCTTGACTTTCAGTATGTGGAACTGGACAGCTTAAGGAGTCCCTCTTACTTAAGCAAAACATTTCAGAAACGAAGGGATAAACAAAACTTACTTAATGGTAGGAAAAAAAAGTGTAAGAAGTTCAAGTGCGCTGGACCTGTGTGCCCTTGGGGAATCCGGTTCATTCTCAGAGAACAGGTGTCACCTGGGCAGAGAACAGTGTGAGTACTGGTCTTCCTGGGACCTGCTCTTGCACAAGCCATTAACAAAGTCACATGTCCCAAGACTCAGAAACAGCTGACTGGAAAAGAACACTTCTTGGTTCACCCAAAATGCCAAGGAGTCAAGCCCCATAAATGTCTATTTATGCTGCCTCCAAAATGTGTTCCTTGACTACTTTCCATTTGAAAGTTAAGATATATTAACTGTCTCTTTACGTGAGTCTTTAACAAGGCACAAGCCAGGAAGGAGAATCTCTCCTCCTCCCCACTATGAGGCTCCTGAGGCCCTTCAGGGAGTCAGGGAAGCACTGACCCCTCTCCTCCGCAGGAAGGCTGTTCTCCTGGTTTGGCAACAGCCCTGTTCATAAACACACACAGATGACTTGAGTGTGGTGCTACAGGCTTACTTCATCTGGGTAAAAGAAAGCGTATTATTCTACCCGACACTCAAACAACAGTCTACACAAGTTCGCAGAGCTTCTCATGTTCTCACACACCTTAGTAAATAAATGGATTTTTAAAATACTGATTTTCATTAAAACCAGTTTGTTAGCAACAGCTTCATGCCAATAACAAAATATCATTTTTTCTCTGGTTCCTTCTCCTAGATTACCACCTAAAAATATCCCACTTGTTTGCTGAAAACATTTCATATAAACATCTAATTGTTTTAATACAAACAACGAACCAACTTATAAAGATTATCTTGAAATTGGTGTGTTATCTGGACTTCTATACCAAGTCCCTTAAAATTAGCAATTTAAAAAATACTCAGAATAAGCAAAAACTTCCATTCAATTACTGATCCAGAATGCTGAGCTTAAAAATATGGTTAAGAGGAAAAGAAGGAAGAAGAGGACGTGTTTTCGGCACCTATAAGCCAAGCACAGTGCTAAGCGTGTTATATAGGTTCTCACCTGCATCTTGGAAGGAAGACTATGAAACAGGATTACTACCCCATTTTACAGGCAAAGAGACAGAGGTCAAGTAAACTGTCCAGAATCACACACAAAACCACAGTTCATCTGACTTCAAAGATCATGCTTTTTTCACTATACCCTATTTATTTGTATTTTTAAAAGAGGAGGAGAAAAAAGAGGGTCTATTTTTAGTATACTACTATAGTTGCAAAGTACTGTCCAAGGCACCTCATTTACAACAAGCAAATTTCAATATATACAACAGCATTCCTACCCTCTAAGGGATTAAACACAAGAATGTGCTGGGAACTACCTATGATACCTATCATTCTTCACACAAAGTTACTTTATATATGCCAAACTATTCTTCATTAAGACACACAAAATTTCTGATTTTAATTTTTCCCAGACATACAAGCACTTGGAAGGATATCAAGGGAAAAAACTTAAATATCAAATTAAGTTAGCAAAGTCAGCTACAGTAGGAACTTTTATTTACATGTCTGAGTTTCCAAGACAATGTATGTATAAAATTATTACCCTGAGAGTGTCCTTAGATTTATGGCTGTACCTGAAATTAGCATAAGCATTTATCAGAAAGATATTGTTAAGATTTATCCAACAGAAGTAGAAGTAATGCATATTCTTAATTAATGTGCTTAGAATAAATTTTTATAGAATAGTGTTTTACAATTACAACTCAGATACCTTGTCATTCTGAATAAAATCCAACCATCAAAATGTTTAACACTCAAGCCATTTTAGCCAATAGGCTCATGGTTTATAATCTTAAGATACACTGAAAACTTACATCCATTTAACCAGACCAACTATTCAGAATACCACCACGTTTCCAACCACAACTGGAATAAATTAAATTTGCATCCACTTGTTATACTAATAAAATTAATTTCCAAACAAACTCTAAGCCATTATATATATATGTGTGTGTGTGTGTGTGTGTATGACCTACTTATGAATTGCTAAATTAAAATGCCTGTTCTCAAATCATAGGGAGGAGAAAAGCATAGTTTAGGACCTGTTCTTGCCCAAAATATTTAACCTAAATTTAAACCATGCCTTGAAATTTTACTTTGGTTAACCCCAATCTTCCCACTTATTTGAACATAGAACCTTTTTTTCAGTGCATAACATCTACTAATTTCCTAAGAATTGCATTTTCCTTGGAAACTCCTTTGGGAATTGCTGCTTTATCTAGCTAAATCACTCTGAGGTAAGGCTCTCTTAAGTCACATGCATGTTCTAAGAACCCTGAATAATTAAAAAACTCACAGGGGCGCCTGGGTGGCGCAGTCGGTTAAGCGTCCGACTTCAGCCAGGTCACGATCTCGCGGTCCGTGAGTTCGAGCCCCGCGTCAGGCTCTGGGCCGATGGCTCGGAGCCTGGAGCCTGTTTCCGATTCTGTGTCTCCCTCTCTCTCTGCCCCTCCCCCGTTCATGCTCTGTCTCTCTCTGTCCCAAAAATAAATAAAAAACGTTGAAAAAAAAAAACAAAAACAAAAAAAAAAACTCACATACTCCAATAATAAAATAATAAGAGTAAATAAATAATAAATAATTCACAATTTTATTTGCAACTTAAAAGCCTCTCGCTTTCTCTGTCTTTTGCATCCGTAAATAAGTACATGTGGACTCTTTAAGTTAGCATGTTTTCATTTCTAAATCGAACTCTGATTTTTTTAGTGTTTATTTATTTTTGAGAGGGAGGGAGAGTGAGAGAAAATGTGAGTGGGGGAGGAGCAGAGAGAGGGGGAGACAGAGGATCCAAAGCAGGCTTTACACTGACAGCAGAAAGCCCAATGTAGGGCTCGAATTCACAAACCGTGAGATTATGACCTGAGCCAAAGTCTGATACTTAACCTACTGAGCCACCAAGTTGCCCCTAAATCAAACTCTTTCTACAATACAAAATTGCCACTACGAAATTTCCCTCAAGTGGAGTTAAATTTTACTTATTCAAATCTATTTCCTTTTGAAACCTACAACGGAAGAGATTTCAAATTCATAAGTTGTCAAACCACACCTAGTTTTTTTCACTTTCAAAATGTCCCTGAGATATTTCTTTTTTTCTTTTAAGTTTTTATTATTTATTTTTTTGAGAGTGAGTGAGAGTGCACGGTGGGGGAGGGGCAGAAAGAGAGAGAGAAAGAGAGAGAGGGAGAGGGAGAGGGAGAGGGAGAGGGAGAGGGAGAGAGAGAGAGAGAGAGAGAGAGAGAATCCCAACCAGGCTTCTTGCTGTCAGCACAGAGCCCAACATGGGGCTCGATCTCATAAACCATGAGATCGTGACATGAGCCAAAATCAAGAGTCAGCCACTTAAACAACTGAGCCACCAAGGTGTCCTTGCCCTGAGATATTTCAAAGGCTCCTCAAACCCTCTCCAATGACTCCTCAAAATAAGTTAGTGGTTTCACAGTAACAAAACACAAACCAAACCAAAACCAAACAAAACAAAACCTGAAATCAAAACTCTCTGACAGTCTTTCAGGTAGTTCCTAAGGGCTTCTAACAATTTACCTCAAAGTCCTCCAGATTCCCATCTTTCTGCACCAGACGTGGTCCCATTCTTATCAATGATCTTTTGAGTACTTGAACAACTAGATCCCTAGACAGATTCACCTTACCACAAATTCTATCTACTCCACAGCCAAAAGTTTAAAAGCAAGCTTTCAACTAATATCTGCAGTTCATTTAAGAAAAAAACGTGTCCCATTCCATTTAAGAGCCTCCACACTTAAAAAGTCTTTGGAAGTACACTTAAAAGAAGACAAAAATTGCTAACACAGAAATCTGAGCTAGAAGTCACTGCTATAAGGAAACAATAAAATTTGATGTATCCCTTGCATCTAGGAGGCAATTTACAATGTTCAAAAGCCTTTCATACACATTCTGTCATTTGACCCTCAAAACCCTGGAGAGATGTCTGTTTTCCATCATGATAGCATATATCTAACATGGCTCAACTTGAAAGCCGACAACTTGTCAACCTTCAATTATCCTTACCACAGAGAGAATAACGGCATATGCAATCTGACTCAGCTGAACCACAGAGAGGCCATCACCTCCAGCTTCTCAAAGGGGACACTCAGGCCAAATCCTACCGTGGGAGTTCCCCCATGATTTTGTTTGGTGCTACTTGCAGACAGCTAACTGTCCACAGGCATTTAGGTTGTCACACAACCCATGCTCCAGGCCTTGCCTTTACTCCACAGGAGAGCAGACTCTCCTTTGAACTGACTGCACCTGCCTAGGATTGTCCAGGGAGGTTTCTACAGCATCAGCCCACCAACCTCCCCATTTTTACCCATGTCAGTGTTTCCACATGAAAGAAGAACAATGTTTAACTGTGCACAACACATGAGAGGGCAGACAAAAAACCTCTGGAATAAAAATGTCCTGGGTTTGGACCCTGGATCCTCCTGTCTTGGCCATGTGCATTCCTTACCCTCAGATCCCTTACATGTATATGGAGCACTCAACCTCCTAAGCCTGTTGAGAAGTGGAGGAGAGAGAAGCTCCCCACAGTAACTGGGTTCTCCACCTGCCTCCCTTTTCTCCCCAGAAAGGGAAACAAGCAATTTAAAAAGCTGACTCAGGCAAGACAGGACTCCAACCATCAAGAAGCTATAACCCATAGGCCAAGTAAGCAGGCCAACAACTTAATAATAAAAGGCAAAAAGAAAAAAAACAAAACATTGTAATTGTTCAAGTAATGTGCTGGGGACTAAACAGAAGCAACCATGTAAATGCAGAAGGGGGAGATCAGAAAAATATTAACAAGGAAGCAGTATTTACTTGAGCTAGTTCTCGAAGGACAATGAAAATGTAGTGGGGGGAGGGGGGGAAAACAGCCTCCCCAGAGGCAAAATTTATAGAAAGGATATGACAGTTATGGAATGGGCCCCTAGCTGAAGTGTCATATGCAGAGACACAGAGAAGACAACTGGGTCTGGAAAGGAAAGTTATGAGCCAGATCATGGAGAATCTTGAAAGCTATGAATAAAAAGGGAACAACCATGTCTCTCACCTGACCTTGAATGGGTTATGCCTTCAGCTACAAGTAACAAAGATTACATAACTACAAGTGGCACGAAAACATGGTCTCAAAACTTTTTGGATCATGCAGCCCTAAAAGTAAAAAAAATTTAACCATGTACCCCCAACATGTTATAAGTTGCATGTAATTTATGCATAATTAAAACACTAGACTTATGAATTACAGGTGTATGTAGTATGTACATTATAAAACATCTATTAAAAACTTTTTAAAGGATGAGAATGATTCAAATAGCATTTGCAAGTTTATTTTTATTAATACAAATTCATATACAATTTTTGTACCAATTTACTAATCTGAGTTAAAAGTCATTTCCAGGACGCTTGAGTGGCTCAGTCAGTTAAGCATTGGACTCTTGATTTTGGCTCAGGTCATGATCTCACCATGAGTTCAAGCCCAGCATCAGAGCCTGCTTGGGACTCTTTCTTCTTCCCTCCTTCTCTCTACCTCTGCCCCTTCACCACTCCATCTGCCTCTCTCTCAAAAATATAAATAAGTAAACTTTAAAAGTCATTTCTTAATCTCACAATAAGACATTTTCTTGTTCCTATAGCCTCAGATCATTATCATTAAACTTTCTTTGCAAGAATCTTTTTAAGCCACTTGCCCATTCTGTGGGAGTAGATTTACTTAAAAATAGATAATATAATCCATAAACCCATTTACACAGATAAAGTACATCAAAGGCAAGAATGAGAGTACCACTGGCAATTCCACCAGGTTGTAAAATGCCAACTCATCCCTCATGTAACCTAAGAAACAGGAGACTTTCAGATATGGCAAACAGTGTCAATCCATCTATTAAATATTAGTAAAGCTTTTTCTTTTCTGGATAAAGTTCTAATATTTTCTTCCTTTCCATACGGGATGATCTAGCACACTCTACTTGGAGATAACTGCCTCAAACAATAACAATAATAAAAAATAATGCTCACATAAGAAGTTCTGAGTCACAGTGGTTTTAGGGTTAGTAAATTCAGCAGCTGAAAAAGGTCACTGTGTTCTTAGGCACCATCTATCCTTGAACTCTGTGATCCTCACAGTATCAACCTGTTCTATTTTGCTGACCACCTTTGGTTCCTAATATGGTGGTACCCAAAAGGTGTCACATAAGTATTTATTAACCAGTCACTGGCAACAGGTATATTACTAAAGTTGACTTAAATCAAGATTCACTCCCTCAGGCAAAGGACACACCCAACTTACCTTGAAGTGAATGGCCAATGGAAAATTAATCAAAAGCAAGATTATGATACCAAGTAATGTGGAAATTATTATAGCAGTGGCCCTCATAAAGAATCATGTAACCACCAGGGCATGAGTGAGCCTAGGCCCAGGCGGAAAAACCACCCAGCTGAGCCCAGCTCCAACTTCTGAATCCAAACCAACTAAACAGTAGTTGGTTTAAACCATAGGAAGGAAAGGAGACCAGGATGGGGAGTGCTGTGGTTTAGCCATCCCTGGTATAACAATCTGCATGCAGGATAATGGGGGAAGAAAAAACTATACTGTTTCATTGCCACAGATTTTTTTAAATTCAAACATCTAGTTCAGTGTAAGCAAGCACTCAATAAACATTAATAATTGACGTTACTCACCCCCAAGTAATTTAGAATAAAGCATGGCAAAGAGAGGGGAGTATAATGGGATACATGATAATAATAACCAATTCCCGACTTTTTTGCAGTAATTCACTATCCTGTTACACAAGTGCCTGTATATGCAGCAATTCAAATCTCCACAGAATGTGGAAAAGTCTCAGACTGTGGAGTGTATATCACAGGAGCATTAAAAATGTTCTTACCCTCTGACACATTGGTATGTTGTTATGACCAGCAATACCACTTTTGGAAACATATCCTACATTAAACAGCTAGCTCTTTTTGTTTAGCCGGTTCCCTCCCTCTTCCATTAACAATAACCTCCTTCTTTGTGGGACACTTTGTCTCCCCACAGTCCCATCTTGTGGGTCTAAATGGAGACTGCCGACCGTAACTCTCCTTTGGCTGGCATCAGGCCAATCTGAGTTCTCTCCAGGGTTTTCCCAAATTGGAACTAAGAGCAAAGAGTCAGTTTCTTCATGATGGGAGGTTCTGAAGCTACCAGCAGCCAGGTGCCCCTATGTGGGGCAGTGTGCTGGACCCTATAATTTAATGAGTAAATCAGATCTGAGCCAAAGGGCTCTTAATGCCTAAGAGGTATTTCTTTTCAACACACCTAAACGTCCAAATGGACTGGCTAAATAAATTATGGTAATGTAGGTAATGGATTTACCAAATAGCCATTAAAACAGTGCCAAAGAATTTACTGATATGACAGGGGGGAAAAAAAGCACATTATACAAGTATATACTGTACTCTAAACTGTGCAGATATATGCACCCTTGTATGTCAAATCTTTTTCACATCTCTTCAAAAGCACATGTAATAAAGGACCCTGTTTGCATGAGTAGGTATGCATGAAAAGAATATAACCAAGTGTTTCTTAGAGACTGCCCTACCCCCACCTGGACTTACAGAGGTAATAAGCCACTGTTCATGATAGGTAAGTAACCCTCAGTGTGCTGGGGTGGGGCAGGAAAGGTGGTGAGTCACTGTGGCTCTGGGCTATACAACTGAACATACTGGGTTCACATGTACATACAACTGTGGCCAGAAGATTTTTACTAATGAATTCCTTCACAGTAGTGGCAAATATCTGTACTAAAATCCAGGGACCATGCCATCCTTCTACAACAATCTTTTAGTCCTTGACATTCTTGCCTATGGGACTCTGCAGAATATTCTTCTTGATTACACACACCTGCCAGAGCCCTTAAAGACAACGTCTACTGTAGAAGAGCAAACCCCATCAATACCGCAGCCTAGCCAAACCAGAACCCCTTTCACTCTCCACAAGATAATATTTCCTGATAGCCTTCTTTATCAAAAGTCTTCCCCTATCATTCAAAACCCAGTCTCCTGATAATAAAAAACCAGAAGCTGTTCTTCTGCTTTGCTACTCCTGTCCCCTTCTAGTACACTGATAACAAAGTCTCCCAACTTCACTAGCAAATACGGGTTCATAATGCTCTCTCTGCTCACACACACAGAAATGGCAGCCTTTACAGTCAGGCAATCGATACTTCTTGGTACACACTCTTTTTTGAGGTTTAAACCCCACTGCTTAACTTTCTGAAGAGGCAGTCTTCGGAGAGTAAGTTTAAAAAGCTAAAGATGGACAGGCTGCTCAGACATAAAAGAGCCTATAGCTTAGCACATAATTTTATTTTAGAAACTTTTAAAGAAAATCCATACCAGCTTCCAGATGAGTGTCAAGTTGCACTCAGTGCTCTTAAACAGGCAAGCAAGACACAGCACAAACATTTAGAGTCACGGTGAAAACGGGTCACCTGCATCCTACTACTTACTTACTTCTTTACCATTAAACCAACAGCATAAGGGAAGAATTTATGTAGCACAAAAAGAGCTGCAAAATTAGACTTATCCAGACATCAGTAGAAAGAGCCCAAAAACGATGACACCAAAAAAGGGACATTTATATCCAGGCTATATTATTCCGCTGAGAGATACCAAGATGAAAAGCAAATGATACGTTCATTTCTTATTTTAAAAAAAGACATACAGATTTGAGGATTGACTTCCTTAAGAATGCTGTCTGGGTTACTAGTCTGGATTATAAATCACACTAGACCCTGAAGCCTACTTAATAAAAGAAAAGTTGAAAATAAACAAATGATTAATTTGAGGTATGTGAATTTCTGAAACTCTCTTGGGGAGAAAGTTTTATTACCATTATTACTGGTCTGTTTTTAATCTCTGACATCAAAGCATAGATGTTAACCCTGGAGTTCTGAAACCAGAATAACCTATAAATGAAATACTGTGAGAAACTGCCACATATTAACAATTAGTCTGTTTGTCAAGTTTTGGCCAATTCTCAGGTGTCTCCCTAAACAAAAGGGGTGGAGAGGAGGGGGAGAATCCGAGAACCTAGGTTCAAGTTCAACTCCACCGTTTGTAGATGACATCTAGCAAACTGATCTAACTTGCTCAGCCTCAATTTCCTAACTTGAGAATTAAGGGTTAAAATTATTTAAGTAAAGCCCTTTGTAAATCCCAAAACACTGTGCTAATATTACAGCACAGGTTCCAGAATGCCTATATTTCTCAAACTCTTGGAAAACTTTAGGGCTGAAAGATAATCCCATTTTAGAGATGATAATGATGAGAAAATCAAGACCCAGGAAGGTGTTAGAGCCTTGTACAAAAACACTTTTGTAAACTGGTTGGGAGGAGGTTCTAATTTTCCTCCACTGAAAAACACATTTAAAAGACAATCAAACAGGGGTGCCTGGGTGGCTCAGTCAGTTAAATGTCCAACTCTTGATAGCAGCTCAGTCATGGTCTCCCAGTTCATGAGTTCAAGCCCTGCATCAGGTTCCGACTGACAGTGCGGAGCCTGCTTAGGATTCTCTCTCCTCTCTCTCTGCTCCTCTCTTTCTCAAAATAAATAAGCTTAAATATTTTTTTAACAAAATCTCTCCCCAGCAACACACACACACACACACACACACACACACACACACACACATCCTCTGCTTCATTTTGTCTTTGTAAACTTTACGCCTATAACAAGTTAAACTAAACTTTCCATCAGAAAGATAAAAATAAAGCCATTTCTCTTACTGTGAGGCTCACAGACAACTTTCACCCCAACCTAGACAAAACCTTTACACTTGGGTTAGAAATGGCTAGAAGAAACATTGACATAACATTATAACCTCCAGCTAAGCTGACAGGCATCATTATAATATGGATTATAGGGGCGCCTGGGTGGCTCAGTTGGTTAAGCGTCCGACTTCGGCTCAGGTCATGATCTCGCGGTCGGTGAGTTCGAGCCCCGCGTCAGGCTCTGGGCTGATGGCTCAGAGCCTGGAGCCTGCTTCCGATTCTGTGTCTCCCTCTCTCTCTGACCCTCCCCGTTCATGCTCTATCTCTCTCTGTCTCAAAAATAAATAAACTTAAAAAAAAAAAATTATAATATGGATTATAGTTATACCAGGCCAGAGATACTGGTTTTAATGTTCCCTGGGAGATAAAGAATTAATCAGCAACTCTGAAGGGGCTGTTGCCTAAAAAAGGACAATTTAATGGAGACAATTTCATTGTCTTTAAAATTGTGCCCTCAATCACCCAGTATCAAAAACCCACTATGGCACCAAATAAATTGAGTGTGGTGAAAGAGACAAAATGTTCTTTTTTCTACAGGCTCTTATGGGAAGCAGAAAAGGGCTGACTATGAATCAGTTATGCTTTAGTTCCACGATGGACATAAATTATGATGATTTGGGCGTTCTGGTGGTTAAACCAGGAAAGCAGGAAAAACAGTGCTTCCAAGTCCCAGCAAAAGTTAACTTTGTGGCATCACAGCTGAAAGCCAGGGTCATGAAAAAGTAACCTTACATTTATTTCTGGACTTTCCTGCCCCACTAAAATGGATGACACTATTTCCCATCCCTTATTGTCAAATCACAACATTCCGGAAGCCTGGACCAAGTTCACTTGGCAGGTAACAGGAGCAAGGCTAGGAGGAAGTCCTGAAGGATGTCAGATACCACATTTCCTTTACTGCTGCATACTTTTCATCTCAGTACCACCAGGATATATTTACCATGAGTTCTGACTAACACCCACCAAACATTCTGGCTGACAAACTCTGCAGAAGCTGGCATTGTCTCAGGAAGGTCCCTCCTGAGATCCTTAAGTAGATTAGATGAGTAAAACATTCAGACTACTACTATAATGACCATCTCTCAGTCACTCATAAATTCTCTCATTCCCAGCAATCAAGAAGCAGCTGTTAAAATCCAGAAATCTTCCTAGTAGCAGATCTAAAATACCTCCAAGCTGGCCAGTGGAGCTTCACAACTGCTGCTTCTCCTTCCCCTCCCCCATCCGGGAGTGCCAGCCTGGCAGGAATAAAGATGACCCAGGAAGGAAAAAACAAACAAACAAACAAACAAACAGCCAGAGTAACGGATCTGGTGAAAGCAGAGATGCAGACTCCCCTCATTTTCACTACAGAGAAATACTAACTTTCTGTACCAACTAACCAGGTTTCCCCTTTCCTCTCCCATCCCCACCCCCTCCAAACACATCAACTTCTGTAGTCTGGTGGTCTGGTATTTCCAGAGTTAGTGAACTCAGCAGTCCTAAACCCTTTCTCAAAGATTCTGAACAAGGCACTTCCTTTCCGTGCCAGAGTTCGAGGCCCATCCACGGTTACATTCAGCTTGCCTTTACCTTGCAACCTGCCCAGACGGCGCTGCTCCTAGGGTCAAGTTCAAGATGAAGGTGCCCTTCCACCTCCCCTAGTTGACTCTAGCGGGGACAGCGCGACCGTTACGAGTCACCGGAGGCACAATGATCTAGGGCTGTCAAGAGTGGGCTGGAGGGGAAGACTGTGGCCGAGCCCAGCGTCCTCTCAACTCCTGGCCACGGCGCGGTATTTCTACCCGGGCACCGCCGCATTTCTTCCCCGAGCCTTACACAATAAGTCAAGTAAGTTTTGAGACTGCCGATCCTTAGACCTTTCTGTCTGCAAATACGCCACACAATGCCGAGGGCTTCCTTCCTCGCCAGCCGTTCCGGAAAGCTGCCGCGCCAAAGCGGGGAGCCCCCCAAACTCCCAGCGCTGAGCGCCCGCACCCCCAAAGTCTTCCAGTAAGACGCGAGCCTTGCCGTAAGTCCCCCCAAAAGTGACCACTCTCCACTATCCAAGAACCGGGGGATTCACAATCCTGATACAATCATCGTCTTTTTCAGCTCCCCCTCAATGTCTAATCTTACCCTCCCCCCCCCCCCCCACACACACACAAAAAAGAACGTAGATATGCTAATCGCGGTGTTTTGGAAAGGAAGCAATGGACTTTTAGCCCAGACTGGGGCAATACCACAGCACCCCCCCCCACACACACACACACACACACTCCGCTCTCCGGCTTAAGTTCACCCGGCAACTTCGCGACTCGCGCTCCCCTACACTCCGGGGGGCGCCCTGGACCCCGAGGTGCCAGGCGCGCTTCTCCTCCGCCTCCCCTGCCCCAGGTACCAGGCGCAGCCCAAGCCCTTGCCAAGCCCGCGGGCTACAGAGGAGGCGGGAAAGGGGGCGAGGAGGCGCGCCGGGCGGGGGTGGTCCCGAAACTAGCGTGCTGCCGCGCGTTCCCGCTTGCCCCCGCACCTCAGTCCTGCTGGGGACTACTCGGTCCGGCACGGAGGGGACCGCGAAGGGAAGGCGCCGACTTTCCCGAGCCGGCAGGACCAAGGCCCGGGGCGCCCAACATGTCCAAGCCTATCCCCGGAAAGCTCCCGGGTGTGCCCAGCCAGAGAGGGGGTGGGGAAGAGAGGCTCCAGAAACTTTCCCACATGCTTTTCAACTCTCCCCATCTCCCTCTCCTCCTCCGCGGGACCCTCTTCTCCCCTCAGCACCGCAGCAGCTGGCGGTGCCCGGGACGCATGGAGTCCGGCGGCGGCGCCAGGGCGGCGGGAGTTACCTGCCGGGAAAGTTTCCAGCTCCTCGGCGCGGTTCCCTACCCCAGGGCCGGGCCTCGGGGCGCGGCCAGCTCGGCGGTCCGCGGTTGCCTCTCCTCCGGCTCCCGACGCGGCCAATGCTCCCGCAGCTGCCACAGCGAAGGCTGCGTTCTGGCCCGTCCCCCCGCCTCGCGCGGCCCACACCCGGGCCTCATTGGCAGCGCGAATCCCCGCCCTTGCGCGTGTTCCCGAAGGCACCTTCCTCTCGCGCGCCCGCCCGGGCCGCGCCTCCCGCGCCCCTCCCCGCCCCGGGCTGCGGCGGCTCCCGGGACCCGCTGGGGCGCAGCGCGCGAACTTTCCGCCGGGCGCGGGCGCAGCGCCTTCCGCCCCACCTCTCCGGGTCCGGTCTCCAGCGCCCCGCCAGGGGGCTAGTCTCCTGAGGCTGCGCCTAGGGGCCCTCTGGGACTGGATCAAGATGAGTAGTCGTTTTCAACTTCTTTAAAATCAGTGACAAGGCGTCCCCCTCCTTGCTGCGTTTTGAAAACAGTCGAAGACGACATATGGGAGCAATTAACTAAGTGAAGTTTTGGTGGATGCTTCACGGTGACTTTTGTGGCTTTCTTGAATTCTCTCTGCCTCACTTAATACACACACTCAAACACTCGCTTTTTGGGGCAAGAATGAGCTAGGGAAGATGGAAGGTGTAAAGAGCATATCCCCTGCTGTCTTTTTCTTTCCCAAAAGCGAACTAGGGACGTTCAGGGACTGGTGATTGCCCGGGGGTCTCCAGGGCCCGGTGTCGTCAGCCTCCTCCTACCGCTGCTGCAGCCGCCTCCTACCGCTGCTATATCCAAGGAGGGCCAACATCATGTTTCTGTCGGTGGGAGGAGGGAGGTCGGGAAGGAGGAGAAACAAAGATGTTATTATTGTTTCGGTTGGTAGCAGTAAATTAAATTCCCGAGTTCCCAAAATGTTTTGTTATTTCCCAGCAGAGTGAAAGCCAGGATAGGGCCTACGGATTCTGGGGTCCTGGGTTCAGCCAGCACCCCGCAGGAATCTGAGGCAGTCAATTCAAGCCAGGCGCGCGGGGGGGGAGGGGGGGGCACATCTCAGCCCACTCCACACCCCAAGCCCTTTGGACCAGCCTTGGTCACAGAAAGATCAACTAGGACTGCTGCTGCCTTGTGTGTCCTGCGGAAACTGCACAAGTCACCCCAACTGTGTGTCTGGAGCTGTGAATACAGAAGTTGCTATAAATGGATTTATTGGCAACCCCTAACCTTGCTGTGGCAAACCGGCCTTTAAAGACAACTGTGTTTTAAGCAAGTTCCCCATAAAAATTTCAACCTCATGCAGAGCTTCCCAATATAAAGATACCTCTAGAGATGGGTGTCCATATTTAGAGTTCTTATGAACAGGGACAGGAAGCAAAATGCCAGACAATTTTCCTACATAAATAAAAGACAACTGAAATTGGCTGGATTTTTCACCCTAACTTTCAAAGGCCTGATTATTACTGTCCTGATATTTGAGCAGTAAACATATCAGCAGCCTTGAGGTCTTCCTCAAAGAAATCAGGATCTGAATATTTACAATAAAATGTTAACTTATTAAATCAGAAATTTATTGACTTATTTCTTCACTCTGAAATGTCTCATCGCTGAAAAATACAGTAATATGCTTTATTTAATTTCTCTTGAAATGAAATGCATAAAAGTTACCAATCTTTCAACAACAGATGAAAAGGCAGACAGCCACCTTAGAAATAAGACTGACACAAAAGAAAAAAACTCCATAGTAGTTTAACTAATCTGAAATACTGAGATATAAAAGAAGCAATCCTAGGGAAACACACTGGTACAGTTCCCTGCCTCAGACAATGGGTGAAATGTATAATGGATGAAATTTACAATTTGTATCAGGTTCTTCTGTCTTTGGCTCTTTTAAGCTATATTCTCCAAGTTTTTGATGAAATTGCTTAATTAAATTGGGCTTTAAAGACAATGAAATTTATTTTCCCCCCTCTATCCCCAAAGCTCCCTAAGTAGCAACTAGAAAATCACATAAAGTAAATATGTTAATTATCAGCATCATCTTTAAATTATTTTCAGTTGAAAAATTTTCGTCTCTATAGTTTCAGAAGTCACAGTCACTAAAGAAGTAACTTCATCACTGCCTAGTTAGGAGTGTTTAACATTCTAAACAGGCATACAGCTAGCAATCTGAGATTTGTACACAGAAGGGCCCTGTCTCCCCTTCTTCCTGTAGTGTTTATATAATCCAAACTACATATGTTATTATGCACAATCTGATCTCCAGCTTTGAACAGCTAACATTACATACAGTATGTCATACGAAGAACATCAAAGCTGTCTTAAGCTGTGAGTGAAAATGGTACATTTTCTAGAAGACGAGCCCCCAAACACATAGTAATCACAATTCATGGGAGGGGATGAAGGGGGGGGCATTAAGTCTATAAGAGAAAGACTTAAACATTTTCTAAGAATCTAAAAAGGTGAAGTATTAGTTGAAACACACGTTCAAAAAATGAATTTCGATGCTTTTTAAATCTCTGCCTTTCCCTTAAAAAAATAAAAGATATTTTTAGTTGTTAGGTGATTGCTTTTATTTTTAGGGGTGGGGGGTGAGCAAGAATCACCTCTTGCTTTCCTTATGGTATTTCTGCTCATCCCATTGAATTTTAAAAGCTCACTCACTACATTTCTATGGATTCCAGCTGAAAAAATAATTAAAAGACAAATATAGATCACTTATGTTTGAACATATTCACCAAACATACATACAATATATTGGATTCCGTTTTAAAATTTTCTGTCAGTTTGCCAGCAATGTAGCTTTTCTCAGCAGAGTGAAAGAAAACAGCAAATAATAAACTGGCTATTTTAATGTACAATTTACTGCCCAGGGCAATAGGCTGAGGAAGGCGTGAGAAAAGAATGTGTCTCATGAGTGTTAGTATGCTTTTTTCCCCTTGCTCAGATTCTTAAGTACTTCTATTTTAAATCAAGCCTAAGTTAGGATCAGAGCCAGTGTTTATTATGGTATGCCTAGTATAGAATACATAGTGAGAAGTGAAATGTTTAAAACAGTGTAGTAATTAAATACAAAAACTGAGAAGGGACCAAAAAAAAAAAAAATTAAGGCCAGGTAGGAAATCCAGACTCGAAATAATTCAGCCCACAAACGCTTTTTCGCCTATCTTGGAGTGTCTTTTCAAGTTTACATAATTCATTCTCCTTTGGTCCATTCATTCTTCCTTTCCCTTTTAACATTTTCGGAGGAAAAGCATTTTTAAGGGCATGGGGAATACTGAAATAAATTGGGTTATAGTTAGAAATCCGCTGGGAAAAGCAATTAAATTACATACCCTACACAGTTCCTGGGTATGTAACAATTCATGGTCACACACTTGTATCAACACCATGGTCAGAGGTAGGCTAACAGCAGACATTCATCCTAGGATGTCAAAAACTGCAGTTGTATACAGTTAGCCAGGCAGTCAAAGTCAAAGTCATCTAATGGAACATATAACCCCCTCTGTAGATCTAGCACATGCCCTGCCAATATTGTAAAAGCTCATCCAATAGGGGCGAAGCAGTGAATTATTTAAACTGATAAGGAATCCACAGAGGGAAGAAAATAGGGAAATAGATTCAGGGGGTCACATTTCCCTATAATAATAATGGAGTAACTAAAATCCTGGGAGAATTTTTTTTAAGATGGTACGCCATCTGATTAACATTTTAAACATAGGTTTAGTTCAGTCTTCTGATGGTGAAATGGTCTATAGGGGGAAATAGAAATTTTCCATGTTTAGGAAGGCTGAGGTAATGCAATCAGGTAGTAATCCCTCCAATAAATGTTGTTGAGTCTGGTTAAGATGGCTTAAAAAGAAATGTGCTGTTAACTTTAAGTATAACAAATGCATTTTAATATTCTCTACCTTGGAGGGGCGCCTGGGTGGCTCACTCACTTAAGCGTCCGACTTCAACTCAGGTCATGATCTCAAAGTTCATGGGTTCAAGCCCCGCGTGGGGGTCCTGTGCTAACAGTCAGAGCTTAGAGCCGGCTTTGGATCTGTATCCCTCTCTCTCTCTCTCAAAAATAAATAAACATTAAATAATTTTTTTTTTTTTAAATATTCTCCACCTTGGGAGTGGTACTTTCCCTCTTCTCAGCAAGTTGTATAAAAGGCACTGACATTAGAGTTATAAAATCTAGATCCCAGTGCTGACTTTGGCAGTTACTGTTTGTGATTCCTGGCAATTCGTTTAGTCCTTTTAAGTCTCTGGCCTCTCATCTATGAAATAAGGAGGATAGAATCTGTGCCTCACAGGTTTGTGGTGAAGATTAAACGAAATATGGTAAAAAGCACTTAATGAATTAGAAAATGCTCTACAGAAAGTAACTTTTATTTAGTAGACAATAAGCTATGCTTTTGACTGCCCCCCCCCCCATTACCTGGGACCGCTTTGGTTGGAATAACAACCTAAAGTCTGATCAGAGAAGTCCAGAATGCCCACATTTGCCAAATGTGAAGAAAGAGTGCCTTAACTATGATTTAGTAGCAGATAATAACTCCAATTAAGCTCTCAGAGGCTCATCTGGGGGTAAATTGACAATTCTTTTCTCAAACAGAAGCAGTCAGGAGCCATCTACAGAGTTACATTTTTCTCCTGTGTTAGTATTAAAGAGGGAAAATTGCAGTATATATACAATATGAGTACCTCACTTTATGCAAAAATATATGGAAATTATTTTTTGAATTGTTTTAATGTTTATTTAGTTTTGAGAGAGAGAGAGACAGACAGAGCACAAGCGGGGGAGGGGCAGAGAGAGAGGGAGACACAGGATCCGAATCAGGCTACAGGCTCTGAGCTGTCAGCACAGAGCCCAATGCAGGGCGCAAACCCACAAACTGTAAGATCATGACCCGAGCTGAAGTCTGACACTTAACTGACTGAGCCGCCCAGGTGCCCCTGGAAATTCTTAATTACACAATGTATTGATTTAAAGGAAATGTTTCCTTCAAAAAAATTCTTGCTCAGATTCTTCGCAATTACCATTACAATCTTACTTACATCATTAATTACTGAACATCCTTTCAATTCTATGAAAGAGTACTGATCAACACTAATGAAATTATGAGCTCGAACCCATATAAATATTTTCTGTAAGACCAAGCACTAGTCAAAACTCCCTTGCAGGTGCATATTTATTTGAAGAAATATAAATCAGGAAATAGCACCTACCAAAAGATGTGGTTTAAGCTGGGGAAGGGGAGGGGGCATAAATATGGAGAGATTAGCCAAAATGGAAAGTTTGGTTTTATTTAAAAATCAGTTTGCTGTTTTCCCTTTGATGATCAGACAACCTACTCCAGAAACAGATGAGGAATATTGATGATGATGATGATGATTAGGATGATTAGGATGATGATGATGTTGACAATCAACTTTCTAGAACTGAGAGAGGTTTCTCCCCTAAGAGACAATACAGAATAGGCGGACTCGCCTTCCAAGACAAAATGTGCTTAAAGCAGGATTCCTGCATTTAGGAAACTTTTTTAAGCTAGTCTTGGGATTTTAATACAATAATTAGAAGCTCTATCTAAAACAGTCTATTAAAGATCTGAACATTTTAGATTTGGGGCAGAAATGTTTAAATATAAACTTTTGCTCTATCTTCCGTGTGTGTCATGTCTAAATGTTTCAGTGGCTGTGACGCGAGTCATGTCTGCCTAAGAGAAAATAGGGCACAATGTAATTATCACAAGAAATTAAACCACTGGGCTTCATTAGAGAAGTCACCTCTTACCTAGAGCATTTGCTCTAAAAACCAGCTACTTAGTAAAGATTGATTTGACTACCTAGTGAGCTGTAGCTAAAGCCTTGCTACCTTTCAGTGGATTCAAAGCTCTTACTAAGCCTCTTTTTGCTTTTACAGCTCATCTGTTGCCTCTCTTCAAGGTTTTCAGTGCCTTTGAAAAGACCTCCTGAAGGGAGAGAGATTACTGATACAATTACAATAGAAACAGGTTAAAACAAGACATCAGCAACCCAAAATAAGACCACAATCACTGAGGGTTAAAATTAGATGGTGTCCTCATCAGCTCTCCATCTTCTTTCTAATTCTTCATGCCCTCATCCTACCCCTAAGGGCCAATCAAAATGCTAGACGCCTAGGGGCACCTGGGTGGCTCAGTCGGTTGAGCGTCCGACTTCAGCTCAGGTCACTATCTTGCGGTCCGTGAGTTCGAGCCCCGCGTCGGGCTCTGCGCTGATTGTTCCGAGCCTGGAGCCTGCTTCCGATTCTGTGTCTCCCTCTCTCTCTGCCCCTCCCCCGTTCATGCTCTGTCTATCTCTGTCTCAAAAATAAACGTAAAAAAAAAAAAAATGCTAGACGCCTAAATCTTATTGACAAAGAATTGGTACCTGCAATGGGGGAAAAATATTTCTAATATTTATCTGGAAAGCTATATTTAACTTACCATTCAAGATGAGGTGGCATGTGGAGAAACTGAATCACTCATACATGACTGATGGAAATATAAAATGAAATAGCCACTCTAGAAAACTGTTGGGCAATTTCTTTAAAAAAAAATAAAATAAACATGCAAATACCATATGAACCAATAATTGCACTCCTGGATATTTATCTCAGATTAATGAAAACTTGTGTGTACACAAAAACCTATACACAAATGTTCATAGCAGCTTTCTTTGTAATAGCCAAAAATGGAAATAATTCAGATGTCCTTCAACAGAGGGATGGTCAAACTGTGAAACGTCCATAGAATACTAGTCAGCAATAAAAAAGAATGAACTATTATTGATGCACACAACTTGGATGAACTTGCAGAAAATTATACTGAATAAAAGAAGCCGATTCTAAAAGGTTACAGAATGAAAGATCCATTTATATGACATTCTTGAAATAACAAAATTATAAAAATGGAGGGCAGGTTAGTGGTTGCCAGGAGACAGGATGGTGTGAAGGGCAGGGAACTATAAAAAAAAAAAAAATCAGAAGAGATCCTTGTAGATGGAAATGTTCTATTTCTTGACTGTCTCAACATCAATATATATCTTTGTGGCAGTACACGATATAGCTTTGCAAGATACTACTATTTGGGATAAACTGGGTAAAGATACAGGAGAGTTCTGCATCATTTCTTACAACTGCATATGTTATTAACAATGATCTCAAAAGAAAAAGTTTAATTTTTAAGAAATTAGATGGGAAAAAATACTCAGGAGGTTGAAAACCAATACTCGTAAACAATAGCCATTAAAAAAAGGTCCTGTGTATCATCAGTTAGAATGACAAATGTATCAAAAACAAAGAATGGTTCCAGATGTTGATTGAAACATAACCTCCAGAGGCCCTTGAAAAGAGCAATAATGCCTGTAACCAAATGGCAGAGTGGCTTAAAAGCTGATAGCTTTTTCTGCTGGAATGTGAGCTCCAAAAGGACAAGGAACATGTTGCATGATTGAGTGAATATAAATTCTGCATTTTTCCAAGTTGTCTAATGCTGTGTGAAGAACCACCCCAAACTCAGTGTCTTTGTACAATAATGATCTATGGTCTGACTGAGTTCAACCAGGCAGTTCTCAGGATCCCTCATGCAGTTGCAGTCAGAATATAGCTCAGTGAGTTCTGGTGCTTGGACTGGGAAGACCCAGAAGAGCTAGGGCTCCTTAGGCATCTATCTGTCTCTGTGGTTTCTTCACATGGTGGCCCCAGCATAGCCAAACCTCTTAACATGGCAGGGAGCTCACAGAGCAAGTTCCCAAGAGCAACAGCAGAAGCTGCATGGCCTTTTCTAAGACTCAGAAGTCACACAACCTTTAATGCTCTTGTTCAGAGTTGCCATGGTATAAGAAAAAGGCCTTAGGGGACTCCTGGGTGTCTCAGTCCGTTAAGTGTCCAACTCTTGACTTTGGCTCAGGTCATGATTCCACGGTTCGTGGGGTGGAACCCTGGGTCAGGCGCTGTGCTGACAGTGTGGACCCTGCTTGGGATTGTCTCTCTGCCCCCTCTCTGCTTGTGTGTGCACACGCTCACATGTTCTCTCTCAAAATAAGTAAATAAACTTTAAAAAAATAAAATAAAAGGCTTTAGGCTTTAGAGACAGGCAGACCTGTACTCACATCCCAGTTCTGCTCTTTTTAGCTGTGAGCCCTTGACAAAGAAATTTAACCTCATTGTAACCCAAGGTGAAACTGTTATCTTTTTTCTTTTTTAATTTTTTTTCAACGTTTTTTATTTATTTTTGGGACAGAGAGAGACAGAGCATGAACGGGGGAGGGGCAGAGAGAGAGGGAGACACAGAATCGGAAACAGGCTCCAGGCTCCGAGCCATCAGCCCAGAGCCTGACGCGGGGCTCAAACTCACGGACCGCGAGATCGTGACCTGGCTGAAGTCGGACGCTTAACCGACTGCACCACCCAGGCGCCCCGAAACTGTTATCTTAATAACTGGCATCAGAATTCCCCTTTAGAAGATCTTTACTGGGAAAACATTTATTGGGTCAGTAAGTGAGACCTTTGGTCCCATGTATGAGTTAAGCAGCAAGGTATCACAGACAAGGGCCAGACTGCTCTGTGACAGGGAGAGCAATTTGTGTTTGCTTCTAAGAAGAGGAGGTAAGAGGAAACTGTAAAATAGCAAAAAGTATGAAGCAATGTATATAGGAAGGACCACACCCACTCCCGCCAGAAGTGCCCTGCAATGAGGGTATGAAGGAATTTTTTGATTTTATTTTTTTTATAGAACCCCTACCCCCAGAGTGGGGCTTGAACTCACAACCCTAAGATCAAGAGTCGCATGCTCTACCAACTGAGCCAGCAAGGTACCTCCCAAGGAACATTTTAAGGAGAGTGCCTATTATTAAATGTAAAGTCATGGCGATGTGTTGCTTCTGTGTGTCCTTCTGTGTCAGTCTACCCCTCTCTGCAGCTGACATAGCTGTACTCCTACTGACTGTGATTGTAACTACTTTTCTTTTTGTTGTTGTTTTTATTTAAATCCCATTTGGTTAACATACAGTGTAATATTAGTTTCAGGTGTACAATATAGTGATTCAGCAATGCCATACAACACCCGGTACTCATCATGACAAGTACACTCCTTAATCCCCATCACCTATTTCACCCGTCTCCCATCCCACCTCCCCTCTGGTAACCATCAATGGCTTCTCTACAGTTAAGAGTCTGTTTCTTGGTCTGTCTCTCCCTTTCTCCCCCCGCACCCTTTGCTCATTTGTTTTGTTTCTTAAATCCCACCTATGAGTAAGATCATATGATATTTATCTTTCTCTGACTGACTTATTTCGCTTAGCATTATACTCTAGCTCTATCCATGTTGTTGCAAATGACAAGATTTCATTCTTCTTTATGGCTGAATAATAGTAACTACTTTTCAATATAATGGCACACAGCAGATAATAAATGGTAACAGGTGTTACAGTTATTGATCAAAACTTCAAATTTGCAAGTCTTTTTTTTTTTAATTTTTTAACGTTTATTTATTTTTGAGACAGAGAGAGACAAAGCATGAACGGGGGAGGGGCAGAGAGAGGGAGACACAGAATCTGAAACAGGCTCCAGGCTCTGAACTGTCAGCACAGAGCACGACGTGGGGCTCAAACTCACGGACCGTGAGATCATGACCTGAGGTGAAGTCGGCGGCTTAACTGACTGAGCCACCCAGGCGCTCCTCAAATTTGCAATAAATTAAATAATAAAAATAATTAACTATTTCTTCATACACCAGTTAAGGCTAGGATCAGAAAAAAACTCAGCTTAAAAAGACTTAACCAATAACAGCGTTCCCCTTGACAATTCCCCTTGACAATGTAACGTAACTGCCAACCTCAACTGGGCTGTGTGCTTCCTTGTTTACATCCAGTAAGAAGGAATACATATTCCTGTCCCAACATTCCAAGCAAGAGTCCTGAAATTAACCTTGATTGGACCATCTGGTCCAATGCCCTCTTCTAAACCAATATTGGTAAATGGGGCTGCAATGTGCTGACTGCCTAAGTCAACTATGGCCTATCTCTGGCATTAGAGGAGACGTTGGTTTGCCTTGAAGCATGTGGGCTACATGAAGAAAGGTAAGTTACCAAATGAATATCTGGTTAGGGAGTAGCAAGCCAACAAATATCCACTGCAAGTGGCAAATATAGGTTAAAGACAAAAATCCTTTAAGTTGTGAACTAAAAGTGTCGGGCAGGGGTGGTAATAATCAAGGGGATCTTTGGTGATTAAAAAACAAGCGTGTGTGTTTTACTAAAGTTAAAAAAAACAGGTTGGGAATCACATGCATAAGAAGAAACAAAAGAAGGGGAAGAGAACAGGATAATAGATGGATCAAAAATTAAAAAAAAAAAAAAAGGATTAGAAGGAAAAACACACAGATGGTCCCTGACTGATAGTTTATTTACAGTTTTTCAACTTTATAATGGTAGGAAAGTGATACACATTCCATAGAAGCTGTACTTCAAATTTTGAATTTTGATCTTTTCCCAGGTGAGTCCTATGTGGTACAATCCTCTCTCCTGACACTGGGCCATGACAGCAAGCTGCAGCTCCCAGTCAGCCACGCGATCACGGGGTGAACCACCGATTCACTTTCCACCATTCTGTACCCATTCTGTGTTTCACGGTGTTTCACTTTCAGTACTGTATTCAATACTTTACATGAGATTTTCCACACTCTTTAGAAAAAAAAATGGGCTTTGTGTTTGATGATTTTGCCCAACTGTAAGCTAATGGAAGTGTTCTGAGCATGTTTAAGGTAGGCTAGGCTAAGTGATGCTGTTTGGTAGGTTAGGTGTATTAAATGCATTTTTAACTTAAGATATTTTCAATTTACAATGGGTTTACTAAGACGTAGCCCCTGTAAGACAAGGAACATCTGATAGACAAAGATAAATTAATTATAATAGTCTTGGCTCAATAAAAAGCTATTAGGTTTTTTTCCCCCCTTGAATGTGAATGACACAGAGGCCTAATTATCAGGTTTATTAGAGTCATCAGCAAAATGGAACAGAAAAGAACAGAACAACTTGTAATAAATCTCACCTAAAAAAGATGGGAACAAATACTAAATAAGAGATGGTTACAAGTAAAGAAGCATCTGAGACCCAATTATCTAATCACAATAGGTGTGCTCTTTTTCCCTTTTAACATGTACATACTTTGAATACTACAAACAGAATAAAGAAAAATAGTTTTAAACAATAGATATTGAAATTACGTAATATTTGTATTAGTTTCCTGTGGCCACTATAGCCAATTGCCACAATCTCTGTGGTTTAAAGCAACAGGGATTTCTCCTCTCACAATTCTGGAGGCCAATAGTCTAAAATAAGGGTGTCAGGAAAGCAGGCTTCTCCGCTCCCTCCAGAGCCTGTGGGGAAGAATCCTTCCTTACCTCTTCCAGCTTCTGACGTCCCAGCACTTCTTGGCTGTGGCCCCATAACTCCAGTTTCTGCCTCCAACTGCACACGTCCTTCTCCTCCTCTTCTGTCTGGCCCAAATCTCCCTCTGCCTTTCTTTTACAAGGACACTTGGCATTGGATTTCGGGCACCTACCCAGACAATCCAGGATGATCGAATCCCCAAATCCCTAATTTAATCACATCGACAGACCCTTTTCCCAAATAAGGTAGCATTCACAAGTTCCAGGTATGTGGACATATCTTCTGGGGGCCACCACTCAATCCACTGTAGTATTTGTTAAAACGGAAAAATAAGCTAACAAAATTGCATAAAGATTCTAAGACTAGATTTATTATTATATATTTATTTTTTCAATATATGAAGTTTATTGTCAAATTGGTTTCCATACAATACCCAGTGCTCATCCCAAAAGGTGCCCTCCTCAATACCCATCACCCACCCTCCCCTAAGACTAGATTTAAATCTACAAATCAATTATATTTGCTAATGAAATGTGTACATTTTTAATTTTCTCAGTTAAATGCAAGTACTTGGTCGTAGTTAACTAATGCACGTATATGTAGTCATCTAGAGGTCCTTATCATTGTAGAGACATGCAGAGCAATTAGGTTGATGACAAATGGGTGAAATGTTTACAGTTTTAAGAAAATCCATTTCCACTAGGAAATTTTAAAAATGAAAACAATACTTTGGGAGCCATCATACACATATTACCTTAATAAGATATATATTAGAATTATAAGACCCATCTTATAAATCAGAGCCTAGTCAGGAAAATAGAGACCAAACTAGGGGGGCACCTGGGTGGCTCAGTTGGTTGAGCATCTGACTTCAGATCAGGTCCTGATCTCGCAGTTCCTGAGTTTGAACCCCACATTGGGCTCTGTGCTGTCAGCGCAGAGCATGTTTTGGATCCTGTGTCCCTCTCTTTCTCTGCCCTTCCCCCACTTTCTCTCTGTCTCTCTGTCTCTCTCTCAAAAATAAATAAACCTTAAATGAGAGAGAGAGAGAGAGAGAGAGAGAGAGAGAGAGAAACCAAACTAGGAATTTCAAAGAGACAGCATTTAATATAGGAAGTTATATAGTTGGGAGAGCTGAAAGGTCAAAAAGGGAAAGGTAGGTAACTGTGAGATTAGTAAGCACAGAAAGATAGACAGCAGCTGAGGGAACAAAAAGGAGGAGGTAGCATTATAGGAATAAGACTGCACTTCATACTGTGTCACTGGGAATGCTAAACAGGATGCTGGGAATACCAGGGAGAGGGCATCCAGAAATGAAGTCACTTCGAGAGATACTGCCAGAAACAGAAAGAAAGAGAACTATGACTTCTCCCCTCTTTCCTTAGAATGCCTCCTAATTTTCTGCTGGAACCTTCTATTGGCAGAACCTAACAGAAACCCAGCTAGAAATAAAGCCTGGGAAATGAGGTTTGCAGGCTCCCGTCCCCAGCATTCCGAAGCTGATTGTGTGGAAGGGTAGATGCGGGGCTAAGAAAACAGCAGGCAAATAATCAGCACACCCAGTGATATGGAAAAGCAGGTGTGTTCTACATTGCTGATGATGCTGTAAGTCAGAGCACTGAAACAAGTAACTCTTCATACCCATTGACTAAATAATACCACTCTGGGGAACATAACCAAAAGAAAGAAAGAAGCAACCTCAAGGAAAAAAAAGAAAGAATTTATACGAAGATGTTGGAAGTGGCATCATTTATAACAGCAAAACCATGAAAATGGCCATATGCTCAACAATAGGGAGATGATTAAGCAAACCCATAGCAGACTGATGTTAACAAAATACTCTAAAGCTTAAAAAAAAGACATATATATTTCAAATAAGTATGAAACTGTTCATAAAAATACATTTATGTGAAAAAAATAGAACCAAGAATTGTAGGTCTACCATAATAATTACAATTGGGTAAAAATGTATGAAAGAATCTGAACAAAGATCAAGAGAGAACTGGATTCATGGAACTAGTTTAGAGCTTAATGTTTCCTAGGCTTCTTTTCTTCTATAATGTTGCTTAAGTTCTTAATTAAAAAAGAAAAGTAAACAAATCTTTATTTTTAGATTCCAAACCAACTAAAAATTGTGTTTCATGTTAAGCTGCTTTAAAGAAAAAAACCAACACACACACACACACACACACACGCACTACAACCTGGCTAACCATTCCCACCATAGCACTTTTTACAACTCTGGCATTAATCACTGCCATGGCTGGAGGCCAGTGTCCGATTGGTCTAGAGATTTTATTTTACAACCTGAGAACACTGGCTGGCTCCCAGTGCCTCTGCTGGCTTGCCCTGAGCTGAGACTTTTTTCTGTTGCTATACTTCATGTATTTTACTACAGGCCAGGAGTTGTTAAAGTTAACTAAAGCAATGAATGAAGATAAAACAGGGCTAGTACAAACCGCCCCCCACCCTGCATTTTAATGACTATTTAAGTTTTTGTCAATATTTGTTGCTTCAAAATGATTTGTTCTCTCCCTGAGCCCAAGTGCCTTATACCATTCCTGAACCAAAACTCCCTAAACCCAGAGGGCATTAGGCCACACCTTTGAATCACCCCTCCCCCAAACCATGTTGCTTCCCAGAATCATGATGTGCCAGGAAGTTTTTTGCACTCGCGAACTCTGCCTCATTAGCAGGCTCATACTGATGCTTGTCACAGCTGCCTCAAGACTGTTTGGAGTCTGAGGGTATGTGGTTACATCAGGGAAAGTATGACAGCATAACTGCCTCCCATAGGGACCTGCTGGCAAATTGCCCAAGAGACCTTGGCCATTTCCTGAGCTGGCTCTGTGTGTGATTGATTAAGCAGCGAGAGGACTCGCAGGAGAACCAAGCTCCAAACTTAATCAGCTTGCCATCTTTGCCTTTTGTGAGTACTTGAGAATCCTCTTTCATATTCCAGTTTTACCACCTACCACCTGTGCAACCCTAGGTAAGTAATTTCAGCCTCTGTGCCTCTATTTCCTAGTATTTAAAATGGAAAAATAATAGTAGCTACTTCACAGTTTTCTTGAAAAATCTGGGATAAAGCCCTTGAGGCTTAATGGAGGAATTGCTAGTTGTTTACCCAAGATCCATTCTACCTTTCTTTTTTTTATTAACAGAAACATGATTTCGTTTGGGGTAGCAATATGCCCAGCTAAAATACTCCCTCCACTGACTGCCTTACAGCTATGGTGACCATATGTTTCTGTTCTATAGGGAGGGGCTCCCAGGAAAGCAATAGTTTCTGATTAAAAAAAAGGGGGGGATGGGGAGACAGAGCCAGCCAGGATGTGTATTTTGCTTTTTGCTCTTCCTTTTTCATTCTGGACAAAATGAGAATAACTGGGAGAAAAGCAGCCATCTTGCAACCAAGAGAACAAAAGCTAAGGATAGTAGATCAGGAAGCTAGGAGGTATCTGGGTCCTTAAGATTTTCTTAAGCAGCTGTGCTGGAAGTCAACTACCTACTTCTGAACTTCTTGTTACATGGGAAAATGAACTCCATTTGGCTAGGCCACTGTGGTTGGGGTTCTGTTGCATGAAGATGAATGCAATCCTGATCATAACACTCAGCATGGGGCATCTGGGTGACTCAGTCATTTAAGCGTCTGACTCTTGATCTCGGCTCAGGTCATGATCTCACAGTCCATGAGATCGATCATGGATCAATGGATCAAGCACCACCCCCACCCCATTGGGCAAGCAAGGAGCCTGCTTGGAATGCTCTCCCTCTCTCTCTGCCCCTCCCCTGTTCACATACATGTGCACACTCTCTCTCAAAATAAAATAAACTTAAAAAAAAAAAACAGCATACTGCCTGCCAATAGTAATACCTTAATAAAGGTTACCTTTTATTTTTCTAAAAAGTATCATGGTTTTGAATCAGCTGTATTACATTGAGCACTAAGAGACGTTCACCATTATTACTCTGGAATTTAGTTAATAGGTAAATAATGCATAAAATCCTCCATTATCATCGAGGGCTGGTAACATTCTCATTATTCAGAGACACTGACTGTAATAACATTTGTTAAAATAAAATTTGCCATTCTATTGCAGTTTTTTTTTTATTGCTACTAGGTTATATTCAATTATCCCTCTGAAGAGATGATTTTATTGATAAATGTAGTAATTGTATAGAGGGGAAGGAAATAGGACATTTAAATATTTTGGCTAACATTTATTTTCAAAATTAAATTTTATTTTGTTAAAAGAAATGTTCCTTTCCAAGAGATACTGTCTTTATTTTATTTATGGATATAATAGATTTGTTTCTTTGGAACTCAACAACATTTTAATGCTTTTTTTTAAAAAAAAATTTAATGTTTATTTATTTTTGAGAGAGAAAGAGAGACAGAGTGTGAGCAGGCAAGGGACAGAGAGAGAGGGAGATACAGAATCCAAAGCAGGCTTCAGGCTCTGAGCTGTCAGCACAGAGCCCAACGCAGGGCTCGAACCCACAAACCATGATATCATGACCGGAGCCAAAGTTGGACATTTAACTGACTGAGCCACCCAGGCGCCCCATTTTAATGCTTAAAAAAAAATTTTTTTTGATGTTATTTTTGAAAGACAGACAGACAGAGGAGCAGAGAGAGAGAAAGACACAGAATCCAAAGCAGGCTCCAGGCTCTGAGCTGTCAGCACAGAGCCACACACGGGGTGCAAACTCACGAACCACAAGATCACTAGCTGAGCTGAAGTCAGATGCTTAACTGACTGAGCCACCTAGGCACCCCAACAACATTTTAATGCTTTCTAAGGAAGACTGGCAGTAGGGGTAGGAAGAGTACAACCTTGTTGATTTGCCCATAAGTAAATGTGCAATACATAAAAGTCCTAGGAGATTTCTCAAGATTTCCCCAAGTGTCAGTTATGACACCATAAATAGCTTGCCCTCAAAGCTCTGCTTCCTCTACTTGGACTGAAACATGGATCCATCCCCAACACCAGAAAAGCTATTTCTAGCTTCAGTCTGAAAATACAATTTCTACATAAGACCAGGGAGAAGTCAGAAAACCTGTCAGACATCTCCACAATCCTAAATTATGCTCCTCTGAGTTTTTCTACTTTGTTGTTCAAGTAGAGGAAAGCAACAAGACAGGCTGGCTTATGATTCAGTAATAATACCAAAAGTTCAGTGGCTAAAATTGCCAAAATTTGTTCCTTGTTTATTCTATTCACCCTTGATGGGTCAGCAGGGACATTCTTCTCATGATAGCCATTGAACTCAAGCTGTGAGAACAGCCTTCACCTTGAACATTACCTGTCACCGTGTCGAAAGGAAAGGGCCTTACCCTGGCAATTTCCAATATGCGTCACTTTTGTTCACAATTCTTTAGCTAGAACCAGTTTCACGGCCCCACACAACCAAAAATGGGCCACGAAGTGCAACCCTACCATGTGCTGGCACTAGACACTAGAGAGAGTATTACTGACAGGACTACCTGCCTACTGCTGTGTGTTGTATACCTGTCATCTAATTCTCACAACAAACCTTGATATTGTTTAACTTTAGTTTTCAGATGAGAAATCTGAGGCTTACACAGATCAAGTAATTTTTCCAAGAATCCCATTTAATGTGTGGACTTGATTTCAGTTTCGTCTGATTCCAGAATTGGTGCTTTTTCCATCATTTCCCTAAGCCTCCCGATATAACATGTTCAGTTGCTTACAACCTCCAAGCCTTGGGGCGGGGGGTCAGATGGAACAGGGGAACAGAGAGCGAAGAAAAGATTTATTGTTAAGAGACATTTCTCTCCACAAAGCCAAATTGTCCATACTTCTGTGGCCTCATTCTTTGTCACAATGAGGTGACAAAGTGAACTAACCTGACCAAGGATCTGCAACTCAATCCCACAAGACCAGAAGCCAAAGTTACTAAAATTAGATTATGGAGAAGGAGATATTAGGGACGCCAAGTGGGTCATACAGACATTGCCATAAAATTGACAGGCAGCATTATGCTATTTCTGTTCCTTCAAGTAATCACTCCAGAATGCCTCCTATTACTCAGGGTGATGCCCAATTGCTTTAGAGGGCTCTATTTGCTACTACATAAATCTTACTCTTTAATCCCTAAAGTGGGAGTAATTTTGTTAAGTTCATTATAAGCATTATATGTTTTTTGTTACCTCTCTGAATATAGTAATTTTGGGAAGGACTCCCATTTTGCAGTGAAGTATGCACTCAAGCATGCCAGAGAGGCTGATTCAACCCAGAAGTCTCAGGCAGAGAATGATGAGCTGACCTGGTTCTTTGAGGGCTGTAATTTTCAGCAAAGAGTGGATGATCCTTTAAGCTTTTAAAATAGTTTTCACATTGTGTCTCATTTCTCCTACATAGCTAACCGTAAGACCTTAAGTATTCAACCAGAGTTGAAGCTGTTGATATAATATAGCTAGATTTTGACTTTTCTAAGCACACTCTAAAAAAAATTATAAACCTGAAGGAATATCGTTCCTTCTCTTATGAAGACTTTACTTGAAAATGCTTGCCATAAAATGTTACATGTAAAAGGCAATCTGTACAGTTTTTCAGAGGCTTTGGTTCTAGGGCTGTTAAGCAGCCAGTATGCACCAGTTTCAATATACCAACCTCGATGTGCTTGGCTGGGTCAAGACCCTACCTCACCTCTAGGTAGGTCTATTTTTAGCAGCACTTGTATTTGAATCATTACAGATGATTTCTCCCCTCTACTTTTCAATTTGTCTTTAGTGTTACTTTTCTGATAAAATTTTTTTAGCTTAAAGAGCGTTTACAATATGAGTTCAAATACTTCAGATTACACACTCCTATATTCCTATAGATTTTTTTAATGGAAAACACTGTGAAGATAAAGTATCAAAGACTCAACTAGTAGTCTTAAAATAATCATGAAAGTAAGCCATGAAAGTTAAAACTCAATTTGAAGAAGAGTGTCCTAGGGTTGAGGGTCAACCCCTCCTTATAACAGCCAAAATTTGAGTCACCTGAATAAATAGAGAGCCGAGAGGGAAAGGGCACTCTGAACTCTGCAACCTCTCATATTTAAAAGAAGAAACAGAAGAGGTAATTCCAATTGACCCTTTGTGCTTTATGGGTTTTGCATCCCTGGGAAGGTTAAGATGACAGCCCATTCTAAATACATGTCCATTTACATTAGCAGCCTTTTCTATGGGTGATTTAAGTGTATATTTGAAACATTCCAACAGAGAAACAAAAAATACATCAAAGGACCAAATAAATCCATACAAGCATGGGGATTTGAGAGTCAGTTTATTTGGACTTCATCTCATTCTTATTTATGCACCATAATCCAAATGATACCATAAAGGAGTCAGTATCCAAAAGGCCTGCTTTCCACAGTCAAAACAGTAAAGATCTCCACTCTCTTTCGGGAATGTTACAGTGGATGCTTTGACTATGTTAGCAAAGAGGTGTAGGGGAGGATGTCGGGACAATAATTTTACCAACATATTTTAAGTGACTCAAATAGGTGTCAAATTCCTGCCTGAACGCTAATTAGGCCTGGATACTAAAAAAAAAACAAGAACAGGTTGAGAGCAGTTTTTATACTACTTGGGTGGTTAGTTGGAATAGCCATGACTGGAATGTCCTGAGCACCCCAACTTGGGTTGATGATGTAATTCAAGTTGAACAATTAGTTTAGATTTTCAGACAGTCAGGCTAGGTCCAGATTCCTTTGTCATAGCCTAACATTCTCTTTTTAATGACTTTTCCCCTTCTTCTCTTACACTCCTTTCTCCCTTGATGGTATCACTACATATGGAAAATTGCGGAGGTTTACTTTATACAACAGAAAAGATTAACACTCACTTTTTTAAAAATCTGGTACATGAATAAAATCCACATAGCAATACATACAATACTCACATACAGAACTCTGGGGCCCTTAACCCTAGTAAGCGCTAAAGAATGTTTTTAAGTGGAGACAAAGAAATGATGGGAATATTTGCCACAGGATGCAGACATCAGTCCCCTGGTGCCATTAGCTCAATAGGAATTAACTATGAACAGGAGAAGTCATTAACTCAATGGTTTTGTTAGGGAGTCTTTGTTTTGCAACCTGGCTGGACTGATTTGTTGGGTTTACCCAAGGAGTACAGAGATAAAATAGGAAGAAGAGAAGAAATGATGTGAGCAAAAAACATACTAAAGTTCAAATGGGTAGAACCCAGAGGAAGGCTATGGAGGTGATGAGCTAGTGGCAGATGTTAAATACTTAACTTTTTTAACTGGCGTTTTAACTAGGGGCATTAGCATTAAAATCAAAGAAGCAAGTTTAAGTACTGGTTCTCTAAGGAAAAAAATCAGAAAGGGGCTCTTTGTCCTTTGTTAACACAAGCACAAACATTTGTACAACAGAGAGAAATGCTCTTCTGTGGTTTTCTCCTTTGCAAGTCAGGGATGACGGGGTAATTTTCAAGCAGAAAAACATAATAATGATTGATCACTGACAAAGTCTTATATTTTATATCACTAGAAGCAGATATTTTATATTTTTGGCCCATTTCTCTACATTATACAGTCACTTCTGCTAGTCATTGAAAGAGTTTCCAACATGTTTTTTGAAACATGTATTCTTTCTAGGTCCAGCAAATGATGGGCTACTACTTTTCCTTAAAGGTTGCCTTTTTTAACTTAAAATGCTTTTATTTAAAAATTACAAATGTTAATTATAAAAATGTAACAATGAACAGGAATATTAAAAAACTGTTTTAATATAAAAAATTTTTAAATAATGTTATTCCCTCCCCTTCTCTTCATACTCATTTTAGTGATCTATTATTGCATAAAAAACTACCCCCCAAACTTAGGAGCCTAAAGCAATAAACATCTATTATCTTTCCAGCTTCTGTGGATCAGAAATCCAGAATAACTTAGTTGGGTGGTTCTTGGCTCAGAGTTTCTCACACATTGCCATGAGGATGCCAGCAAGGATTGTAGTAACCTGAAGGCTTGCCTGGGGTTGAAGGGTCCACTACCTAGGTAGGATCTACTCACACACCTGGCAAATCAGTGCTGGTTGTTGGTGGGTCTCAGTTTGTCAATACCTCACCTTAGAGCTGCTAGGTGTTTCCATTAGGTAGAAGCTAGCTGTGTCAAGGGCAAATGATCCAAAAGACAGAGTAAGGAGGCAGTCAAATGTCTTTTACAACCTAATCTCTGGAATCATACACACTAAATCCGGCCACATTTGAGGGGATGGAAATTGGGCCACACCTTTGTAAAGAGGAATAATGAAGTACTTGTGGACATTGTTTAAAATCACCACAGTGCTACTGATATTTAAAGGTAATCACTATTAATAGATTAATATGTAACTTTCCGGGCCATTTTCTATGTACATATAAGTATATATAATGAACATATAAATTTTTATTCACTAGATATGTTTATATACTTATTTTATAAAACCCAGAAAATTTATGGATATTGTTGGCAAATTATTATTTACTAATATATAAAGGACATAATTTATCCTCATACCCCATAGCTTGTTCTTTTTAATAGCTGCTAGCATTTCATTGGATACTTACAACATAATTTGTATAAGCATTTCCCTAAAGATGTACCTTTCAGGGGTGCCTGTGTGGCTCAATCAATTGGGCGTCAGACTCTTTTATTTTGGCTCAGGTCATGATCCCAGGGTTGTGGGATAGAGCCCCACATTGGGCTCCATACTGATTGTGGAGCCTGCTTAAGATTCTCTCTCTCTCTCTCTCTCTCTCTCTCTCTCTCTCTCTCTGCCCCTCTCCCCAACTTGTGCTCTCTCTATCTAAAAATAAAATAAAGATGTACCTTTGAGTTATCTTTAGTTTTTTGTTACTGTGAATATGTTGCAGTGGACATCCTAGTACATAAAACCTTACCTGCTTATTTAAGTATTTCTGTATGATATATTCTCATAAATGAAATTGTTGCATCAAAATATTTCTGCTTTTACTATTTTGATAGGTTACTATAAAATTGCCCTTAAAAGTATGACATTTATCTAGTCATCATATTGGGTAGGGTAGACTAAATAGAACTAAAAATTTTCCATGGTTTAAAGACAATAAGTTCATGGGGCACTGGGGTGGCTCAGTCGGTTGGGTGTCTGACTTTAGCTCTGGTCATGATCTCACAGTCTGTGGGTTTGAGCCCTGTATTGGGCTCTGCGCTGACGGTGAACCTGCTTCAGATTCTGTCCCTCTCTCTCTAACCCTCTACCTCTTGTGCTCTGTCTGTCTCTCTCTCTCTCTCTCTCAAAAATAAACAAACATTAAAAAAATTTTTTTTTTTTTTAATTTTTTTTTCAACGTTTTTTATTTATTTTTGGGACAGAGAGAGACAGAGCATGAATGGGGGAGGGGCAGAGAGAGAGGGAGACACAGAACCGGAAGCAGGCTCCAGGCTCCGAGCCATCAGCCCAGAGCCTGACGCGGGGCTCGAACTCACGGACCGCGAGATCGTGACCTGGCTGAAGTCGGACGCTTAACCGACTGCGCCACCCAGGCGCCCCAAAAAAAAATTTTTTTAAAAAAAGGACAGTAAGTTTCTTTCTGTTCTGTCACAGTTAAAAGCAGATTTCCCTGTCAATAGTGGTGGGACTAGAGGGATGAGAAGTGTTTTCCCACATAGCCCTTATCTACATAGTTCTTCAGGGATTCAGGATTATAGGGTCTCTGCCATTTGTATAATATCCTAAGGTGACTCTGGTTGTTGCCATCACCATTCTAAGCAATGAGGAGGGAGGAGAGAGCATGAAGGGATAAGCCTGGAAACTTTCATTGGCCAGGCCTAGGAGCAGAAGCATTCATTGCTTCTGCTTGCATTTCATTTAAGAGACCTGTAGAAGATACTGGGAAATATAGTAAAGTTGAGAAACTATATGGCCAGCTACAATTCTCTGCCACAGAGACTTTAAAATATTTAAAGTTGGTATGTCATGGATGTCAAGTAATCAAAATGGTTGCTAATCAAAAACAACCAGAAGAACCCAGCAGTACCTACCAGCTAAACATTAATCCTATTACACTGCCATGAAAAATTGAAAATAAAAATCTCAATAATATTTTTCATGGACTCAAAAGTGTATTTTGTTTGTTTTAATGTTTATTTATTTTTGAGAGAGAGAGAGCACGCACAAGAGAGAGCATGAACAGGGGAGGGGCAGAGAGAGAGAGGGAGAAAGAGAGAATCCCAAGTAGGCTCTAAGCTGTGGGACTCCATCCCAGAAGTGTGAAGTGATCTGAGACAAAATCCAGAGTCAGATGTTTAACCAAATGGGCCACCCAGTCACCCTAAAAGTGTATTTTGTTTTACAATTTAAATGTTTAGCCTCTCCGGGAGCACCTGCATGGCTCAGTCAGTTAAGCTTCCGACTTCAGCTCAGGTTGATCTCACCATTCATGGGTTTGAGCCCTACATCCAGCTCTGTGCTGACAGCTCAGAGCCTGGAGCCTGCTTCGGATTCTGCATCTCTGTCTCTCTACTCCTCCCCCACTCAACTCTCTCTCTCAAAAATAAATAAACATAAAAAAAAAAATGTCTAGCTTACCCAAATGAGAAAATTTTGAAAAGGAAAAATAATGAGGATGTTCTTGTGTTACTAGATATCATAACATGAAGGTATAGTAATTAAGATAATGAAATACAAAGGAATAGATCAATGAGAATTTATAAAGCTACAAATTCTGCCAAACTCTCAACTGTATTAATCATCATTTTTCTGGAGACCACCCTCTCCAAGTCTGCCATCAATCTGCTTCAAGGTAGAGTAATTGCTCTCTAGGTGTCCCCCATGTGGGGGGATTCCCTTTGTGGCTTCTGTTTCCTTCCATGCTATCTTTTTTCTTGGTCTACACACTGATTTTGCTGGAGCCCAGCCGTTAGTGGTTTCCTGAGACAGGGCACCTGGAAGGTGAATCTTTCAAGACCTTCTATGATTAAAGATACTAAAGATACTTTTATTCCTCCTTCAAATTTGATTGACAGTTTAGCTGGAAGTTAACTGATATATTTTTGCTCATATATATATATATATATATAGTCTTCTGGCATCCAGTGTTGCTGTTAAGAGGTTTAGTGCCTCTCCTACCTGTTCCTTTGTGTGTCACCTGGTTTCTCTTTCTTTAAAAAAATTTTTTTTAACATCATTTTTTGAGAGACAGAGAGAAAGTGTGAGTGGGGGAGGGGCAGAGAGAGAGAGAGAGAGAGAGAGAATAGGAAACAGTTTCCAGGCTCCAAGCTGTCAGCTCAGAGCCCGAGGCAGGGCTCGAACCCATGAACCATGATATCATGACCTGAGCCAAAGTCGGATGCTTAACTGACTCAGCCCCCCTAGGCATCCCTGTTTTTTCTTCCTTAAAGCTTTTAGACTCTTTTCTTTTTCCTTGGTGTTCTTGGCCTATGTGCAGATATGCCATACGCATGTCTCTTTTTTTAATCTCTCTTTCCTGTTAATCAGATGATAGACTTCCTAGATTGTTTCTCTAACTTTCTTATCTTCCGTGTTACTTTCCATCAGTACTTTGGAAGAAAGGCTTTCCTCTTGCCATCTGATAAGATATATTAGTTGCTATATATATAGTAGACTCAGGCTTCCTTGATCATTGTCTTCACAGCTTGGTCATCTGCTCAAACCTTGCTTGTTTGTTTTTGGTTTTCAAGGTTTTGTTTATTTTTATTTGAGTAGTAGTTTGTAGCCATCACTGAGAGACAAGGAAGGGAGAGGAAATTCTTGGATCTGTTTTATTCATTTTTTTAAGTTTATTTATTTTGAGAGAGAGAGAGCACGCACGTGGAAGTGTGCAAATAGGGGAGGGGCAGACAGAGAGAATCCCAGGCAGGCTCTGCACTGTCAGCACAGAGCCCGATGAGGGCTGGAGCTCATGAACCAGAAGACCATGGCCTGAGCCAGAGTCTGATGCTTAACGGACTGAGCTACCCAGGCACCCCTCTTGGATCTATTTTAGAATCTGAGACATGAGGCTGAAGTGGGTTCCTGGCAGGGTCAAAGTCACACTAGTAGAGAAGACAGCTCTAAAGCTGGATGAGGGTGTGTTCCAAGCGACAGCAGGCGCCAGGCCTGCCCCGCATAGCCATGCACAGAGAGGTGTGCCCCAGCCTGGCTGGACACCGCAGACCCCTCCCACCCCACTAGTCCACACCCTCTGAGCTGTGCCATTCCTGGTCCCCGGGAGAGCCCACCACACAATAATAGCTGAGATGGTGGCTCCCTGTGCACATTCACATAGACATACCCACCCTCTGTGCACACAGCTCCAGGACAGGCCACACAGGCAGAGGCACACAGCTTTTTCCACGTATGCCCAGCATACCCACACTCAAGCTCCCTATGGAACTCAGGTCCAAGCAGAAACACCTGTGGCCATGCCCATCATGGGCACAGTGTCAGGGAAAGCGGGGGTATCCCTGGGGAGGCCAGGCCAGTGGCCATGGCCACTGTGGCAGCCTCACCAGTTGGCCTCCACTGCCTGATGTCACTCACAAGGCTCTGGGCCAGACCAAAGATCTGGAGGAGGGTGATGCTCACAAAGAGCCCAGCCACGACGATCAGGTTGTTCTGTGGCCGCTTCTCAAATTGGCCGATGCAGCCTTTGGTATGGACGGAGCTCTGCTGCTCCAGCTCCAGTCTGAGCAGTACATCCTAGTCACACTGTACATTGAGGACATCTCCCGCAGAGTCCCTGATGCAGCAGGAGAAGGGCACCTCGCAGCGCTCCTGGCTGGGGTTCAAGTCGGTGCAGTTGAAATAGATATTGAGGTTCCAGTCATTAAGCCCTCGTGCTCCACAGCAAGACCAATATTCCTGAGCAAAGTAAATGAGGTTCTGGAGATCAGTGTTGTCCCGATAGGCCTTGATGTTTTTGTTTCCAAGGAAATCGAGCTGGTCTTGAATTCAGTCCTTGAAAACGAAGACTAGGATCCCTGTTGTCAGCTCCAGGAAAAAGATGGGGCCTAGGAACGCAGAAAAAGTTGAGCAGGAAGGTGTTCTCCCACAGTGCCCGGATGCAGCAGGCACAGCCCACTGCCATGACGCCTCTAATCACTACAAACAGCCACACAGAGTGCAGGCCTCCCAGATCTGTCAGCACCGAGCTTTTGGAGAGAACCCACTTTTCACCCCAGGCCCAGAGGCTGTTGCCTAGAACCAGGGCTTCCAGCACCGGAAGACAATGTTGAAGCCAAACAGGAAGAGCTACCTGTAGCAGCCCATCTCGGGGTCCCGAGAGTACTGGTGCTTGTCAGGCTCGGGAGGCAGCCCACTGCCTGGCCCTCCACAGGTGGCCCTGGATCAGAGTTACCGGGGGCCCAGCGGGGTGGCAGTGGCTTCCGGGCACCAGAAGTACAAAATTCAGATCTGACCTGCCCACGTCTGCTCAATCTTTCAACAAACAAACAAACCAACCAACAACAAAAACGAGAGGGAACTGAACAACAGAGGCCTGAGGAAGTCCACCTGGCAACAAGAGTGTTGCTCCCCATCATTATGGGAACTTAGTCCACTGAAATCTTTGTTTCAATGCTCCTGCCAGTACCATTCAAGTAACTCACTTTCTGTTGGTATCAAATAGATAATTCATTTTCTGTTCACAGTCAACGTTACTTGTACTCATACTCCCTGTTTATTGATGATTTCTACTGCCTAATGGTATCTGTGCACAACTTTCTCATCTCTGGGGTCTTTTAGCTTTTTCTATCATAACAACGGCTTCCTTGTATTTTTCACAAAATGTTTCTGACATAATCTAATAATCTATCTAATCACCATCATTCCTGTTTGGGCAGGTCTTTTCTCAGGCCACTCATCTTCTGGCAAAATCAGCGGTGGACGGGGAGTAGGGGGTGGGTCGGGAGATAACATCAAACAGACTTTGCCTGAGGAACCACACAGGGTTTCTTTTCTGCCAAGTGGGCTTTGGGTACAGCAAGCATTCAGAGGTATGGCTAGCCCTTTATAGTGATTTCAGATAAGATACTGAAACCTTAGGAGCCTCAATGGCCTCTTTGAGAGTGGAAATGATTGGATAGCACTCATCTATTTCATGGGATTGTTATGAAAATGAAATCAAATATTGTAAATTATAAGGCATTGCACAATGTAAACAACTAGCAGAATGCCCGGCATGTAATAGATGTTCCATCAACAGTGTATGAGTGTAACAGGATGCTATAAAGTGCCCAGTACCAAAATGGGCTCTTCAGGCCCACTGCTGAGAACTACAACATTAAGCACTACACAGGTCTTAGTCCAGCATTTTCCGATACGAGGGCTGCCTGCGGGGGCTTGCTGACAATGTCTGTCAGAAGAGCCAGCAAGTCTGCCCTCATTCTTGCCCAGAAGGCCCTGGAGGAAGAAGTGGGGAGTTTTAGGGCATGCCTTTGGGGAACTGCAGAGTTCTTGAGGAAAGGCTATTCCTTCTTCTTGCCAACCCGGTACAAAGGAGCAAAGGTAATTCCTCTTCTTTTTTTTTTTTTTTAATTTTTTTTTTCAACGTTTTTTATTTATTTTTGGGACAGAGAGAGACAGAGCATGAACGGGGGAGGGGCAGAGAGAGAGGGAGACACAGAATCGGAAACAGGCTCCAGGCTCCGAGCCATCAGCCCAGAGCCTGACGCGGGGCTCGAACTCACGGACCGCGAGATCGTGACCTGGCTGAAGTCGGACGCTTAACCGACTGCGCCACCCAGGCGCCCCAGTAATTCCTCTTCTTGAAGCATAGGGAGGGAAGCTCCTGCGTGTGTGCGTGTGTGTGCATAACCACATCCACTCCTGCTCTGCTGAGTCAGGGGTGTATGAGAGTCTCCAGTGTGAAGCTGCCAGTGCCGGAACTAGCAGAGATCCTGCTGACATCCCGTGCGGAGAAAGGGGTGGGAGAGGGATGATGGAGCTGGGAAAGAACAGATGGTCTTTAAAATTTTTTTTTAATGTTTATTTATTTTTGAGAGAGGGAGACAGAGCATGAGCAGAGGAGGAGCAGAAAGAGAGGGAGAGAGACAGAGAGAAAGAGAGACAGAATCGGAAGCAGGCACAGGCTCTGAGCTGCCAGCACAAAGCCCGACAAGGGGCTCGAACCCATGAACTGTGAGATCATGACCTGAGCCGAAGTTGGATGCTTAACTGACTGAGCCAGCCAGGCACTCCAAGAATAGATGGTCTTTTTAAAAAGAAGTTTCTCCTAAAGCTACAATTTTTAATTAAAAAGATTAATTTTTTTCCTTTTTAAAATGCCCTTTTTGTAGTAAAATATAGCACACAGACAGAAAAAGCATAAAATGTGCAGCCTAATGAATTATCAAGGCAATACCTGTGTAGCCATCGCTAAAGTCAATAAATTAAACATTGCCAGCACCTCAGCAGTCTCCACCCGTGTCTCTTCAAAATCAGAAAACCATCCCTTCCCACAAAGGTAACCATAACTTGATCTTTATCACAATCACAGTCTTGCTTGTTTTTTTTTTCCTCCACTTTTTTCATCCAAGTATGTGCCCTAAAGCACTACACTTTAGTATTGCTTGTTTGGGGACTTAATGTAAATGGAAGCATATCAATTTGTCTATATTACTGTTGATGTCATTTGGTTTGTTTCCAATGCAGGGCTATGATTAACATACTGGTATGAACACTCTTGTCCATGATTCCTGGTGTGTGCATGTATGCCTTTCATTAGGGTGTACAGCTGGGAGTGGAAATGTTGGATGACAGAGTATGTGAATCCTCAACTTGAGTACAGAATGTTTTCCAAGTGGGTTCTCAATGTACATTTGGGAAGCAGTTCTCCTTGCTCCACATCAAAAATGATAATTTGTACTCTGAGATAATGTATTTCTATATAAAAAAAAGGCTTTCAAGAAAATGAAAAAAATAATGGTGGTAGAATTAACAGGTTACTCTTTTTGAGTGACTTTACATGGCAAAATAAAGATCGAGTAGTTCCATTTTGGCCTTATTTTTCCCTTGAAATTCTACTGGACCATGACATCTCAAATGCTAGGAAACCATTGTCCTACACAGTATGCTAGAGATTGTTCCTACTTGTCTTTTTTAACATCAAAAGCCATTCGATGCATATAGTATCCAGCATCCAAAGTACCCCTAATTTACCTTCTCCCTTGGTATTTATGCCTTTGTATAGACTTCCTGCACTGAATAAAGGCTGATTTTTTTGACCAATTAAAATGTCAGTGTACGAATTCACAAGCTCGTTAATAAAAGACATTGCTGCTTCAACACTGGTCTTTTGGATCAGTCACACTGGGGGAAGTCAGCCACCATGTTGTCAGGATGCTCAAGCAGCCCTATGGACAAGCCCACATAGAAGAGAACCCATTTACTAACAGCAACTTGCCAACCAAGTGATTGCACCAGCTTGAACAAGGAATCTTTGGACTCAGTCAAGCCTTCGGTGATTTCAGTCCCGTCTTTGGGTTTTTCAGCTAGACCCCAGAAATCATTAGGCAGACAAGCCATCCCCTGCTCCCTGTCTGAATTCCTGATCCACAGAAGCCATGAGATAATAATGTTTTAAGCCACCACATTCTGGGATGATTGTTACACAGCAAGAGATAATAATGACACACATGACCACCTAGGAAGTATCCTTGCCAAAAAGTTGAACCTGAATCTGAATATGCCTGTGTATCTAACTACAGATTTAGAAGAAATAGAAGGACCAAGGAATGTGTTAAACAAGTGCCCCACAAGGATGAGATTAGCAGAATCCAGAATCCAGAAAATTCTACAGCATAAATGACTCAATTCCTTCAACTAGTAAATTGCAGGGTGGAGGGCAGTGAGGAGAATATAACATTAAAAGGGACTTAGAAGGTATGATAGATTGCATTATTCCTAATATATGTGGCCCTCTTTTTTGGCAGAATTATGCTTCCCTTTTCCACACTGACATCAGATTTGGCCAGTTGATTTTCTTGGACCAATGAAATGTGAGCAGAAGTGATATTTGCTACTTCTGAGCAAAAAAAAAATTTTAAGGTTATTTATTTATATTTGACAGAGAGAGAGTGAGAGAGCAAGCAAGCACAAGCTGGGCTGGGGCAGAGAGAGAGAGAGGGAGACAAAGAATCAGAAACAGGCTCCAGGCTCTGAGCTGTCAGCATAGAACCCAACGCAGGGCTCAAACTCACCAACTGTGAGATCATGACCTGATTACAAGTCAGATAGGGCACCTGGGTGACTCAGTCAGTTGAGTGTCTGACTTTGGCTCAGGTCATGATCTCACGGTTCATTAGTTAGAGTTCTGCATCAGGCTCTCTGCTGTCAGTGTAGAGTCCGCTTTGGATCTTCTATCCTCCTCTCTCTGCCCCACCCCTACTCACTCGCTGTCTCTCAAAAATAAATAAACGTTGAATAAATAAGTAAAAGTCATTGTGTTTTAACCATTTCTCATTTCCATCTGCCAGGCAGTGGGTGTTTCCCAAATAGGGACTATTTCTTCAGCCCAGGGCCTGGAGTGAAGAGTATGCAAAGCTGACTTACAGTGGAAATTCACGTGAGGAAGAAATAAATCTGAGTTGTAGCAAACCACTGTGATTTTGGAGCTGTCTGCTACCACAGCATAGCTTAGCGTAATCTGACTCATGCAAGAAATGTTTCAGTCAAATAAAACAGATAAATCTCATTAGCATCTCAATTTATGGAACCATTGTAGAAATTTGATTACTACAATTTGGAATTTTCCCATAGTAATAAGTTAACAAAAATAGTCTATCGACTTGAGTCCCAGAGTTGTCCCTTGACTCCCAGAGAGGTACAGAAAATATGGGAGCTGGGAGGTTGGAGCTGAGCAATTCAGTTAGTGAGTTAGTACACAAAACGAGGTGTTTGAATCAGGTCTCAGGAAGAACATATCAAAACTAATCATTTCTGGGGCGCCTGGGTGGCGCAGTCGGTTAAGCGTCCGACTTCAGCCAGGTCACGATCTCGCGGTCCGTGAGTTCGAGCCCCGCGTCAGGCTCTGGGCTGATGGCTCGGAGCCTGGAGCCTGTTTCCGATTCTGTGTCTCCCTCTCTCTCTGCCCCTCCCCCGTTCATGCTCTGTCTCTCTCTGTCCCCCCCCCCAAAAAAAAAAACTAATCATTTCTGATGAGAAAGATTTTTCTTCAGGAGCATTTTAACAATTCAGAGCAATATCAGGGCAAGATTCAGAGCACTGGAGAGATGTGGGGAGCTCTGGAGGTGGTAGCTTCCGCCTCAAGTGTGAAAGGGAAAGGTGTGGTTTAAGTAGAACCATTATCTCTTCTGTGCCTATTAGCTAAAGTCAAAAGCAGTGTCTCTTCTCACCAATTAAAAGCATCCGATGTTTTCTCTGCCTGTATACTGGGCATTAAGTTACTGCTTACAATTAGGAGATGGGTTGGGCGCTTGATCTATCCACTCCCTGCCTCAGCCTAGAACTGCATTACTTCTAGGAATGATGCATTCCTTTGAGTTAATGACAGATGATTTTCTATTGTTCCCCTTGTCTCCTACAAAGTGCTCTAATTCACTCTTCACGAGGCTCCAGACTGCATTTCCACCATTTGTCCTGCAAGGATAGAATTTCCTGTAAGTGGAGTAGACAAAGTAACTGCGCTTGAGCCACCTTGCCAGTATCACGTCCGAGAGAATATTGTACAAGCAGACCACTTGGGTAGGGAGAGGCCTGAGCTGAAAGGAAGAAAAAGAAGCTGAGCCTGAGCCAGCCCCATGTCAAGAGACTATGTGGCAGCACATGTGATCCCCTGGAGGGCAAAGATGGGCAGCTGTAGTGGGGAAGAAAATATGTGGACATTTAGAGAGGCAGCAGCAACCTTGATGGGTTGACTCCCAAAGGAGTCAAGTAAACAGATCCCACCTCTCATTCCATCCCCTAAAACTAGGGTTGTCCTCTCTGGGAAAGAAGATGGGTGTATGAAGGCAGACACATGTCCCACCCCCATTCCCACTAGATTGACATCGAAGCTTTGTGTTGTTTTGTTCTTGAGACTGAAGTTGAGAAATGAGTAGGACTGAGCATTAGCAATGGGACTGGGAAGTTTTACAATTGGATGGGGACGTCATTCAGATATGAAGGGAACCCACTGCTCAGGGATTCCACCAGAGGAAGCTGGAAACAGGTAAACAGCTTCATGCTTCCACCCCAGTGAATCCTTATGGATCAATAATTAGGTTCCTTCATTAACCCTAACAATGCAACAACAAAAAGCAAAACCAAAAAACTTTGGTTCAGATTTTTAGTGATACACCATTCACTTCAGATTTTTTTTTTTAAGATTTTCCTTTTTTTTTTTTTTTTTTTTTAAAGTAAGCTCTACACCCAACATGGGGCTTGAACTCACAACCCTGATATCAAGAGTTGCATGCTTTACTGACTGAGCCAGCCAGGGCCCCTATGCCATCTGTTTCAAACTAGACAAATCTTGTCTTTGGCAATTGCCCTTCTTAATCTTTCCTCCCTTCTGCCTTCTCTCCCTTATCCTGCAGAAAAGCTGTGCCCCCCTGCTGCCCTCTGTGCAATTAACTAGAGCCAAACTTATGTACCATCAAGGACACTAAAAATAAATATCTATATTTTCTTTTAATATTTTGCCTACTGTGACCTACTTTTAGTTCAATTTCAAAAGCAAGGGAGTGAAGTGTGTCCTAAATAAACATGGCATTGAGCTCTGTTCCACCGTTTTGGCTGCATGGCTTTTTACCATAAACCAAAGTTGTTCTATAGACAGTAAAAGTTTAAAAGATCTTCTGTGTCAATACATTGATATTCAAGTTCCAGAATTCCACTTGCTTCATCAAATATCTATTTCTTTGAGGGTCACTTCCCACTGATAATCCTGGTATTAAAGAACTCTAGTTAGTGTCACCTCTGAAGTGCCTGAATCACATGTAGAATTGCTTCCAACCCACCCACGTGTCTGAAAACACATTTTTCAGTGATTATAAAATCAAAAGCTGTGAATATTTCTTGCAAAGAGAGTATTTCATCAGCTAGTGTTATTTTAATTATTCATCTTTAATGAGGAATCTATGAATTGTCTTCAAAAATTCAGAATTAATAGGTAGACTGTCACCTAACAAAAAAAAATCAAGTTTTGGTCTGAAGGTTTCACAGGCATTTAGTGATTATTATCATAATTTAAATACTTCAGTTTAGGCAGCAAGATATATGTGAGTACTTTAAAAATTAGTTTTAATATTCACCATAGGAGTTGTTAATGAACATTTTAAAGTGCTCTAATGGGGAATACAAACTCCAGGGGGTGGTTTGTGAGCACCAAAGGGCTCTAATCAGAACTTGGACTTGGAATCTGTGGCTACTACAGCTCCTTGAACTATTCATTTATGAATCTACACTAGAGGATTTATTCTTTATTTTTTTTAATTTTTTTTTTCAACGTTTTTTATTTATTTTTGGGACAGAGAGAGACAGAGCATGAACGGGGGAGGGGCAGAGAGAGAGGGAGACACAGAATCGGAAACAGGCTCCAGGCTCCGAGCCATCAGCCCAGAGCCTGACGCGGGGCTCGAACTCACGGACCGCGAGATCGTGACCTGGCTGAAGCCGGACGCTTAACCGACTGCGCCACCCAGGCGCCCCCGAGGATTTATTCTTTAACATAAGAGATACTAGAAATAATTTTTATTAGTGAAACACATGATTTTTTGAGGTACGTGTACTGAACAAGAATCTCACCTGTATTTAAAAAAAATTTTTTTTAATGTTTATTTATTTCTGAGACAGAGAGAGACAGAGCATGAGTGGGGGAGGGGCAGAGAGAGAGGGAGACACAGAATCAGAAGCAGGCTTGAGGCTCTGAGCTGTCAGCACATAGCCTGACGCGGGGCTCGAACTCACAAACTGTAAGATCATGACCTGAGCTGAAGTCGGTAGCTCAACCGACTGAGCCACCCAGGAGCCCCAAGAATCTCACCTTTAAAGAAATGGGGCATAAGTTTTAGATGAGTCCAGAATGGTGCTCTAGGTTTGGGTGTTTGTTTAGTTCTGTGCCTGCCACTTAATGCAGGATTCTGTCACCTGAGTCAGTAAGAAGTGTGGCTGGATCCTGATTTAGGACAACATGATATCAGGTTCAAGTGCATATTTTCATGCAAGGTTCTAATCAGGAGCCTTGAGCTTAGGGCACATATAAGGACTCTTTTGCTTGTTTGCTAATCAGTATTTGCACATGGAACTTGGTGAAACACTGACTTTCATCAATTTCACTACCCAGTGGCCCTGTGGAGGGTGAGAAGGCCCAGGATCTATGGGCACAAATTGGAAGAGGCCCCACCTAGACACTGACAATTGTGTACTACGAAAACAGGCTTAGCCAGTGAACATTTGGTCCACAAATAGTTACCATGAGATGTATTTAATGAAAAAAAGATAGAGAGAAAGCCAAATAGAAAAAAGAAAATGTACTTACAATTGCAAAGATTTAAGGAAGATTCATAGAAAAAAATGTATTTTGTCTGCATAACAATAATAATGTAAACAAATGATATAGGGCTTACTATATAAATTATATGTGTTCTAAACTCTCCCTATACATAAACATATACATATATTCATTTAATACTTGCCCCAACTCGATGAAGAAATACTATAATCATATTCTTAACTCCATTGTACCAACCAGAAAACAGGGGCACAAAGTGTGACCTGTCCTCGATCATACAGAGCGAGTAAGTGGACAAGCAGTGATTTGAACCCAGAGAGTCTAACTCCAGAATCCAGGCTCTCACTGTTCTAGAAACCAGAATTTCCTTTCTGAAAAATAACCGTCTCCATGTAAGCAGGAGCCACAGGAGTCTACAGGGTTAAAGAAAACTGGACTTGCTCTAAGAGCCCAGGGGAAAAACTAAGGAATTCTGAGGTTTTCCTTGGCTTGAGAAAAGGCCCTTACCAACAAGAGATTTTTCTGTCAGGCATCATTTGGGCAGCAGGGCTTCTGCGATGAATTAAAAATAAAGACCTGTCACTTGGTTGATGATGTGTATAACAGTTCTCCTAGACGCAACAAAGCTGCCGAGTATTAGGAGACTTTGAAGAAAAAGGCAGGCAGCAGACAAGCTGTTTCTCTCTCTTCCACATTTGACTTCCTTCCTTTTATATCTCTCTCTATCATCCCATACTAGAACAACTGTTCACACATGTGAGGTTACTGATCTCAGTCACAGCAAAACCTTCCTTCATGAAGCCATATTTTTCTCTATTCCTTTTAATCCCTAAGGCAGGGCAAGAGCTGGATAATCCAATCACTCACACAGTTATTTGGTAAACTCTCTATCTGCAGCTATAAAACTGATCTTGCATCTTGCTTTTGCAAAGTTCCTCTTTGGGCACGGTTTTCTGAGGGCATAGAAACCACTAGCCCACTGCCAGTAATCTATGGATGCCCTTTACCATTTACTTTCTTTAATTCCTGAAACATAATTTTACCCACATCTTATAGAAGTGAGTGTTTGGAGGTCTACTTGGGGCCTTTTTCCATTTCCCTGTCATGGAGGGAATATGGTGTGTATCTCCTATTATCCTCTGTTTTCAGCCTAGCTCTGTGTTTACTCAGGATCCTGGCAAACCACTCACTCAACCACATCACAGGACTATAGGAAACTAACTGTGAGCTCAGCAGACTAACATAATGGCTCTGGGGGCCGCCAGATCCACAAACACTTCAAGGGTCTAGGATTTTTAGGGTTCTTATACCTACCCCTTGGCAAGTTGCAAATTCTTTTTTAAAGAATCACCAATATTCACATAATCAGATTGATTTTATGTAAAAATATGATAACTAATTTATTTATTCATCAAATTTGAACTGAGACCAAGAATTGAACCCAACACTAGAAATTCAAGAGAAACAAGATATGGATGCTGCTGATTTGTTGGGAGTTGTTTTGCTTGTAGTAAGTTGCTTGTAAGCAACTTAAAGTAACTTAAACAAAAAATGAAATTTATTGACATTAACTGTGAAGTCTGAGCATACATTTCAGGCAAGGATGAATCAACGGAGCTCAAATTATTTCATCAGGACTCCCTTTCATCTTTTCATCTCTGCTCATCTTTGTCTCTCTTTGTGTTCTGGCCTCATTTTCCCTTACTGAAGATAAATTTTCCAACATGACCTGAACCAATGGCTGTAAGAAGCTCCAGCTGAAATCATTCTCAGAGCTCAAAATAGCAGAGGAATAGAGACTTTCTCTCCCTCAGAATCCATCTATCAAAAATCAAGGAAGATTCTGATTGGCTGAAGTTGATCACATGCCCCGTTGATTAACCACTCTCTGGCCAGGGGACTAGAATATTCAAATTGGTCATGCTTAGGTTACCTGCTTTCCCCTCAGATGATGAATGTTCAACCCCAGTTGTACAACATGAAATGCATTTCCCACAGAAAGAAAAGGGTGGGGCGCTTGGGTGGCGCAGTCGGTTAAGCGTCCGACTTCAGCCAGGTCACGATCTCGCGGTCTGTGAGTTCGAGCCCCGCGTCAGGCTCTGGGCTGATGGGTCGGAGCCTGCAGCCTGTTTCTGATTCTGTGTCTCCCTCTCTCTCTGCCCCTCCCCTGTTCATGCTCTGTCTCTCTCTGTCCCCCCCCCAAAAAAAAAAAAAAGTTGAAAAAAAAAATTAAAAAAAAAAAAAAAAAGAAAAGGGTGATGGATAGAAACAAAGAATAGGTAATCACTGTGGTAGCCTGCCTCAAAGATGACCCCACATGATTTTTACCTCCTGGTATTTACATCCTTGCATAAGCTTCTATACTATATCATGGCTAGCCTGTGTGACCAATAGAATCCTGCAGAAGTGATGCTGTATGACCTTCAAGGCTAAGTCATAAAAGATATTGCAAGCCCTTTTCTTGCTCTCTCTTGGATGACCTACTCTGAAGGAAGCCAGCTATCATGTTGTGAGGATGTGCATGCTGCCCCATGAGGAGATCCCTGTGGAGAGGAGCTGAGGCCTTCTTCCAACATCTAGTTCCAACTTGGTAGTCACTTGAGTGTGCCATCTGGGAAGTAGATTTTCCAGCCCTAGGCAAGCCTTCAGATGACTACATCTGTGGTATATACCTTGACCACAACTTTGTGAAAGACTTGAGCCTGAACTACCCAACTAAGCTGCTTCTCAATTCCTGAACGGCAGGTGCTGTGAGATCTGTGAGATCATAAAATTTTATTTTTCTCTCAAGCCATTAAGTCTTGGAGTAATTTGTTACCAGAAATGGGTAACAAATATATCCAGGTAGCTCATTGCCCAGCCTAAAGTCATAGACATTATATAACTAACTTTAATTTGTGAGTGGAAAAGGAAGATAGAGGAGATGGAAGAGAAGCCTCTGGCAGTTTTATAGAGGAGACCACCTTTGAGCTAGGCTCAAGGATGAATGTGAGAAGGAACTGAATCCAGGCCAAGGGAATAGCACGAACAAAGGCTCTGAGCCTTGGAAGTGTTCAGAGAAATGCAAACAGAATAGCGTGGTTGTAGTTAAGGCAGTGGTTCATCAGAATCACAAGGAGGGCTTAAAAAATCAACAGATACTCAAATTCTAGCCCTAGAGAATCTGATGATTAGGAAACACTGGTTTGGGTTTCCAAAGTTGTTTTTGGGTTTTGGTTACTTGGTTAGCTGATTGTTGTGAAGGTGTATGTGTCTGCTACAGTGTTTTTCAGTAAGGTCTTTGGGCCACATGCTACAGAAAGCAGAAAACATAGACTCTTGAGGCCAAATCAATCCTAATTAAATAGGATATAAGTGAACAGATAGAATGGAGTCCAGGGATCTGAATTTTAATGAACATTTTAGGAGATTTTATACACGTTAGCGCATTCATGTACAAGCTTGAGAGATGGGTGAATTATTCAAAACCCAGGAAAGAATTGTTTTGGGGAAATAAGGAGAGTTTCAAGGAGGTGGCAAATTCAAAATTGGTTTTACATTTATGCCATAGTGATATAAAAAATATGCTTAAGTGAAAAGACTACCAGAAAATATACCAAAATGGCCATTGTTGGATTATTGTGGTGGCATTGCAGATGTGGGTTTTGTTTTTGTTTTTGTTTTTATTTTTTTGTGGTATAGGTACATTACCACTATGACTTAAAGAATGCTTTTCAGAAAGTTTAAGGGGCTATGTTAATGCTGTGGAGAAGTCAAGTTGGACAAGGGTTGAAAAGAGGTCATTGGTCTTAGCAAGTAGGAGGTCATTGGAGACCTTTGGATGAGGGGGTGGAAGCCAGATTACAATGGTTGGATTCAGTGGTTGGGGAGGAAGTAGAGGGAGCCAGTATAGACCACCAGTTCAAGAAGTTTGGCAGCAAAGGCAAAATTTAAAATAAAATTGTTCCTTTTTTTTTTTTTTTACTGATTATAAAAGTAATACTTGTTCATTATATAAAATTGGGTAATTCAGAATATTAAGAATAGAATAATAGTCACCCATAATCCCACCACCAAAGCCAAACCATGTTAATAGTTTGGTATATTTGTTGAACATTTCCCCTTTACAACAGTGCTTTGCAGTACAGAGGACAGCTCAAAATCATCCACATTATTCTCAGTAAAGGAAACTAAGGCCCAGAAAGAGACTTTCCTGAGACACTAAAACATCCATAAGAAAGAGTTTAGTTTCCATAGTGCTTTGACTTGCATTTCCTGGTTGCCCTGTGCCCACCCTACAGCAGAAGTGGCTAGTCTAGCCCCTTCCTTGTGCCCAACCATATCCTAAACATATTTCAGCTGCAGTGCCTCTAACATTCCACTGCACCTATGAATTCACATTCTTTTTTAAAAAATAATTTTACTTAATTAATATATATATATATATATTTGAGAGAGCGTGTGTATGCACATGAGTGAGCAGAGGAGGGGCGGGGGTGGGGGTTGGGGAGAGAGTGAGAGAGAGATAGGGAATCCCAAGCAGGCCCCGCACTCAACATGGAGTCTGACCCGGGACTCGATCCCACAATCTAGGATCATGACCTGAGCCAAAATCAAGAGTCAGTCATTCAAAGAACAGAGCCACCCAAGCTCCCCAGGATTCACATTCTTACATCATCCATTAGGCCTGCTGTCTCTGATAGTAGGACCTGGGTCTCATCTCATTCATCCTGATATTCCCAGATCTTAGCACAGCATTTGACACAGAATCATTGCACATTTCTGGAATGACAGATAATGGGTGATGTTTGGTATAGTAACTGATGTAGTTTTCATTCACAGTATTTCCTGCTTCTTTGCAATAGCTCCCCCATTCTGGGAGCAGCTAGGGTGTTCTATGCACAGACTGCCTTGGGGTAAGAATAACACAATAGAACTGAAGTCAAATGACTTGGCTTTTGCCTTTCAAAAGCTCAGGTAGGGTAGAAACAACAGATTTGGAAGGCCAGCTGAAGAGCTGATTTACTGACTCCCTGACTGAACATGGTCTAATTGGGAAGAGAAAGGAAAGTTGAGGAAAAGGAAGCAAGTGAGATACTGGTGTTTGTTCCCTCCAGAGAAAGGGGTCTGCTGAATCCCCCCCTGCCAAATCCCAATTCCAGAATAGAGCTTGCAGAGTTAATAAAACACCAGAATTCTCCCTGCTTCAGTGTGGCATTAGAAGAATATGGAAGGAATGGCCATGTGGAAAGTCTAGACCAGCACACTGTCCAACAGAAATATAATTTGAGCCACTTATAGTTTTCAATATTTTAGTAAGTAGCCACATTAAAGGAAGTAAAGAGAAACTGGTGAAATTAGTTTTATTAAAATATTCTATTTAACCTAATATATTAAAATATTATTTCGACATGTAATCAATATAGAAATCATTAATGAGATATTTTGTATTCTTTGTACAAAGTCTTTGAAATCTAGTATGTATTTTACAGTCATAGCACATCCTAATTTAGATTAGCTATATTTCAATTATGTGTTCAGTAGCCACCTGTAGTTGGAGGCCACATTACACAGCACAGGTCTGGATAATCAAACGTAAAATAACCCTATGGAATGTCCAATATCCCAACTGAAAATTGGAGCCATAGAATACATATTTTTGAAGTTTATTTATTTATTTGTGGGGGGGTGTGGTGCAGAGAGAGAAAGGGAGAGAGAAAATCCCAAGCAGGCTCCACAATCAGTGCGGAGCTCAATCCCATGACTGCGAGATCATGACCTGAGTCAATATCAAGAGTTGGATGCTTAACCAACTGAGCCACCCAGGTGCCCCTGGAGCTATAGAATATTTTTTATGTGCTCAAGAATATCATTGACAAGGCCCAAAGAGCCAGATGACCTAAGAACATCTTGTTCCAGGCTGAGGGGAACCTGATCTAACACTGATCTGCATGAGCTGAGTGGACAGAGGGCCGTATGGATGTCTCAGTGGATGCCACGGAGAGATGGCAGTCCAGAGACCCCTTCACATGGGGTCCACACTCTGTAAACTCCCAGGAACTTGGACACCACCCTGGAAAAAGATGAAAGCCCATCCCATAATGATTAAGTTTCCACCATTTAGTAGAATAGGGAAGGGCACAAAGGAAGTTTTATATAGAAAAATAAAGTTACACTTACTTTGTGGACAGAGATTCAAACGCATTACAAAAACAATGAATGAGGGGGTGCCTGGGTGACTCAGTTGGTTAAGCTTCTGACTCTTGACTTTGGCCTAGGTCATGATCTCACAGTTCATGGCTTCAAGCCCTGAGTCGAATTCCGCACTGACAGCAGAGCCTGCTTGAGATTTTTGCCCTCTCTCTGCCCCACCCGTTCACACTCTCTATGTCTTCCTCAAAATAAATTAAAACATAAATAAATAAACAAAAACAATGGATGAAGATAACTAGAATTGAGGCTGTTGTAAGCCCCATCTGCTGTTTTGGTTGCCAAAAGGTGATTTAAAGGAAGATGTGGCTGTTTATCAAGCCAACAGTCAGGAAAAAAAGGCGGGAGATATGGAACTCTTCTAAAAGATAATCAAAGGACCCCTGGGTGGTTCAGTCAGTTGAGCTTCGGACTCTTGATTTCAGCTGTTGTCATGATCTCATGGTTCATGAGTTTGAGCCCTGCATCAGGCTCTGTTCTGATGGTGCAGAGCTTGCTTGGGATTCTCTTTCTCTCCCTCTCTCTCTGCCCCTGTCCCATGCATACCCTCTCTCTCAAAATAAATAAATAAACTTAAAAAAAAGATATTCAAGAAATATAACAATGAAATGTTAATATATTGAAGTTTTGTATTGACTGGATACTGATTTAAGCAAATAAACCTAAGCCATTTTGAGGAAGTTGGAGAAATTTGTATTTTAATTGAGTTATTTGATGATTGGTAATTTGGATGCTATTGTGGTTATGGGGGAAAATGCCCTTATCTCTTTGAGATGAATATTAAAAAATGAGGGGTAAAATGTCATTTTACTTGTAGACCAATGTTCATAGCAGCCTTATTCACAGTAGTTCCAAAATAGAAAAAAAATCCATTGATGAATAAATAAATAAAATATAGTATATCTAAACAATGGAATATTATTCAGCCATAAAGTATTGATTCATTCCACAACATGAGTAAACCTTGAAAATATTATGCTAAATGAAAGCAGCCAGTCACAAAAGGCCATAAATTATGATTCCACTTATATGAAATGTCTCTATGTAATATGTAAATGTATAATAGAGACAGAAAGTAGATTAGTTGACTGGGGCTGGGGATGTGGAGGGAAGTGGGGTTGACAGCTAGAGGATTTAAAGTCTCTTTTTGGGGCAATAAAAATATTTTAAAATTGATTCTAGTAATGGCTGGACATATCCATCTGTAAATATACTAAAAAACATTAAATTGTGCTCTTTAAATGAGTGATTATATGCTATGTGAAGTATACCTCAATAAAGCTGTTTTTTATTTTTATTTTATTTGAGAGAGACAGAGAGAGTGAGCGGGGGGGGGGGGGGCAGAGAGAGGGAGAAACAGAATCCTAAGGCTCTGCGCTGTCAGCTCAGAGACTGATGCAGGTCTTGATCCCATGAACCATGATGAGATCATGATCTGAGCCAAGATCAAGAGGCATTTAACTGAGTGACCCAGGTGCCCCAATAAAGCTGTTTTTTAAAAAGCAGGAAAGAAGGGAAAAGAGTCATGCTGTATAATTTTCTTTAAAACAAGGGAAAAAAGGAGCAAATATAGCAAAGTTAACATCGTTAAATCTAGGTGCTAGATATATGGGGGTTCATTATGCTATTCTCTCTACCTTTTTGTATATTTGAAATTTTCTTTTAATGAAGAAAGGAGGGTAGTAGTTCTAGTTTAACATCCATGCTCTTGGGCATACATTTGAGAAGCCATTCCCTTGCCTTTACCAACTGCATAATAAAATGGAGGACAACAGCACCCTCCTGCCTTTTGGGGGGACCTATAATGCAGGAGTTGCCTGAGTGGGATAGTAAATATTATTTCACTTCCTTTACTATTGAAAGCTCTCTGGGGAGTAGTCAGGTGATATCTGGAGAACCAAGCTATGGGGGCTGACTGATAAAAATGACCTCTCACCCTTCCATGCTACTACAGAACTAAAGGGAGCCTTGCACTGGCAGAGCAGAATCATGAGAAAGAAATGAAAAGAAGGGAGAAGGGAGACAGAGGGAGGAAGGAGTATTATAGTTGTATGTAACTGTAAGAAAATGTTATTCATAAAAAGGAAATCCCAGAAATCAGAGATTGTGAGACAATTATTTGCTTTATAAAAATATTTCTAATGCTTTATAAAAACATAAAATTAATTTTTTTCAGTAATATATGCAAATACATGTAATGATAAAGCCAATAGTTGTATAGCACTATGTTCATTGTTCCACTTTCCATATAATTAACTTGTTTAATCTTCATGATAATCCCCATTTTACAGCTGAGACCACTTCAGGTTGAAAACTCACACAACAACCAAGGGACAGACCGAAGCTTCTAGTGTCATGCTTTTTAACTGCCACACTTGGCTACCCCCCTCAATAAGACACAAAAGGGCTATTCCCCTCCCCAGGAGCCACCACTGCTACCCACTTCCTGGGGATCCTTCCAGAAGATAGATAATTCAAGGAAACTTTTCTTTTGCAGACTCATTCAAGCCCACTTTTCAATCTGCAGTTTGGAGAATGGATTCAAATGCTCCTTTCCATCCACATGGTTAGTTCTGACCCATAAACTGGGAAGTCCCGCAGGCACCCGCAGAGAGGCACAGCCTGTTACATTGCCACCTGTAAGCCCACAGACCCACAAACAAGGGGCCTCTGATTTACTAGGCTTCTCCCTGCTGGTCCACAGAGTAGTTAATCTTCTGCCCCGGGGCAGCCTTTGACAGCTCCCAAAGGTCCCGTGAAGTACTCTTTTCAAAGTGAAATTCTCAATCAAATAAACTTGAAACAGACTTGGTCTGGATCCAGGTACAGACCTGGCCCACTCCCCGCCCCCCCCCCCATACCCCCAGGCAGCAGTTGGCTACACTTCACTTCCTGGGTTTTTTGAATCCTCTGGTGCAGACTACAGTTTTCCTTCAATAAAACAGTGATTTAAAACCTTCATTCTTCCTGTTTTAAAACTGTGCCAAGGCATAATCATTCTGTCTTCACCAAGGAGTACACAAAAATCAACTGGGGCTCTGCAGCCACCCCCATGGCGGATTGTCAGGTAAATCCTTTCTTAGAAACCGCCCCCCCCCATCTGCTTTTTTTTTGGAAAAATCTCTTTTATCCAATTAGAACTATTTTTTCATTCCTCCTTCCTTTTTTTTTTTTGAAATTTTATTTGAATTCCTTCTAAGCATTCAGTTTCACCTTAGACATTCAGATTATTCCTGCTGTTAGGTTAGTGCCTACAGATTCTCCTCACCTCTACCAGGGACTTCAGTGGTTTTCTGATGGTGACGATAAAAAGGAAAGTTTTCCTTTTTAAACTCTAACTGAAAAAAAAAAAAAAAAAAAACCAGTGCAAAGGATGATTTCCTGTGGGGTAGTGGTGGGGAAAAGTTTTTGTGAGGAGCAAAAGTGTATAGTAATCTAATATCTCCACAATTTACTTGTTTTAATGTTTATTTTATTTTGCCAGATAGAGAGCATGAGCAAGTGTGAGTGGGGAGGAGCAAGGAGAGAATCCCAAGCAGGGACTGACTTTGGGCATGATCTTCAGAACTGTGAAATCATGACCTGAGCTGAAATCAAGGGTCAACGCCTAACCGACTGAGCTACACAGGCCGCACACCCCCCACCCCCATAGTTTAGGTTAACGATATTATCAGATAAAATTCAGAATGACCATAAATAAATAATGAAGAGTTTGTGGATTTTGCCTCAGCCTGTGAATACAAAAGTTAAAGGCTCTTTCCATCTGAGTGATCTCAGATGAAATACCGATTTAATTGATTCACTTAGCAAATATTTATTAAGGACCTTCTCTGTTCAAAGCATTATTAGTAAAGGTAACAAAAAACTTTATTTGGTTATCTAGACTATTTATTTATAGGATACTAAAATTCCAGATAATTAAGAATAGCCAAAATGACTTAGCATATAAGATGCTGCACAGAGTGATTTTATTACACTTTCACATTGTCTTTCAGTATTTTCTGGCCTTAAAATTGTTAAAGAAGGGGCACTTGGGTGGCTCAGTCGGTAAGTGTCCGACTTCGGCTCAGGTCAAGATCTCATGGTTTGTGAGTTGGAGCCATGCGTTGGGCTCTGTGCTGACAGCTCAGAGCCTGGATCCTCCTTTGGATTCTGTGTCTCCCTCTCTCTCTGCCCCTCCCCCATTCATGGTGTCTCTATCTCTCATAAACATTTTTTTAAAAATTGCTAAAGGATAGATTTCTAAAAACAGTAAAATCACGTCTCTCAAAAAGAGCAGATATAAAATGAACCCATGTTAAAAATTTTACTTAATTCATTATTTAGTGAAGAAACTGGAAATACATTATAACGGGGTTCAAAGGAAAAGTCAAAAGAACACCTTTTTTTTTTTTTAAGAATCACTATTTTATATGGAGTAAAGAAATGTTGAAATGAATTCACAAATGGACACAAAACTGGCATTTTTCACTTAGGTGGGGATTTTAAGGGTGTGGGGGAAGTCAAATTAAACCACCACACCACAATTCCACCATGGACTTTATTTGCATGACACTAGGTAATTATTTTGCATTGCTATCACTTAATATACAAATTGAATTATAAAATAGCTCAGTGAAAAGCTTGAATCAGATAAAGCAAAGGGTGAGCTCTAGGAAATACAATTTTTCTTAGAAACATCCAGTAATTTCTTTCACTTATTCTAAATTTCCTTACAGAATGAATTCCCAAAATAAAAAAATAAATAAGGGGCGCCTGGGTGGCTCAGTTGGTTAAACGTCCGACTTTGGCTCAGGTCATGATCTCGCGGTCGGTGAGTTCGAGCCCCATGTCGGGCTCTGTGCTGACAGCTCAGAGCCTGGAGCCTGTTTCGGATTCTGTGTCTCCCTCTCTCTCTGACCCTCCCCCATTCATGCTCTGTCTCTTCCTGACTCAAAAATAAATAAACGTTAAAAAAAAAATTAAAAAAAAAAAAAAGTAATGCTATTCACTCAGTGCTTTCCCAGTGTTAAGCAATATACTAAGAACTTTATATACATTATCATTAGGTAGATATTAATATTAATATTTTACAGATAAGATAACTGAGACTAACTTGTCCAATATCCCAATATTTACTTATTTATTCAAGTATAATTGACCTACAGTATCTTATTAGTGTCAGGTGTACATCATAGTGATTTGATATTTTTATGCTTTATGAAATGATCCCCCTGATAAGATACCATCTGTCACAATACAAAGTTATTACAATATTATTGACTATACTCCCTATGCTGTACATTATATACTGGTGACTTATTTTATAACTGGAAGTTTGTACCTCTTTTTTTGTTTTAATGTTTCTTTATTTTTGGTGGGGGGAGAGGAGGGAAAGAGAGAGAGAGAGAGAGAGAGAGAGAGAGAGAGAGAAAGAGAATCCTAAGCATGCTCTGCACTGTCAGCTTAGAGCCTGACTTGGGGCTTGATCCCATGAACCATGAGATCATGACTGAGCTGAAATCAGGAATATGATGCTTAAAGGACTGAACCTCCCAGATGTCCCAGGAAGTTTGTACCTCTTAATCCCCTTCTCCCTCAACCTCTCCCACCTCTGATAAGCAACAGTTTGCTTCCTGTATCTATGAATCTGTTTCTGTTTTGTTTGTTTGCTAGTTTTGTTTTCTGGATTCCTCATATAAGTGAAATCAGTGTTCCAATACTGAAGTGAAAGTGACTGATTCCAAAGCTCTCAACGGTTTTCAAAAAATATGTAAGATAATGACCAAATTAAAAAAAATTAACATATAGTAGAATTGACATTTTGTTGGCATATAGTTCTATGAATTTTAACACACGTGTAGATTGCTGTAATCACAACTACAATCAGGATTCAGGACTGTTCTATCACCACCCCCCCAAATCTCCCTGCAGTCACCCTCCTTTGTAGTCATATCCTTTACCTACTGCTGGCAGCTACTGTCTGTTCTCTGCTGCCATACTTTTGTCTTTTTGATAATATCAAAAACATGGAATCACACAGTATGTAAGCTTTCAGAGAATTTAAAAATTTTTGAAATACTTATAGTTCCACAGAAAGTTGTGAAAAATAGTACAAAGAGATCCTGATACCCTTCACCTGGTTATCCCAATGCTGGAATCTTAACCTAACTATAGTGCAATATCAAAACCAGGACATTGACCTTGGTAAAACCCACAGCCCTCATTCCACATTCATCAGTTTTACATGCACTCATTTGTGGGTGAGTATACAGTTCTATACAGTTTTATCACAGGTGAGGATTTGTGTAACCACCACCATAATCAAGACACACAATTGTTCCATCACTGCAAAAACCCTTGTGTGACCCCCTTATAGTCACAAATTTTGGAAGGATTTCTTTATATGTCCCCCCTCCTTTTAAAAAAGACCTACTATAGGGGTGCCTGGGTGGCTCAGTTGGTTAAGCATCTGACTTTGATTAAGCATCATGGTCCATGGGTTGGAGCCCCGAGTTGGGCTCTGTGCTGACAACTCAGAGCCTGGAACCTGCTTCAGATTCTGTGTCTCCCCCCTCTCTCTGCCCCTCCCCAGATTTCACTCTGTCTCTCTGTCTCCCAAAAATAAATAAATATTTAAAAAAATTTTCTTATGGCACAAGTACAGACACTCAGATCAATGGAACAGAATAGAGAACCCAGAAATGGACCCACAAACGTATGGCCAACTAATCTTTGACAAAGCAGGAAAGAATATCCAATGGAATAAAGACGGTCTCTTCAGCAAGTGGTGCTGAGAAAACTGGACAGCATAATGCAGAAGAATGAACCTGGACCACTTTCTTACACCATACACAAAAATAAACTCAAAATGGATGAAAGACCTAAATGTAAGACAGGAAGCCATCAAAATCCTCAAGGAGAAAGCAGGCAAAAACCTCTTGGATCTTGGTTACAGCAACTTCTTACTCAACACGTCTCTGGAGGCAAGGGAAACAAAAGCAAAAATGAATGACTGGGACCTCATCAAAATAAAAAGCTTCTGCACAGTGAAGGAAACAACCAGCAAAACTAAAAGGCAGCCGAATGGGAAAAGATATTTGCAAACGACATATTAGATAAAGGGTTAGTATCCAAAATCTATAAAGAACTTATCCAACTCAACACCCAAAAAACAAATAATCCAGTGAAGAAATGGACAAAAGACATGAATAGACACTTGTCCAAAGAAGACATCCAGATGGCCAACTGACACATGAAAAAATGCTCCACATCACTCATCATCAGGGAAATACAAATCAAAACCACAATGAGATACCACCTCACACCCGTCAGAATGGCTAACATTAACAACTCAGGCAACAACAGATTTTGGCGAGGATGCAGAGAAAGACGATCTCTTTTGCATTGTTGATGGGAATGCAAGCTGGTGCAGCCACTCTGGAAAACAGTATGGAGGTTCCTCAAAAAATTAAAATAGAACTACCGTATGACCCAGCAACTGCACTACTAGGTATTTATCCAAGGGATACAGGTGTGCTGTTTCGAAGGGACACATGCACCCCGATGTTTATAGCAGTCCTATCAACAATAGCCAAAGTATGGAAAAAGCCCAAATGTCCATCGATGGATGAATGGATAAAGAAGATGTGGTATATATATACAATGGAGTATTACTCAGCAATCAAAAAGAATGAAATCTTGCCATTTGCAACTATGTGGATGGAACTAGAGGGTATTATGCTAAGTGAAATTAGTCAGAGAAAGACAAATATCACATGACTTCACTCATATGAGGACTTTGAGAGACAAAACAGATAAACATAAGGGAAGGGAAGCAAAAATAATACAAAAACAGGGAGGGGGACAAAACATAAGAGACTCTTAAATATGGATAACTAATTGAGGGTTACTGGAGGGGTGGTGGGAGGGGGGATGGACTAAATGGGTAAGGGGCATTAAGGAATCTACTCCTGAAGCCATTGTTGCACTATATGCTAACTAATTTGGATGTAAATTAAAAAAAATATATATATATACATATAAAAAATAAAATAAAAATTTTTAATGACCTACTATAATGCAATTAAACAGAATTAATCCAATCCTTTTTTGTACCATAATATTTACTTTGTTTTTTACTGACTTGATTACTTTTGGAAATAAATACTATAATAAAAATTTTTCAGTTTTTTTGCTATTCTTCTTTTCGTTTTGTGATTATTATTGAAAATAATTTTGTCACATAGACAGAGTGTGTTAAAAAGTGATCTATCCCAGGTAGGTCACTATGCTATGTGGGTCATTATTTGGAAACCAGAATCTTGGACTTCCCCAGGCATCCAGATATGTAGTTACCCATCGCTAAAAATTAGTTCAAACTCTTATAGCTGTTGAGCCAAATGGAAGAAACTTACAATAATTTTTCTTCTTCAGTACTTTTCTAAAAAACAAATTTTATAATAAAAAGTATAACATGTGGGTGGGGTGCTTGTGTGGCTCAGTCGGTTAAGCATCCCACTCTTGATCCCAGGGTCATGAGTTTAAGACCCACCTTGGACTCCATGTGGGGTGTGTAGCTTACTTTAAAAAAGGGGGGGGAAGCATAATACGTTAAACCTATAAAAAAATGTCTATTTTGGTAGTAAATAGATGAACTATGGAAATGGAATAAATCAAACTTGTCTTTAAGTTAAAAAAAGACTTTTTAAAAGGAAAAGTAGTTTCCAAACCTATAAAATCTCAATGCTTCCTTGGGGCTCTTTTCCCCCCCATCTAATCATATTTATTATTTTAAGATAAGAAAAACTGCAGACAATCCATTTCTAATTTTTTTCTATCTGCATATAACTTAAAATAAATTTTATTCATAAAGAACATTGCTGCTTAAGAATTACCAGAATACTATTCAACCATATCGATTTGTGAGGAACTCTGTCTTTTTACTGGCCCCATCCATATGTTGTTCCTGTCATGGGTTAATATTTATTATAAACATAAGGATGGTTCCCACTCTGCTCAAGTAATCCCTTTTGCATTCTCTGGTCTGTTGAGCCTCTAGTCATGATAGCATTTTTCTCCTAACCTGGACAGAAACATTCCATTCAGCTACCGATGGCATATCTTATTTGCAGGCCCGTGGGCTGGAATAATAAAGAAACCAAACATTAATGAGAGGGGGCAACAAGGGAACGTTTTTGCTATTTCATTTTTATTGACTCTTTTAATGAATAGTTTGCTTTTTCATTTTTATTGACTCCTTTTATATGTAGTCTCTTTTCTATATAATTGGAGTTATAAGCCAAGACGTGGTAAACTTTCAGAGCTGACTTAATGAATTCATTACCGTGATTGGATATACACATTGTCTGTAGTTCTTGGTGACTGGCTTTGCCCCGAGGTCCACAGACATGGCTACTAATGAGCACAGTAGAACACTGCTCCTTCAGGTAAGAGGCGTATTCTCTCTTAGCCCCTCCAGATTGACCCTCTACTCTTCCCCACCTAGGGTTGTCAGATTTAGCAAAAATGCAGGATGAAGAGTGAGGTCAGATGTTTCCCCTCAGCTCCTCCTTCTCTGGCTGCTGAAGGTTGGCTGGGTCCCTCTGCAAAGCCACAGTTCCGGGGCTCAGGTGCAGGAGTGACAATGACTGTCTCTGCAGTAGCCCCAAAGTGCTTCATCATCTTGTTCTGGTTTCCTTCAACCCTGATACGACACTGAAAATGGTCCCTTCCTTAAATTCTCTGTTCCCATTTGAAAGTTCCATCCATTTCCTGTCAGGATTCTGATTGACATAATATCTGATGAGTGGTGAATACATTACATGTTTTGTAAAAATATAACTTGTAAATTGAATCATAGTTTTTATTGATATAAATCTAAGTCTATGGGTTGACATAGTTTCAAGGCTGCTGTAGCTTGATTTATGGTGTGTCTTCAACTGAAGGAGGATCCTAGTATCTCTGATTTTGGAGGCTTTGGAGATGGTTCTATTCATTGGCTATTGGACATAAGTCAACAGTGAAGATTTCCATGCATGTAATATTGTCCTTCTTTTGATCCTTCTCTTGCATAAGTATTATTATTTGACATTTATGCAATTTTAGTTACTTTATCTTTTAAGAAGATATAAATATGTACATGTATATATGTATGTCTGCGTGCATGTATAAAATTTAAAGAGTGGTAAAATGTTAAATAAATCATGATAGATGAGCTGAGAGCATAGATAGATGACATCATGAGATGTCAGCTGTGCTGACAGCTCAGAGCCTGGAGCCTGTTTTCGAGTCTGTGTCTCCCACTCTCTGACCCTCCCCCGTTCATGCTCTGTCTCTCTCTGTCTCAAAAATAAATAAACATTAAAAAAACTTAAAAAAAAATAAAAACAAACAAACAAACAAACAAACAAAAAAACAAAAAAAACCCCACAAAGAATGAGGTAGGCCTGTAAGTACTAATATGGAAGTAGCTCCAAGACATTTTGTTAAGTGACAAAACCAAGACCAGAATAAAAAATATAAAATCAAGTGCTTTGTGTATGTGTGATTGTGAAGAGTAGACTGGGGAGGCTGTGCGTGCCAGACAACAGACAGCACCTGGGCAGAACGGAGGAAGGTGCTTTCATGTTTCGTTCTCTCTACTTACACAAGGCAAAGGACTCTTGATGTATCTTTTAAAACATGTGTTTTGTGGGGCACCTGGGTAGCTCAGTTGGTTAAGCATCCAACTTCGGCTCAGGTCTGATCTCACCATTCCTGAGTTCAGGCCCTGCATCAGGCTCAGAGCCTGGAGCCTGCTTCAGATTCTGTGTCTCCCTCTCTCTCTGCCCCTCTCCTGCTTGTACTCACTCTCTCTCTCTCTCTCTCTCTCTCTCTCAAAAATAAATAAACATTACAAACATGTGTTTTGTGTTCATTTCTGCTTTCTCCTAAGACCTCACCAAAATGGCAGTAAAGATGTAAAGAGACAATACAGGGGAAGTAGAACAGAGACCGCTATAGAGGATTAGAGACAATAAAATTTTGGAAGCTTACATGTGGAGGATAGGTAGCAACTGAATTATTAGAGCAGTGAAAATGGAAGCATACGTTTCTGCAGAGGTGGTTGCCAGTGGAAAGCAACTGATTCATGGGCGGGGAACATCTGAAAGACTCAGAAGTTAGAGACCTTCCAAGGAAGGGCAAGATGTGAGATAAACACAGGAAAATTAGTTGAGAGTTTGCATAAGGAGTAATTAGGCCCCTTGAACTTCTACCACACCCCCTGAAGTCCAGTGATCATATCCTCAACCCGAGAAGGAAATGGGAGGTTTGGTATTGGATAGATTACACCAAGAGACTCTGGACTCAGGGATGATGACAGGCACAACTGAAGGTGGGGATGAAGCACTAGACAGAAAACAGTGGAATCTGGTGAACCACTGCATACCACATGGTGACACCCAGGCTTTGTCCCCTCCTTAGTCCCCACAAGAATGGCAGGGAAGCTTATAGCCCTCACTCAGCAGACTGGATAATTACTCTTTGGAGAAGATCCAAGTAAAAGATCTATTGACTTTTAGGGTTGTCCAGTAAAACACCCAAGCTCCACTTGATTACCCTGCAGTGGAACTCACCATTTTACAAGCCCTATTTGTGTACTGAAAGCTTCCAATCTGGTTTTTAGCACTTCAGTTTTAATATGAACTGGAAGACTTTCGAGGAAAACTTCTTACAAAGAAAAAAAAGTAGTAAAACGACAGAATAAAACTCAGGAGAGTCCAAGGCAGTGCAAAGGGCAGAAGAAAACCGTGGGGCATCCAGATTGGGTGGAGGCTGGTGGCACAGGCCATGAAAGAATTCACCTGAGGCAGAACAAAGGAGATAGAAGTTTATTGAATATACTGCAAGGGGGCAGTCGGGACAGCAAAGGACACTGTGTTGGGGGCGGTGGTGAGGGGCTATAGTTAGAGGGCAGAGTGAGAGGGTTCAGGGACTATGTGGAATTTCCCTTTCTTTGGTAATCTTAGGAATTATGTCTGGCTGTAAGTAGTCTATTGGTCAGTTAGGGCCTATGGTTATTTTGAGGTGGGTCACTTAATGAGCCTGTTTGCATTCAACGTGGTGGTTGCTGTGAGCCCTTTTGCCTTGCTTAGGTTTCCATTGCTCAAGCCTGTTGCCTAAAAGTGGCCTCTACATAAACTTCAAACAAACTATTAATATCCTCTGAAAGATAAGTGATGATATTGCATTCGTGGGATAAAAATAGTATGCTAAGACAATGCAATAATGAAAGAACAAGGAAGAGCTTTAGAAATTAAAAATAGGTTAAGTGAAAAATTCAATAGAATGGTTGAAAGATAAAGTTGAGGAATTGTTCAAGAGTAGATCAAAAAAGTTAGGAAAGGAAAGCAAAGGAAAGCAAAGGAAAGGAAAGTAGGGCAATTCAAGAGGTTCAATATCTGACTAATAGGAATTTCAAAAAGAGGACAAAAGAGAGAGGCAGAAATCACCCGCTACTGAACTAGTCTGGGTTTTCCAGAAAAACAGAACCAATAGTATATATACATATAAGTGTAATATATTTGCTTACTTGAATGTGGAGGCCAATTAGTGCCAAAATCTGCAAGAAATCCAGGAGAGCCAATGGTATAACTCCAGTTTGAGTCTGAGTCCAAGGGCAGGAGAACAACTGCTCCTGCTGTCAGGCAGAGAAAGTGAATTCTAATTCAACATTTTTTTCTCTTCTTGGAGCTTCAGTGAATTGAATGAGGTCTATCTGCATTGCTGAGGGCAATTTGCTTTATGCAGTCTACTGATTTAAATATTAATATCATCTAGAAATACACAGACACACCCAGAATAATGTTTAACCAAATATCTGGGCACCTTGTGGCCCCGTCAAGCTGACACATAAAATGAACCATCATAGATACATATAGGAACATATCCCAGAATAAAGGATGTGGAGAGTCCCATTAAGAATGAGAAATGGGAGCACTTGGGTGGCTCAACCAGCTGAGACTCTGACTCTTGATTTCAGCTCAGGTCATGAGCTCACACAGTTTGTGGGATCAAGTCCCGAGTTGGGCTCTGCCCTGGCAGTGTGCAGCCTGCTTGGGATTCTCTCTCTCCATCTGTCTCTACCCCTCCCCCATTCATGTGTGCATGCTCTCCTTCTCTCTCTCTCAAAATAATAAACTTTAAATTTTTTTTTCTTAAAAAAAAGAACGAGAAATGAAAACGACACTGTAAAATCCCCAGCAGGGAGAAAAAGAATCTAAAAGCTTCCAAAAAGAAAAAGAAAAGTCATGAGGAAATACCACAGCATTGAACTCTCAACACCAGAAGCTAAAAGCTAATAAAGCAATGCCTTAAAAATTCTGAGAGAATATCTCTCCAATCCAATTCTCTGCTCAGCTAAACTATTAAATATGAAGATAGCAAAAAAAGATGTTTTCTAACAGACAAATCTGAAAAAATGTTGCTTTCTTTACATTTTTTTCCTCCAGGAATCTTCTGGAAATTTGCATATAAGGGGATACAAAACGTATTTGTTTAAAAGTTTTCTTAAGCTTTCTGGAATAGTTTGAGTGTTGACAAATAAGCTATCTTGATGTTAATTACCTAATAGTTATTAATCACTATTTTCCTAATTCAAATGGCTAAATACATTAGGACATACACTTGACTGTATTATGTAGAAAACATTTCTACCAGAGTAAAAATTTTCCATTGTAGGGTAGGAAAAGAAATCTTTTTTCTTCAACTCTTCTAGGTTCTTGATTGGGATGCTATTACAAAAGACAGATTAGCAGTGCAAAACATACAAATTTATTTAATCTAAATTTTATGTAATGCAAGAGCCTTCATAAAGAAGTGAAGATCCCAAGAAACGGCTAAATCTTAGTGCTTTTATCCTGGGTTTGAAGAAAAGTGGAAAGTCATGGAACAACATGGAGGACAAAATGCACACGTTGATAGTAGTAAACTGGGGGAAACTTAGCAATACCTGTTTGAATTCCTCTCAGAGTCCCTCCATCTTTGATAAAAGGAATGCTCCTTTTCTCTGGGTATAGGAAGAGGTCTTCTCATAGGAGGGTCTTATGACGTGCTTCAGGGCAGAAAAGACCAGAGAGTCCTTCCTGAACCTGCCATTTCCCAAATTCCTTCAGCTTAAAATATGCAATATGCCAAGGTGCCATATTTGGGGGTAGTGTGTTCTGAACCCTGTCACTATCATAAATTAAATGTGTTAACTCTTTTTGAGATACTGTTGCTAAGACTCTTTATGTAGAATCAGATAAGTCTGTAGTTTTCTTTTACTCTTTTACATGAATTTTCTATCATGTTCTCTTAATAACCCTCAAAGGAATAAACCCTAGATTAGTACTTTAAAAGTTAATGAATTATTTAGACATATCCTTTAGAGTTATTTAGGTATATCCTCTCATATAATTTCCTCCTTCTAATCAGGGTAGAAGTATTAATACCCAGTGCTAAAACCTTGGCTTGAATTTCTTTAAATTATCTTTGTATAAGTAATACTCCTAACATAAATGTGGTTCGGGAGAAAACAATCTAGAGGAATAAATATGTAACAAATAGCTATAGTAATTATCTGGTATGTGAACTTGGGAGGGTTTTCTAAAATGTTTTATAGGATTTGTGTGTCATTTTCATAATCAGAATATATCTGTATATAAGTATGTATATGTATGTAGATATATATATATATAAAATAAAGTATGTATATACATGTAAAATAAAACAAGAGGTTGTACATAGTAGGTTTGGGCTCTATCATTGCTTTTCTTTATGGTCTTAACCTTTATCACAAAGGGGTTTCACTAGCACAAACCTAAAAGGATTTTCTGTTGAACTTCACATGACATTCTAAGATATGATTTAGCTATTTAGACCAAATGACTCTGAACTGAGGTGACCAAAGCAACTGCCTTGCTCTAGATAGTTAGGTCCAAATTGGGGTCAGCATGTTAATGGTGTGGTGAGGAATGTCCATGCTAGGCAAATGGGCAATCACTTGTCAGTTCATAATCAGCCAAGGTAAATACATATGCAAGCACATGAAATGAACTTAACACATGGAAAAAAAAAGTAAATTTAATGATATATTATTAAGTAATAAACAAAATACATTTCAACCCCCAATTTTTTTCTCTTCTTTTCTTGTCAGGCCATTTTATGTTGACCAGAAAATAGAAATGACTAAGTTGCCCTTCTGGAGTGGGAGCATTTTCTTTCACAGTAGCCCCCCCACCCCACCTTTTTTGTAAAGTTTCTTTTTTGTAAGTAATCTCTACACCCATGAGTTTGAGTGGGGCTCAAACTCATGACCCTGAGATCAAGAGTTGAACGTTCTTCCGATTAAACCAGCCAGGTGCACACCCCCCCGCCCCCCAGTAGTCCTTCTTACCTGAGAAAACCTGGATTTGGTTCTTTCCTCTTTAATTTCTAGGACAAACAGCTAAAGGATTCTGTCTCATGGTCTCTAGTTTTTGTATTATGATTCCAGTCCTTAGCATACATTTAGAGACTCTACCGGAGGTTCTGCAAATAATTCATACATTTAGAGACTCTACCGGAGGTGGCATTAGGAATAGAACTGTTTGATAATCTTTTCTCTATGCCTACCTCATATGGCACGGTGCTACAGATTGAATGTTTGTATGTCCTCTAATTCATATGTTGAAACCTACCCCCTAATGTGATGGTATTTGGAAGTGGGGCCTTTGGGAGATTATTAGGTCATGAGAGTGGAGCCCTCATGAATGGGATTAGTGCCCTTAGAAAAGAGACTCCAGGGAGCTCCCTTGCCCTTTCTGCGATGTTAAGACACAGTGAGAAGATGGCTATATATGAACCAGGAAGCAAGTCCTCACCAGACATCAAATCTTCCAGCACCTTGATTTTGAACTTCCCAGCCTCCAGAAGTGTGAGAAATAAATATTTGTTGCTTAAGCCATCCGGTCAGTGGTATTTTTGTTATAGCAGCCTGAATGGACTATGACACATGGGAAATAAAAGAATGTTTGGAGTCCCCTTTGACAACTCTAGGTCTCTCCTAACCCACATCCAGTCCATTAGTAGGTCTTCCCAACTTTCACTCCGTGAAATATACCTTTAAGGGGACTGCCTTTGTCCAGTTTCACCACCTGGCCCTCAGGAGAGTTGTTTTGGTCCTGGTCCCAGGGGAGTTGTCCAACAGAACCACTGTAACAGCTGCGATTTTACTCTTGCACACTCCAGTGTTTTTACCAACTAGCAACCAAAGTGACCTTTGCCAAGCACAAGTTGGACCATGTCTCCCTCCTATTTACTATTAATAATTTTTAAAGTCAGGTTTGTTGAGGTGTAATTTACATACAGGAAAATTCACCCCTTTAAGGTTTACAGTTTTATGAATTTTAACAAGTGCACACCACATGCATGATATAGAACAATTCCATTGCCTCCAAAAGTTCCCTTGAGCCCCTTTGTAGGCAAACCTTTCTCAGCCTACAGCCCCTGGCCACTGATCTGTTTTTTGTCTCTATGGTATTACCTTTTCCACACTGTTACAGAAATGGAATCATACCACGTGTAGCCTTTTGAATCTGGTTTCTTTCATTTAGCGGAGAGCATTTGAAATTCATTCATTAGTTGCACACGTCAGTTCTTTCCTTTTTATTGCTAACTGGTATTCCAGCAATATAACTGGTTATCCATCAGTTGGTAGACGTTTGGGATGTTTCCTATTTTTGGTGACTATAATTAAAGCTACTATAAAAATTTGTGTTCAGGTTTTTTTAGGTTTTTGGATGGAGAGACATATATCCATTTCTCTTGGTTTGATCTATAGCAGTAGGATTTCTGGGTAGTATAGTAAATGCATGTTAAATGTTATAAGAAATTGATATTCTGTTTTCCAAGGTGGCTGTATCCTTTTCCATTCCCATCAGCAATGCATGAATTTCAGTGACTCCTCATCCTCCTCAGCACTTGGTATTTTCAGGTTTTTTAATTTGAGACATTCTGGTTTTAATTTGCATTTCCTTAATGACTAATGATATTAATTTGCATTTCCTTAATGACTAATGATATTGAGCATCTTTCATGTGCTTACTTGCTACCCATCTTTTCTTTGGTGAAGTGTTTGAATTTGTTACCCATTAAAAAAAATGGGTTATTTTGTTATTGAGTTGTATTATTATTATTTTAAATAAAAAGTCCTGAATAGATAATACATTCACATAGTTGAGAAGCCAAAAAATGTTAAAAAAAAAAAAAGTCATTCATTAGGAAGTGCCATCTTTTTGCCTTTATGCAGCCTCAGCTAGAAAACATTCTCATTAATTTATATTTCCTTCCAGAGTTTCTTTATGTGACTACAAATATATAGTCCTACCTCCTCTCCACCCTTACACCAGAAGTAGCATACTATGTATACCGTCCGGCATCAGTATATTCCGGAAAGCTTACTCAGAGTGTTTTACAATTACATATGATTCTATTATGGGGTAAGGCTTATTTAATCAGTCCTCAATTGATGGATGTTTGTTTCTAATTATTTCTTTACAAATAACACTGCATACAATGAGTAATGTTGTACATAGGTTCTTTGGTATGCTCACAGTTATATCTGTAAGGCTATATTCCAAAAATAATTTTCAGATTTCTGTTCTTAAAGTATGGCTATCTTAATGACTATGTAAGTTTCCACTGTTCATTTCAACTCCGCTCAAGGTTCTTGTGTGAACCCTATTCATAAAAAATAAAACTGGTGTAGGGTGCCTGGTGGCTCTTTCAGTTAAGCATCCGACTCTGGATTTCTGCTCAGGTCATGATGTTGGGTTGATGGGACAGAGCCCTGAGTCGGGCTTAGTGCTGAAAGCATGGAGCCTGCTTGGGTTTCTCCCTTTTCCTCTCTCTCTGCCCCTCTCCTACTCTCTCTCTCTCTTTCTCTCTGTCTCAAAATAAATAAATAAACTTAAAAAAAAAAGAAAATTGGTGTGTGCATATATGATGTGTGTGTGGGAATGCAGTGGGCATAGGGAGGCTATAAATTGGAAGTTCCTCATGATTCAGACTCTACCTGCCAGGAAAGGTATAGGAAGAGGAAGTGCCCGGCCCCACAAAGTTCTTCTGTAATAGTGACATTCTTAACCCTGCTCCAAACCTTCCTGTGTCTGTGTTCTATTTATTTTACATCTCATGCTTATATCTGTGTCTTTTGCTTCTGATCTTTATCTGGGTAAAGAAAGATTTTTTTTTTTTTTCTGATGTGTATTTCAGTCTCACTAGTGATTTATGGAGTTTTCTCTTCGTAAGTTTTTCTTTTGATCATTGTTCACCCTCAGTTAATTTGCTCAAGTGAAGAGTAAAATCTCAGGAGGAGATTAGCTAGAAGGATAGCATTTAGCTTTATCAAATGAAGTGTTTCTGAATTTGATCATTCACTTCTCACTCAAGGGGAAATTTAAGATGTAGTAGTAACCTCTTTGATATTTAACAATCTCATTGATGTTCTCAGTTATTTATGTCTTAAAGGGCCATACTGACTTTAAAAGCTGATTATTCTTTTAAATCCTACTCATATGCTAAAATAAGAAGCTGAAGACAAAACAAAACCACTAACCAGACTGCCTTCTGGTTAGCACTAAATTTAACACAAATCTTACCTTTAGTATTAAAGAGATCTTTTAATTTTGGCTTCCTTATGTACACACAGCTATTGAGGTAACTGTGAGCTGGTTGTTTATTAGGAAGAGGCAATTGTGAAAGTGAAGTCAGAAAGCCTTGCTCGGGCATATGCCACTGGTTCACCTCTCTCCTGCACAAGTTATTTTCAGAAGAAAATGCTGCAAATAAAGACTATATTTTTCTTTCCACACTGTTTATTTCAAGAGACATGGGAACCATCACGAAGCAGATTCATAGGCTTAAAATGTAAACCCTGTAAGTCTGCTTTGTTTGAGTTTATGAAGATGTGATTGTGGAGCCTCTTCCTCCCTGGTCTCACCTCTGCCCTGAGAAAATGGCAGGCCCTGAAATTTATGGGAATTCTGACCTAAGAGGCCAGGAAATGCCTGAGACTAGAGAAGGTGGGAAGCATGGAGACTGGCCCCTGATGGGGTGCATTTCCCAGAAGAGAAAATAATATTACCTGTAGCTCTAATTTCCACAGCACTGTTTTTAAACACTCGAAGATTTGTTATTCCTCTTGAAATAGCCCCAGGCATATGGAAGACACTGGATTCAAGTAACTTCCCTTCCCTTCCAAGTCTTAAGGCTGGGGGAAAAAAAAATCCTTGAAGCAATTAGAAAATCCCTAGTCTTAAAACTGTAGACACAAATGGCACATGCATAGCTCAAAGTTTTAGGGGGAAAATGATTGCTCTCAGGTTAAAATTTACTGGGAACAATTTTATTTCAAAAGATCAATTTTTGCCATTTCTACTAAGCTAACAAGGACAAGGCTGAACGAAGCCTTAGAGTAAGTCATGAAAGCTCCAGATTAAAAAATATTTTTTAAATGGTCTCATTGAGAAATTTTTCAAATGAGAGTCACACTTGAATGAATGAATGCTGTATCAAATTATCCGGAGACAAAGAAGAGAAGCCATTCTACCAGAACAAATGCAGCCTGCTTTGTTTAGAGGACAAATCATTCTTGCAGCCAGTTTGAAATGTCACTTTTAAGTCAATGAGAGTTGTGTTCAAATAAGAGGGGGAAGCAAGACCCTATTATATTCACTAGGATGTGATGTTTTGCCTCTGAATGGTTTCTACAGTGCATGAAAATTCCTTTTTTTGGAGGGGGGTGTGTGTCTTTTTTAATGTCTTAAACTGTTTTCAGGTTTTACAAAGTGCTTCAGTTTTTACATCAAAAGGGCAGACACGATCACACTGGAGCACCAGTTGTCCAACTACAGAAGCTCTGGACTTTTGGGATAAGACTTTTGAACTCTTGGTAAAAACGGACTCATTGGCTCACATGGGGGAGTTGTCTTCTGGAAGCAATCCAGGGTTTGCAGCCGTCCAACCCAGCCATTTTCTCCATCTTTCCATGATATCACCACTGGAGCCCTGGCCATAATGGGGTAGGAGCCACAATGCTGTCCAGTGGCATAGGAAGTTCAGAGGTGAGTTGGAGCAAAACTGATGGGAGAGTCCATCTGTTGCCAAGAATTGACCAGACTGGCTGGCAGCTGTGGGCTTTATAAGCAATTTGGACCTCTTGTTTCATTTTGGCAAACTCTAAACCCCCCAATACTATTGGTTAGGTCATAAAATCAATTCATTTTTGTTGCCATCATTAAAAATAAATTTTCTTGGGGCGCCTGGGTGGCGCAGTCGGTTAAGCGTCCGACTTCAGCCAGGTCACGATCTCGCAGTCCGTGAGTTCGAGCCCCGCGTCGGGCTCTGGGCCGATGGCTCGGAGCCTGGAGCCTGTTTCCGATTCTGTGTCTCCCTCTCTCTGCCCCTCCCCCGTTCATGCTCTGTCTCTCTCTGTCCCAAAAATAAATAAAAAACGTTGAAAAAAAAAAAATTTAAAAAAAAAAAAATAAATAAATTTTCTTATTGCTAAAAGAGACTATAATACTAAGCAACAGTCCAACACCATCAAATTATTGTATCTTCTGGCAGATATAATAAAACACTCAAAATGACTGATGATGTTTTTATATCATTTTGAAGTCTGATTTTTTTTTTTTAAAAAGACAAGCTTCTCCATGGAGATAGGGGGAGGTAAGCCTGACTGCCAATGCTGCCATCCTTGCTCAATGACAAGGAAGGCTGGACTGACACCAGCTTGTGGGGAAAGCAGACACTCACTTTGATCTGTAAAAGTCTATCCAGAAATAAACAAGGGATGACACCTTCTGCACAACCATATAGCAGAGACTCAAAAGTTTTTGAATGAGCCACATAAAAGAATTCCTTCTGAAAAGAAAGCAAGATTTAAAAGGGCACAAATTCCACACACACTCTCTGTTGACATAGATCAAATTCTCCACTTAATTGCATGACTTTCCGATTTGGATTTCTGGTAGAGACAAAGCTTCAGGATAGTGGTGAGCAGCCTGTGGACAGGGGTCTATCTAGGTTTGGGAAAAATCAGAAAATGCACTTTGTGTTGCTATTTCCAAATATGCCTTAAGGTAAACAATACATGGTACAAATACCAGGGCCAAGTTCTTCATTGCAAGTCTAATAATAATATTGTTAGTAATTATAAAAAGAATATTAAAAGTAATACTAACGGTATGTATTACATTTTACTACGTGCCAGGCACCTTGTTAGGTGCTGATGTGCATTTAATCTTTAAGCAGTCATCATCGGGTTAGTATTATTAGCCCCATTTTACAGATGAGAACACCAAAGTTAAGAAAAGTAATATGTCCATAATATGAGCCAATATTTGAATCCAGGCAGTGTAGCTGTAGAGCCCAAGTGCTTTAAGCTTTCATAAGAGCTAGCACTTATGGAGCATGCATTTGCTGTTATTACTACCATTTTGCAGATACAGGTAGAAAAACTTTCCCAATGTTGCACTGCTGTTAAGGGCAGATGTGAGATGTAAACCTGTCATTCTGACTCTAGACTCTGAACATGTAATGTCTAAGGTTGTCTAACCAGTTGAAATATACATATTAGTCATGAAAATTAGTAAAGGTATTTTCATTCTGAGTTAAAGAAAAATGGGATCTGAATTGCTTTGCCTACGTTGGCCATTCTGATGAAGTGGTTGTTGTTATTTGCTCTTAGGACTATGCTTTCCCAGACTAGATGGCTGGACCTTTTGCTGGTTTACACTACCCTCTAGTGGTTAGTAGAAAATTCTGGGGATACGCCTATTTGGTGACAAAGAAATAGAAGGTTGTTCATTAAAAAGACTCCTTTTAAACATAAAGTTATGAACCTATATTGATAGTATTTGTACTTTTAGTATCTTTTGGCTGAGAAAAATATATAAAGTCAAAGAGCTGCTATGAATTTGGTATCCCTTTAATGTGAATGCATTTTTATTCATCTCAATAATACACATCTAGATTGAAAACAAGATGACATATGTATTATCTTGTTTTCAATGTACATGTACATACACATATACACATATACACACATATACCTAGATATAGATATAGATATAGATATAGATAGATACATAGATGTATAGACAAGTCTGCATGTGTGTGATTTATTTATAAGTGTTAGCTCTAGACTATGCTGGGGTGCATTGATGGATTTGAAAGTCCTCACAACAGACTTTCCTTGAAGGCTCTTTGGCTGGAACTTCCACAAATACCCATACCTAAACCAATCACAGGCAAAGGGAATTGAATTGACACAAAATCTTAGATTAATCAGTATATTCTCCTGAATTGAGCACAGAGGCCCCTTTCCTGAGAGGAAGAAAGCTAAAGAAAATTGGTTTTCTGTTTACAAGGAAGAAGTCCTGCTAGAGGATGCATAGCTGTCTTACTTAGGTCTCTCTTGTCCCCCATTCTGCATCCCTGGCTGACTTCAGGAGGTGGAGGCCTGGAGACGGGAGGGCAGTGGGAACAATCCTCATGCAGGCAGTATGGAGTGCACTGTTCTAAAGGGAATTGAAAAACAACAATAAAACCAACTGAAAGTGGCCTGCTTTTTATTATCACCACCAGCCTGCAATTCTAAAAAATGACAATGATATATAATTCTCCCTGAATTTTTTTTTTCTGGTCTAAATTCTAAACAACTATTTTGGTTTCTATTTAGTTTTTATAAATACATACATACATACATACATGCATAAATTTCCAATTAACACATTTTTTTACTTATTCTTTCATAAACATTGTGTTCTACATCATGAAGTTCATTTGGAGAACTTCTAGTTATCATTTGGCCTATGACACACGCAGACTCAGCTCCAACCATTTGTTTCAGGAGTAAGTTCATGATCAGTTGGAATCATTTAGCCCTCAATTTGGGCACAGTTCAATACTTATTCCTGTGTCTAAACTATAGATCTGAAATGATCAATTAAAACTCAGTGATTATAAAGACAAGAAACAGAACTAGAGCAATTTTTAATCCTGTCCACATGCGCCCATGCAAACATATTTGCAAACCGTCAGAATCAACCTACCACAATGTACAGTGAGAAGGTAAGCTTTAAATTGTTCATTGACGACTGGAGCAGAGAAACTGTAGAGAACACCAACTCCGCAAAAACAAAGCATAAGGAAACAGACATTTCACAGAAGAATGACAAGGATGTCTTGTCTTACATTGCCAGAAGAAATCAAACGGACATGTTTGAATGCTTCAATCATTTTCACCAAGACCTAGACCCTCATTCTAAAGTAAAGGATCAGGGTGGCTGATCCAGAAGAAATCAAACGGACATGTTTGAATGCTTCAATCATTTTCACCAGGACCTAGACCCTCATTCTAAAGTAAAGGATCAGCCACCGACTGTGGCTCAGTCGGTTGAGTGTCTGACTCTTGATTTCAGCTCAGGGCATGATCTCATGGTTGTGGGATCGAGCCCTGAGTTGGGCTCTGCTCTGCTGGGCGTGGAGCCTGCGTGACATATTCTCTCTCTCTCTCTCTCTCTCTCTTTCTCCTCTATGCATCCCCATGCTCACATGTGCATGAGAGGATGCTCTCTCTCTCTCTAATAAATAAATAAGTAAATAAATAAATAAATAAATAAAGGATCAAATACAATCAATGTTTACTATCATTCAACCACTTTCTCTGACTTTTGCAAAATGAAAATTTGGGAAGTTTTAGTCAAATACAGTAGAAATTTCTGATGAATTTTTTGGTGAAGATATTTTAGGGGATTTTTTTTTTTTCCTGCAGAGATGTTTAAAAATTGCTACAACTCATCCTGAAGAAGCTTGACAATATTACAGTCTCTGGGATTTATTAAATGGGATTATTATGAATCTGCCAATCTCATTTTATGGTTAAGATTTTTTCTTAACTGTTTATTGCTTCATTTGAAACATTTAAAAAATTAAAATAATTCAAAATGTCCTTTGTTTAACATGAGTGGAGAGAGCTATGCTCTCCATTAAACATGTGAAGGTTGATTTGGACAATCATTGGCAAATGGGAAGAGGTGAAAGCTTAAAAATAGAAACTGTGATGCTACTCATTACTGTAGCAGACCAAAGGTAGGTGTAAGGTTTTCCCCCTTTAAAAAAATTACATTTTTTAATTTTAAAAATTAAGAAAAGTAATGTATTTTTATTTAAAAAAGTGATGTATTTTTATTTTTTTATTTTAGCAAGAGAAAGAGTGTACGCATGCATGGAGCAGAGGAAGGATAGAGGGAGAGGGGGAATCGTAAGCTGGTTCCATGCCCAGCTGGGAGCCCAGTACAGGACTCTATCCCATGACCCTGGGATCATGACCTGAGCCAAAATTAAGAGTTGGATTCTCAACCAACTGAGCCACCCAGCATCCTGAAAGTAATGTACTTTTAAATCATTACACGTTCTCATTTGTGTCCTGTAATATTTATTTTGGTTGTTTTTTTATTAAAGTGTTTTTACTGATGATTATACTGATGGCTGCTGATGCCTTCTGGAGGTAACTAACTTGATGAAGTCTTAGTAGTGTCTCTGAAGAGGTACGTTAGAGGTGGAATTATTTACAAGTTGCCGGGATCTGGTTTAAGGTGGGTCTTTCAATGTCAGGCCTGATTGGGATTGGACAGGTTTATGATGTAACTGTTTAGTATTGGTTAATATAGTAAAGTTAGGATTTTGAAGTGAGTCTTCAAACAGTAAACAATCATTTGTTAAGTACAGTTGAACTAATTATTGCTTTGAGAAGGAGATATTTACCCAAAGTTTTGGACTGATAGTTTGTGTTTCCTCCAAATTCATGTTAAACTCCTAATCCCCAATGTAATGGTATTTGGAGGTGGGGCTTTGGGAGGTAATTAGGTTTAAGTGAGGTCATGAGAGTAAGGCCCCCAAAATGGGATTAGTGTCTTTATAAGAAGAGGAAGACAGCTCCTGGGATGCCTGGGTGGCTCAGTCAATTGAGCATCTGACTTTGGCTCAGGTCACGATCTTTTAATTTTTTTTTTTTTTCAACGTTTTTTATTTATTTTTTTGGGACAGAGAGAGACAGAGCATGAACGGGGGAGGGGCAGAGAGAGAGGGAGACACAGAATCGGAAACAGGCTCCAGGCTCCGAGCCATCGGCCCAGAGCCTGACGCGGGGCTTGAACTCACGGACCGCGAGATCGTGACCTGGCTGAAGTCGGACGCTTAACCGACTGCGCCACCCAGGCGCCCCGGAGGTCATGATCTTTGCAGTTCACAAGTTCGAGCCCTGCGACTGGCTCTGTGCTGACAGCTCAGAGCCTGGAGCCTGCCTCAGACTCTGTGTTTCCCTCTCTCTCTCTGCCCCTCCCCCGCTCGTATTCTGCACTCAGTCTATCTCTCTCTCTCTAAAATAAATAAACATTAAAAAGAAAATAAAATGAGGAAGAGACACTAGAGTTCTTTATCCAAGCACATGTACTGAGGGAAAGGTCCTGTGAGCCCATCATGGGATGGGGGGTGGGCAGGGGGGACAGCTGTCTACAAACAAGGAAGAGGGCCCTCACCAAGAAACTAATCTGTTGGCACCTTTACCTTGAATTCCCCAGCCTCCAGAACTGAGAAATAAATGTCTGTTGTTTAAACCACACAGTGTATAGTGTTTTGTTGTAGCAGCCTGAACTAAGACACCCCACTATGGGCAAATTGATAGACTACTGTTTGGATTAACAGATTTTTCAGGAAGTTCAACTCTATCTTCCTTATCAAGAATTTTCTGGAAAAGGAAAGTCATACTACTGCAGGCAGTACATTGTGTGACTGTAGACAGTTTCGGTTCTCAATATGCGCCATAAATCCAATAAATAAGTTCAATAAAATAAAATTAATATTGCCTGCATTTCTTTTCTGGCTATCATTACTTTTTTTCATTTCATAATTATATCTGAAATTAATTTGTTTTTTAAAGGAGGGTGTTAAAAATGATGTATTTTGGTTGCCAGTTATGCAATGGAGGCCTGCTAGAGGGATTATATAAAAGGAGCCTATCGTAGTTGGGCACGGGAGCAGTAGGACCCTGGCCTCATAACCACAATAGGAAAGAGCTTACACAAGTAATCCCCTAAAAGACCCAAAGGAGTTCTTCATCATGCAACTTTTTTTGGTGTGTTAAAAACATTAATTCATACACTCATGTTCATACCAGCATTACACACAATAACCAAAAGGTGGAAGCAACCGGTGTCTTCATCTGTTTATCAGATGAACAGATAAACAAATTGCGGTCTACACATACAATGGCATATCATTCAGCCTTCACAAGGAAGGAAGTTCTGTCACATGCTGCAACATGGATGAATCTTGAGGACACTAAGTAACATAAGTCACAGAAAGACCAATGTTATATGATTCCAGATATATGAGGTACCTAGAGTAGTCAAACTCATAGAGACAGGAAGTAGGAGGGTGGTTGCCAGAGGCTGGGGGAGGGAGACATGGGGGTTTTTATTTGATGGGTATCGAATTTCAGTTTTGCAAGATGAAGAGAGTTCTGGAGACTGGTTGTACAGCATTGTGAATGTGTTTGACACTATTGAGTTACACACTTAAAAATGGTGAAGATGTTAAATTTTATGTTATGTATATTTTATTGCAATTAAAACAATATTGATTGGTTACATTGATGACCTGCCACAATTTGCATAACCTTATTTTGGCATAGCTTCCTTTTTAAGAAAAAGGGGAGGGTACCACAGCAGCCAACCCTCGAAGTTCCCTTGCGTGAGTAAGAAAAGAAAGCTTTTCCTCAGACAATCTGCTGCCACCTGCCAGCAAATTTTTCTAATGTGTGTACAATTGTATGGTGATCTCAGTATGAATGGTGCCCCCTAGAGTTGTGTGATGTGCTACCCGCACTGGCTAAAGAGTCCCTGACAGAGAGCTTCTCAAAATGCAGAGGACCAGGCCTCTCCTCCTCTGAGAGGCTCTACAAATGGTCCAGGGTGTGAGTCATGGCTTTTGGAAGTTTCAGGAGATGCGAAAACACAAGAAATTGTTGATAGGAAGGATTCGGACTATTCAAGTTGTAGCAGTTGAAAATGCTGTTACATCAAAGTAAATAAGCCCCAAATGAAGTTTCCCAAGGTGCCCTGCTGGCGACCCGGGGAGCTCTGAGTCAGAAGTGGTGGGAGGGGATGAGACAGGAAAGGAAGAAGCTGTCACCAGGATTGGCCTTATTCACAGACACACTGGAACACTTAAAAGGCCCTCTGCACAGAAATAATTTTACTATTATTTGGGAATGCCTAAAATTCCAGTTACTTTCTTTATGACTTATAGATTGCTAGAACAACAAATAGCCTTAGACATCAACTGGTTCAAGCCTCTCATTTCTCAGATGCAGTCTAGAATGTTGAATGACTCACTCATGCTCGCACACTAATTGTGGTATTTGGCTTTGTTCTCTCTAGGGGCATCTGGAGGAGGAGAGGGCTCTCAAAGGAGGAAAAAAGGGCAACGGAAAAGAACAGGTAGAATTTCCAGAGACATGGTTGCCCCACTGCACAGTCATTATAATGTTCCTTTTCCTATAATCCCTAAATCCCAGGAAAGGTAAATCAAGAGGGAAAGGGGAGAGCACAAGAATATCCATAATATTGGAAGCACATTAAAGCTTAAGAAGAAACTGTAAGTAGCGTGTATTAGATTTTTCATTAAGTTATTCACTAAATATATTAAAGGAGAGAGATTATGTACTTGAGGATCTTACAGCCCAGTGGGAGAAAGAGATATGCACATAGATGAATTGTAATAAACCTGGAACATATGGTGTTAGATGTACGAATCCAGAGCTAAGGGGATCCTGACAAGGGAACTACTATCTTCCCACAGAGGTTTTGGGAAAGCTTTCCAGAGGAATGGGTATTGGAGTGGGTCTTGAAGGGTGGACAGGAGTTTGGCAGGTGGGAAGGATATGAGGGAAGGTCCTAGGAATTCTGGCGGGAAAGAATAGAGAGTGTGACTGCAGCTCTAATCACCTTAGGAATGAACGAAGGGTCATGTGACTGGAGCGCTCTGTGACTAGCAGAGCATGGGAGGTGGCCTGGGCCAAGCTAAGGAGTTGGCATTTTATCCTGCGACCCACAAAGTCTACAAAGGCTGTTGAGCAAAATGTGGCAGGATGCCTTGTGGAAGAGGAGGACACTGGCTTCGGTGGAAGAGGTGGGGAGGCCAGGCAAGTGACTCTCGTAATACCGGGGCCTGTGCTGTGTCAGTGAGCCTGCCAGGACCAGCCAGGCTGGGCAGTGGAGTGCCGTTCAGCCTCCACCCCACTGCAGCCATCTGCTCCCTCACACACAGACCGTGCCTCCTCTCACGCTGTGGTTCCTCCCGGAAGTCCATGGAACTTCTGCCGCTGACATTCAAAACAGTGGGGAAGGCTCAGCAAAAGGGAGCGCTGTGGTGAATACCCCCACCCCCACTCCCCCGTAAGGGAAGGTCTGGGTGCGTGAGATGATGCTTACAGCTTCACAGGCAGTGCATGCCTCTAGCAGTAATTGGGTAAAGGAGGAATGTCTCTTTATCCCTTCTGGGGAAACAAACTGCCCTGGGTTCCAAGAAAAGCAGGAGAAACCGGGCATCCGGGTACAAAGCCGGGAAGATAGCTAGTGGGAAGAGAAAGGCTTTATTTTGGCAGCGGATGGATACCAGGAGATCACATTAGTGTGAACCCCAAGGTTGCTGCCTATTTCTGCAGGAACAGGCAGGGGCCTGTGGCCAGAGAGTTGGCTGACCTCCAGAGGATGAGACGACCTACTGGACCCTGAGCCGTTGGGCTCCCGCAGCCTTACCGGCTGAGGACACTTTTAGCTGAGGATTTGAGAAGACTTTCCTGCTTGGTAGCCCCCAGCTCAGCGTAATGCCAAGTTCAGTAAATGATTCTTAAATGGAATCAAACTCAAGTGATTAGCCTACTGAAATTCTTATAATTGTATACCTGAATATAGCCTGGGGGAGGCTTGTAGAAACTTTTTTTTTTTTTTTTTAAAGATGCAGATTATTATCCGGACAGGTTAACACTGGGAGACAGAGGAGCAAAAAGGGTCTTCAGGGGGCTAGAACCAAGAGCACAGGCAGGGAGTAGAGGAACAGCTTTGCTGAGCAGGGTCTCAGAGTCCCTTCCTGGAAACCCAGTAAACGTGTTTACCTTTTGGTTACCTGACAGAGAAATGGGAGTGTCCCAGAAGAGTTGGTGGTGGTAATGGTGGTGGTGGGAGACGCTCGAGGGACTTGTACACCTGCATGGAAGTTTGCAGTATCTTAAATAGCTGTGGCCATACATGTGTTCCTGGTTGCTGAGGGTGAGCAGCGAGCGGGCAGAAGACTTGGGACACAGAAGGACTTGCCAGGATGTATATGTTCAAGGCATGACAGATTGCTGCAGAATCCAGGCTGGAGAAAAGAGGAAACAGTAATAATAATCATTTCCAGGCTCTTTACACTTCAGTAACACGTTTAATCTTCACAACAATTCTGTGAAGTAGACATGTTTGCTACCTCTATTTTATAAATGAGGAAATTCAGGAGTGCCCTGGCTCATAAACTTAGTAAAATGAAAACAACGGATACAATATCGAAAGCATCCTAGTGTTTCATCAGGATTAAAGAAACAATAGCCACCCTGTCACAACGTGCTCTGGTTGCCCAAGGTCTCCCAACAGTTGCAAACTTGTTTTGTGATTGATGGATTTGAAGGCAGGAGATTAGTACAATACATGAGAAATTGCCTTAACAATTTACAAGCAAATTAACGAGAACTGAAAAAGAGAATTCTCTGTTCTTGTGTTAACCAAAGCTGGGATAAAGGAAAAATAAGTTAGTTGCTTGCTCGGGAAATTCCTACCCCTGGAAAATAAGAGTTGAAACCACTAAACAGCTTCCCAATCAAGAATAACAACTTGTGCATCAAAAATGTTCCTCAAGACCCTTGCCTCACTGAACCCATGTATGCAAAGCCATTGTGTCATAAACTCTGCTTAATTCCAGTCATTTCCTCACCTTGTAAGAGCTCCCTAAAAAATCACTTAGCCCAGGTCCTTGAAAACCTGAACCTATTCTTCCCTACAAGGTGGTGTTTATCAGTCTGTTTTTCTGGAGTTAACAGTTGACATTAAGCATATATTTAACTATATAGCTGAGGTGACATTGTGACCTTATCAGTAAGTTGACTCAGTCTTAGAACAGTCTTATGCGTGTAAAACACATGCATGTGGATCCTTCCTGCTGCAGTGATCTGTGCTCCAAAACTAGAGCTTGAGACTTATCAACTGGGGATTCCCAGAGGGACTGCTTCCCTGTGGTAGAACATGGTCATTACAATGTCTGGCTCAGGGACCTCCAAGTCCCTGAACACTCGCAGCCCCTTGCATCCAAGGTCCCGTGAAGTGTGTCACCAGACCCTGTCAACCTGGCCATACAGACTGACCCAGAAATAGAGTTCTGACAAAGGCACCTCTATATGTCATAAGTAAAGAGAAGAGAGGTTTCTGAGGTAGCTGAATATGAAAAATTAGACGAATAAAGATCCCCAGATAGAATGGTAACTCACCCAATCTTATTCTCTTTGGGCGTGAGAGAGGGAAGAAGGAAAAAAATAACAGTAAAAACCAAGAGAAGTAAAGAGAGAGCAGCAGTAGAAATGATTGGATGCTGAGAGGGAATCTGAGTCACGAGAGTGCAGAGTGCCTAGGGAACACCAGCTGCTATGTTCTGATGTGACCACAAAATGCTGGAGCCACAGAGCTGCTGGTGTATCCTGGAGAGCTGCAAATCATGTCCCTGTTCTCCATGAGGCTTGTGGTGTGGCTGATGGGGTGATTGTTGTAATAATCATACAATAATAGTAACATTCTTCTATATATTTTCGCTGATATACAATTGAACACAATCATATGCACAGATATTAAGTGTTCAGTTCTATGAATCTTGGAAATTGTATATACCCATGTCACCACCAAGCAAAACATGAATCCAGAAAGTTCTCTTGTGCTCCTTTCCAGTCAATCCTTTTTTTTTTTTTTAATTTTTTTTTTAACGTTTATTTATTTTTAAGACAGAGAGAGACAGAGCATGAACGGGGGAGGGTCAGAGAGAGGGAGACACAGAATCTGAAACAGGCTCCAGGCTCTGAGCTGTCAGCACAGAGCCCGACGCGGGGCTTGAACTCACAGACCGCGAGATCATGACCTGAGCCGAAGTCGGCCGCTTAACCGACTGAGCCACCCAGGTGCCGCAATCCTTTTTTTTTTTTAAAGTTTATTTATTTTGAGAGAGAGAGAGAGAAAGAGAGAGAGAAGGGCAAGCAGGGGAAAAGCAGAGAGAGAGGGAGAGAATCCCAAACAGGCTGCATGCTGTCAGCAAGGACCCCAACACGGGGCTCGATCCCACAATCCATAAGATCGTGACCTGTGCCAAAATCAAGAGTCAGACATTTAACCAACTGAGCCACCCAGGCGTCCCTTATTATATAGTTTTAACATGCATTTCTCTGAGCATCAGTGATGTTGAGCACATTTTCATGTGCTAGTATCCATTAGCACACCTTTTTTGAAGTATCTGTCCAACATTTCTGCCCATTAAAAGAAAATTGGGTTGTTCATCTATTCCTTGTTGACTTGTAGTCCTTTCTATATTCTGGATATGGACACTTTTTGAGATAAATATTCTGTACATATTTTTTTGTCAGTCTGTGGCTTACCTATTAATTTTCTTATGGCTGTTTTGGGGTGCCTGGCTGGCTCAGTCAGTAGAGCACATGACTCTGGATCTCAGGATCGTGAGTTCAAGCCCCACGTTGGTCATGGAGCCTACTTTAAAAAAAAAAAAAACGTTAAAATTTTTTCTTATGGGTGTTTTTTGATGAAAGAACTAACATTGTTTTGGGTAGCAGGCACTGTATTAAGTGCTTTATCAGCATTACCGCACTTGATCTCAAAATTTTTGTAAGTTAGATATTAATCTTCCCATTTTTACAGATAAAAACATGAAGACTGAATGAGGTTAGGTAATGTCTACACAGTATAGGGATGGGAGAGTATCTGAATCATTCAGCCCATTTCCAGAGCCTGAGGTTTTAGCCATATACTAGCCTTTGGGTTTTTACCCTTCTGTGTTAATCATAAGCCCCATCATTGAAGGCTGTGCATCTGAGCCTTTTTTCCTGGCAACCTGAAAGAGCCTCATTGAGGCAGCCATGAACTGCAACCCTGGACAGTGCAGACCTACTTCTGTAAACTTACAATGGTGCTTTAACCACTTAGATGGTAAACAGCCTGTGAGGATGATGCCAGAGTGCTTTATGCCATCACCAGTTGCTCTAAAGACAAGAAATTCATCGTGACCCTACTGACCAGCTATAGAATCATTGGCACCATAAAATTGCTTTGAAGTGAGGTTATAGAGTTTAGAGAAGAGAGGTTTCTTTCTGGGGAGTCACTCAGATTTGAGGCTTGCCTTATCCTTTTCTTAATTCTCCCTCATTATTCACATGTATTATTTACACACAATAACCACCTCTCAGATAGGGCCCTCTGAACCTTGCTGGCCAGTCTTTCTCAATTTGGGTGGTATGGTATGGATAGCCACATCGCCACTGCTAAATATTTATGTACATTGTTATCTTAAGAATCTCCTGTGTCCAGTAAAACATCATTATCTGAACTTGTATTACACAGTTCTTTGCCACAACTCAATGATTTATAAGGTCATGATGATAGGAATACTTGAATGTGCATAATGGCAACAAGGAATACCATGCACCGTGAGTGCTACACTAGGTAGAAGAGTGATGATCTTCTACAATCTTCAGGGGACAAAGTGCTTGGGGAAGCCTGAGTACTCTGGGCAGTACAGAACACTGCAACAAAGGGAGCAAACGGGGCTTTCCTAAAATAATAGGTGAAGAGTAAACTCAAAGGTGGAGGCCCTGCCCTCAGTGGGAGGTCTGCAATAAAGCCCCCCCCCCCCCCCCCCCCCCCCCGCCCTGCCTCCCACGTGGTGCTGTTTAATGTGCAGCTGACAAAGGGTAAAGGAGGTCCTGGAAATGTTTACAGGAGTGCTCCAGAATTTAACCTTCCATCACCAGCTTCCTGAGTTTTGTGTTCTGGGCTCCTAATGAGCAAGATGGTGTTGCTCTCACTTGAAATGATTCAGTGTTTATCTTGGCTTGATCGGTCTCAAAATAATCGTTTTACAAAGATGTGCAATGCCTTGTACTGCTATTTCCTCAAATTCATGTTCCTTTTCATTCACTCTTAAATGCCCAAATTGGGAACTGTAAAAGGCTACTATTTTTGGTCACCTGACTTTCCACTGGCATTAAAATCCAATAAAACAGACCAGACAAAAACACCCTAAACCCTTTTTACCAGTATGGGGTGAATGTCAAAGCATTTTATGGGTAACTGAACAAGTTCTAGTTCAACAGAGGAGACTAAATGTACAGGACAGCAGGGGTGCCTGGCTGGCTCCGTTGGTTAAACATCAGACTTCGTCTCAGGTCATAATCTCACCCTTGGTGAGTTCAGGCCCCACATCAGGCTCTGTGCTGGCAGCTTAGAGCCTGGAGCCCGCTTCAGATCTGTGTCTCCCTCCCTCTCTGCCCTTCTCCTGCTCACTCTCTCTCTCTCTCTCAAAAATGAATAAACATTAAATTTTTTTTTTAAATGTATGGTATAGCAAAAAGTTGTCCTTACTGGCTGTGTGATTTTGCGTAAATTACTTCATCTTTCTGAGCCTCAGTGTCCTGGGATGATAATAATGCCTATCTTATATATTCATTATGGACAGTAAATGAGGTGACAAATATATAAAAAGCCACCCAGCATATAATAACACTTATTAAATGTTAGTTCTACTTCCTTTTGTGTCTGGGCTTCATTTACTTCATCTATAAAGTAGGATTTGCCTTGTAAGGATCAAAGGAGAACATGTACATGTAGACACTTCGTGGGTTGTGAGGTTCTCCATGTGGTAGTTATTGTGAAACAGGTCATTGTGTTTTCATCATATTTGAGTCAGTCACTCCTTTGTCTTCCAGATATTCCTTAATGTCAAAACAGAACATGCATGAGAAGTTATCTGTCGGTCCCCAAACCTCCATTTTGAAGGTGCTGGAATATAAAGTATCAGGATTAAGAGCTTTAAGAGTTAGTAGAAAAGAGAAGAAGAGCATTTTAATAGGAGGGGGGAAATGCCTAAACATTCCTCTAGACTAAAGGAAATTTAGAGGACTATTTTCCAAATTCAGCTCGAAAACCTATTGGATTATGAAAATGAATTGTATGTAGTCTACAATGTTGTAGAATCTCAAAGACCAAGAGGCTCTCAGGTGTTGAGGGATTGGCTCTAAATTGTTTGTTTGAGGGGCACCTGGGTGGCTCATCTGGTTAAGCTTCTGACTCTTAAAAAAAAGTTTTTTTTTAACGTTTATTCATTTTTGAGAGCTGGAGAGACAGAGCATGAATGGGCAGAGAGAGAGGGAGACACAGAATCTGAAGCAGGCTCCAGGCTCTGAGCTGTCAGCATGGAGCCTGATGCGGGGCTCAAACCCACCGACCACAAGATCATGACCTAAGCTAAAGTCGTACGCTTAAGCAACTGAGCACCTAGGTGTCCCAAGCTTCTGACTCTTGATTTCAGCTCAGGTCTTGATTTCAGGGTCATGAGTTCAAGGCCCACCTTGGGCTCTGGGCTGAGTGTGAAGCCTGCTTAAAAAATTTTTTTTGAATTATTTGTTTTGAAATTATCCTCTTATTTCTTGATCACAATAAAATGTTACAATGGAAATTTCAACTGGATACTAAGATACCATAGATTTGACACTCCAAAGGGAGGCCTTGTCACCATAAGCAAAATGAAGAGTTTGCTGGACCCCTGACACTTTACCCAGAGAGAGGTGAGCCCTAGGGGCTCCACCAGTGCAGGCACTGAGGGGCTGTGGCCTTGAGAATGGAATGCATTCTATACTTCCTGAGAGTTGTACAAATGATTCCTGGATGGCAAACTTTGAAAAACCCACAAAAGCTCCCCAAGAGGAAAAGTCGGTTGTGATTAAGCCTTTGACAAGAAATTTGGAAACTTCCCCAGTCACATTAAAAAACTGAGGCCCTGAATGTGGTAAGGGAGAAGTTGACCAAAATCCCCTCCCCTATTGTAGATTTTCCCTGGCAGCAGCCTTAAGTCTATCAGAGTTTTGGGGCGCCTGGGTGGCTCAGTCAGTTAAGTGTCCGACTTCGGCTCTGGTCACGATCTCATGGTTTGTGAGTTCAAGCCCTGCATTGGGCTCTGCACTGACAGCTCAGAGCCTGGAGCCTGCTTCGGATTCTCTGTCTCCCTCGCTCTCTGCCTCTCCCCTGCTCACGCTCTGTCTCTCTCCCTGTCTCAAAAATAAATGAACATTAAAAAAAAAAGTCTATCAGAGTTTTGGTTTTTTGCATTAATCAGGCATTGTAATTACCGAATAGAGACTGAGTATGTGCCCTAAAGGGGCCATAAAAAATTAGTTCCTGAGACCTGAGAGTGAATTGATAAGCCAGGGGTCTGCCTGAGTTTGGGGCAGTTCCACGTTCTGAAGATCCTTAGGAAGTCCATGGGAGCGGGGGGCCTGGGTGGTTCAGTCAGTTAAGCATCTGACTTTGGCTCAGGTCATGATCTCATGGTTCATAAGTTTGAGCCCCGCATGGAGCTCTGTGCTAATAGTGCAGAGTCTGCTTCAGATCCTCTGTCCCTTTCTCTCTCTCTGCCCTTCCCCAGCTCATTCTTGCGCTCTTTTTCTCAAAATAAATAAATAGACTAAAAAAGAAAGGAAGTATGTAGAGCATGTTTTGATTATCACAATAATTAGCGAAGAAAGTGCTATTGGCATTTAGAAGGTTAGAGCCTGGGATGCTAAAAATCCTGAAAATTGCCCTGCTTGAAATGCTAACAGTGTCCGCATTGAGATACACTCATAGAAGCAAGGACAGGAGCATCTCTTTCCTGAGCAAAATTTTAAAAGACAGTGGAAGACAAAGATAAAAGTGTATTTTGATTCTATCATAATTCATCATTCATGCTTATTCACCATATCCATTTCATTTGGGTTGAAATGATTTTGTGGGCTCTGTGCAGTGATCCAAGAGTCCTCCTGGGGGCTTGGATGTATTACAGCAGAAGTAGGTCATGGAGTAGGCGAGGGATCCAGCAGAAGAATCACTGACTGTGGGTGTTGCAGAGCCCTGGCCCAGATGAAGCCTGCTGTGGTAACTGAAGACTGGGATCAGTGCCATGTTTGAGGAAACGGGTCCCGCCCTGGTGTGGTAGGCTGAACAACGTCCTAATCCCCGAGACCTGTGAATGTGTCACCTTACAAGGCAAAGAGGACATTGCTGATACAATTCAAGATCTTGAGATGCGAAGATGAACCTGGAGTTTTGCATGGGGACAGTGTATTCACAAGGCTTCTTATAAGAGGGAGGCAAGTGGATCCAAGTCAGAGAAAGGAGATGTGACAACAGAAGAAGATGGAGGAGTGTGGTGGCTCTAGAAACTGGAAGAGGCAAAGAAATGGATTCTCCTCTAGAGCCTTCAGAAAGGAACAAAGCCCTGCCAACACCTTGATTTTGGCCCATGAAAGCCGTTTGGGACATCTGATTTCCAGGACTATAAGATAGTCAAATGTGAGGTCTTTTTGTTTGTTTTTTAAAGGCACTGAATTGGTGGCAATCTGTTACAGCAGCAGTCGGAAAATCATGCAGCTGGCATAACGTATAATAGAAACCTTCTGACTCAGGAGACCAGTCGATCTCAGAGTTTTTCCTCAAGAGTCTCCATCCCATGACACAGCCTTCCCTACCATTTTTAAGATTCCAAGGAGATACAAAAGCAAGTCGGTCAGTATCTTCCGCCACACCTTGTGTACATTTGCAATCATGGCACATGGCCACTTGACAGAAATGTGTGTGCACTGGGACAAGGGTCCAAAGTAAATACAAAGGATTTCCATATTATCTGCATTTTCCTCACTAAAATTTCTCCTTCTCTCTGCATGGATAGTTGAAAAGGTAGTACATGGCATCAAGGACATCACACTGCTTACTTTGATTTTCACAAGGACCTCCCTCACCCTACTGATTCCTAGACTGGATCTAGTGCTGCCTCAGGTCTTACAGAAGCCTCAAGTAGCAAGGTGAAATACACACTGGAGAAAGTTAGGTGAGCATTGCTGCAAAACAGAAAGAACCTCCCTTACTTGGCAGAGCAGAGCGTTTAAAATGGCAGGAATTAGATCACCCTTTGCAACAACCAACTTGACTTTTTCCTCTTTCTTCAGACCCTAGTGAAATATTTAGCTACAAACTTGAAGATCGAATAAAGCCAGACTTTGAGTTTATTTGACAAGAAAACTTAGCATCAGATACTTAAATCATTAAGGAGAAGAGACCAGCCTAATGTGCTGTAAAAACTAAAGATCAACGAGGAGTCAACCTAGATTCCCTTCTAGCCTGTGTTCTACTCATTTCGGTAGGAAAAATGTTTATTCACTCAGAATTGGAGATCGTGTGCTGAGTATGGATTCCCTGAGAAGGTCTGTTTTCTCTCAGGAATGCTTAGTCTGGCACAGGGAAAATGAAAACAAGTTAAAAAAAAAACAACATCATTCCTGGATAGCAATTTTCTCTGGAGACTTAAAAAAAAGGGGGGGAAATTAAAAATTGCCTCTGCAATCTCACTGTGAATGTCAAATGAAAATGCACAGAAGAGGTGGCCCTGGTAGCTCAGGTCCATGTTTAACTGCCTAAAAAAAAATTTTTCAAATGATATTGTGTTTCCTTTTGTCAATCGAAAATTCCAGAAGAAGGAGACTTTTATATGTGTGTTTAATTAAAAAAAAAAAAGTAAGCAGTACAATAGAGTTAATGTTGCACATATGGATCCTAATTTTGCTAAAGTCTGACAAACCTGAGAAAAATAATCGATGCTATGAATCAATGTGTAATTATGTTAGTATTCCATGTAAACCTATTATTCAATATAACATGCCTATGGGCCACATTAGATGAAGGTCCAGTTATGGAAATGAGGGCATCGGGCATCTGTTCACAGTTGGGAGGTTCTCTGGCTTTCACTGAAGACTGGCACCTCATTCCTCCATCCTACAACCTCCTTATCCTGGTGACCTTGTCAGCAACCTGTCCCCTTCTCTAGCCCCACTTAGCTATCCACCTCCATGGCCACAGCCCAAGGCTGCCCACAGGGGCTCTGACGACACCCACCAGCTCTTGACCCTAGGGAGACCTCTCTAACCCTGACCCCTCTTCGTTCTTCCATTGTGAGTATCTCTCGCACCTCAGCTCATACAGATAAGATCTCTCAGGTACTCACCTGAAAATCAGGGCCACATTAGTGCCCAAGGCAATGAAAAAGTGATGGTGCCCTTGTTCTAGATGTAATTCAAAAAGGAACTCCAATTTCTGATTTGTTTCTCGTGGTGACTACATTAGTGTTCGTTGGTTTGTTTATTTTGGAGAAGGGGTAGGGAGGAAGTGGGGAAGAATATTCTCAGAAAAAACTTTTTTTTTTGATTTCTGGGTGTCCCCGCATTGCCAGTACTTCAAGTATGATTTAGTCCGCTAATTGGGTAACTGGAATCATTTTACGAGTATTCTTATCCCTTTTGCACACTAGTCCTCCACTGCCCAGCCAGTTCACTACTTCATTGTGCTCTCATTTTAGCATGCCTCAGAATCTCCTGCGATGCTCACTCTCATTGCCTGTTGCAAATAAGATGGGGTTACAGCCCACCTCAGCTCCCACTGGCCGTGCGGACCTCCCAGGGGCCTGCCGTGACGTGGACTGCTCACTCCAAAGCCCTTAGCTACAGGGTCGGTTCTGCCCTCGCCATGGTGACTCTGCGGCTTGCAGGCCAGACCTCTCTTCTCATTTCTCCATCTTCTCTGAGACCTGAGGGAAATTCTGGTACCATCCAAGCCTCTTAGGGAAGCTTGTCAAAGGAGAGGCTAGCTCTGTCCCTCTGTCTGTTTAGACTTGTCCTACTCAAGTTGCTACTCTAATACAGCTGCCCAGTGGTGGCTCGGAAGAGGCTTCTTCCCAGGGGTTCAAGAGGGAAGCGGGACATGAGTGACCCCTGGCCTCCTCTCCCTCCCTTCAGACCTATCTGGATTTAGGAGTCACTCTCCTCTCCTCTCTGAGTGCTCCTGCCAACCAAGTGATCAAATTCTTTCCTGGAGGGCAAGCTCTTCTTACATCTTGTAGAATTCCTTCTCCCACCAGTTCTGTAAAAGCCTGACTCCTGCTCTAGATATCTGAGAGGAAGTTTTTAAAATACCGAAACCCTTTTCTCTCTCAAAAGGGTTTGGCTCTTGGCTCTGAAAGCTTGAATTTCAAAACTATTGTTTCTGCTGGTTCCTTTAAAAGGTAGGTACTGAACATCACAACTGAGCAGTGATTTTTTTGTTGTTGTTCTGAACTGTATCTCACCTCCCGCTGAAACAAGCTTTATTGAGTTAAAAAGGATTAGACTGTAAAGAAATAGGGGAATAAAAAAAATACGTTGGGTAATATTAGGAAAAAAACACAAAACCATGCACACAGAGCCCCCCCCCCCCCCCCCCCCCAGCCATGGGCTATTAGATCTTGTTTTGGCCTGGCCAGCATTTAAAACATTCAACTAGTTGGCGATATTTTCAGTTGGATGATTTAATCTAGAAAGCTGTATTTCTGCCTTCTCTTGGAGTCATGGTGACCTTGGGCTGTGGCAGTCACCAGGATCTGGCCTGCCCCAGAGGTCAAGGCTGCCCACCCCAGTTTGTTGAAGCTCCTGTTCAGGGCCCCTTGCACATTCCTCTCCTGGCCAAGCCCCAGAGGGCATTTGTAACTTCCGCCCTCAGTAGCAATTTTCAGCCTCAATCCTTCCTGTTGTACCTCTTAAGTTATTCCAGAACTTTGTACCTTCCTTAAACTCCTTACTCTCCCCCAAGCCCACTCCCCTGCACTCTCACCAGATGACCTATTTTGTTGAGAAAATTGAGGCCAGAATTACTGACTCTTCTAGCTGCTGTCCAACCTACAAAGTTCTCTACATCCATGTTGGTCTTGCCTCCACTCTCAGGATGGATAGTCTTCCTTTTGGTCAAAGCAACCTCTTCAGTTATGCTATTTGAAAACCATAACGTTGGGGTGCCTGGCTGACTCAGTTGGTTAAAGCATGCAACTCTTAATCTCGGGGTTGTGAGTTCAAGCCCCGTGTTGGGAGTTGAGCCTACTTAAAAAAAATCTAATTAAAAAAAAAGTAGGCAAAAATAAATAAATAAGTAAAAACCATAATGTTTTTTATGATTATAGAAATGACATACTCTCGTAACTGTTCAACCAAAGTTAAAAATAAAAGTAGTCCCTTCCACAAACCCACAATGATACTATTCTCCAAAAGTAAATGCTGTTAAATTACTGTTAAATATATGACAGGTATCCTTCTGATTTGCATACACAGTTACAACCACATATAAACTTAAATATATATGTATACACATTGTTCTATTATATTTTTCCAACCCTGTGATTGCGTATTGTCATACAATTTGGTTTTTTTTCTACTTAACAGTGATTGTAAATGCCTTTATGTGTTAGTTACATGTAAACATTACCTTTTTAATGTTCCATTGTTTGAGCATGTCATACTTATTCAAACTTCTTCAAAAATTGGTAGTGTATTCTTACTAAAAATAAACCAAATTATACAGAAGTGTAGCAAGTGAAAGATTCTTTCTGCCCCATGATCCTCTTCTCCCATTCTTCCAGGGGTAATTAGTATTGGCAGTTTATTGGGAATCTTTAGAAACTTTTAAAAAGTCAGATATGTTGAAGTATAATTCATAGAGTAAACTTTGCCTTGTGCAGTGTATAAATGTATGTAGTTATGGAACCAACACCACAACTAAAGTTATGGAACATTTCCATCACAAAAAACTTCCCTTGTGTCCCTTACGGTGACCTCCTTCCTGACCTCCAGCCCTGGCAACCACTGATCCATTTTCTGTTCCTATGGTTTTTCTTTTTCTTTTTCTTTTCTTTTTTCTTAACGTTTATTTATTTTTGAGACAGAGAGAGACAGAGCATGAACGGGGGAGGGTCAGAGAGAGGGAGACACAGAATCTGAAACAGGCTCCAGGCTCTGAGCTGTCAGCACAGAGCCTGACGCGGGGCTCGAACTCACGGACCGTGAGATCGTGACCTGAGCCGAAGTCGTTCGCTCAACCGACTGAGCCACCCAGGCGCCCCGTTTTGCTTTTTCAAGAGGGTCATATAAATGGAATTACACTGAGTGTAGCCTTTTGACGGTGGCTTCTTTTACTTAGCCTAATGCATCTGAGATTCATCCATGTTGATGTGTTAACCAGTCCTTATTTTGTCTAGTAACAGAAATAGCTTTTGTTTCCAAATATGAAATCCTGCTATACCTAGATTTTAGCTATATACATATATATATATATATATATATATATGTATGTATGTATTTGTTTGTTTGTTTACTTAAATAGTATAACCCTACTTCACATAATTTATCAGATCCAGATCTAATTCTTTTTCATGGCTTCAGAATATTCCATCATGTACTTGCTATGTAATGTAATTCACTGTTATTCTCTCTCTCAAAGATATTATTTTATTTTTACTTTATCATTATTATTTTTTTAAGTAGGCTCCATGCTGTGTGAGGAGCCCAAAGCGGGGCGTAGATTCATGACCCTGAGCTCAAGACCTGAGCTGACAGCTAACAGCTTGGAGCCTGGAACCTGCTTCAGATCCTATGTCTTTCTCTCTCTCTATCCCTTCCTTCCACCTCCAAGTTTGCTCTCTCTCTCTCTCTGAAAAATAAATAATAAACATTAAAAATATGTACTTATTAACTATTTGATTTTTGTCTTCTATGAAATGCCAGTATAACTTTTGTTCATTTTTCTATTAGGTTGTCACTTTAAAAAATGAATTTGAAGGAATTCTTTATATAATAAGTAGACTAGAAATATTTTTTCTAGTCTTTATTTGTTTGTGGGGTCTATAGAAGCTGTTTGCTTTGTATCAATTCTGTAACACTTTTATTTATGATGTCTGGATCATATCATATATGGGGAAATTTTTCCATGTTTAAAGCTACTCTCAACTCCAGAATTTAATTAATCCTTTGCTGATAGACATGTCAGTTGTTTCAAATTTTGCATGTTGAACCCTCTTGTACATATCTCTTTGCTTTTAAAGAATCTTGTAATCTTGTATATTTTTTCCTCTTATTGAGGATTTTTATAAGTTTTTTTGGTAAGACTTGTTTCTGTAAGATAAATTTCTAGAAGCTGGATCAAAGGATAGTCTTATTTCAAATTTTATGTATCTGTGCTCTTGGAATTCACATCCATCAGACTATTTTGGTACCCTGTTCTATCAGGTATTCTCTCTCCTACATACATCTTTGGCATCTCTCAATCTATGGGCTCTTTCTTTTCAGCTTACGAGTATGCTCCGGACTCATACTTTCCTAGAAACAAAGGCAAAATAAAACAAAATAAATTCTCTTGAGTGTGCATTTTTTTTCTAGTTGCCATCACATCTCTTTTCTTCTTCGTCAACCTGTTGAAAGGGTGGTCCATGCTTTCTTATTGTGCATTAGTGCTGTCCACTGCCATCTGTATCCTACCCCTTGTACTCCACTGATGTTGCTGTGGAAAGGACACCTAGGGACCTCCAGATGGTTTCCCAACTTCATCTACTGGCCACTCGCTCCTCCCTGTTACTCACTAGTTTCTGCCTCCATGACACCAGCTCTTTCCTGTACTCACCTTCCTGGTCAGACTTTTTCCCCATCTCCTTTGGGTTCCAAGTGCCAATTCTCACTCCCTTAACTTTGGTGTTCCCACTGCTTTGTTCTTGATCCAGTGTTCTTCTCTCCATACATGTCCACCCCATTGATTATATGTCTGTACTCACACTTAATGTAATGCCAACCACACATGTAGGCTGAATGATGTCCCCTAATTATCTCCAGGTCCTAATCTTTGGAGCCTGTGAATGTTTCCTTATTTGTCAAAAGGGATTTTGCACATGTGAATAAGTTAAAGCTCTTAAAATGCGGACATTATCCTGGATTATCCGGGTGGACCCAATGTAATTACTAGTGTCCTTATAAAAGGGAAGCAGGGGGAGACTTGACTATCGAAGAAGCAAGCATTATTTTACAATGCTGGCTTTGAAGATGAACAAAGGGCAGTGAGCCAAGGAATGTAGTTGGTTTCTAGAAGCAGGAAAAGGTAGGGAAAGTTCTCCTCCAGAGCCTCCAGAAAGAACCAGCCCTACTGATACCTTGACTTTTGGCCCAATGAGATGGATTTTAGACCTCTGACCTTAGAACTGTAAGAGAATAAATCTGTATTGTGTTAAGCCACCAAGTTTGTAGTAATTTGTTATAGCAGCCTCAGGATAAATACAATGCCCAAATCTGTATCTCTAATACTAGAACTCTCCTCTGATCATCAAAGTCATAGCTGTGTCTGCTTGCTATCATCAAATTCAACATGACCCAAACAGAAGTTATCACCTCCCTCTTCTACCTAGGTTTCCCTGTTTCATTTAATGGAACCACCACTCCCTGAGTCACACAAGTCAGAACCCAAGTGTCTCCCTGGTCTTCTCTCATCCACAGTCTTAGTCATCAAGCCCTGCAGTGTTTTTTCAAATATGCCTCCTCTTCTCCATTCCTATAGCCTTTTGCCCATGGATTGATCCCCTCCTCAAATCCATTCTTCATGTCAAAGCCAAGATGAGCCTTCTAAAAGGCAAACCTGCCTAAACTCCTTCCTTTAACAGCTGCCCAGAGTCAAGTCCCAGCTCTGTGGCAGACCATACAGGGCCCTCCCCTCCCTCTTAGTCACATCTGTGAACACCTTGAACTCCACTGACACTGAGCTGTTTGCCATTTCCCCATCTATACTAGGTAGTTTCATGTTTTCATGAAACTTCATGACCTGCACCCCTGCTGCCCCCATCCTTCTTTTTCTGGTCAGCAGTTACTTGTCTTTGTAACTTTGCTAATTTTCTCTAATGAGGCAGGGCTAAGTGTCCTTCCTTTGTTCTCCTATAGCATTTTGTGAGTGCATATTACAGCACAGCAGTTTCTACATGAAAGAGGCATTATCTGTATGCATCTTGCAGCCAGGACCAATGTCTTATCCATTTTTTAAAGCTCAGTGGTTTGTACAAGACCTGGTAAGTGTCTGTTGAACTGAACTAAATTGTACTGCAGACAGAAAAAAAATATTCCATTCGCTTATAATATTTAAAAAATTTGGAAACTTCTCTTTTATAAGCTTAATCTCCTCTGAAAGTTCTGGGCTATAGCCATGTAGAGCAAAAAACAAAAACACAAAACAAACACTGTCTGAAAATTCCCAGAGAGAGGCATTTAAAAAAAGAACAATGCACATGTAAGTAAACTCTGTGGTCAACCCATCTTCTCAGTGTTCTTTCAAGAAACATATTTAAAATTTTATTGTTCCTCGATGTTCAAAACTTGTCAGCATATTTAAGAAAATGTCTAGGTATTTTGAATTTGATCTTTGACAATCCCAGAAGTTGACTTTTCTAGTCAGCTGTGAAATATAAATGCAAAGCACATATAATTTAACCCACAGCCAAATTTTAGGGTTGGGCATACATTCTGTGTAAATAAAGGAAGTAGGTATTATATCCATTTCTTTATAAAGATCATATCTTAAAGTGATAGAATGGGGAGATCTACATGATATACTGCTAGGTGACCAAAGCAAAGTGCAGAATGGTGTGTACAGCACGGCCCATTTTCTGTAAGGAAAGGAGGAATAATATATACTCATATCTGCATAATTAATCACTGGAAGGGGGCGCTTGTATGGCTCAGTTAGTTAAGCATCCAACTTCAGTTCAGGTCATGCTCTCACAACTCTTGAGTTCAAGCCCCACCTCGGGCTCTGTGCTGACAACTCGGAGCCCAGAGCCTGCTTCGGATTCTGTGTCTCCCTCTCTCTCTGCCCCTCCCCAGCTCAAGCTCTGTCTCTCTCTCTCCCCCTCAGAAATAAAGAAACATTAAAAAAATTTTTTAAAAATCACTGGAAAGATAAATCCGAAACTTAGAAATGTAATTATCTGCAGGTGTGAGAGGTAGCTAAGTGGATGGTGATGCGGCAGGAGTGACATTTCTCAGTGTCTACCTTTTCCAAGTGTTCAGATTTTTCAATCATATAAATGCATAATCTATTTAAAATAACTGTAAAAAATAATTGTAAACAAATAAAATAATATCAGATGTAAGCCAGTAATATTCCCAGTGTGATATGCTACCATTTGAGAAGCAGTAGTGTATTCTTAGATTCTGGCCTAGAGCCTTTTTTACTTTCAACACTTGATTTAGAAATAATATCAAATTAAAAAAATAAAAACAGCACAAAGAAGATCTGTGCACCATTTACCAGGTTAACCTATTATTAGCATTTTATCCCATATGAGTGCACTCTATCTATCCATGAACTCCTAATTTAGTGTTTGAACCATCTAAGCTCATGATCCTCTACCTCTAAGTATTTCAGCATGTGTTTGTATCGGATATAACCACAGTACGGTTATCAGGTTCGTGAATTGGCAGTGATATCATGTGAACCAGAGAGTCTTCTTGGGGAAACAAATGTTTCCTAAACCTAAGACTCATCTTAACTTTTACGTTGTACCAAAAGGTCATTGGGCAATCTACTGTCACAGGTGAGGAGTGAAATTAAGTATATCACGGTGGAGCTCATCAAACACTTCAGACAGTGTCCATCAGTCAGTCTCAGACCTTGTATTTCCTCCTCTCTTTGGTATATAGCAAGCCATTCATTTCTAAAAGCCTGAAGCTTCCCCCAAGTCTTAAATAAAAAAGTTCTACGTGCTCCCATTACAGTTCAGTAATGGGATTAGAAGAAGATTTCTCAATTACACATTGTTTAAAAGTAATTTAAAAATATATAAATGTCACCTGTTTCAAACTTGTTTGTTTGCATCCATCTGCAACAGTGATAAATGTGATCAGGTTCTGGATTTGCCTTTTTTTGTCTCTGACTTTGTTGCTGAGTTTGGTCCTGTCAGAGAAAGAAGAAATATGGATGCAGAGGTAAGCCTGAGAGGTCTACAGAAGGAAGGGAGGCTGGTCTTGCCCCCCAGGACTATGTTGAAGACCTCAAGTCTCGTACAGCTAGTTCAGTCTACTTAGAGGTAGTGCTTTGCAACCCAAGGTCTAGGTGGTTTTTTTTTTGTTTTTTGTTTTTTGTTTTTTTAATTACAGAAGCATTCCATAAACATTAATGTCAAACATCATGTTTCAGGTAAATAACATTGAAGAATGATTCTTTCATTAATACAATCCTTGTGAAGACGTGGATAGTGGTAAGGAGGTGACCTTCCTGAGTGGGATGCATGCCAGGCTATGCTGGGTTTTGTGACTTAGTTTTGGGGAGGGTTCTTTCCTCCTACCCCCTATTCCCTTACTACCTTTGGACCCCCCAGTTCCTATCCACAAGACCTGACATTCCTGGGTCACTGCAGTAGAGGGATGTATTTATGCCATCATTTAACCAATCTTTGTGGATGGAAATATGGATTTTTCTTTACAAAAGTTTTTTTTTGGCCTATTGTTATGTACACAACACCTTGATAAAAAACCTTGTGTTTATATATATGTTAACTTGTTCTATGGTTTTTACAGAATAAATTTCTAAAAGTGGGGGTGTTGGATCAAAGAAGTATGTCTCTATTTTTGACTTTTGATACCTCCTACCAAACTGTCTTCCAGAAAGTATGCAACAATTTACAGTCCCACTAACAGTGTATGAGAATATGGTGTCCTACTCTTAGGACCCACCCGGTCTCTGGAAGATTGCAGTTAAACATTGGCTGGGTGTCTGGGTTTATATCCTACTTATGTAATACATTAATTTCGCTCTTCAGTAAATGATGTAATCTAGCTAAATATTTCCTTTTCCCTCCAAGGGAAATGATAATAATACCTTCTCACAGGGCTGTTGTGGAAATAAATGAGATACTGACACCTGTTACTGCTTCTAGCTCCAGTCCAAGCCCCAAGAATAGCTTTTCAGGTGCCTTGTCTAGTCTGAGGCTGGGGGTCAAGCCAGACCCCAACACTGGGGACAGTGAGCTAGGATGGGGCCTTGGGAGGGAGCTAGAATATAAAAACAGTGCCAACCTTTATCACCTTCTTTATGTGTGTCATGACACATGACTGATGTTTCAATATCTAGTTTTCTGTTGTTTATTATTTTTTTTGGTAACATTTTCTGAGGTAATGTGTATATCATACAATTCACCTACTTAAGTGTACAACTCAATGGGGTTTAGTATTTTCAGAGGTATGCAACCATAAATACAATCAATTTTAGAATATTTTCATCACTCCAAAAACAAACCCCACAGTCTTTAGCTGCCACCACCAAATATCTGCATCCCTCCACTTACCCCAGCCCTAGGCAACCCCTAGTCAACTTTCTGTGTCTATAGGTTTGCCTAATCTGGACATTTCATATAAATGGAATTATACAATATGCGGTCCTTTGTGACTGGCTTCTTTCATTTATAATGTTTTCAGGATTCATCCATGTTGACAAATAATATCCCACTGTATGGATATACTATATCTTGTTTACTCATTCATCAGTTGATGGACATTTGGGTGGTTTTCAACTTTTTGTTATTACAAATGATGCTGCTATAAACATTTGTATACATGTTTCTGTATGGACATGTTTTTACTTCTTGGGTATCTATAATAAATAATATTGTAATGGATATCTTGGCAGAAAAGACTAGGGAAAAATTACCATGTCAAAAGAAAAGCATGAATAAGGGTCTGGGGGTGTTTGGGGCTTAACCTCTCTGGACAATACATTCAGAATCTGTAAAATGGGTTGTTGTAAATATTAGAGGTTAGATATAACAGAACACCCTTGGCACACAGTAAAATCTCAGAAAATGATAGTTACTATTGTACAGCCACCAAACCTTGAAGTAAAAGCCCTCTTGGTCCTAGCCTCTGCATCAGTCCATCCTGTCAAGATTATCAGATTTCCCTGGTTTTTCATTTTTATGACCTTGTATTTTGTTTTGTCAGTCTTGGCATAAGCCTTCAGTAACTGCCAGATTGATACCGTCTGAGGAAACTAAAGCTGGGCTCTGGCCAAAAGTCAGCTGTTCCCTTTCAACCTTCACATCTGACCTCTAGCTGAATTCTCCTTGTTGCTAACTTCTTTCCCTCCACCCCCACTGCAGGCTCTGCTCTTATACCCCTCAGGTCCTCAGGAACTAAGGATTGCTGTGCAAACCTGAGGAGCAAAATGCAGCTTGTGTGAGATGATGGTCCACAGGCCAAATCCAACCCACAGGCTGGAACTGTTTGGTTTGCACAGTGTACAATCACAAAAAATTCACCTAATACATAAAAACCAGGAGATCTCACACAAAACTATTCCAGGCTGTTTTTGAAAGAAATCAGGTGTGTCAGTATGGGGCCCTCATCCTTGCTCGGAAAAAACAGACTGACTTGTTCTACCTCAGATCCTTCCTTTGGTGCACTTCAGGGCTACCCGGAAGTGAAGTGACCAGTCTGTGGAGGAACGGCAAAGACCATTGTCTGCCACTTTCCTATGTGACCATGGCGCCATCCCTCCTCTCCCACTTCTTCCCCATTGTCGTTTATCCCCGCTAAGCCCCTGGCATGTTTTGTGATTTCATACCAGTCTAGACTTTATTTTCCACTTTGTTGAGTATTCGTTATGTTGTGGAAACTTTCCTACGAAAGTCTCCCACTCTATGCTTGTAAAGATAGCGGCATCTTATTCTCAACGTCTACCTTCTTTCCTTTGTAAAATATCGTGAGCGCCTTATTTCACTGTTCAGCTCACTGCACCTCTTTAGTGTCTGCCGTCGAAAACAGTGGTTTGCTCAGTTCTTAAAAGCCTGGTGGAGCTAGACACCATGTCTGCCAGGGCCAGGATGGCTCTCTTGCTTCCAGATCTGGCTCACTTAGAACCACTTGACCCATGATGTCTGCTGTCGGATCACTTGTTTCTTCCATCAGCCATGGCAAAGTGCATTGCTCAATCTTTCCTTGCACTTAATATGTCTGGTTAAACCCTTCCATTATCTCCAGGCTCTCTTTTGGTACCGGATTCTGCCCGTTTTAATCTTGCAACAATCCTCTCTCTTTTCACAGACCTTCGATTTTTGAAGGGAGTGTTTTTGTTCTTGCGTGACCTGATTCTGCTCTTAACCCCATTCTGTTACATCCGTTCTTTGATTTCACTGTTTCGGCCCCAGTGTCTTCACCTTGGTTTTATCTGTCTGTGCTGTCTCTTAAATGCTTCTGTGGCAATATCTATTTTATTCTTGGAAGCCTTTGCCTATATTCCTTTGGAAAACTCTCTTTATGTCATTGAAAAAAAAGTTCATTATTCTGTAATCTTTGAAGGGGAGAATGTCTTTGGCTCTTCACTCCTTTTCCTAATTCCCTATATTTTAAGAAATTAATTTCGGGGCCCCTGTGTGGCTCAGTCAGTTAAGCGGCAGACTTCGGCTCAGATCATGATCTCACAGTTTGTGGATTCGAGCCCCGCGTCAGGCTCTGTGCTGACAGCTCAGAGCCTGGAGCCTGCTTCGGATTTGATGTCTCCCTCTCTCTCTCTCTGGCCCTCCAGAGTGCTCGCACTCTGTCTCTGTCTCTCTCTCAGAAATAAAGATTAAAAAAAAAAATTTAAAAGAAACTAATTTCAATCTCTGCCACCACATGAATAGAAAGAATAACTTGTGTCTTTTAAACAAAACCCTGAAAATTGGAACTCGAATGGCTTTTCCCCTATTGAGGGATTTGATTAGTCCCAAACCAGTCCTTTCACATAGATTTCTGTCTTCAAATTCAGGTCTATTTTAAAGTCAGAATTATATCCAGATTCTCTCTGTTTGGGGATCTCTAAGCTTCAGCTCCAGCCTGTGATCTCACGGGGTCATGGAGGATAGCTCTAGATTTGGGATTAAGAGATTTCCAGAGAAATTCCTCCACTTACACTATTACACCCTGGGAATCTCTTAACTTCTCTGAGGCTCATGTTTGTCATCTGCAAAGTGGGGTAGTGACAGCTATCATCTTGTGAATTTTGTGAAGATTTCATGAAATCCTGTATGCAAAAGCAGGTTCAAAATTCTGTCTGTATTATGTATTTTTACTTGGAGCTCTGCTCACCCTAATTTCATGTGTTTGTCTTTCAGTCCTTCAACATTTCCTTTGGAAGTTCTCTGCTTTTTCTTTTGGCTTATTTTTCTTGGCTCAGGTTCTCTGTCACTTCACCCTTTATAATTAATTAATTAATTAATTAATCACTCAGAACATTTTTGGATGAAAATGTTGATATCCTGATAATTGATGTCAGACTTATTGGAAACAGGGAGATTATTTGGGGGGTAAGGTGACTCCCTGGGGTTGTGTTTTCCAGGGGTCAAGACAACACGAGAAATACTAATTGCTGATGTGGAACTGAACAGAAATTAGGAGGCGGGGAAGAGCAGAAAAATGAGGATGGGGGTGAGAGAGGGGAAGCCATCAGCAAGATGGTGGGAGAAATAGGGGCCTGCCGGGGCTACGATGAGCAGTGAACAAAATCCTGGGTTGGGGGGAATGGGTAGTGGAAGGACATACACATAAAATCTGGGATAGCTCATATTCTGCTGCAGGTTGTCTGGTTGCTGTGATGTAAACTCTGCTAAATCTTTGATATGTTTATTACCCTCTGGAGTAGGCTTTTGGGAAATCACAGAAAAGGGCCAAAATGAGATCAGGGTGGTGGGACTCAGGGACACCAAATTCGTTGGAAATCAGAGGTGATTCCTGGAGATTCACAGACATTGTGGAAGGGCTTTGAACATCCACTAGGGGTAGGCTGGGGTTTGAGCTCATCTGATGTATTTGAAGGGGGCAGTGACTCCAGCTGACATCCCGACATGCACTTGAAAACGTAATACATACCGCAAAATCAGCCATACCCACCTTGGACTTGGGTTCCATCTAAAGAAAGCCTATCACCCCATTAGTCCTCTGAGTAACCTCAGAACTAGCTATTTGTTAGGGTTTTCTATATTCTTTTCCTCAACAAGAACTCTTTTACCCCAGTGGTTTCTTCCTGTACCTTTTGTTTTCTCCCACTAACTTTATGTTTACCCGTTTCTTTTCTTCAACCTGAAGACCACCTTCATTTTCTACCTCCCTTTCTGAGGTTCTGCCTCTCACTGCCTCCTCAAATTTCACAGCTGTCATTTCTGTGGGCACGACTGGCTCAGCTGTGTGTGTGTGTGTGTGTGTGTGTGTGTGTTTGCACTTGTTTCTGGCTCTTGTAGCTCACACAGCAATACCAGTCTTCTTTCATAGTGAAAGATTCTTGGATTGTTTATGTAACACTCTCTTTTGCTCCACAATATTTGTAAAATTTTGTTTACAGGGAGAGAGGGAGAGGGAGAGAGAGAGAGAACACACGAGTGTTTATCTTTTGGAGATAGCATGCTGAAGTATTTATAGATGAAATTATGCTTGGGATTTGCTCTAAAATAATCCAGAAGGAGAGAGGAAGAAGGAGAAGTCGGGGGCTGGGTGCTATAGATTCAACAAGATTGGCCATATTGTTGAAGCTTTGTGATGAGTACCTGAGGGTTCAGTATGATATTCACACAACTCTTGTGTATGTTTGAAAATTTCCATAATAAAAACCTTAACTAAAGACTGTTTATTCAAGATCTGCATGTGGGTTAGTGATCTCCCTAGCCAACACATTTTTTCTTTACTGTGTAAGACCTCCTCCTCAGCATGCCCCCCATTCTCACCAAGCCATTTCTAAACTCGCTCTGCATGTTGATCTGTTGGCATGCCTGTTCCCCTTTGGTCTAGGGTCTTGTGGTAGGCAGGGGCCACTTTGTACTCATCTTTGTGTCCCAGTGCCTCAGACAGCGTGCTGAACTGAACTGAAATGAGCTAAAGAAGAGTGTCCGCCAGCAAATCCCCAGCCTCGTACCTCCTGACACAGTCCTCCACCATTGTCACGGTTTTTGCTGGGCCTGTGAACATATCACAGGGGCTTCCAGTGAGTGTAACCACAGCACATCCATGCAGGGCTTACTCCTCAGGAGGGGGAGGGAACAGCCACTTTGGCTTTCAACATGTACAGCCATATCGCCACAAAGCAATCTGATTGGACTGGCCCTTTTCCTATTACACATTCTCTGAGATAATTTCAATTCCTTTCAGATCTGAAGTTCACATCAAACTTTCCCCTTTCTATAATTCGGTGATTTGAGTGACTGCAGTTGTGGGCCTAAATTATTGCTGGGGTCCTTACTGCATAACCTCCCTTTGAGCAGCATCTCTTCTCTTGCAATACATCTTCCAATCTAGAGGGAGAGACTAGTACCCTTCTTCTCTTCTTCCTTCCTTTGGGTGGTTGGCCCTCCTATCACCTGCAGGAGAGGCAAGTCTAGTGGTCCTGCCATCTGAGCTTCTCATTTCCTATATCACCCTCCTCTGTTTACTCCTCACTTCCATCTGACCCCAAATCTTCAGATTTTCCTTTAATTCCTATTCGAGGCTCATTTTATAGCACTTCTTATAGTTCTCCTGCTACTATGGTTTTAGAAGCTTCCAGAACCGTCATCCTGGTACCACCTTGCTCTCACTACTCTTGAAATAGCTTATTACAAACCTCAGTGCCCATTTTGTCTTCTTCCCAGTGTGTGCCACTGGTAAAGTTAAACTGGGGGTGGGGTGGGGGTCAGGTGTTATTACACCCATTTGACAAGGATCAGAAAGGGTAAGTGGCTTGTTTAAGGTTTAAGAACTAGTAAGGGTCAGAAGTAGAATCCTAGTCTCCTAATCTCCTAGTCTAGTGTTCCAGCTGGTATCTACTATCCTCTTTACACTTTGCTACTGTCTCTCTGGGGATTCATGGCTGACCTTGAACTTCTGTACATTTATAAGAACAAGTGCACCTCACAACACTTAAATATTCCAGCAAGGAGTATTTCTGACAATGGTCTCAGAGGACCAGGAACTGAGCTAAGCCAAAGTGAGGTGGTTAGGACTAACTGTCTTATTGATTCATACTGGCATTGGCTGAAGTTTCAATATTGTCTCAGACAATTTTCTTTTTCCTGAAAAAGAGCCAAACAATGCTGGGGGTGGGGGGTCATGCATCAGCATGACCACTGGGCTTCAGCCAAGTGCTTTTGGAGTTCCAGGAATCAGAGATAGGCATGGCCACCTGGTCACTCCCCAAGGGTTATCAACCTATAATGTGATGGACTCGAGTACTGACCACTTTTTTGGGTCAAGACAAGTGTTGATTGTTGGATAGCATTATTATTTAAAAAATTTTTTTTAATGTTCATTTATTTTTTTTTTTAATTTTTTTTTTCAACGTTTTTAATTTATTTTTGGGACAGAGAGAGACAGAGCATGAACGGGGGAGGGGCAGAGAGAGAGGGAGACACAGAACCGGAAACAGGCTCCAGGCTCCGAGCCATCAGCCCAGAGCCTGACGCGGGGCTCGAACTCACGGACCGCGAGATCGTGACCTGGCTGAAGTCGGACGCTTAACCGACTGTGCCACCCAGGCGCCCCAATGTTCATTTATTTTTAAGAGAGACAGAACATAAGTGGGGGAGGAAGAGAGAGAGAGGGAGACACAGAGTGTGAGCTGTCAGCACAGAACCCAACGCAGGGCTCGAATTCATGTGCGGTGAGATCATGACCTGAGCCAAAGTCTGATGCTTAACTGACTGAGCCACCCAGGTGCCCCAGATAATATTATTAATTAGAGGTGCAGAATAGAACTGTGACAGATAACCTTTGTGAAAAAAGAACCTGGTTGTCCCTACTATCACCTGAAGACAGCCTTGGCTATTCACACGTGAGTATATGGGGTGGGGGAGAGGGGGAGAGGGGGAGAGAGAGAGAGAGGGGGAGAGAGAGAGAGAGAGAGAGAGCTGTGGAGGGTAGGAGAGCTAGAGCAGGGTTAGCTATGGCAATACTTTCCCTCCTACTCCTACCTCCAATTAAAATCAACATCTATACCCCAACCACAATGCCCTGTAGCGTTGTGACCCCCTAGGTTCTACAGATGAACTTTGTGGCCAGCACTGAGCAAATATCCAATGGAAACTCTAATTCTACCTTCCACCCTTGATTGCTTTGCAGAGGAGAGTATGTTTGTAACAAATCTAAAATTTTCATTTTCCCTCACCAAGCCTTCAAAACAAACTAAGTATTTATGCGGGGAACTGGAAATGACATTTTACCTCAAAGGAAAACTTGAGGATCTTAAGATAAACATATGGAGAAGACTCACTCCTCATGTTTGCATAGAGTATTGGCCTTTATACAGCCTTTATACTCATTTGTCCTTTAGGAAGAACTCACTGTGGGTGGAACAGCTCAGGGTCAGCATCAAGGAGAGAAAGACTTATCCTGAGAGGTGGAGTGGAATAGTCAAGTATTCTGGATTCTCCACTCATTCAACAGAATTACATGTGTAAACTTCAGTGGGCTCCTGACCTGCATCAAAAGGAGGCCCAGGAAGGCACTGGATTTATAACTTTGGATGCTTTATTATCTGAAGTAAAAAGATACAAAAGCTGTTTTATTTACCAAGCAAGTGCACTAGACCTATGGAAAGTTTTGGTCCTTTTGCTAAGCTGTCGGATGTTTGAGGCAGTTGGCCAGACGGCTGTGTTTTACGTCCCAGCTTAACATTTCCGAGGCTGCTGAATAATGTGGATCCTTTTCAGTGGAGTGACCTTCTCCAGAGCAGGTCTGGGTTTTTGATGTGCCATATGCACTGCTGCTGGAAATTTATGGCTGAGCTAGAGGTGAGAAAGAAAGAAAAAATAAGCGTACTGGACCTTTTTTGGTCATGAAGTATGAGTAGCAGAGAACAATACGGTTTGGTCAGGGGAACCTCACAGTTTTTGGTTACTTCTTTAGTATCTCTTTTCCTAAACCACCTGCAGCTCTGGGCTCATATGTGTATATGTTCACCTGGGTTTTCTCTCATTAGCTGGCTCCTGATTTTGAAAATTATAAATAATAGTATATACAAGATAACATATAGAAGATACATGTGCATTTATATGTATGTTTTGAAGTGACATCTGTACAGGTAGAAAGGGTTGATCACATCTCATTGGTCCTACAAGATTAGCAAGGATTCTGGCACTAGTATGTATATATGGATCACTATTTTCCAAGGAGGCTATGGGGACACTGGGGAAGGTCCTGTAGGGGAGGAACACCTCCATTGTCAAAAGAGCAGAAATAAGGAGCCTCTGAAAGAAGTTAGGAAGAGTTAGGGTCAGTTAGTATGTTGAAGCATGTGAAATGGCTGTATTTGTAGGTAAAAATGGTCCAGTATTGGCTATTTCACATGGTCCAATCTCTACAGCCTGGTAAATGGAAAGCTGAAGAGTGATTACCAGCTTCAGGTAACAAAAGTTCTCATTAGTCATCCCACGGAAGACATCTATGAGGAAAAGGGCTTACGTGGCTTTCAGGGGACACAGACACTTTTGACAATAAGAGGAATTTCACATGGAACCAAGAGACCTTAGGGAATTTACACTAAGGACAGCTTAAGATGGAAAAGACGCCCAATGCGGTGAGCAATTCAGACATAGTTTTCTCAGGAAGAGAATTTTGACCCAGTGACCTTTTGGGTCCATTCCAGTTCTTGGTGTCTAAGCTGATGGATAAAATAGAAAAATACCTAATAAGGACGCTTGCCTTAGCCAGCAAGGAAGGGATGCCTCAGCTCATGAGGAATTTAACTTATCACTGTAGAATTTAGATGCCCTTGCCCTGACACTCAAGTTAAATAAATAAAGGGGGAGATAAACTGCGCATGACCCCAGGCATCACATTGTTTATAGTTTGTTTGGGCTCTTCTAAGCCAGGGAAAACATATGTGCCTTATATCTCCTCTCAAATATCCCTGAGCTCTGGGCACACAGAGTTCCCCTTCATGTGAAACTTGACTCCAGAAAGTCCTTTCTTCTTAGTCTTAAAAAATTAAACAGGCTGGAAAAGTATACACTGATGTGTTAACAATGGTTATCTTTGAGGAATTATAGGGCAATTCCCAGTCATTTGCTTTACTTTGCCTATCAGTATTTTTTTTTTTAATTTTCCTTTTACAATGAGCAGACAGAAGTAATATAATAATTAAACCCAAGGATGGTCTCTGCTGGCATTCCAGCAGGAAGGAAGACACATAATTGAGATATTGGTCATAAATGTTGCTTTAGAATCCCAAAAAAGAGCCAGTGACTTTTTTTTTTTGTCAGATCAATTATCATTGGGCCACATGACAGGCATTTTATAGTGTGGTCAGGGCAGAGTGTTTTGTTTTGTTTTTCTTTCAACATTAGAACCAAAAGGAAACTTCAGAGGCCACCAATGTTAGTAGTTTTCTTCCAGATAACTACTGGAAGTACTGGGTGTGTTTAGTGTTGACTAAAACAGATCAACCACATTCAAGAGATTACAGGTAGGACAACAATTTGGCAAGGTACTTAAAGTCAAACATAAGGTGAAGGCGTGAGAAAGGAAACAAGTTAATTCTTACCTAACAGAAATGTGGGCAAGTAACCAAGGTGAGACAGGGCAAGATGGCAAGTCGAGACTGAGGAGATGAAGCCCCAGAGTTGACTGTTGCTCTGCAGGCATGAGAGTGACCCCTGTGGGGGTGGGACAGGAGGGGACTGGTGGCACTAACTCGTTACCTGATCATCTTCAGGCTTATCTCCATACTTTAGAGGTTGCATTTTTTTTTTCTCATCACTTAAAAAATTGTGGTAAACTACGCAGAACAAAATTTACTATTTCAGCCATTTTTAAGTGTACACTTCAGTGGCATCGGATACATTTGCACGGCTGTGCAACCATCCCTACCATTCATCTTCAGAACTTCTTCATCACATCAAACTGAAGCTCTGTATCCTTTAGACAAGAACTCCTCACTCCCTCCTCCCCACTGCCAGCCTCCAGCAACCACCATTCTACCTTCTGTCTCTATGAATTCTGACTACTTCAGGTGTCGCAGAGAAGTGGACTCAGGCAATATATTTGTCCTTTTGTTCTGGCTTATTTCATTTAGCATAATGTCTTCAAGGGTTACCCCTGTTGTGATATGTGTCAGAATCCCTTTCCTTTTTAAGACTGAATAATATCCCACTGACTGTGTATGTACCACAATTTGTTTATCTTTTCATTTGGATAGGCCCATAGGATAATAGACATTTGGGTTGCTTCCACCTTTTAACTATCATGAATAACGCTGCTATAAACACTGGTGTACAAACATCTATTCAAATCCCTGCTTTTAATTATTTGGGGTATATCCCACAAGTGGAATTGCTGGATCATGTGATAATTGTATGTTTAATTTTTTGAGGAACTGCCATATTGTTTTTTTATGGTGGCTGTACCATTTAACGTTTCCACCAGTAATGCACAAGGGTTAGGGGTTACATTTTAACTAAGGCATTTAACGGAGATAGATCCTAAAAGTTCCGCTCAACTGCTTTTTAGGAGGGGCTTGTTGCAGATCAGAATGAATGGGAGACTGTCCCTGGGGCCTGTTGGCCATCTGGGAACTGATCTGGGAAAGTTTAGGGGGAAAATATTGACAGGATTGAGAAGGAAGTGGAAATAATTCTGGCAAAGACCATAGGCTTAGGGAAGTTGCCCATAATTATTAAATTACAGATGTACAGGTTTGGGGGAGTAGCAAGACTGTATAGCAACTCTTGAATATACAACAAGAGAATCAAGTTCTCTCCTACGCCCCACTCCCTCAATCAGGAACAGGAACACCTTAATGTAGAAGGACTTGGGGATTGTCAGTGGAGAGTCTATAAAGAGTCTTCCATCAGAACTGATCAGACTGTAAATAAAATGGTCAAGTTCCAAACGCCCTAATTTTTTTCCTGTAAATTTTGTATCAAGGGCAATAGGAAGATTTTATTTTCAAACTGGAACTAGAAATAAGTAGGAATATCTTTCCAGAGTACAACCTACAACCAGCTGTCTTTCAGGCTGGCATCTGAACTTTGGGGAAGCTTTGGAATTTTCATCTTAGTTTTTTAAAAAAGATAGGGTTTCTAAAGAGAAAGGTGTTTCTTGCCAGATTTATTAGGATAAGAGAATCCAGGGTAGCCCCAGAAGAGAAAGAATTTAAGGCCAGTATATGTAAAAGGATTCTGCCTTGCTGTGACTCCATCATAGAAGGGACAACACACTGAACTTGAAAAGCAGATCAATAGAAACTACTCCATTGAGAATTTACCTTCATCTTGGGTAGTTGTGACCTCAGAACCTATAGTTTTAGTTTCAGAGAAAACACAAAAGAAGTATGATAAAAATCTTCATGACTGGAGCTAGGAGAGAAATTCTATATGCAAGAAAATCAGCGGCAGGTTTTGTTTTAGAGCCTGAAGTTAGGTAGTGTTAGCAGACTGGAGCTCTTCCATTCATCTTTCCAGGGTGTTAACTTCCAACTTGAATGTTGGCACTTTGATTTCCACACCCCGTTAAGCAAAATGCTTAAAACAAAACATTCAGCTCCAGTCAATGAAATTCAAGGATACTCCTACAGCGATGTTAATCTACAGAACAGGAGAAACCTTTTTAGATTTGCAGATGCCTTTGATAGTTTCCACTCCCCCAGGATCCCATTTCACATACATCTCACTAACTTTGGCAATGGTGACACATCTGGCAACTTGAAAAGTGGCCCCAACTTTAACTAGGTTTCAACATTCCATCCCCCTCCACACCATAACCCAACCTTGTTACTCGTGCTTTAACTGGATACTTTCATGTCCAGAGAAGCTTCACAACTATTGCCAAATTTAACTTCCATAACTGTCTAAAGAATTATATTTGGCAGTATCATTCTCTCTCATTCCTTGCCTTAAAAAAAAAAAAAAGATTAAATGAGCAACCATAAATCTCAGAGGAGCTACATGACTTCTAAAAGTTCAAACAGCCTTTAAGGAGTTGATGGAACTTGGTCTGAGACCGGTTCTCCCAGATTTTTAGTTTAGAGAGCTTTTGGGGTTACAAAACCCCTTTTCACGAATCAAAACCACACTCAGATACCACCTCACGCCAGTCAGAGTAGCTAAAATCAGGAGACTATAGATGCTGGAGAGGATGTGGAGAAACGGGAACCCTCTTGCACTGTTGGTGGGAATGCAAACTGGTGCAGCCACTCTGGAAAAGTGTGGAGCTTCCTCAAAAAACTAAAAATTGACCTACCCTATGACCCAGCAGTAGCACTGCTAGGAATTTACCCAAGGGATACAGGAGTGCTGATGCATAGGGGCAATTGTACCCCAATGTTTATAGCAGCACTCTCAACAATAGCTAAATTATGGAAAGAACCTAAATGTCCATCAACTGATGAATGGATAAAGAAATTGTGGTTTAAATACACAATGGAGTACTACGTGGCAATGCGAAAGAATGAGATATGGCCTTTTGTAGCAACGTGGATGGAACTGGAGAGTGTGATGCTAAGTGAAATAAGCCATACAGAGAAAGACAGATACCATATGTTTTCACTCTTATGTGGATCCTGAAAAACTTGACAGAAACCCATGGGGGAGGGGAAGGAAAAAAAAAAGAGGTTATAGTGGGAGAGAGCCAAAGCATAAGAGACTCTTGAAAACTGAGAACAAACTGAGGGTTGATGGGGGGGTGGGAGGGAGGGAAGTGTAGGTGATGGGCATTGAGGAGGGCATCTTTTGGGATGATCACTGGGTGTTGTATGGAAACCAATTTGACAATAAATTTCATATATTAAAAAAAATAAAAAACAAAAAAACAAAAGAAAACAAAAAAAAGCAAAACCCCTTTTCTGCAGGAATATCATGTTGTATGACCTGTCACCAGGCAATATGAATTCTCTCATCATGTAGAGCTGGAAGAGGCAGGAAGGGCTGACTGGAGAGGTAGGGAGGGAAGGAAAAAAGTAGTGGGAGAGAGGTCTGTGTGCAGGGAGGAGTTGGAAATAGTGGAAGAGGAAAATTTTAGGCTGCTTGCCACTTAGATTCATACAATTCCAAGCTTTGGGGGATTGTTTTTCAATCTCCCAAATCTCAAAACCTAGGTTGATTTTAAAGTGGGTCATCCAGAGATGAATAACATATGGATAGAAATTTCTTACCATGTTTCAGTGGTTGATGAGATCCTATGAATAGGACTGCCCTCTTTCTGTCTTAGACTTTTAAATTCTTGCATTGGTATGAGAATTAACATGGGTTCTTGAAACTAGACATACTTCTAGTTGAGTGCATGAATGAATGTTACTAAAATGCGGAAGATATGACCCTCATTTCTGCTACTGTATTTCTTCTGGCTAATTGTGTATTGTTGGGTCTTCATGACAATACATATTATGAGGGGAATCATAATGCATGTGAAAATTCATCAGCAGATACCTATACTTACATCCTAATTTTTATATGAGGCTATAGGGTTTATGCATTTTTCATTAAAAAATTAAGGTATAACTTATCTACAGTAAAATATACCCTTTTAGTGTACAGTTCCATGACTTTCCATAAGTATGTATAGTCTATGACCAAAATCAAGAGACAGAACCCTCAACCCCCAAATTCCCTCCTGTCCCTTTGTGGTCAACTGCTCCTCTCATCCCCAGCTCCTAACAACCACTGATCTCAGCAGATCTAGTTTTCTAAAAGGCATTGGTCTTTCCACTCCAAGTTGACCTTTCTTATAAAATCTTATTATGCTTCAAGCTGAACTATGGATTCAGGGAGGATTTTTCTTCGTGGTAAGAAAACACATGGGTCCCTCTAACTACCATATTCAAGATAGTCATACACAGGGATCTTGGACTTGATTTTGTTGCTGGCCTCTTATCCTTTGCCTGGGATTCTGAGTGATGTCCTGTAGGATACCTGCTTAGGGATAGAAGCTAACACTTATGAGGGCTAATTGCATCTGGCTTTGCTGTACTTTGCATATAACTTCATTTTCTTCTCACAGGATCTCAAGGAAGCGCATAGTATGAACCACATTCCCATTTACAGATGGAGAAACTAAGGCACAGAAAAGGGAAGAAATCTCCCAAGGACACATAGCTAGTGAGTGACAGAGGCAGCAGGAGACCCATTTGATGTCTTGTGTCAGACCTGTTCTACCCAGTAACCTATACAGTCTTAGCCACAGTCCTATGACAGTAAACATTGAACTTAGTATTAAAGGTGTTTTTTTTTTTTAAATAGGTATAGTTGCTGTTAAAACAGCACATCAGCTCAATGTTTTCTTATGATTTACGAATACAACTTGTTATTACTTTTGTTGATTTTTATTTTGTTTTCTTTTTTGTTTACCTTTCATTTATTTATTTTGAGAGAGACAGAAACCTTGCAAGTGGGGGAGGGGCAGAGAGGGAGTGAGAGAGAGAATCCCAAGCAGGCTCTGCCCTGTCAGTGTAGAGCCCGATGTCAGGCTCAAACCCACGAAACCATGAGATCATGACCTGAGCCGAAACCAAGAGTCAGATGCTTAACCGACTGAGCCACCCAGGCGCCCCTTGATTTTTCTTTTAATCTGTGAAATAAGGAAGTAATATTTTTAATGGAAAGGAAAAGAACTCTTGTCTGTAATAGACATAAGCACATATGTCTATAAAAAGCAATTTAGACTCTGGCACTGTTACCTAATATAGTATAGCATCATCAACCTAGCATAGCATAATCAACCTCTATTGACCACTCTCTTTAAACATTTTATTTGGGGTTAACATATATTCTAGGAGAATGTGTCCATTCCATCCAGTTCCACTTACAAGTGTGGACCTGCTCTGGTCCCTCAGGAAGAGGCAGATAGTGGGCAGGTGCAAGAGAATGTGAGACGCAGAAGTAGGCAGGTTGTGTTGCCCTGGCAGGGCACCATCCATCCCTGCCCTTCTTCTAAAGCTAGGAAGGCAAAGAGTTGCTTATGACCTCACCTCAAATCAATTTGTAGGAGAACCAAGCCCCCCACCTTAGAAGGCTTTGTAGCTGTAGCCTATAATCAAGATCGTGCCTTGTCCTGGGGCACCAGGTTGGCTCAGTTGGTACAGCCTGTGACTCTTGATCGTGAGTTTGAGCTGCATGTTGGGTGTAGAGATTACAAAAAAAAAAAAAAGATCTTGCCATGTACCATCTGCCTTATTACACCCCATGGACTTCATACACACACCTTTTTATTTCGCTGTCATAAAACCAGTGCTACTAACCAGAACAGAGTACAAACAGATTACTAGGTGCCAGGCACTGTTCTAAGAACTTCATATGTAGAAACTCCTCTGTTTCACACAACAGCCCTATGAAGTATATACTCTTCCTTGCCTCCATTTTACAAATGACTTCTCTAAGGCACAGGGTAAGTAATTTGGTCAAGGTCAAATCGACCTTGGTAGTGGAGAAGTCACTTCCAAATGGGGGCCCTAGAGGCCTAGCTGCTCAGTTTATGCTCCAGTCTTTTCCAGATCCCTGATTTTGACGGCAATAGCTAGTCTTCCTTCTATAAATTGTGCAATCCTGTCCCTTCAATTAATGTGAAAGCAGCAGAAAGAGTGGTTATTCACAGGCTTAAATGCAAGTATCTGCCTTCTGGAAGTAGAATAAGGACCTTCACTTCATTCACCTACAAAATGTAAAAACAAACTAGTAAATCCAAACCAAACCCCTGTCGATCTGGTAAGAGTTTTCTGAGTTTCTGGAGGTACTTAGAAGAAATACAAAACATAGAAACAAAAATGGCAATGGCCAACCACCTTCACAAAAAAATTTTACTGGATAAACCCAGTGCCTAATCTTCCTCCAGCCCTTAGCCATGCAACCCTCCACCACCCGCCTTCACTTGAAATCAAATATTTCCTTATGGAGGGGAGAAAGATCAAAAACTTCTGAATTTCTATTACATAAGCTGCTTTTTTACAAAAACATGGCAGAGTAAAACTGTGCCAATTTGGCATCATGATGCTTGCCTCATTTTCTATCTTATCTTTGAACATTAGGAATTTGGGAGAAACAACTTTTCTCACCAAAACCTCTTTGTGTTCCTTGGACCGAGAGCAGATTCTCTCATAGGACATCAGATCTCTGAGCTGGGTAGAGGCTCAGTGGTCAGTGCTCATTCACCCATGCAGACTGGTGTGGTGGATAAATACTGACTGGGCACATCCTGTGAGGGGCCTCACCCGTGACTCACCTTCTCCAGTGTGTCGTTCAGGGTATCCATTGCCTGCAGTTTGGCAATATTTGCAATGGCGCTGTAAAGATGAGACAAAATTTCATATAGGATGGGAAAACTTTCTTGCTAAGGAGGCTAAATGATTTATACAAGGGGCTATCTACTTGGTCTTTAAGTCTTTACACTTGCTTGGTAATATCTAGAAGGCAAAAAATTCTGCTTCTGTGTGCCCATGTGCTACAAAAACCTTTGTAGGTCAAATTATTCTTACTAGTGTATTTAATTTTTTTTAATGTTTATTTATTTTTGAGAGCGGGGGCAGAGAGAGAGGGAGGCCCAGAATCCGAAGCAGGCTCCAGGCTCTGAGCTGTCAGCACAGAGCCTGACATGGGGCTCGAACTCACGGACTGTGAGATCATGGCCTGAGCTGAAGTCGGATGCTTAACCGACTGAACCACCCAGGTGCCCTTTTATTAGTGTATTTTTGTTTTATCTTTACATTGAAGTATATAGCCTGGTGAATATTCACAACTAGTTAAACCAGCTGCCCCTGAGGATAACTGTTTCCCTGACTTGTAGCCCTGTAGATTAGTTCTGAGTGTTTCTGTACTTTATACAATGAATCACACAGCAAATACTCCTTTGTGTCCGGCTTCTTTTTCTCAGGCCAATTTATTTTGTCGGAGAGCATCAGTTAGGGCTCAGCCTGCAGTACAATTTCTTGATGGATACTGTACTTGGCATTTTTTTTTCTGGATGTTTTGTGTTGGTTAGAAGTTATTAGGAAATGGACATAGATCGATGATGCTCAGAAATTTATTTTCTATGATACATTTTGCAAAAGCCATTCTCCAAGATGTAAAGAGGGATGCCTGTCCATGAAAATGAGGCCCTCGTATCTCATGCATACACTCACAAAGCGATGACAACAGCAGAGGTGAATTTAGGGTGGAGCTAATGAAGCTTCAGCTTCAGGCCTCCCCCTGAACAGGCTCCTTCTCCCTCAGGAGGGTTCCTAGCCATTCATAGATATAATGTTTTACTATTTTTCTTTAAAATGGCTCCCAAATCCTACACATATCAGGCCTCACATACCTGTATCTGTTGCTGGTGAATAGGGCAAGAGAGAGTGAGCTACTTCTTGCTGTTTATGTTTTGAAGTGGTCCCATTCTCATCTTTTAATGACTCTTAGGCAACAATTGAGTTTTTTAAGAGGGTTCCAATCTCCACTTTATTACTCTCTAGTCAACCCTTCCCACATCATTCAGCTGACGACACAATTAAGCCCCCATTTTCTGAAGTGTAGAGAAATAAATGACTTGTCCACTGGCTGCCAATTGGATCATATATCTAAGCAAACACTTTTTTATTTTATTTTTTGTGAGAGAGATAGAGACAGTGTGAGCAGGGGAGGGGCAGAGGGAAAGGGAGAGGGAGAATCTCAAGTAGGTCCCATGCCCAGTGTGGAGCCTGACACGGGGCTCGATCTCAAGACAGTAAGATCACAACCTGAGCTGAAATCCGAATCGGTTGCTCAACCACCTGAGCCACCCAGGTGCCCCTAAGCCATGACTTTTTAGTTGTTCCTGAGCCCCTGGCCCAGGCATGTTAACCAGATCACAATAAACAGGGCTTATGCCTGAATCAGGTTTTAGTTACAGAATAAAGCCAGCTTTCAATTTCAAGTGATTTTTCTATTCTAAGAACTGTCCTAGATGTTGGGTCCGGAGATGAATAAAATGTGACCCCCACTGTTGAGGATTTATAGCATTGGCTTTCATTATGTGATAGTTATTTTCTGATAGCAGAAGAAACAAAAACGTACTGGTAACGGGGCAAATGAGCCTTTCATTTTAAAGTGGCACAAATCCTCAAAAAAATTCTTTCCCAGAAATTGGGAAGAAAACTTCAAAAGTGATTTAAAGATGGGCACCTGGGAGGCTCAGTAGGTCAAGCATTCAACTCTTGATTTTGGCTCAGGTCACGATCTCACGGTTGTGATACTGAGCCCCAAGTCAGGTTCTGCGCTGGGTGTGGGGCCTGCCTGAGAGTCTCTCTCTTCCTCTGCCCCTCCCCCACTCATTCTCTCTTAAAAAAATAAAGTGAATTAAAGATAATTTTACATGAAACAGCCACAGAAATTACACAGTCTATTTCCCTCTGCATTCTCTTTCTGGGACTACTACCATTATAATTCTTTAGGATACATCTTGAATGTCCTCCAATTGATTTCTTTTTGAATCACTTATTGAGTCATCTATGGAAACCATCTTGAAATTGTCCCTGAAGTGCCCTCATTACCTACTTGGAGGAGCCAGTTTTGCAGGTCTCTTTCTTTTGGAACACATTTTCTTTAACCACAGTACACAGTGGTTAGGCCATTTGCACGCCTGACCAGCCCACAGCTCTCTGCTTAGCTCTGGGAATTGTGCCTTCTGTCAAGGTTACAGGGGAATGAGCAGGGAGAAACTAACCTCAGTATCTATATGCCTTCTGGCCATGCCAAATATAGTGGCCATTATTTTCTAAATAATTGAGTGATGGATTTAAAACAAAACCAAAAAAAAAAAAAAAAAAGAAAGAAAAAAGAAACCCACCCCATTTATTTTTAATTCAGAAGATTTGCTACAGCAGAAAGCATATTATGAAACTAGGGCCAGCCTAGGGACACTATTTTAAAGGCTAATGCGAAAATAGGCTAAAAGAACATGAGTCAGGTTTAGAGGAAGTCAGGATTGTGCTTTTTAAGTATAAGGACAAGGCAGCTGGGCTGGCTGCAGAGAGAAGGAGGAGGGTGAGGGGGTCCAGAATCTTCTAGAAGGTAGTCACCTTTCACCTGAATGTGCCTTTCATCTTTATCCCCCAACACCACCCCTCCTGGGCTGGCTGCCTTTAACCCTGTTCAGCAAAGGTCCAAGAAGGGTTGGTTTGTCCTAAAATGCAGGGAGGCCTCTGACTTCTGGAAGCAGAGTCACTCAAAACTCCTTGAGGTGATGAAAGAGAAGAAATCAGGCAATCCCTACCTTGTTTTCTCTAATCCCGTTTTTTTGGTGTGTCTGTCCAAGACACCAATTTCTTGTTTTTTTGAAATTCGCATTCCTCCGGCTTTTACTATACAAAATAAGCATCAACACAGAGGCGTGGTTAGAATAGAAAGAGTAGTCTTGCTTTGTTATTCAAGGTATGAATTTAGACTTGAAAAAAATTTTTAGAACTTACTTTCTGAAGATCTAAGCTTTTATCTAAAATAACACAATAAAACGTTACCCTGAATTGAAGAAAAAATATTGTGTCATGCAAACAAGGTGGGGAAGGGGAGAAGGGCTGAGGTCTGCTTTTTGATGTACGGAGAGCAGGAACTGAGGCTAAAAAAACAAGAGAGGTTTACACTTTTGGTTTGGGGAGGAGAATAACAACATACTCCCTTAGGTGTTTCACTGAAAAACATTTTTTCTTGTTATCAAACCAATTACATTCTTTATGATAGCAACAGACAATTACAATGTGACCCTCTTGTTTTCCCACAAGATTAAAGTTTGTGCAAGGCTTGCATTTTTTTTTTTTTCCAACTAGATCGTTCAAAAGCCAGATTCTGAGAGATGAGCCAAAAGTCAGGGCATGCAGTGGTAACAGGCATTTAATTCAAGAGAAATGCCTCTGATCCCACTGGATACCCACCTTCCATCCAGGATCCCAAACCTCTGATGTTGGCCAAGCTCAGAGGTTCTAATGAGTAATTAAACTCCATTAATAATCCTGCCATTCAGGAGATCAATTAGTGTTAATTAGGCTACAGATGACCTAACAGCAATTCAAGTGTTTAACAATGTCAGATGAAATCAACTTTTGAAAAGGAACAACCCATTTCAGATTGCAAGTCAAAGCAAATACTTCTTTCTGTTCCCAGGAAATGTGCACATCTCAAATCTGACAAACTCAAATGAGAAAAAGCTAAATGGACATTGATTTGTTTAAACTTGTTAATTCTCTTTATGGAAACGCCAAATTGGCGATTTCTAAAACTAGTTCCAATAAAGTGAAAAATAAGGGAAACCCATTCTATTTCTCAATGCACTTGTGAATTTGACTTTACCCTCGTTCTTTAAAAATTATTACATATTTTGCTGATTTTGTAAAACACGCATAAGGCACACAATTCAAAAAGCACGAAGAGGTCTGCAGTCTCCCTCCTACCATTATTTCCAGCTCCCAGTTCATCTCCCTAGGTACTGCTAATGTTACATGTTTCCAATGTGTTTATCCAGATATTCTACATATCATGATTTTTAATGTTTTTAATTTTTAATTATTTTCTTTTAATGTTTATTTATTTTGTGTGTGTGTGAGAGAGAGAGGGAGAGAGAGCAGGGAAAGGGCAGAGAGAGAGAGAGAGAGAGAAAATCCCAATAGGCCCCATGCTGCCAACACAGAGCCTGACCTAGGGCTGGACCCACAAACCTTGAGATCACAACCTGAGCTTAATCTGAGAGTCAGACACTCAACCAGCTGAGCCACCTAGGTGCCCCATTGTATTACTAATTAAAAAAAAAATTAATTAAAAGTTTTTTTTTTTTTTTTTTTTTAAATTTTTTTTTTCAACATTTTTAATTTATTTTGGGACAGAGAGAGACAGAGCATGAACGGGAGAGGGGCAGAGAGAGAGGGAGACACAGAATCGGAAACAGGCTCCAGGCTCCGAGCCATCAGCCCAGAGCCTGACGCGGGGCTCGAACTCACGGACCGTGAGATCGTGACCTGGCTGAAGTCGGACGCTTAACCGACTGCGCCACCCAGGCGCCCCAATTAAAAGTTTTTTTAATGTTTATTTATTTTTGAAGGAGAGAGAGACACAGAGTGTGAGCCAGGGAGGGGCAGAGAGAGACGGAGACAAAGAATCAGAAGCAGGCTCCAGGCTCCGAGCTGTCATCACAGAGCCGGATGCAAGGCTCGAAGCACAAGATCATGACCCGAGATGAAGTCGGACACTTAACCGACTGAGCCACTCAGGCACCCCATCATATTACTATTTTTTTTTAAAATATGAACTTTATTGTCAAATTGGTTTCCATACAACACCCAGTGCTCATCCCAACAGGTGCCCTCCTCAGTACCCATCACCCACCCTCCCCTCCCTCCCACCCCCTATCAACCCTCAGTTTGTTCTCAGTTTTTAAGAGTCTCTTATGTTTTGGCTCCCTCCTTTCTAACCTTTTTTTTTTTTTTCTCCTTCCCCTCCCCCATGGTCTTCTGTTAAGTTTCTCAGGATCCACATAAGAGTGAAAACATATGGTATCTTTCTCTGTATGGCTTATTTCACTTAGCATCACACTCTCCAGTTCCATCCACGTTGCTACAAAAGGCCATATTTCATTCTTTCTCATTGCCACGTAGTATTCCATTGTGTACATAAACCACAATTTCTTTATCCATTCATCATATTACTATTTTTTAAATGGCAGCATAAGATACACATTGTTCTGCATCTTGTTATATTTTTCATTCAATGATAAATTTTGGAGAAAATTCCCTATCTATCTATGTAGACATGTGTTGTTCTTTTTAACATCTACGTTAAAATTTCATTATATGAACATTCTGTGTTTACTTAACCAACTCCCAAATGTTGGACATTTTGGATGTTTCTAATTCATTGATGTCACAAATCATGCTGCAACAAATATTGCTTTATATGCATAATTTTGCGCAAGTGCAAGTATATCCATGGGATAAATTCCTACAAGTGATCTTGTTCTATGTGCATTTGGAATTTTGTTACATCTTGCCAAATTGCCCTTCCCAGAGGTTGTACCTGTTTACAATCTCAGGAGCTCTGATGACAATGCTCCTTTCCCCTACCTCCGGCAACAATGGGAGCTGGAAATGTTTGGTTTTGTCAACGAAGAAGTCAAAGAAAAAGATATCTTATTTTAATTTGCATTTCTTCTATTTTATTAAAGGTTGAGCTTGCTTCTGCGTGTTACAAGCCATTTGTATTTCCTTTTCACGAACTGCTCAAATTTTTGTCCATTTTTTTCTATTTGACTTCTACTCTGTTCTGTTAATCTCTTTACTGCAGTTGCAACTCTAGTTTAATGATGGTAGCAATATATATTTATTTGTTAAAGAATAGTTGACACACAGTGATGGTAGCATTACATTTTAATGTCTGATAGAGTTAATACTTTTTTGCTGTTTCCTCTGCAGAATTTTACTAGCTATTCTGATTTAGTTTTCCATATGAACTTTATTAAAAATTTTTTTTTTAATGTTTATTCATTTTTGAGAGAGACAGAGAGAGACAGAGCAGAGTGGCGAGGGGCAGAGAGAGAAGGAGACACAGGATCCAAAGCAGGCTCCAGGCTCTGAGCTATCAGCGCAGAGCCCAATGTAGGGCCCAAACCCACGTACTGCGAGATCATGACCTGAGCCAAGTTCGGATGCTCAACCGACTGAGCCACCCAGGTGCCCCTCCATATGAACCTTAAAATCAGTTTGTCAATTCTTTCCTTAACAGTCCTGCTGGTATTTTTTTTTTTTTTTAATGGTCTCACTTTAAATTTATAGATTTTTTTAAAGGGAAAGTTCGTATCTTTATATTCCTAGTGGCTCTCTATTTAGGAACATGGTATGCTTTTCCATTGTTTATGTATTCTTTTGGGTCGCTCAGGAACTGGTTTACATAAGGGGCGCCTGGGTGGCTTAGTCGGTTGAGCATCCGACTTTGGCTCAGGTCATGATCTCACAGTCTGTGGGTTCGAGCCCTGCATCGGGCTCTGTGCTGACAGCTCAGAACCTGGAGCCTGCTTCTGCTTCTCTGTCTCCCTCTCTCTCTGCCCCTCCCCTGCTCGTGCTCTCTCTCTGTTGCAAAAATAAATAAAAACATTAAAAAAAAGGAACTGGTTTGCATAAATCTCACACATTTATTCTTAAGTTTAACCCCTAAGCATTTTATCTTTCTTGTTGCTGTTGCTATTGTAAATGGGGTTGATTCTTCAATGATAACTCTGACAGATTGTTGTTCTTATATCATTGATTTTATACCTAGATCTTATTGAATTCTTATTATTTATAATAGTTTTTTTTGTTGTTGTTGATTCCCTTAGGTTTTTCGGGTAAAAAAATTATATAACTTGCAAAGAATTATAATATTACTTCCTGTCAAATAATGTTAGTCATGGTAGTTGACATCTTTGTTATCCTAATTTTTAAGAGATTGCTTTTCATGTTTTTCCACTTAGGTGGACACACACACACGCACACATACACACAGATATATATATGTATATATATTTATATATTTTTTCATATTAAGGAAATACTCTTACTATTTCATTTGGCTTAAAAATTACAAATATCTTTTTAGCATTCATGGATATGACCCATGGTTTTTGTCATTAATGTGGTTAATTATATTAACAGATATTAATATATAAAGATATATTAATGGATATCTTACTATCAAACCATTCTTGCATTCATGGAATAAACTCCACTTGGTCATTTTGAATCACCAAGTTGTTTTTTCATTGATTATAAAAGCCTCTTGTTAGAATTTTGTAATATTAGATGCAGTCTAGAAAAAAATGCTATTTTTACACATGATCTGCTTTAAATTCACACACACACACACACACACACACACACACACACACATTACGTGAGAAAAAGGCATAGAGAGTAATCAGCAACAGAAATCAAATGATGTGAAAATATCATCTGAACAGCCAGGGAATGTAAATGTGAAATAAATGAAGGGATGGCTTTTCTGGGAAGACTAAGGAGGCATGCACCTCTGTGTGAGGGGTGATGGCATACACAGCACTGTTGTCTCTCCTACTGAGAGGAGTCAAACAGGAGGTCTAGAGTTTGGGCCGTCAGTACCTCTCCCATTGTATTTTTTATTCTCCTTGTGACAAGTGAGGTATCTTTTTAAAAAAAAATTTTTTTAACATTCATTTATTTTTGAGAGACAGAGAGACAGAGCATGAGCAGGAGAGGGGCAGAGAGAGAGGGAGACACTGAATCCAAAGCAGGTTCCGGGCTCCGAGCTGTCAGCACAGAGCCCGATGTGGGGCTCGAACCCACGAGCTGTGAGATCATGACCTGAGCCGAAGTCGGACACTTAACTGACTGAGCCACCCGGGTGCCCCAGTGACAAGTGCTTTTGAAATATGGAGGGCTGTAATTATTTTCTTATTAATATTCTTTGTGTTTTCCCTGATGCTATTGTTTCTACATATTTTTTTTCCACCAGGCTATTATCACCAACTATAGAAGCCAACTTGTTAACAGTTAAAATAAGCAATAGTTAAGAATGAGAAGCCATTTGGAATGTTGAGTTCTGTGCCACTCATCTGCAAGGAGCTGGACAATCTAGGGAAGTCTAGACCAGAGGGGGAACTGGGGAGTCTGGAAAGATCACTTCTGAAGAAGATAGACTCAAGGGAACTTAGGTGCCATCTTCAAAGATCTGAGGGACTATCATGTGGAAGAGGAATGGCTTGTTGGTAAGGAAATTTTATGTAGGATCAGATAGCTCTAGAACCTTGAGCTCTGGAACCTTGAGCAAGATACTTAAACCTCTCTAAGACTCAGTTTCTACATCCTTCAATAATGCCATTTGTTCAGGTTGCTCTAGAGAATAGAGATGATACAAGCACCTGGTTCATGGTCGGCACTTGACAATTGTTATTACTCATATTTATTTCACGTTGTTCCAGAGGAGAGAATGAAGAGCAAAGGATGAACATTCCTGAAAGGCAGAGCCTGGCTACTAGCCTGGCTAGTTTGTGTCATTCAAGTGAAGTAGGTTGCCTAGGACAAGAGTAAGTCCCTTGGCTCTCAGTGTGTTAAAAAAAAAAAAAAAAAAAAGTCCACTTGCCATGAACATCTTAGGAGGATTTTGGAGAATTTGCTGGAAGTTGAACTAGATGATCTTTATTATAAAGTCTTAACTCCAAAATAAATTACTTTCCTCCCTTTGAAAGAATATAAGGCACTTAACAGAATGTCAAAAGAAATTTAAGAATGCATTCTTAAGAATGTCCTTAAGAACAATAAAACAAAGATATTTGAAGGGAAATTAAAAATCCTCCCAGAAGATTCTTACTTTCATCCAGGAATCTTTGAATTCTCTCTGTGATGGCTGTATGCTCTCAGTCATTTAGGGAGCATAAGTAAACCACAGACACCTTGGATTTCCAGAGCACAGTTCTTGTACCAAAGTTGTTCTGGTAGGCAGGTAATTTACTTGGTCAGCCATGTACAGTAGAAAGACATGGAAGTTAATATCCCCATACTGTAGATGGATACACTAAGATATCGATTAAGGCTCTCACTACTTGGGGTGACTGAACCAGATGGAACCAGTTTGTGGGAGGGTCATCTTCAAAGTTCTGCTGGGAATATTGATCACACTGGTCTCCCAGCCTGTTGGTAAACCATTGCAAATAAGTATTTACAATCCAACACAATTAGGTACTTGCCCATTTTCAATATACCAGATAGGTCTGCTCATGAGAATGCTTCAAAGTTTCACTGTATCTAAATTAGTTTACTTAAAGATGTAATAATTTACACAATTCCATGTTTGAGACTATATTGCCTTTTGAATTTCTGTAGAAGGACCAACTGCAATTGGGCAAGGTAAATATGAACTGATTAAACATTTTAACAGGTTTTTCAGTACAAATATATAAGACTAGGTCCTTTCAATAAGCAAAATGAACTAGAGATTTAAAAAATGTAAAAGAGAAAGATGCCCTTTTGGATAGTTTCATCAGAAAAATCTAAATTTATGTGGGGAAAATGAACCTTTGCTCTCCTATCTCTGAGTAGTATTAATACTATATAATAACTTTTCAGTTAAGATTTTCCAGACAACAGGTTTTGGTAGAGGGTAGTCAAGGTAAAGAAAGATACATCCTCCAGCAAAATAAACTTTTTTCCTTCACTAATTAGTGGAAAATGAATGGGGGAAAGCTGAATAACACAAAGGTTTGTGCATACTCTGCCTGTGACTTAGCACTTATATTTGAAGATTTTAACTAAAGGTTAGATGTTCGCAAAACATTCACTTTGCATTTACAGTCAATGTTTCAGGCCATGTTTTTCAAGATTTTTTAAATGTTTATTCATTTTTCAGAGACAGAGAGACAGAGCGTGAGGGCAGAGAGGCAGAGAGAGAGGGAGACACAGAATCCAAAGCAGGCTCCAGGCTCGGAGCTGTCAGCACGGAGCCTGACACGGGGCTTGAACTCACGGACTACAAGACCATGACCTGAGCTGAAGTCAGATGCTTCATCGACTGAGCCACCCAAGGGCCCCATGTTTCAGCCCATTTTAATATGCCAATCAAGACCCAAAAGGAGAGTCAGGAGAAGGTGGTGAAGTAATGAGAGAGGGCTTTAGAGCAGGAGAGCTTTGCCATGGGGCCCACTTTCTTTTCTTTTTTTTTTTAATTAAAAAAAAATTTTTTTTTTAACATTTTATTTATTTTTTAGACAGGGAGAGACAGAGCATGAACAGGGGAGGGTCAGAGAGAGGGCGACACAGAATCTGAAACAGGCTCCAGGCTCTGAGCTGTCAGCACAGAGCCCGATGCGGGGCTCGAACTCACGGATGGTGAGATCATGACCTGCGCCAAAGTCGGCCGCTCAACCGACTGAGCCACCCAGGCGCCCCACCCACTTTCTTTTCAAAGCTCAGCCCCACTCCCCATTAGCTGTGGCTTCGGACCAGTCCCTCAACCTTGCTGACTTTCAGTCTGCTCCTCTGTGAAACAAGGATGAGGGTGCATCGTTGGTCTGCAGGGCTGTGGGCATGTCTAGGAGACCAGCTGGTCCTATGGTCATCCCAACCCCTGGCCCTGTAATGTGTGGGGTAGCAGGTATCACACAGCGTCTCCTCGAGCCTCACAGACTAACCCCCATACGGTGACTTGAGCAGACTGGAGTTGAGAATTAAACCTTTGGTATTGGTTTTATTTTGAATGATACCCGTCCTTATGTAGCCATGGCGTCCCCCTCATCTTCTGCATGAGAGGCACACTTGAGCATGTCCCCAAATCTCCTTCTCTCTTTAATGAGCCAGAAAACTGATTCTCTCTGGGGGTTCCATGGTGACCCCTCTGATGGCTTTGATTCATTTGACTTAAACCAAATTACAAAGTGAAAGAGATGCAGAAAAACGCAGGAATTCTTGCTCTTTCGAGTTACTTGGCTTCCTCATCTTACTTTCCACTCACATATTTTTGGCTCTTCGTGTAATGGGGTTCTTCTAAAACTGAGAGCGAGGCAAATCAGAAGAGCAGAAAAGTCAAAGCTACGCTGACGAGCGCCTAGGCCACATCATGTTTAATGTAGACTTGTTTCACAGCACCAATATATAACCAGGGCTGACAGAGATGCAAAATATTGTATTCATATACGTGAAAGAAAAGCAGCTAAGACTGCACATGTAGGCGGGAAAGAGTTACAGCTGGCTAACTTCGCAGACGTTTCATTTTTTTTTTTTTTTTTTTAAATACTATCTCAACTTTTTAAAAAAGTTTATCTATTTTGAGAGTGAGCGAGCGAGAGAGTGTGAGGGTGTATGCAGGGGAGGGGCAAAGAGAGAGGGAGAGAGAGAAGCCCAAGCAGGCCCCATGCTCAGAGCAGAGCCAGATGTGGGGCTCGATTCCACACCATGGATCACGACCTGAGCCGAAACCAAGAGTCAGGCGCTTAACTGACTGAGCCACCCAGGCACCCCTATTAGCCCCTGCTTTAAAGATGAGGAAACTGAGGCCAGAGATGTGGAATGGAGTTTAAGCCTAGGGACTGCCTGATTCCAAAGGCCATGTCAGCCCCTCCCCACCAAATCCCATCTGATTCCTGCTCTCAGGGATCTCTATATTGTTTATAAAAGTCAGGTGCTGTTTTAGTGGAGTCTTGGCAATGAATTATTTTTGTGCCATGAATACAATTTTGCGCCATAGCAAACTGATTCAGGCTTCAAATATGTAGCAAGACGAGCCGAAGGATGAGGTTTCTTTGTTCCCTTGCTCTCAGCGGGGAGGCCAAAGTCTGCCTTCATCTCCATTCCAATTATCCCAAACCTCTTATCTGTAGTGTCACAGTTCATAATAATTAATTGTCATGCCAGAGGCATTGTGACATGCTTGATGGAGTCATGGTGTGCTATGTACACAGAGTAATTAGCAATCATTAGTGGAGGGACAGAAAGTTCCTGGTGGTTTCATTCAAACTTTCATTTGGTTAAGTTTATCTCTGTGTTCTTTGTGCATAAATGTAATTTAGCAAATCAGGTTTTAGCTTATCCGTTTTATGAAGGATTGGGGTGGAAGTGGCGGGAAGAGAATGTGTTCTTTTTTCTTTTGTCTTTCTGTAATGAGCTTCTCCTCCAATAATGTGCATGTATAGTTCCTGACCATTAGTTAGCATCATTAACTTTAAATACAGATAATGTTAAATACTGCTAAATCCAATTACAAATATAAAATGTCAGGAGTCTGCTACAGGAAACCAGGGCACTGTGTCCAAAACTTGAAGCTCAGATTTAGTAGTAAAATTCGCTCTTTTCAGGTGGGCCACCCACCAGAAAGCCATTGAATTCTGTGTCAGTTTTTGAAGCTTTCTGAAGGTTACACCTGCCAGCATCCTCTGCAGCAAAGATGGCTGAAATAACCTTGGCTTAGAGGTGCCAAAGAATTACACCAATAAATAAATAAATTTTGTGAGTGGAGAAAAGCAAGAACAAAGTGGTCAAGATTTTGAGATCTTTCTTAAGGAAAAAAGAAGGAAGACATTTGAAAGAACATAAAACTGGCTAAAAATAGTCCTGCATACCTCAGCCAATCTATATGAACATATGGTTAAGTACAATAAAACTAATTTCCATATTTCAGAGAGCATAAGTTAAAAAAAAAAGAGTGAGAGAAAACTGTGGCTACTTTGCAAAACACGTTGATTGCTACCTTTTCTAGTCAGTCCCCTCCAGTGCTTGGGTCCTTATTAAAAAGTGCTCCTTAGCTTGATAACAAGGTAAACTACGTTATTGATAGCACTGCCCAATCCCAAAGCCTGAAGAGAAAGAAAAATAAAGTTGCTGTCCTCTTTGTGGAAACTGGTTTGCCTGGGTACAAAGTCAGATGATGAACAGGCATTTTGGGGTGACTGAGTCTTAGGGTTGGAACTTCTTGGGAGGAAGGTTGCCATGGCAGTCAATCACCTTCCTGTGGATGTGTCACTGCTAATCTCCAGCCAGAAAGGGAAGATCCCTTTTCACGAGCACTGAGTCCCTTATACCTTCCTAGATCATTAGCTTTTAATTCAGCTGGGGCTTGACAAACCCCCAGGTGGTTTGTACACAAGCCCAGAAGGTTGAAAAAGACATAGGGGGAGAGCAGGTTGCATGAAGTTAAAGCAACAGTGGATGTTAAGAACCTCCACTCTGTTGGGGTGCCTCCCCCGAAGGTGTTGGTGGAAAGAGGAGCAGCGACAGCAGTGAGGCCAGTGAGGTCATCTGCAGGATGGAGGGCAGGTGGGTAGCCTACCTGCAGGAGGATGCCCCCCTTTCAGCGGGGAGAGCAGGACTTGCACTTCATTTGCCATAGCGTGTGCCAGTGTCAATGCCAGTCCGGTGCTCTGGAGGCTGAACGCCAGCTGCTGCCCCACTGCACCCTGGCTTTATATGGGCTGGGGGCGGGGCCCCTTCAGGGCATTGCTGAGCAGCAACAGGGCTTGTCACCTCTCTTTCTGGGAACCTCCATCTCCTTGGCAAGTTTTCTCTTACAAGAAAGCTTTCTTCTTGTTCCCTTTATCTCAGAAGGCAAGGTAGACGGCTAAGGGAATTCCTGTTTTCTTTTGCCAGAGGCAGGGGAGAGGATGAAGTTCAGTGGAATTCTTTTTCTCACCAACTATTCATCCATCAAGTATATACAGTGCATCTACAATGTGACAGGCTCTCGGTTGCATTCTGGTGCGACAAGGAGGTCAAGATTTTTGTTTGGAGACATCCGTAGTCTTTCTGAAGAGACACTTAGAAAACAAAGCACTATGCCTTTGCCCCAGCTTTTGTCATTGTGAACATTCATACTAAGAAGATAATTGGGGATGGGCACAGAGACTTCTTCACAAGGATGGCAATCATGTGTTTTTTTCTTTATTTTTTAGAATTGATTGGCATCAATATAAACATTCCCAAATACAGTGGGATAGTTAAGATATAGCCATGAGAATTCTAGGTACACATTACATGTCATGTTTTCAAATAATATTTAATGATGTGAAACTATTCATGATAAGACAGTGAAAAAGTAGGCTAGGAGCCAATAGATGCCAATTTTGTTAACAAGAAAAAGTCCAAATTTAAGCTTTATTGTATCTCCAGTGCTGATCAAAGTTGAGCATATGGCAGTTACTTAGAAATATTTCTTTGTTCTTCAGTATAATTAGAGACTTCTACACTTCAAAAAAAAAAAAAAAAAAACCAAAAACAAAAGCAAAAAACCATAAAATCCAAAACCTCTGCTCTTCAAAAAACATTGTTAAGGAAATGAAGACCAGCCACAAACTGAAGGGCAAATAAAATATGTGTAGAACACATTTCTAGTAAGTGCTGGCATTGAGAATACATAAAGAAACAACTCAGTAATAAGAAAACGAACAACCCAATTTAACAAAGTGAGCAAAAGATTAAAAACTTCACAAAGTAGAGATATTGACAACAAATAAACACATAAAAGATGTTCAACATCATTAATCATAGGGAAATACAAATGAACACCACAATGAAATACATTACACATGTATAAGAATGGCTCAAACAAAAAAAAAAAGAAAAAAAGAAAGAAAAGGAAAATATAGCATCCTGATGAATATGCGGAGCAACTGAAACTCTCATACACAGCTGGTGGGAAGGCCAATTGGAAAAGCCACTTTGAAAGCCTGTATGGCAGTTTCCTGTAAAATATCTTGTAACATTAGTCATACACTTACTGTGTGACTAACAATCCAATTCCTAGGAATTTTCCCAAGAGAAATGAAAACACATGTATGCACAAAAATCTACATCTGAATGTTTTAACAGCTCCTATTCATAATGGACAAAAGTTATAAACAACCCCCAAATCCATCAAATGTAGGACAGATACACAGATTGTGGTGTATCCATACAATAGAAAACTACTCCACAATAATAAAAAATGAACAGATAATTACATGCAATAACATGGATGAATCTCAAAAGCATTATGCTAAATGAAAGAAGACTAAAAAAGCCAGTTACTATATAACTCCATTTATATGACATTCTTGAAAAGTCAAAACTATAGGACCAGAAATCAGATTTGATTGCCAGAGGAGGGGGTGGAGAGAGTGGTTTAGCCACAAAGAGGCAGGAGGGGACTTTCAAGGCTGTTAGAAATAGTCAAGAGATTGTGGCCGCAATTCCATTTGTCACATATCATACGTAGATCATATAAAAGTGAATTTTACTGTGTGCAAATTCTACCTCAGTAAACAACAAAAATATCTATTTGTTAAATAATGAATGAAAATATTTCAAAATGTTAAGAGTGGTTGTATATAGGTAAGAATATTACCTGTTTATTTTTGTTATCTTCTATTTTTCTGTATTACTTTTAAAATCAATACAAATCAATAAAACCTTTTTTCAGGGAAAAAGTATGTTAAAGTGTTTTGACCAAAGTAGGTACATGCTGTGGGAGCAAAAAGGAGGGATCATCCATACCATCTAGCAAATATTTTGTGAGTGCCTTCCCTCAGAGCCCTGGACAAGAAGCTGGGGTTTAGAGGTGACAAAACCCCACCCCCACTTTCAGAGAATCTCACAGTCTCATAGGGGATGTAGAAGATGAGATGAGAAGAAGGCTAAGAGGATTCCTTCTGTAGCTGACAATAGAAATTTCTGCGAGGGTGGAAATGTTCTGTATCTGCTCAGACCAGTAGGGTAGCCACAAGCCACATTTGATTTGGGCACTTGAAATGTGGCTGGTGTAATGGAGAAATCAAAATTTAAATTTGTTAAAATTAAATAATTTTAATTAAAATTGAAATATTACTATAAATAGATACATGTGGTTGTGGCTACTGTATTGGATGGCATGGGTCTGTAGCATAAAACCTAGATGTGTGATTGCTTGTTGTCCAGAACTCATTGATTGGCCTCCTTTTCTGCAAGGTGCAGAAAGCCAGGAGGGCATCAAAGGGCAGCCATCCCTTAGGAGAGGCTGTACTGAGGGCAGCCCAACTGATTGGATAGAATATAATGCATGTCCAGGCAAGGAAGGCTTCTTTTGAGCAAATGCTTACTTTACCATGAAGTTATATTAAGTAGGTTCTTTTTCACCTCATTTACAAGCAAGGCCTTCAACAGTATGATCTGAGCTAACAGCAGTGATGTCGTCCGGGAGGTGATGGTGAAGGAGGGCAAACCAAGGAAATGTGAAGGGTGTAAGTAATTAGAATCCATGGGGCATCCCCTCTAGATTCTATCCTTCCCAACCTTACATATTTAAATTTTTTTTAACGTTTTATTTATTTTTGAGACAGAGAGAGACAGAGCATGAGCAGGGGAGGGTCAGAGAGAGAGGGAGACACAGAGTCCGAAACAGGCTCCAGGCTCTGAGCTGTCAGCCCAGAGCCCGATGCGGGGCTCGAATCCACGGACCGCGAGATCATGACCTGAACTGAAGTCGGACGCCCAACCGACTGAGCCACCCAGGCGCCCCCCAACCCTACATATTTAACATGAGCCTCACAGATGGATAGGGCATTTGTTTCCTTTTACCCCCCAGATAGAAATATCTACCAGTTATTAACAAGACCGTATGTGGGAGTAAATAAAGGAGTGGCATAAACCACGAAGAGACAACCAACCTGTTTTACTATATAGAAACGTGAGAAGAAGAGGGGAAAAGCAAAAATGAGGACAATGTGTTTTTCCTTCCCCATCTCTGCCAGCATGGTCTTCCCCACTCTGCCACTAACTCTGTTTCCACAGGAACAGGAGGCCTGGAATCCCAATTCTGATTCCCTTGGGGCAGGTGCACCACCGTGGGGCAGCCCACTTAGGGTGGTAGGGTCCTCTCTCACTCTATCTTGTGTAAGTCATTCAAAACACAGACCTGTTTTGCAGGCTGTGACATGAGTATAACCTGGATTCTTTACTCTGAGGATGGACTAGAGCCTCCAACAGGATGAAAGTCTCATCCAAAGAAGGCAACGTGTTATTACCCTTTAAATAGGCTTGTAAACCTCATTTTAAGAGGGATATTGGTCTGGTTAACTGCAATGGGAGAGTAGTTCCTGCTAGGACCAAAGTATTTGAAATGGTGCTTAGTAATGCTGAAAGCCTTGTAAAATGGCTTCTCATAACAGTGAAGTTGCCAGATAGCTTTTTTTTTGTCTTTTAAGTGAAAGGACAATATAACATTAAAGACATTAATAATATTTTAAAATTATGACACTTTCATCGTAGTACTCTCTTCTTTTAATTTGTATGTGGGGAGCCATTATTACCTTCTTCATACAATCACAGTTTAGCAGTTGCATTTCATCTTTAGATTTTTCCTCTTAACATTAGTTATATACAGTATCTAATGCCCAGTTCTGAAAGTATGAGAGATATATGTCAGACTGTCACCGCAAGAAAGTCAACCAGGAAGGGGATGACTCTCGGGTGGGAGGTGGTTGATAAGGAAGCCCCCTTCAAGGGGCCCTGTCTCCTGTTTTTGCAAGATGCTTCTGAGCCTCTGGTGCCTGCCCTGGGTTCACCAGCTTCCTTTGTCTGTTTTTAAAATGTAGTATGCCCTTCTCTCCCCTCTTTCTCCAAAGCACTGGGATATTCCTTTCCTTCAGGGACATTTTTAAGTCCTTGCATTCTGTAGCAGAAAACTTGTGCTGTGTTCTCTCTCTACTTGCCAGACCCAAAACGAAGAATCCATTAGTAATTCAGAGGTGTATGTGGGGATGTTTCCTCTGAGTTATCATGCAGGGAGACACGTTTGCAGATAGGAGAATACCCCAGCAACGAGTCTTGATTCTGTGTGCAGGATGGCATGTAAGCATAGCTTTGATGTTAGTTGATCTTGATAATAAGGCAAACAGTGATGAGTATACTTTCCCTTGCCTTGGGCCTTGGAGGCTTATCGGTGGTGTTAGAGCGAAGAGACAAACAGTCTTCATTAGAAGATGGTAATAGTCACTTGTTTGTGGAAGTGCACTTGAGAAGATTAGTGAAAACACTAATTTCTGCAAATCCCTACCTTGCCCAACTCCTACAAAGTAAAAATGTATTTACTTCACTTTACAGGTGGGAAAAGGCCATAAAAAGAGATAAAGAGAGTCAAATGAGTTGTTACACATTGTAAAATGGCAGAGAAATGATTGGAAGCTGCTATTGACCCACTGCTGGCCCCATGTTTACTATCGTCCAGGAGCTTGACCCATTAAGCATCTGGAAAGTCACACTGGGAATCTGCATACCGCACTGATAAGAAAACAGCCCCACAGCAGCACATTCTGAGCAGTAGATGCTACCAATAGGTCATACACGTCACAGGAATGGGCACCTTTTCTGTGTGTTAGAAAGGTTCTGGTACCAAAGATTGAGAAAGGAGCTCTGACTGTAGCCAGACAGGCCATGGGAAAGAGATGGCCTTGCAAGGTTGCCAGCCACCAGCCTTTTGTGGGTCAGTGTTTGGCTGTATCCGCTCTGCTGATGGTTTCCTTCTCCTCCCGCCCAAGGCCGTCCCTGCCTTTTCTGTCAGAGGAAAAACTAGAGCTGGAAATCCATAGCAGATATTTTTGCTGTAATTAAAAAAAAATGTTTATTGGGGGGGCCTGGGTGGCGCAGTTGGTTGAGCATCCGACTTCAGCTCAGGTCATGATCTCATAGTCTGTGACTTCTAGCCCTGCATTGGGCTCTGAGCTGACAGCTCAGAGCCTGGAACCTGCTTCAGATTCTGTGTCTCCCTCTCTCCCTCTCTCTCTGCCCATCCCCCTCTCGCACTCTCTCTCTCTCTCTCTCTCTCTCTCAAAAAATAAACATTAAAAAAATTTTTTTAAGTTAAAAATGTTTATTTTTGAGACAGAGAGAGTGAGGGGGGCAGAGAGAGGGAGACAGAGGATCAGAAACAGGCTCTGTGCTGACAGCAGAGAGCCCCATGTGGGGCTCAAACTCATAAACTGTGAGCTCATGACCTGAGCCAAAGTCAGATGCTTAACTGACTGAGCCACCACGGCGCCCCTACTGTAATTTTTTCTTTAGTCTGCATCAGTTTACTTTAGTGTTTTGTTTTTCCCTTTTATTTCATTATTTTCTCTGCTGTTTCCCCATTATATGTGCTTCAGGAGGGGTGTGGGGCAACCTTTGCAGAGAAAATGATCCCTTGATCTTAAAAGCACGAAGACATATTTGCCTGTATTGGTCTTCCTCTCCGTGCCACACGAGGTAGGGGAGTGGATTTCTGAGCCTGGGAATCTCTTTTTTTTTAAACATTTATTTTTGAGAGAGAAAGAGACAGAGTGCGAGCAGGGGAGAGGCAGAGAGAGAGGAAGACAGAATCTGAAGCAGACTCCAGGCTCTGAGCTGTCCAGCACAGAGCCCAATGCAGGGTTCAAACTCACAAACCATGAGATCATGACCTGAGCTGAAGTTGGACACCCAACCAACTGAGCCACCCAGGCGTCCCGCCTGGGAATCTCTTTACATGGATCCTGAGCCCTGTAGTCATGTGATGGCCCCTTTTCTTCTGGAAGTCCCATTCTACTGTTGGGAAAACCTTCCCATTTAAGTACTTATTGTATATCGACAACACCTGTCTTAAGTCTCTTACAAATTAGTCATTTTAACATCTCTGAAGATTAAAAAAATTTTAATTGATTAAATAGATAATACATTCATGTAATTCAAAACTCAAAAGATACAAAAAGGTATAGTGAATCTATATGCCCTTCTTCCTCTGATCACTTCTCCAGCAACCTCAAGGTCTCTGCTCTGGAGCAAACAAAGTAATCAGTTTCCTAGGGTATTTTAGACATTAAGAAATTATTAATATATATGTTTATATATTATACAATATATACTTATATATAGTATAATATATATGGTATATATATTATAAAACATGTTTTATATATAACATATGCTTATATATGTTATATAACATATATACATTATATATATATATATGTTTATATATATAACATATATATTAGGTACCTTATGTACATTATTATATACTTAATGCTTCCCAGTGAACATATATCTTAAAGATAGTTTCCTAACCAGAAATAAAAGCTTTGCTGTTATTTAGTGATTTTATAGCCTTCCATTTTACGCATGGATCAGAATTTATTTTACCAGTGCCTTTCTATAAAGATTTACATTGTTTGTGGGGCGCCTGGGTGGCGCAGTCGGTTAAGCGTCCGACTTCAGCCAGGTCACGATCTCGCGGTCCGTGAGTTCGAGCCCCGCGTCAGGCTCTGGGCTGATGGCTCGGAGCCTGGAGCCTGTTTCCGATTCTGTGTCTCCCTCTCTCTCTGCCCCTCCCCCGGTCATGCTCTGTCTCTCTCTGTCCCAAAAATAAATAAAAAGCGTTGGAAAAAAAAAATTAAAAAAAAAAAAAAGATTTACATTGTTTGTAACCCTTTACTATTTCAAAAAACGTTGTAGTGAATAACCTTGTACAAAGGCAACTTTGCCTGTGTGTGACAGTTTATTTGTAAGCTAATTTCCTAGAAGTAGATTAGCATATCAAAATGTGGGTGCTGGGGTGCCTGGGTAGCTCAGTAGGTTAAGCATCCAGCTCTTGATCTCGGTGCAGGTCTTGAATTCAGGGTCATGAGTTCAAGCCTGGTATTGGGCTCTATGCTAGGCATGGAGGCTACTTAAAAAAAAATAAAAAGTAGGTGCATTTGTAAGACTGATACTGACAAATTGCCTTCCATAAATATTGGAGAGCAATTCCTACTAGAAATATATGAATGCCTTTGTCACCATTGTCTTGCCAATATGTCAACTTTTGATCTTTGTCAAGCTGATAGGAGAAAAATAGTATTTAATTTTGTTTTTAATTTGCATTTCTCTTAGTATGAAGTGAAGTTGTAAAATTTTTCATGTTTAAGACGCATTTGTACTTTTTTTGTTGTGAAACGTTTATTCAAATTATGTTGATTCTTCTATTGATTTGTGGGTGTTTGGGTCATTTTGATTATTGCTTGTTAGAAACTCTCTGTAAGCTGTTAGGGTAACAAGCAACGCTTTGATAATTTTCTTGTGTAAATGAGAAAATATGTATAAATTATCAATGTATATGTCAAAAGTCTCCCCCAGAACAAATTTTGTTATTTTTAATGTTGTTATATATTCACTAAATAAAAACCTTTTATTATTGATATTTTCAAACACACACTGAAGTAGAAGAAACAGCATAACCAACTTCCATGGGCACTCAGTACCTAGCTTCGGCAATCACCCACACATGGCCGGTCTTACTTCATCTATACCCTCCTCTTGCTACCTCTACCTTCACACGAAACTTCCCTCTTGGACTAGTTAGATGCAAAATCCCTGGCATTCTATCATTTTGCCATAATAATTGTTATTGTTTTATTTATTTTTTTATTATTTTTTTTAATGTTTATTTATTTTTGAGACAGAGAGAGACAGAGCATGAGCAGGGGAGGGGCAGAGAGAAAGGGAGACACAGAATCTGAAACAGGCTCCAGGCTCCGAGCCGTCAGCACAGAGCCCGACGCGGGGCTCGAACTCACGAACTGTGAGATCATGACCTGAGCCGAAGTCGGACGCTTAACCGACTGAGCCACCCAGGCGCCCCAAACTATTGTTTTAAAATAGTACTCTTATGTTTCTAAGTGAAATTAACTGTCATTCTTTAATATCATCAAATATTAAAAATTTTTAATGTTTATTTTTGAGAGACAGAAAGAGAGAGAGAGTGAGAAAGAGAGAGAACATGAGCAGGGGAGGGGCAGAGAGAAATAGAGACACAGAATCCGAAGCAGGTTCCGGGCTCGGAGCTGTCAGCACAGGTGACCCGACACGGGGCTCGAACCTATGAACTGTGATGTCATGACCTGAGCCAAACTTGGATGCTTAACGGACTGAATCACCAATGTCACCAAATATTTAGTAAGCATTCCAATTTGCCTGATTGTCTCACAAATTTTTTGTTATAGATGGTTTGTTCACACCAGAATCCAAACCAATGCACACTTTGCACTTGGTCGATGCATCTGGTAAGTCTTTTAAATCTATAGGTTCCCTTCCCTTATTTTCTTCCTTGCAATTGTTTAAGAAGCTGGGTTTGTAGTCCTGTAGAAGTTGCCACATTCTAGATTTTGTTAGATTTGTCATATTGCTATTTAACATGTTTTCCCTTCTCTTGTATTTCCTGCAAATTGGTGTTTAGACCTGAAGGTTTGATCTGATTCGGGTTTGATTTTTTTTTTTTTTTTGGCAAGTATACTTCACGGGTGTTATTGTGCACTTCCTGTTGAATTAAGTCAAGAGAACATAAAACCTGGTTGTCTGAGTATTCTGTTGAATTTGATCTGGCAGTTTAGCTAACATTCTGCTTTTGAAGAACGCTATTAGATACAGAAAACAAAACTTATCACTGTAGAAAATGAACTGCCAGAGGAGCGCTCAACCCACAACTTCATATTAGGAGGAGAGAATATGGGACGTGGGGAGATGGCTTTCATATTTAACTACAGTAAAAGGCTCAGCACAAAAGGTTCTTTTGGTTCAAGTTCCTTTTACTGTTAAGGTCAGTTATGTGTGGGACATATATGCTGGCTCACTGTGTCAAATGCATTTTTATTTCAGGCATTTTTCTACCTTCTTGTCCTTTTCATTTGACTTCGAATAAAGATTTCTTCATCTTGCTTATTACATCTCACTTTTAAAAATGCTTCTGCCAACTGCCTCTGAAGTGTTAGTGAAAGTCAAAGAGCTTGGAAAAATGTCTTTCCAGGCGCTTCTGGTGCCTGATGTCTCAGCTGTGGTCATGCTGGCTCTCAGTTCCTGAGTGTCTTCTGGTCTCTAAGCTTTCACTTTCCTCTTCTCTCTGTCCCACCCTGCTCTGGCTGATGCCAGTATGTGAGATGTTCCTAATACCCCCATCGCCCCAGCTATAATGCTTTGTACAGTTGATGAATGAAGTTTCAGGGTATCCCGGATTTGGACCACCCCACGGGTCCTCAAGAAGTACTTGTTGAAAGGGAATCATGTTTCTTTGCTTTGTGCTGCATTAAAAACTATATTTCTTCAAGGACAAGTGGCCTCCGAGGTTTCTCAATGGGAAATGCTTTCTCTAACGCTATTCCACAACTATCTGCAATGTTTCTAGTGCTTATACATTTAGGTGAGCTGAACTTCATGGTCATTTTGGGTAAGAGATAATTCTCCATTATTCAAATACAGAGAAATACAACCGTGAATAATCTTATTTTCTGAATGGTTTTAAGTTTCTCTCAATCCTATTAGTTAATCCTACTTTAACCATAAAGAATGACTTTCCTAAACATAACTTATGATAATCCTGTTATGAAACATGAAATGATAAACTGATGACATTGCATGCAAAGTCTCTTCTTTGGAAGATTTCCACAGATGCGCCTCCTCTGAGCCCCTTCTTCCCTGTGGGTAGGAAAGAAAGGGCAATAATTTGTCTTCAAGTTGAAGATGTGTGCTGGTGTAGGTTGGGAGTAGACGGGCTTGGAAAGGAGGCATATGTGCTCTGTTCTCTCTTGGAGATTGTGCTGTGGGTGTATGTGGTGAACGATGCACTTTAGAAATTGAAAAATTAATGGAAATCCGAAGATACTGACAGACCTTGTAGAATTTTATTTCAACTGTGGTTGAAGAGAAGTAGTGAGAAATGCGTGTTGTCCTACAAAAATATGCTCTTTAGTAACATTGGTTGGAGATTAAAAAAATAAGACACACATATATATGTTAACATTTTATAGTAGGTCATTAATAAATTTTGTGGATTACATTATCCAATAGTCTGAATTCTGAATAAAAAACCTTTTCAAGGTAGATAATGATAAAACAATTCCTTCTTTCATATAAGACCACAACTAAATATAGATTTAAAAAAAATAGTCCCTTCGGGGCACCTGGGTGGCTCAGTCGGTTAAGCACCTGACTTTGGCTCTGGTCATGATCTCGCAGTTCATGAGTTCGAGCCCCACATCGGCTCTGTGCTGACAGCTCAGAGCCTGAGGCCTGCTTCAGATTCTGTGTCTCCCTCTCTCTCTGCCTCTCCCCCACTCGCACTATGTCTCTTTCTCCTTCTCAAGATTAAACATTAAAAAATTAAAAAAGTAAAAAAATAAAAGCATTTTAATATATGCCATTTGAAATCCTGTGTCCGTGTAGGTGTGGGGAAAGTCACAGATTTTTAAGATGTAGAAAGTCAGGACAAGAACCTTGGCTCTAGATTCTGGGTCTCTTTGGCCCCTGGGTGGATTTTAACACAGGATAATTTGTAACACCTGCCTTTTTATCTTTGCATGAGCTTGTGGGGATGGGGATTAGGAAAGTGGAATCTGCTTGTTACTCAGATCACATAGCATGTGGTTGGCACAAAATAAATGCATGTTATTGGTGCTGAGAATATTAGGAAGGACAGCGGTGAGAGGCGTTTTGATCTTAATTGTGTGGTATCAGGAATGGTCACCTGGAAAGTTGACTTCTCCAGCTTCCAGAATGCCACCTCAGAAAGGGTGGCCTTTCTAATCCAGGTCACCTAAGAATCTTCCTGATGACTTGGAAGACAAAACGCCAATCACTTGTGATAAACAGTAATTTTAACATTTCTCCTCTGTGACCAGTGTGTATTCCACGAAAACAGAAATGACAAGAAAAGAATCTTAAACCTGTGAACTATGGAAAAGGTCAGAAAATAGCTATGGCAGCAGGCAAAGAATGGAAATGTCAAAAATTGGGCAGAAGAGAGAGAAGAAAGAAAGAAGATGCAAAGAATACCTTGTATAAGATGAAAGTTGGGTGGTGGAGTGTGGGAGTCAGGAGGGGGAGGGGTGCTGATTTCAAGAGCAAAGTGGTCTAGATAACTGGGCCCTACTTAAATGCCAGCCTTCTGTGTTTTGAAGCCAGCAGGAAATGCTTCAGAAAAGCAGCAATATCCTTTGCCGAAGCCCATTCAATTACAAGCAGAAATGTCAATAAAGCTTGTGTGCCTGTACTTCCTCAGCCAGCAGCATCTTTATGCTTTGTGTCGGGGAGTAGAAAATGGAGCGCTCAAGAGTTTTTTCCTCTAAAAATAAGCCTACTGAAAATCAACTTTTCTTAAACTTTCTTCCACAATCCAAATGAACTCTGGTGCTCTCCCTAGCATGCCAGATCCCAGTTCATTGGGAGAGAAAAATAGCTCGATTCTAAACACCGCTTTCATTATTTTCTATCCCACAGACTCCATGTTCTGAAAGATTTTTGAGCCAAACTGCATTTGATAATAAAGTCATATTTCTACTTTTCTTCATTAGATGTATAGACCAAAGCTTTGGTGGGGGCATTTCTTCACTACTGCTGAAGTCTCAGCAAAATGTGTGTGAGCTAGCCGGGGAGGCAAGGTTGTGGTTTGGCCCTCTGACGGTCCAGATTAGCTCAGAGTCTATTTGAGCAGTTTTGCTTAAATTGAATTTGAGTATTTTTAGGTGGGATGAGTGCTCTTTAGTCTGCCAAAATTTACACCATCCGCTGTGGTATCGCTGCTGCTCCATGCATTTGGATGGATGGTGTGGGAAGCCCCTGCTGGGAGAGGGGATAATTTTGTGGCACTGAAAATAGCTGTGGGTCATGAGTGCTAATCTTTAGAGCCCCTGAGCAGCCTGGAGATCCCAGAATGGGAACCATAATTGTTTCTACATAATCCATGTGGTTGGGGGTGATGCGATCATGTCCTAAGGGTCTCCTGATCATCAGCTACCTCTTTGAAGGATGCATTATTTTTGATCACCTTTTTCATATTTGCTTACCTTTTGTGCACCTATTTTGCCACAATGTCCTTATAGCAAATTGTCACTTAGGCAATACAGAAACTCCTTTGTTCTCTGTTTGCTTATTTGGTTTTTCTTTTCATCTTTCTTTGGTCTTTGGAGAGCAATAGAGAAAAAAACCAGCTCTATGTAGAACGGAATTCAAAATAACCTTTTAAAGCATACAGTAATATCCTCCCCTGCTAAAGCCTTGAGTTAAACAAAAAGGAAATTTGATCTCAATATTAGAGAAAATATATACTTTAAGCTTTGCCTAAAAAGTCACACTTATTTGATGCTTTGGTTACCATTGCACAATTAATGAAAATTTGTCAAAAAAGAAAAAATGTGAGGGGTGCCTGGCTGACTCAGTTGGTAGAGTATGTAACTCTTGATCTTGAATTCTTGAGTTCACATTGGGCATAGAGATTACTTAAAAAAAAAAAAAAGTAAGTTTCTGCACTATCATCTTAGTTTTCTTTTTATAATGTAATTTGTTTTTAAATTACACTGGTATCAAAATACACATCCCAGCTTTGCTGCTAAAATTCTGCCTGGATTCAAAATGAGGCAGAAGAATATAACATTGTGCAAGGCATTCATCACAAGAGGAGAGGAGATAGCAGGTGGTAATAATGTGGATGGAGAATCACAGACTCTCAGGGAAGGAAGAGCCCTTAGAAATCAGCTTAACAGACTCATTGTACTTTATTTTGGATTACAGTATCATTTCTGCAATACCTCCGAATTTCTATTCCATAAGTTCATTCAGGATGGAAAATACCATATGTTTTTAAATATGATTAAGAATTCAAAGCTTCAGCTAGAAGAAAAGCTCACCCTCTTTTGACCTTAACTTTGTAAATCTGAGAAGAATAATGTAAGAGGCAGGATAGCACATGGATTTCGACATCTGAAGAATCTGGATTTGAATGCTATTCTCACCACTTATCAGCTATGAAAGCTTGGGAGATAGCTCTGAGTCTCTCACTTTTCTGTGCTTGTGATAGCTTTTGTATCAGATAATCTTTTCACGGGTATTTATACAGTGAACAGCCATAGAAGATAAAGTCTCTCCCTCCAGGGTACTGGGCACATTTGTTGTTACCCAAGATAATAAAACTAACATCTCTTTTGGGAAAAAAAATGGGCAAATTTACTAACAACTATCATATTATTTTTTATTTTTAAAGTTAATTTATTTTGAGAGAGAGAGAGAGAGAGAGAGAGAGAGAGAGAGAACATGCACAGGAGAGGGGCAGAGAGAGAGGGAAAGAGAGAATTGCAAGCAGGCTTCATGCTGACATCATGGAGCCTGATGTGGGTCTTGAACCCACGAATCATGAGATCATGACTTGAGCCTAAACCAAGAGTTGGGTGCTTAACTGACTGAGCTACCCAGGCACCCCTTACTAACAATTATATGATTGGGGAGGTGGGGTTCCTGAGCTTGGGGTTTCTCAGTTGTGAGTTAGGCTTACTACGTGAACATCGCACCTGGGCTGCTCCCCATTGCCTTTGTAGGATTTGGAGGACAAGTGGCACTAGAGTTATCGACCATTCTGGTTTGCCTGGGACATTTAATGCTGAAACTGAAACAGTTCTGGGCAAACTGGGATGAAGGTCACTCTAACTCGGAAACTGATGTGTACACAAAGCTCAGAATGTCTGCTGTGCCAGGAAAGTAATTTATTTGGTCTCTGACCCAGGAGTTTTGTGTCTTCTGCCAGCATGCATGAAATTGGCAGGCTAGTTCATTAATTTACAAGTAGGGTAAAATCTCAGACCCTTCACAATTCTTGACAGTGAGATATTTGGCAAGTACTTCCCTAACCTTAGTTTTCTTAACTGTAAAATGGAGATAAAAACATCTGCCTCAAAGAGTTATGAGGATAAGGGAAACGGTGCATGTAAAGCCTGAGCACCACACGGAGGATATAATAGGTCCTCAACAGATAGACAGTTGCTACTTTGTTACCACAATTCTTGTTAGGTAGAATTATCCTAATCATTTCTTTAATTGGGATGTGGGTATGTATCTTCCTCTGTCTTCACACAATAGAACATAGCAGATTAAAAAATGCTCAATTAAGTGCTTTTGATCATTTTTGTTACCAAGATCAAACTAATTCATGGTTGAGTCTAGTTACTAATTAAAATGTCCCCCAACTGGATGATTCAGTGACCCTATTTAGTTACTGCACATTTTGTAAAGTTCTTTTTAACCCAAAGAACAGTGCTCTAGTGGTATTTAACAAATCAACTTTGACCTCTTCCCTTAAAGATCTTTAGGAGCTAATAAGATTAAAGTTCCAGGTAACACACTTCAGAGATTCTTTGCTGGGCATCATATGGAAGCATTTCTCTTCTATCATATAAGGTAAATATCAGCCACTATGGTAAGTGAAGCTGAAAATATAGCATTTCCATCATTATTTGTATTTCCAAAGATTTTATAGATTTTTTTTTGTGAATCTATCTATCTATCTATCTATCTAGTCCCTTCTTGTAAGAATCAGAGACAGTTTTCTTTATAAGAAAAAAGATTGTTTTTTTCTCTTTCTTTTTTCCCAGAGGATTCATAGTAACAAACATCTGGGCAGTCTTTTGCTCATTTGGAGACGTGGATAATGTTCATATTTTGTGTGGTGGAGGGATGTAACATTCCTTTCATGGGTTACAAGGAAAGCATATTTAAACTGAATGTGGTTCTATGAGATGATTTGAAACTGTCTAGGAGGATGGATCCATTGGGGACACTATGATTACACCTCAGTTAGCGAGTTCATTTTTGTGTGGGTAAGACAAGAATGACAAACAGAAATGAAAACCCAGTGCCTCCGCCTCTACTCAGATGTGATCAAGAGCGGATACAGTTCATGCATTATTCTATTTTTGTTCTGAAACACTGATTTCCATTTCACTTGCAGGCTCAGTTCAGTTCTGCTTGTTTTGCAAATGTAACACGAGACTCAGTAAATTCACTCCTTGGCCATCAGACTTTATCTTTTCTGAACTGACAACTGCCTTGGTATTTCCCTTGGATCAAAAATGCGATTTATGGCTTGATGCTTATCTGTCGGAAATAGAAAAAATTCAGAAATCTTGCCTAAAGGAGCCAATTAAATTCTTAATGTGATGTAATCATACAGACATGGGGTACCCCTCTCTGGCCAGAGTTGAAAATCCTCCAACAGCCTCAAATGTTTTGTTGGTATCGGTACATAGTAAGGAAACTAGACCCACCGGTGATGAATACTAATATACATGTTTGGTTTTTTTGTTTTTTACTTAATTTTTAGGAAGGTAAAACGGACATTTTGTGAACACAATCTTATTTCTGAAGAATTGTTTCTTCCCGTTTTCCTTCAGCCCAGTTACTTTGATTTGAGTGAGGAACACCTTTCTCCCTCTTTGAAAGGGTCAAGCCTCTTGGCTCTGAACATGCTTGCCTTAACACCAAAACCTCCCCTTTGGACCTTGTCCCCTTTATTCTGCAGGCCCAAGGCCCCACACTCTTGTCTTACTCTTGTGCTATTGGCAAGATATCTGCTGGCAGCTCTCTCCACACGCCTAGAGATGGTAGCCCAGGACTCTGGTCAGGATTCTATGCAACTTCTGCCTACCTCCGGAGCTGGTCTCCATCCCTCTCCTGTAGGTTTAGAGCTTTCAACCCTTCCCTAGGCTCTTTTTTTTTTGTTTGTTTTCTTTCACTTTTTTTTTTTTTTTCCTTCAACTATGTGGTTTCCACAGCACTGAGAGAGAAGTTTGGGTGCATTGTGGCCTCAGTGGAATCCTGACCTCCTGGTCCAGGTCATGCTCCCAGACTTTACATTCTGGTACAACCCTACTGTTTTTTCCCTGTACAAGTTTGCTAGTGATGCCATAACAAAGTACCATAAACTTAGTAGCTTAAAAACGGAAATTTACTATCTCATAAGTCAATGTCAGCAGGGCCAAGCTTTCTCTGAAGGTGGGAGAGAACGATCTGCTCCAGGCTTCCCTCCTAGCTTCTGGTGGCCTCAGACGTTCTTGGCTTGTAGATGAGTATCTTTTCCCTGTGTCTTCACATTGGCTACTCTGTTGTGTCGGTCTCCATGTCCAAATTTTGCTTTTTTGTAAGGATGGTCACGACCTCACATTGACTTGATTTTTGGTAAAGACTCTTTCTTCAAATAAGGTCACATTTACAGGTACTCGGATGACTTCTACATCTTTTGGGGAGACACCATTCAATTACAGTCCCATTGCCTTGATATCTCCATGTTCTGCTTTTAGTGCAGGCCACGGGATGAGCCCAGACACCGGACTCAGGGGCAATGCACACTAAAGTCCAAGCAGGTCCCTCACCCTGCCTCGTGCTTTTCTGCCTTGCCACAATGCACAGCCATATTCCCCCAAGGTTTCAGCCACCCAAAAGGGGCTGTCAGGCCAGCTAAAATCTCACGACATCAACTTCTGATTTCTTCATGGGTATTAGCTGTACTAAACAGATTTTTCCCCTGATTCAGTCATCTTGTACTAGTTAGTATTCATGTATAAACTATATGGACTGTTTTGCTTTTTCAAATGGGATTTAGCTTTTCTTTTAAAAGAAATAGCCTCACTGTCATCATTTTTATAACAAATGAAAATTTGTTTTCTGTAAAATTTCAAGGTTCCGAGGCAGGAAGCACGACAAACCTATACCATGTACCAGATGAAATAAGAGGCAGATCTCCGACTTTGCCTGGCATCCTGCCTCCCCTTCCATTCTGGTTTCATAAGCCTCTCACAGGCTCAACATGGAAAAAGCTGGAAGGAACAATTATGGCCACTATTTTTTTTTACAACATCCAATTGTGGAATGAAAATTGAGATCTGGACTTGCTTATTATTTGCAAAATTTCAAATATAGTTCACTGGTGGTTCATAATTCACACAGAAAATTTTATCTACCACAGTAGAACCTTCTCTCCCGAGAGCATGATCGAGGGATGAGCACATTTGAATCACCTTCAGATCTTGTCATTGCCCATTAAATTCATTGGACAACAGTAGGCCAGGCTCAGCTTTCTAATTCGGGAGGTTGGCAAGCATGAACAGTATCTCGGTTGCTCACTGGGGATGGGAATGGCAGCTTTGGGGAGGCCAGCCTAAATAGCATCTGCCTCTCCATTTAATGCTGACTCTGTGCTCAGTCTAGCCATAGTTTTATCTGCCTGGGCATCTCTGCCAAGCCAGTAGGGTAAATCTGAATGGGCCCAGAGACTGTGTTTCCCTTCCCATGACTTTGCCAGAGAGCTCACATGGCACAGGGCTCTGAGAGAATGACCTGCTGATTTAGCAAGGTCAGCGGCTCACGTGTAAATCCCTGGTTGTGCGTTGTTCTGAGAAGCTGGACAATGTCTATAAGAAATTACTCAATATAAGGCATAAAAAAGCCAAGGTATATCAGAGCCCACTGTGGGGATATATTTAGGGGTAGATTAATGATTTTTTTTTGTCAGCATGTATGGATGTGTGTTTTGTGTGTGTGTGTGTGTGTGTGTGTGTGTTTTTAAGAGACAGTGCATGAGTGAGGGGAAGGGCAGAGAGGGAGGGAGGGAGAGGGAGAGGGAGAGGGAGAGGGAGAGGGAGAGAGAGAGAGAGAGGGAGAGGGAGAATCTTAAGCAGTCTCATGCTCACAGCACGGAGCCCATCTCGGGGCTCGATCCCAAGACCCTGGGATCATGACCTGAGTTGAAATCAAGAGTTGGATGCTCAACTGACTGAGCTACCTAGGCACGCCAGCATGTACTGTTTTTTAAAAATTTTTTTTTTAACGTTTATTTATTTTTGAGACAGAGAGAGACAAAGCATGAACAGGGGAGGGTCAGAGAGAGGGAGACACAGACTCTGAAACAGGCTCCAGGCTCTGAGCTGTCAGCACAGAGCCCAACGTGGGGCTCGAACTCACGAACCGTGAGATCATGACCTGGGCCGAAGTCGGCCACTTAACCGACTGAGCCACCCAGGTGTCCCTGTACTGTTTTTTTAAATACAGTCTGAACACATCCTTCTAATGTTTTTAAACAGGATTTTTACATTGCCTTTTTCTTCTTTTTATTTATTTTTTAACGTTTGTTTATTTTTGAGAGACAGAGAGAGGCAGAGAACAAGCAGGAGAAGGGCAGAGATAGAGGGAGACACAGAATCAGAAGCAGGCTCCAGTCTCTGAGCTGTTAGCACAGAGCCCAAAGTGGGGCTCGAACTCACCAACCATGAGATCATGGCCTGATCCGAAGTCGGATGCTTAACCAACTGAGCCACCCAGGCGCCCCTCTTCTGTTCTAAAAGTTTATTTTTGAGAGAAACACTGTGTGCATGCACAGGTTCATGGACATGAGAGGCTTGTGTGAGTGAGGGAGGGGGGATGAGGCATGGAGGTTGGGGAGTGGGCAGAGAGAGAAAGTCCCAAGCAGGCTCCACACTGTCAGCACAGAGCCAGATGCGGGGCTCAAACTCAGGAACCTGAGCCAAAATCAAGAGTCAGATGTCCAATGGACTGAGCCACCCAGGCAGCCTGCCTTTTTCTTCTTAATCTATAGAGATGGCATAGAGCCTCACAAAAGGGCCTGTTTTGTGTTCGTTAACGTGTATGCCCATACAAATGTTGTAATAGAGTGTTCCTGGATGGTGAAGTCAGGGACCCAGGGGCTCCAATGTGGATGGTAGAAGAGGCTCCAGAGAAGCCTGGTAGAGTGAAAATTTCAGAGATATGAGAAAATGACCTGGTGAAGGGGTAACCCTGGAGCTGTACTTTGTAGCTTTCCTGCAGCATAAAGAAGTAGGGGCCGTGGAGAGCCCTCTGAGGGCCAGTGCTGGCTGTGGCAGGGTTGGGTCCTGGGGCCTGCACTGTCACCATCTAGGGGCAGGGTGCGGGTGGCACCATAGCACTCAAGGGCACAGCAGGCACTTCCATCACCAGGGCCACTTCTGCAGTGGGATTTTGGCTTACCTCTGAGCGTGGCTCTCCAGACTTCCTGGCAAATTTTGGATGAGCACCCCCAATCCTTTATCATAAATTCCTTTTCTGCTTAAATCAGCCAGGGTCAGTTTCTGTCACTTGCAGCTGAGCACCCTGACTGATTCGGGCACTCTGGAGGGGAAGCCAGTATTTGCATGTGGACATGTGGGCCAGAGAGGTCATATCCTTCAGCCCTCAGGGGACACCATCTCTACTTCAGGCTCATCGCTGTGCTAGCACCAGACTGGAAGTGCCTCACCCAGGCTACCATATAGATTATTGTCCAAAATGGGACATTTTTGAGAATGGAAAAGCCTTCCATTTATAATTATGCTAGCACTATCCTGGGCAAAAAAACGGTCTTCCTACTTCCATGTCCTACTGAGAAATTATGTCTTTTTCCTTATACCATAGAGGCTAATGGGATTGGCTGGAAATGGTAGGTGTCATTTAAGGCCCAGGGCTAAGGGTCAGACTCACTTGATTCTATTTTCAATTTCCCAAGATAAAGTCAGTAATGTCCATTCTGCTAAGTGTCCATTTAATTTCTTTACCAGCAAATATTAAAATCCAAGAGGAAGTACTTTTCTAGAGGGACAATGCCTACCAGTCCTAAAGTACATATGCAGGAAAGTTCTAGATCATGCTCATCACAAACACTAATTTTAAGAAAAGCAAAAGGGTAAGTGCTGTATTCTTTTCAATGAACTCATGAAAGTAACAAACCAGGAAATGAATTGGTAATTGAAAACACACTTGAGATAAGGTTAGTGGTTACAGGGAAATTCGCGGGAGGGGGGGCGGTGGGCAGAAGCAGAGACATTTTACTCTCTTATCTGCTGATAGATTTCTTCTTGGGAATTGTATTTGTTTGGAAGAAATACATATGATAAACTTGGAGGGAAGGGTGAGGCCCCAAGGGGTAGAGCCAGGCAACAAGAGAGAGTGGGTAAACTATCTTCCAAAGAGGGTTTCTGGGGAAACCTGGATGGCTCAGTCGGTTAAGCTTCCAGCTTTGGCTCAGGCCATGATCTCACAGTTCATAGGTTCAAGTCCCATGTTGGATCAGCTGTGCTGACAGCTCAGAGCCTGGAGCCTGTTTTGGATTCTGTGTCTCCCTTTCTCTCTGCCCCTCCTCTCTCTCTCTCTCTCTCTCTCTCTCTCTCTCTCTCTCTCTCTCTCTCAAGATTAAATAAACATTAAAAAGATCAAATTAAAAAAAAACCAAAGAGGGTTTCTGTCAATGGTTAGGCCTTTGGTTGAGCACCTTGGGGAATTTGAGTCTGCAGAGATGGGCTGTGCAAAAATGGGCTCAAAGCTGAAGGCTCTGCACAGAAAAAGGCATAGGAAGTAGGGAGGGAGAATGAAGCAGGGAGAAAGCAGAGGGGCTAGGAGCCATATGGAGACCTTGTGAAAAGAAAACGGTTCTGGTAACAATGCTCCTGGGGGCAAGACCAGAGAGGGCCTCTGGGAGAAGAGAAGGATCTAGTGTGCTGCTTCATTTGACCTCTCTGTGTGAGCCACAAAGCTTCAGTGCTGAAGTAATGGGGTTCCTGTGATGATGAGTGAAGGATCTACATTCTGCCTCTCAGTTGACATGGGACGAAGACAAAGCTAATACCCTTAAAGAGATGACTGACCAGTGGGTGTCTTCCTGATGAAATGTGCTTATTTTGCATCTTAACAGAGAGCCAGGACAGGTGGGAGCGCTGAAATTGATGAAATGAGGAACTACAGAAGGGAAGACAAAAAGGGTCAGTGTTCTAGGAAGAATGTGGGCAGAGAGTGCTGTCAAGGTTCTAGCTCAAGTACAGACATGGGGTCACAAAGGGTGGCGAGGAAAGGGACAGGTCAAATGGATATCTCTGCATCAATGAAGACTCGAATAGCTCACACCATGAGTCCCCGAGAAACGTGGTTAAGAGGCCCAGCAAAGCACACAACTTGGGAGACCTGGGGACAAATCTCGGCAAATGAATGCTGAGCTTTGGTGAAGCCAAAGGGCATTTTCCTCCACTTTCTTTTATATTCATTCTCCAATTATGTCAAATAGATAAGCCAGGTGGATATTCGAAGTGGAAAAAGGCAAGCTGGTGATTTATTTTTTTACTTACTTCCTACTTTCCCCTATTCATGTCCAAATTCTGCCCAATTCCCAGAGTATCCCAATATTTTTAAGGATAAAGATTTTTTAAGATAAAAAATCTCCCGGAAAGCTGCAATAGCCATTATTTCAACTGATTAAAAAATACATATTATCAAAATATTGCTAATGTAATAACCTTTCAGTTGGGCATTTATCGTATTCATTATAATGGCATCTAAGTACAATTGAAAAAGCAGTAACACATAATTGTCAGGATTGGGTCTAACTGTAACAGATATCTGAAAAGCAGGCACACTTAAACAATATAGACATTTTTCTATCACATAAAAGTCTGGTGTGGGGGCTCTTCAGTCACTGGCAACCAGGCTACATCTAGCTTTCAACTTCACAGTCAATAGAGTGCGACGCTTGGCATCATGGGCCAACAGAGGATTCTATGTAACATTTCTACATCCCAGGAAGTAAGGTGGGAGGAGGAGAGGGAGAAAAAGCAAAGGGCACATGTCACTGTTGTTGCAAGGAAATTTCTGGAAACTTCCATGTAATCTTGCCTCTTCCATCCCATTGGCTAGAACTTAGTCACAGGGCTACATGTAGTTTCAAACAAGGCTGGGAAATGCAGTCTTTAGTCCTGGCTATCATGTGCTCAGATACGTTTTGCTTGTTGCCAGTTATATACAACTGCAAATGTATACTGGGGTGATTAGTACTTTTTGCCCCAACAGATGTGTGTGATTTGTCCACGGCCACATACCAAGTGACTGCAGAGTCAGGACTACATAAAACCCAGTTCTCCCAGATTTCCTGTTGCTTGTTGTCTGGTGTCATTTTTATTCTAGCTCTTTATCTTGTCCACTGAACAACATACATATCTGTACCATGGGCAGATGCCTCTCTGGTGATTTACCAAGGGTCCTTAAATTGGCATTTTCCTTTGTGTGTGTGACATTCTGGAAAGGAATGTGATGTGATGTGTGAGTCCTCTTGCCACACTTAATACCACGTGACAGAATATTCTCAAGTTACAACAGAGGAGGGATTTGGGGCTTAGGCTTGTCTCTTGGGCAGCTAAGAAAGTGCAGAGAAAGCAAGGAGGCAGACAAGAATTACTTGCAGTTCATGGAGGAATTCACGAGATAATCAGGAGAAGCTGCATCTGGTAGAGACAGAGATGAGACCCTCAGGGTATGTAAAAGGGTGAAATATGTGAATAATAAAGGAAGTCTCAGTGTTTGGGAGATCTCTTGTGTAATATACTTTCAGAAGGTGGAAAGATATTTATGATGACTATGTTGTCGGTGTGCATAGCTCACAACTAAAGATGGGACTCTTACTCTTTAAACAGAACATAATAACCGTGGCTTCCAGTTTCCTTTTTCTTTGTGCACTTCTGTGAACTAGCAGGTAAAATTGGGGCATCAACATTTGCAGAAAGCTGACACCCATCCTATTTAACTATCTTTGAAATCGAAAAGGACAATTAAAAACTAGTAACTTCTTAGCCCTTTTACAAAGCCAGGCTCTCATTTTAGAGCTCAAGAAAGAACATTTACGTGGAGTATTGTCTTACATGATTCAGCTTTATTTTTACTGAGAATTAGTAACAGATACTGAGTTTAGCACTGTACATCTTCCTGCAGGAATGAGAAGCGGGGAGCCAACTCTTAACTCTGCTGTGAAATCTCTTTGGTTGGTTGACTGCTTCCAACATGGTGAGGCAAAGGGACTCAAGCAGGGTTCAATCAGGGAAGCAGAATTACGGAGGAAGGGATTCATTGCACAATTGTGGGAGAGGCTGGGGAAGTAAGATCCTGAAAGGAGGGACTAGAGGACCAGAGAAGAGTTACCAATCTGCCCCCTTTAAGAGCTGGCATTGTGAGCAAATTGCAGGGGAATCTATCTGGGAAACCGGATACATCCAGTTGCCAGAAAAGGACCGTGAAAGATGTCTTCTATGTGCAACTGTTGCCTCTCACGGTCTCTAGTCAAGCTTCTGGTGGGGGCCCTAGGGAGCAGTTGGTCAATAGTGTTGGCAGTTAGGAAGAGCTGGACACAGAGCAGGAGAGAGTGAGGATAAGCTGGAGCTTGTCTGCACTGCTGTGTATGTCTGTCACGTTCAGAGAATAATGGATACTGCTTTACTCCTGCCTTCCAAACCTCACACAAATTCCTCTTTTGGCCACCTCTAGCTCTCAGAACCATAAGGGGGTTCTGGAGAACATAGTTCTAGCTAAATCCAGTTGACACAGCACACATCCCCATTATAAAATAGCCAAAAAAGTGGGAAATCATAGTTTGTACATTTCAAGAGACATGCTAACGAGTCTCAGCCCGCCAGTTTCTTATATTTACAAGTATAAAAATGACAAAATCATTGCAAGTTAAACAGTCACAAAATATCACACAATATTTACTTTTTATAAGTGTGCAACAGCTATAAAATTTTGCCCTTAAAATTCCCATCGTAGTTATGGTTTTGATTTCCAGTAGTTACAGGGGGGAAAGGTCCAGGAGAGGTGAAACACTGAATGCTTTCCTGGGTTTGACAGAGTATCAAGAACAGAGGGCTGTACTCTGTGGACCACAACGTATCTCACACCATTTAAAAGGGCGATTTATCCCAATAACAATCCCACTAATGGTTTCACACTTAGTGCTTATTAATGCTCATTACAGATTATTTCCCTCAGCTCCATTAAGTTTTAATCTCCACTGTTTTCTGGCACATTAACAATATGGCAGACCACCAAAGGAAGGCTGGTCACAGACTTAATGTTATGTACAAGATAATTTTGCCAGTGAATTGGATGTACTGAAAAACTAGAGCAGGATCCCATTCTACTCAGAAGACTTCACGGCGCTGTGACATCTCAAAAGTGACAGCCTTGTCCTCTTCACAGGGCAAAGGCCTAAGAGAAGTATTAGGTTGAAAGCCTCCAAAGAGGCCTCTTTAGTTTTGGGAATTCACACAAAATGGAGAGCATGCTCGCATTTCAGCGTGGGCACCCTGTTTGTTCTTTCCCAGGCAGAGGCCAGGTTGGGAGGCACCGGGAGGTGGTGTCCCTTTTCCACAGGCTTCCATTAGCTGTGCTCAGGGCTGGCCCAGGGCCAAACCATGGAAGAAGCCACTCCCTGTCTTGTGCCTCTCCTTCCATTCTCTTTTGCTTTTAGACACCCTCTCCCCTGATAGTCCTTATTAAACCTTTGGTTGCCCAAGGTCACTCAAAATTGTTTGCTCCTTAGGTCAGCTTTCATTGGTCAATGCTTCACGCTTCAGAGTTTCCATTTTCTCTGCCCCATGTACCATTCTGCTGTTCCTCTGAGACCTTTCTTCAGCTGATATCACAATATTGCTAATGGGTCCAGAAATAGTCAACAAGAGTCTCTTTAGTGGTAGCAATTGGGTGTGTCTGGCTTCCCAGATTTGCCTGTGAGTTCCAAATTGGGCAGTCTGACAGAAAGATAACTTGGGTGAGCCTTTGGCAGGTTTCCATTGGCCACCTACTCCACCTACATATAGGGTAAATCACAGACATAAATGTCTGTTTAATTATTAATGTGATCGATGGTTACTGCTTGCTCAAACTCAAGGCCATAAGTGTTTTGCACCTACTAGCTGCTTAATAAATACTTATTGGATGACGTAGTCTTCGAATTGTCCAAGGATTTTTAGTCTCTGAAATTACAGGGACAAGTGGGGCACTATTACTCTAGGACAGAGTGAATAATAGCTCCAGGGGAAGAGAAGCAATCATGGATGGCAGGGTGGGCGTGTGGCCTAGTGGGCAGAATCCATAGCAAGGATGTCTGTGGCTCTAGGCCAGGTTTGTCAGCACACCTAACCTTGTGGCAGAATTTGGAAAAGGAGGTGAGTCATTGCTGGGGTCTACCACTGAAAAGGGCAGGGAAGGCCCAAGTGCAGCCGTGCAAGACAAAGCAACAGACTGAGACCAATCAGTCAGTGCCTGGAAGGAGTTCAGACCAATCAGAGGAGCTCATCTTTTTCTAGAGGGTCTTGGGTTATTGTGTAGATCCTGTCTGTTCACGTGCCAGGAGTTGTAGGGCACGTCTGCAGCATTCATTGCCTGTACGGTATATTTGGTGATTGGCATTAGCCACTTCCTATTGAAAAAAATTCCTCTTTTCTCAATGAACCATCTGTTTGGGGAAGGGGCTAAGTTTTGGCACTGTAAGATCAGCTCCAGACTTGCCCATGGTAGAAAGCCAAAAATGGTGGTTACCAATGGTATTTGGCTAATTGCTTTGACCTGTGCAGTGTAGTAGCGCAAGAAATAGACTTGAAATAAAGATATTTTGAAACAAATCATGGTTTTCTTGATGGGTGACTTATAATTTTGGGCCACACACAGCCCAATTTTCTCATTTATTACATGACGGCTTAATGAGCCTGACTACCTCCCAAGATTCTTGGCAAGATCAAATCTGATCACGCTTGTAAAAGTACATGGTTGACTCTAAAAACTAAAATGTAGGAGGGATATATACATATGTATAAGTAGATCAAAATTCTTATATGTGCCAAAATATATTTAGAGTGAGTACTTGTTCAAAAAGAACTTTCTGATGAGCTTTTTTGGGGAAACAGTTGAAATTCCAGACTCCAATGTTTCAGAAAAAGGAATGAAAATACTCCACCTGAGAGGAGTTGAATGTGTTTTGGTTTTGTTTTGTTTTGCTGTTTTGTTGTGTATGTGTGTTTAGAGGAAGGGAGGAAATGGAGTGAAGAGAGAGAGAAGAGATACAATGACAAGAAATTATTATACCTAGGCTATATGAGCCAGATTCTTTCCACTAAGAATTTTTAGAAGCACAACCTGCGAAATGAATTCTGCCCCTTTAAGTTCATTGTCATCCTTAGAATGCTATCTGCCAGGACACAGGTAGTGGGCCTTTTTATTTGTTCTGTACAGAGCAGATTGGCATGCTGAAGGGGCTTTAGATGATGATAATGGTGGGTGTTGGTGTAACTAGAAGTCAGGACTGACCTGTAGGGTTAAAACATGGAAGGGCACCTGAGTGGCTCAGTCGGTTGAGCATTCAACTTCGGCACAGGTCATGATCTCATGGTTCTTGAGTTCCAGCCCTGCATCACGTTCTGCGCTGACAGCTCAGAGCCTGGAGCCTGCTCTGGATTTCGTGTTTCCCTCGCTTTTTCTGCTTCTCCTCTGCTCACACTTTTTCAAAAATAAATAAAGATAAAATTTTTTTTTAAAAAAAATGTGGAGGGACAAGGTCAGCCAAAGATGGCTGTGCCTGGGCTAGTTAAGCAGAAGTCACCATGGGTGCTGGTTGTGGTTGGGGGAGACTAGGGAGGTGCCAGCTGCTGAGAGAAGAAGAGTGTAAGGCTCAGGATGGAAAACTGTGAGGCAGATGACACTATCAGGCTGATGATACTAACAACTTTTGATATCGTAGCCAGAAAAATTAACCAACTTTCAGAAGTAGAAAAGGATCTACTTGAACATGGATCAACATACTTTGGACTTAATGCTGCTCTCTGTGGCCTAATGACAGCCTTTGAAAAATTATTGTGGTAAAATATACATAACATAAAATTTATCATGTAAGTCATTTTGAAGTATACATTAAATGGCATTAAGTGCTTTCTAACTATACAACTGTCACCACCATCCATCTCCAGAACTTGTTCATGTTTTCAAATAAAAACCCTATATAGCCACTAAACACGAACTCCCCATTCCCTCCTCCCTCTAGGCCTGGTAACCATCATTCCGCTTTCTGCCTATATGACTTTGACTACTTTCGGTACCTAAGTGGAATCGTACAATATCTGTCCTTTTGTGACTAGCATGTTTAGCTTGTCTTCAGGGTTCATCCTTATCGTAGCATGGGTCAGAATTCTCTTCATTTCTAAAGGCTGCATAATATCCCATTGTGTGTATATATACCACATTTTGTTTACTCATTCAGCCACTGATGGACCACTGAGGTTGTCCACCTTTTGGCTAGTATGAATCATACCCCTATGAACTTGGGTGTACAAATGTCTCAATTCCTACCTTCAGTTCTTTGGGATATATACTGAAAGTGGAAGTGTAATTGCTAGATCAGATGGTAATCTTACCATTTTTCACAGGGGGTGCATCATTTTATATTCCCACCAGCAATGTGTTAAGGTTCCATTTTCCCTGTATCATCAATAACAGTCTTTTTATTTATTTATTTATTTATTTATTTATTTATTTGCTTACTTACTTACTTATTTAGAGAAAGAGTGTGTGCAAGGAGGAAAGGGCAGAGAGAAAGGGAGAGAGAGAGAATCCCAAGCAAGCTCAATGCTGTCAGCACAGAGCCCAATGCGGGGCTCGAACTCACGAACCATGAGATCATGACCTGAGCCTAAGTCAGATGCTTAACCAATTGAGCCACACAGGTGCCCCAATAACAGTCTTTTTGATGCATCTTAAATGTGACATGAATTAGTATAGCTAGCTTCTGGCTTCCCAATGGCAGTGATCTTATTTTTGATGACACCTATATCTTACAAAGATTTTGTAAGTTCATCTTAGTGCAGGTGATTTGAGTTGTGATATCTGTACTATAACATGGGGGTGGATTGGTTGGTCTTGTCTTTGGTAGTCTCCCCTCTTAGCAATAACTTGTGACTGGTGGCCTTGGGCCAGGTATAACTCAGCCCTACTCCCAGAGAAAGAAGCATCTCAATTCACTGGATTCGAATTTCTTTTTTTTTTTTTTTAACGTTTATTTAATTTTGAGAGAGAGAGAGACCGAGCATGAGCAGGGGAGGGGCAGAGAGAGGGAGGCAGAGAATCCGAAGCAGGCTCCAAGCTCTAAGCTGTGTCAGCTCAGAGCCCAATGCAGGGCCCAAACCCACAAATTGTGAGATCATGACCTGAGCCAAAGTCAGACACTCAACTGACTGAGCCACCCAGGTGCCCCAGATTAGAATTTCTAAGCTCTCTTTAGGAAGATGTTACTTTCCACTCTGCCTCAGACTGTGTTTGCAGCAGTTGTGTTTGCAACACAAACTACATATGAAGCCCCTCTGCTACCTAAACCTGGCCTGGAAGTTTGCTGATTTTAAGCAAACATGCACGCAAAAATAGGATAGTTTAAAAGAAGTGGAGGACAAAGACCCTGCCTGGTGGCCAGGGTGGGAATAGTGACATTTGTCCTTTGATGGGGGTGTTAGAGGGGGAAGGGGAAGGGGAGTGGGTGGGCACAGAGAAAGCTCCGCAGATTTCCTCCCTAACAGCCTCCCCCCAACACCCCCACCCTCTGCCCAGGGCAGGTGGATGCCTGCAGAGGAGCTCTTGGCAAATCTCAGGATGTTAAGGAACCACCTTTCCTGTTTGGGCTGCTGATCGTTGATGTTGGCATTTTCAATTTCCTGATATTAAAAGAGTGTCAGAAATGTAATAGAGGGTATATTGTTTTCTAAATTGATTTTTGTCTTTAATTTTATTTAATTTCTTAATTAAATCCCCCAAATGGGGATTCTTTATCTCTGCCTTTAAGAAATGTTTTCTGAGCCAGTTATTCCTGATTCTTCATGGTTTCTTCTAATTATTCCGAGGAGGATCTCATGATTTATGCTCCTGATGGCCTTTCCCTAGGCTGGCAGGGAGGGGAACCTCAACCAGTCAAGAATCCAGCTCTTGCTGAGGGAAAGAAGCTCAGAACATGCTTTCACCTGCCTTCAACCCAAGGACAAGCAAGCTTTAGACTTGACCATTGACCTCATATAAATTTCATGTTGACTTAGATGGAGTCTGATAAACTTGGGTTGGTCTGGGCAAAGAGTGTTCAAGCTCCCATTGAACTTGTCATCCAGTGCCCGGTCTTGTTTCACAGTGTCCTTGTAGCCAGTGACTCCCCTATTTACCACTGTGGTAACTCCCTTTTCCTACACACATTCTCTGGACAAGTTTTTACTTGACCTGGGAGGGATGAAAGGGAGGAGAGAGGGATTTTAGAGGCAGGAGGCCACCTACTTGTTCAGGCAGTCATCAGAAACTTGTACTGACTTGGTTAAGAGCACCTGCTTGCAACCATGATGTTCAGTGATGCATGTTCCTGCATAGGCCTTGGAAACCTATTAAACTTTTGGTTGTCCTTCTATGATTGATTAAAATGTTCACTGATTTTTGAAAAAAAAAAGTTTTATTTGAAAATTAACAGGGTTTTCTGTTTGTTGGTAAGCAAACTGCACAGAAAGGTAAAAAGTAAAATTCCCATCCCCTCACCCTCCATCCTAGCTTCTCAGTGTTGGGTGTGATCCTTTTGGGTATATTCCCAACACACACACACACACACACACACACACACACACGTGTGTGTGTGTGTGTGTGCATGCACTTTAAAAAAACTCAAAAAGTCATACTCTAATACTGCTATATGATGCACTTTTTACAGCAGGAATGTCTATGTTAATTCAATTTTTTTTTAAAGAAAAAATGTAACAAGAAAAATAATCAGCTTTCTGATAGGTTCAAAACCTCAGCTAAACCAGAGCATTTAGCTGAGAATCGCTAGTATGACAGGCCCTGGGCTATTGGCTCCCTGGCCACTATTGCCTGCCCCATCTACTCATGAGTACCCACCACAAGGACTCTGGCATCTTGTTAGGTGCCTATCGAAGTGTGGGCAGGGACTCCTGGCGAGGGAGAGTGAGCACATGGCCAGTTTGGCAGGAAAATGGAAAGACTGGAAGAACTCCTGGCTTCACGGTTTTCCTGAAGTTGGCAGAAGTACTTCAAACATTGTCTGGTTCAGTGGATGCTGATGCCATTTCTCCTTATGAATGGTCCAACATCAGCTGCCGGTCTGGATCTCCAGAAACTTACGGATTGCTGGTGGTCCAGACATGCCCACGGAGCCAGATTGCTAGAGTCCAGGTTGTTTTATCCCTACCTGTACTGTGGAGAAATCTGGGAGGGGGAGGGGGGCTTTGTTGTTATGTGTGACAATGATGAAAGAACTTGAGTAGGACACATTCCTTTGGAGAGTCCTAATTTAAATGATTTCTGGCATTTCAGAGGTCAATTCTCTCAACTAACACTCTCTTCTTCTGAACTGCATCTCTCTAATGACTTCTGGGCCCTCTGTCCTTGGCCCTGACCTCTTTCTTGAGCTCCTGGTCTGTTAGGCTAACTTCCTTCCAGAAAGTTCACCCTGGATTCCCAGGCCACTCACATCTAATATGTTCAAATTGAGGCTATTGTCTCTACCTGAAAACCTGTACCTATTTCTTATTTCCACCCATCTGGTCACCCAAGAGAGAAACTGCTAAATCATTTTTAATTCTTTCTAATTGTTTGAGAAGTCCTATAGATTCTAGCTCAACGTCTGTCCAAATTACTCCCTTTTTCCTAGTCCCCCTGCTACTGCCTTCACTGAGACCACCACTGTCTCCCAATTCAATAAATATTATTAAATACTACCATGTACCATGATAATTCTGCCATCCAGGGCTTCATAGTTGAATGATCCTATTTAACCTCCAGAGGGATCTTTCTAAATTATACATCTGCTCATAACTCTTTTCTGCTCAAAACTCCACATTAGCTCTTTGCTGCCTACGAATTAAAACCCACTCCTCAGCTGGACAAGGTCTTTTTGCAACACCAAAGCCATAGCCTCCCCTTTTACCATCCCCCTCAGCCATGCCTTCTGTGAGCTCATGTCCCAGGGCACCCACCCGGCCACTTCATTTCACAGATGCTTGCTTTTGCACATGCCAGCTCCTCAGCTGGGGACACCATTCCCCAGACCAAACTCCTGGGAAATTCTCACTTCGAGACTCCACTCAAATGCTAACTCCTTTGTCAAGCCTTCGCTTTTTCCCTGTCCTCTCAGGCTTCTCCTTCCCTCCTCTGTCTTCCCACGAGACTTTGCTGATGGCTCTGTGACGGCACTTACTATCTTTACTGCACGATTTGCTCACATCTCTCATGCTCCACTTGCCCTAGCTCCCAGACTGTCAGCAACTTGAAGGCAGGGGCTACACCTGCTTCATGTTGGTATCCCTGGCACTCAGCTTGACACCTGGCACAGAATACTAGAATATGGGGGTACTAGGTTGGTTAACCTCCGGACTGCAACAGGGTTTGTGAGAAGTGTCCTAATACCTGAATGTATTTGTTGCATGTGACAGAAACCCATCTCTATGTAAGCGTAAATCGACTTATACCACTGGTGAAGCCAAGGGTGCAGCTGGGTTTGGGGAGCCCACGCAGTGCTGTCAGGGCTCTCTCACACCAACTCTCATCTTTGGTTTTCTTTTCAGGTTGGTTTTATATTTTTCCTGCTGAAGCCGGCAGCTTTATACCTATGTCCTTGCAGTTTACGATCCAAAAGAAAGATACCTGCTCTCTCTCTCTCAGCATCCACACATCAGATCTCAAGGAAGTCTGCTTGGACCTGCTTGGTTATATGCTTTGATGAACCACAGCAGACAGACAGAGGAGGTACCATGATTGGTCAGGCCTGGGCCACGTGTCCACCCCTGTGAACAGTAGGTGGTTGATGGAGCATCGCGAATGACTCACCCTGTGGGAACTACATGGGATAGACAAGTCCTCCAATAGGAAGAGGAGTGCTAGACAGACAAAAGCATTAGATGTCCACTCCAGTTGCGTGTTTTGGTCAATTAAAAAAAAAAAGTTTCATCTGATTTGTCTGTTAGCGCTCAATATAGCTGAGGTTCATGAATGGCCCGTTGTATCAAAAGCAGAGTAGAGTTTTAAGACAGTTGATATTGTAAGACAGTGCATCTGAAACTACAGAAATGTGAAGATCTGAAACCGCAGAAATCAACCTTGTTTTTGTTTTTGTTTTTGAGAGAGAGAGAGAGAAACAGAGTGCAAGTGGGGGGGGGGCGGGCAGAGAGAGAGGGAGACACAGAACCCAAAGCAGGCTCCAGGCTCTGAGCTGTAAGCACAGAGCCTGACGTGGGACTCGAATTCATGAACCGCAAGATCATGACCTGAGCTGACATCAGATGTTTAACTGACTGAGCCACCCAGGAGCCCCCTGAATGAAACTTTTTAAAATGCAGGTTCTCATTCAGTAGGTCTGGGGTGGGACCTGGGATTCTGCATTTCTTACAAGCTTGTATTAGTCTGCTTGGGCTGCCGTAAAATACACAAGACTAGGTGACATAATCAATAAAAATTTATTTTCTTACAGTCCTGGAGCTTGGGACCGTGGTTGGTTTCTGGTGAGGACTTCTTTCCTGGCTTGTAGATTGATGCCTTCTCCCCATGTCCTCACATGGCCTCTCCTCTGTGCATATGTGGAAAAAGCAAGAGCTCTGATAGCTCTTTCTTTAATGAGGATACCAGTCCTACTGGATTAGAGCCCCACCCTTATAACCACATTTAACCTTAATTATATCTTTAAAGGCTCTATCTCCAAATATAGTCACATGGAGATTAGGGTTTCAACATATGAATTTGGGGCGGGGGGACACGATTCAGTCCAAACAACATGTAGAGTTGAATCTGTGTCCTGTAGCATCAGCAGCACCTGCCTGACAAGCAGCGCCGAAGACATTAGAGGTGGATGCAAGGCAGCTCAGCGCCCAGAAGCCCGTGCTCAGGGGATCTGGAAGGACCAAACACTGGTTGATTCTCCAAGATCCTTTGGGTATTGCTCTCTGAGGAGGTCCCCAGTGAATATTAACACAAAAGTGTCTCTAATTTGGTGATTAGTAGTTGTTCAGTTATTTTGAAATTCAGTGCATACTGCACTGGGTTGGGTGTTCTCCTTATTCTATGATGTACCTGTTTTTTTTCTTTTTTTTAATGTTTGAGAGAGAGAGGGGAGGGAGGGGCAGAGACAAAGGGGGACAGAGGATCCAAAGCAGGCTCTGCACAGACAGCAGAGAGACCGATGTGGGGCTTGAACTCACAACCGTGAGATCACAACCTGAGCCGGAGTCAGACACTTAACCAACTGAGCCACCCCGACACCCCAGTTTGAAAGTTTTATAAGAGGCTTTGTTCCATTTTGAGAAGGTGTAACTGTGGAATGTTTTCTAAGCGCCCCTTTAACTCCAGGCCTGCCTGGGAGAAGTTTGCTGATAAAGCTACTATCCCAGCAAAAGGGCCTGTGCCCATGTATGTTCAGTCTCAAATTTCTGGGCTTTATATGCATTATGATATTTAAATGGAAGCGTAGGAAGTAGGGGCAGAAGAGGGGGTGCAAACCCATTACACTGCCTCAGGGCACCAGCTATCGTGCTCGACAAATTGTTCCATACTTGTCTGGGCTGAATGGTGTCTCCCCTCAGAATGTGATTGTATTTGGAGAAAAGAGCTTTAAAAGGAGATTAAGGTAAAATGAGGCTGTTTGGGTGTAGCCCTAATCCAATAGGACTGGTGTCCTTATAAGAAGAGAGAGAGATGTCGGGGCAGGCATGCACAGAGAAAGGGCCACGTGAGGACATGGTGAGAGCTGGCGTCTGCATGCCAAGAAGAGAGGCCTCTAGAGAAACCAACCAGCGGCCACCTTGATCTTGGATTTTTTAGCTTCCAGAACGGAAAGAAAATGTTTCTGTTTGTTGAAGCTACTGAGTCTGTGACATTTTGTTATGGAAACCTGAGCAGACTGATAGAAGACCTCAACAGCTACATTCTATGGTGTGTGAGGAGTATGAATTTGTCATTCAAATGTTAATTTACTCAACAAATGCGCAGTAGTTCTCTGCTGGTGCTAGGGAAACAAGACACGGTCCCCATCCTCACTTGGTGAGGGAGACAAACCCATAAGGGGCCAGAGTAGTGGAAAAAGGTCTGGAGGTTAGGAAGCCTGGCACATGAGGGAAACTGGAGAAGTGGGTGGCTCAGTTCTGCTGGGTGTCCAGTGACGATGGCAGAAATGACTCATGAAGAGGCTGTTGGGGGGGAGGTCACTGGAGCCAGTGTATGTTGGGTCTTGGGGGCCAAGTAGCATTTTGGCACAGAGTGTGGGAGGGCTAGAGGGGAAAACAGGGGCAAGGGGTGCACACACGTTTAATGGTCATTCTCCAGTTACCCGTCATGGTCATTACAGGGAATGAGGTTTTTTAAAATAGTGAGTGGATTTGCATTATGGTTGAATAAGAAGCATAGTGCACTGAGTTGGGTGTTCTTATTCTATGATGTGCCTGGTAAGAACAATTTCTGGGGAGTTTTTTTTTTTTCCTATATATGTCTCATCCCTAAACACACACACATATGCATACACACACACAAAGTTGCTTGAGAAAAATGTCATTCCTAAAACGCTTAGTGGAGCACAAACCTTATTGAGCAGGACTTGCTTGACCAGCTCTACAGAGAGAAAATTGCAGATGCCATCACCTTCCCAGCCATCTAAGCAGGTAGGAAACCAAAGTGTCACCTAGATGTCTCTTTCTTGCTGACTGTTCCCTTTAAAATCTCCCCCTCTCCCAGGGCCCGGCACTGCTCTCCTTCAGCTCATCCCATCTCCCTCTGCCTGCTCTCTCCAATCCAGCTGAGAATAGATCTAAGCCAGCTTGGCCACGCATGAGTTTTCAATTCTTTTTGTTAGACACCAGTGACAACCAGTCAGTTCAAGGAATGAGCATTTTAGCTCCTGCCTTCTCCCTTCTGGGTTGTAATGCAGGGGTTCATAAACCGGGGTGTATGAAATACATCTTTATTTTCATTAGCTTTGAACCGAAATTTAGTATTTCCTTCAATCACGCATAGAAGTAAAACCCACCATACTGTTAGCATAGTGACTCCTTCAGCAGGAGAAATCATGGGTATTTTTATGTCACGCTATACTTGTTACAGATATCTCAGAACACCATTTCTGCTTATCATGACAATGTAATTATTAGAGAGCCATGAGAAGATTATGTTCTCAATTTCCGTTAATGAAGAAGCACAGAGGGGTGCATGGCATAATACAGGTTAAGATCCTGTGCCCTCAAGGAGGCCGGGTGGTTCAGTCAGTTAAGCCTCCAATGTCAGCTCAGGTCAGGATCTCACAGTTTGTGAGTTCCAGCCCCATGTGGGGTTTGGTGCTGACGACTCAAAGCCTGGAGCCTGCTTTGGATTCTGTGTTTCCCTCTCTTTCTGCCCTCCCCTGCTTGTGCTCTGTCTCTCTCTCTGTCTCAAAAATAAACAAACATTAAAAAAAAAAAAAAAAAGATCCTGTGTCCTAGAGTGTAGCCAGCTATGTGAGGAGACCCCAGCACAGAGGACTGCGGTGTGGAGTACAAATTGAGGGTGTTGATCATGTTCAAGTGGTGGTTAGAGGCAGACCTAAAACCAGTGGCTTCCAAGAGAGATCTTGGTCTTGGCCTCAGGTGAGGCGGGGTCTGCTCTGTCTAGATCTATGTGGCCCCCTGGTTGGCCCCACTGCTACCTCACTTGCTCAGTTGTCTAAGTATCTGGAATTATAACAGGACACTGTAACAGACCACAGGAACTTAACAAAATATACCTGTGAACTATTTGCTGTCTAATTCTCTACTCCCTGGTAGAGCCCCCCTCAAGACTAATGTCCCTGTTCCAGCCAACATGCGGCACCAGGGACCCTCCGGCAGCTCCAGATACATTGCCCATCATGTCTGTTTTGTGCTGCTTTCCTCTTAGATACCATGCTCCATGTGCCTCAGATGCCCTCCTGCAGGCCACCTGTCAAGATCCCGCTGTCCCATTCCTGGTCACCTGCGTGGCTCAAGCTTTACTTTAAGAAAACATTTATGGAGGTGAAATTTAGACAAAAAGAACCACTATAAGCAACTTTGTAGCAACCAGTGTATTCATGGTGTTGTGCAATCACCATCTCTGTCTAGTTCCAAAACATTGCTATCATTCCAAAATAAAACCTCACGCTCATTAAGCAGTCACTCCCTGTTCAACACTCTCCCCAGCCCTTGACAACCACCAGTCTGCTTTCTGGAAATATTCTGGATCTGCATATCGTGTAAATGGAATGATACAATATGTGCCCTTTTGTGTCTAGCTTTCCACTTAGCATAACATTTTCCAGGCACATCTAAGCTGTACTAGATATCAGTACTTCAGTCCTTTTTATGGCTGAGTAATATTTCACTGTATGGACATACCACAATTTGTTTATCCATTCCTCCACTGATGAACATTCGGGCTATCTCCACCTTCTGGTGATTGTTAACAGTGCTATGAACACGTGCGTACAAGGATTTGAGTACTTGTTTTCAGGGTTCTTTCGGATAGACTTAAGAGTAGATTTGCTGGGTCGTACGGTAATTCTATGCTAACTTTTTGAGGACCTGCCAGACTGTTTTCCACAACAGCTGAACCATTTTACTTTCAAACCAGATCTGCATGAGGGTTCCAACTTCTCCACATCCTCAGTTAACACTCGTCATTTCAAGCTTTACTTTGTGTTAGGGGGATATTTTTTCTATTTATTTTGTGATTATTAAGGAAAATGTACGCTTGCCAATCAAGCGTAGAAAACATATAAGTGGAGTCATTTTGGTGAATGGAAATTTATTTAATTAATTTAACTAATTAAAAAGGGTTTAATACTGTCTTTTTAGTTATTTCACTTAGAAGCTTTACTTTTTAAACCCTTCAGTAACTCCCTCTCTTTTGTGCCCATCCCAGACTCCCCACACCCACATGTGATCCAACCCCATAGCATTGCCCTTATCACACTATATTGCAATTCTGCCTTCGCTTGTCTCTCTCCATTGTTAGCCTTGGCTGGGATTGCGTGGGGGAGGGGATCCTCTGGTGCTTGCAGAACTGGGCTGGCCACTTCAGTAGAACAGGCGGCTCCTGCTACAAAGCGTGAATGGAGGAGCTCATGGGCTCCCCCTTGCGGCAAGCAGGAATAAACCTACATACGCTCTCACCTGCCCTGGTCCACCTAACACCAGCTTCACACCCTTTGTTGCTTTTCACAAGGATGAAACGAAGACAAATGAGACACCAGATGGGCAAGCATGCTGAGCTCTTGGAGAAGAGAGGCTGTGTAAATCCAAGTCTTTCTTTTATTGGGGCAACAAAGCAAATGACTCCAAATTGTCTTCACTTTATCCTGCCTGCACAAGTCAGTTCGGAGGATGGAAATAGCATTTGGAGGCATTTGAATGAATCATTATACAATTAACATAAGACTCTGGGGAAACTGTGACTTGGATGTGCAGTGCTCCTGACTAGTGACGGGGGGAATGTGTGCCCCTGCCTGACTGAGCCCTTTCTTTTCATTTGTTGTGTCCCACTGAAAAATTGGAGGAGCATACTTCTTCCTCCCACTGCCCATGTCCAAGCATTTGCCCAATTCCTATTTACCAAAGGTGCCCAAAAGGTGTTAGGCCCCGGAAAGTAAAGATAAAGAAGATCTCACCCTGCTCTCAAGGTGTCCATGTGTAAAGATGATATATGTTAAGAAGCCACATACCGGGATTATTTTGGAGGAAAGGAATCTCGGTGGAAAAGAATCCAAAATGTGTTTCCGGGCACACAAGAAAGATTTGGGCACACAAGAAAGATATATATGCTTTATTTTGGTTTTATGTGGTCAGTTGGGTCCCATCCTCAGACAAAGGGCTAAATATTTCTCAGATGTGTTAGCAGTTCTAGGGCTGTTAGAATACTGATTTTTCTAGTCCGAAAAGAAAGCAGATTAGGTCAGAGAGAATGATTTGACTATGGGTTTTTCTCACCTGGAGCTATTTCACCATAAAAAAAAACAAAAACAAAAACAATATAAATGGGCTTTCTGGGGGCACCTGGGTGGCTCAGTCGGTTAAGCATCTGACTTTGGCTCAGGTCATGATCTCACGGTTCTTGAGTTCGAGTCCCGTGTCGGACTCTGTGCTGACAGCTCGGAGCCTGGAACCTGCTTCAGATTCTGTGTCTCCCTCTCTCTCTCCTCCTCCCCTTCTCGTGCTCTGTCTCTCTCTCTCTCAAAAATAAATAAAGATTAAAATTTTTTTTAAAAAAGGGGCTTTCTGTGTGGAAGAGGCAACACAGGCTATGAGAAGAATGTGGGATTTGCAATTAAAGACCTAGATTTGAGTCCTAGATCTGTTACTCATTTGTCATGTTCCAAGAGACAAGTCTCTGGACCTCGGGTCGCTCATCTAGGTTTGTCTTTGTCATCCCTCAGCCACCTTGGCAAATTAAAAAAAAGCACAACAACTAAATCTGAAGAAATTTCAGCAGCTCACCACATTATTTTAAGACCACAGGCTTTGTTCCTGAACCCAAATGTCACATTCTTCATTTCTGAGTTGGCAAGGACCATGATTAAGGTGTCTTATTGTTGTCATTATCACGTACGTTTTGGTATTAGGATTGGAGTTGCAGCTACGTCTGGTACTTGTCACTGAAAACCCAAGCCTAAACATCTACTTTGACCACATTCATGCCTGTCCAACTTTACTAGATAGTAACCTGCTCAGAGATCTGGTTAAATTTGGATAATTATGGTCCAGTCCCTTCCCCTGATACCTGTGAATTCCTGGGGCTTACTTCCTTGTGATTCTCTGGCCTCCTCCCCAACCCTGCCCACCTCCTGTGCTCACTGCTTTTATTTCTACACCATCTCTGGTGCAGAGCTCAGCAGCCCTTCGAGATTCCCTGGAAAGACCCCCTCACACACTAGTGGGCAGCAGAGACCCATCAGAAGGCTTGATGGGAACAGTGGCCGGCGCTGGAGCCCTGGGAGCACTCACACACTGAGGGGTGAGCAGCCTTCCCTCATCGGGCTTTCTCACTCTTCCATTTGTCCTTCTCACCTTCCTTCCCTCAGGCTGCAAGAAAATGCAAACCCTCAGAACCACTTTGTCCACACAGGTTTCAGCTTCTTCACAAATATTTCCCACTGGAAACGCTCTCCCTTCCCAGGAGGAATTCTGGTGAGTGGATTTCTTCCAGCTCAGCACCCTCGCTTTGGGAAGCCATCCAAACCCATGGGGGGCTCAGGGCTAGGAGTCCAATGTCAGGGCAGCTTCAATAAAACCTGCCAAGGATCTGTGCACAGCTCGGATGTCCATTGTAACACCCAAGACCTGTATTTGGTATTTTAAGTAAGATTCTAAAGCAAGTGGCTCCCTACCATTAAAGTTTATTATTTAAGTGTTCCGAGGCCCTCTGTCTTTTTGTCTCCCACACTCCCTGCTGCTTTTCTGGGGGAAATGACCATCTGGCGGGGACTTCCTACGAATGGCCACTAGAGGGCACATGATTTCCAGCTCACAAGACCCTCGCCGCGGCCAATGCCTGCGGCTTTGCTGCGGAAAGGACAGTTTTTGTTTGTTTGTATGTTTGTTTTCTTTCAGAAACAGGAGGAAAGCACTTGAAATTCCCTGGATGCAGCTAAGGCATTTTCTACGGCATTCATCTGTGAAATGCTGGCTGCAAGAAGCACACATTCTGGCGGGTGGCGGAAAGAATGCATTCTCTGTTGCTGTCACTCATTCTCATCAAGGGGAGGAGAAGAGGGCTGCAGATAGCTGAACGCATGAGTTTTGCTGTTTCTAAGATCACTAGGAGAACATACTTGTAGGCTGCATGTGTCTACGCAGGCCTAGTGATACGCGGGATAATGAGCGGAATGCATTTTGGAATTCAACATATATGGGATTCATTTCCCACAGCAGGGCTTCCTGCCAAATGGCAAACTAGAGTGGGTTGTGGCAACCCTGGAGAAACTCCAGTACTAACTTGCTGGGAGGCAGGAGAGGAGTTGAGGAGATCAAGTGACATGGGAGTGTTGCTTGGAAAGCCCCTTGGGCCTGTCTCTCAGAGGAGGGGTGAAGCACCCTACTAGCTGGGGGGAAGACAGAGATAGGAATGGGATTGAGAAGTTAGTAGGGGTGAATAACATCATGAATTTGAGCCAAAAGTTAGGAGTGACCAGTATAAATCAAAATTAGAATACTTAACTTCTAAATTAGCAGGCAAAAATTCAATGGTAAGTGGAAATGAAAAAAAAAAGGGGGGAATTAAAAAAATCCTGTATTATAAATGAAAGTCTCTTGGGGCACCTGGCTGGCTTGCTTGGTTAAGCGTTGGACTCTGGGTTTTGGCTCAGGTCATGCTCTTATGGTTTGTGAGATCAAGCCCCGCATTGGGCTCTGTGGTGACAGCACAGAACCTGCTTGGGATTCTCTCTCTCCCATTCTCTCTGTCCCTCCTCCTGTGTGTGTGCTCGCTCTTTCTCAAAATAAATAAACAACCTAAAAAAGAGAAAAAGAAAAGTCTACACTAAGATGCTGAACTAAGGGGGCACCTGGGTGGCTCAGTTGGTTGAGTGTCCAACTCTTGATTTCAGCTCAGGTCATGATCTCATGGTAGGTCATGAGATTCAGCCCTGTGTCGGGCTCTGTGGAGTATGGAGCCTGCTTGGGACTCTCTCTCTCTCTCTCTCTCTCTCTCTCCCCCCGCTTCTGTCCTTCCCCACTTGTACTCTGTCTCTCTCAAAATAAATAAACATTTTTTTTAAAGATGCTGAACTAAGTCCTCATAAAACAATGATTAAATAATTCCCAGCTTCAGCACTTACTGACTCTGTGACCTTGGGTAGGACACAAATTTTTTCTCAGCTTCAGTTTCTTGCCTCTAACATGAATAGAAGTACTATGGGTACAAATTTGCTGAGGATTAACATAATGTACGTAGGAGAGTCCTCTCCTGCCCGCCCTTGGAAGATGGTCAACTTTCTAGTTCTCTTCTCTCTTCTCTCTCTTTAACATGTTTAGCTCATAATCATTTATGCCTTTAAGAATATTTACTGAGTACCTGTGTCAGCCAGGTTGTTTTCAGCAACAAGTGACAGACCACCTTACCTAAGGGGCAGTCAACAATAAGGAAAAGGTATTATCTCATTTCAAGAAGTCCAGAGATAGAATGGTTAATGTGAAGTCTTAACGAAACCATCAAGAACTCCAAAAGATTCCTCCCACAGTTTGGTTCTATCATCCTCAGCAGGTTCACATCTGTCCTGTTGTGTCTCTTGTAATGGCTGCAGGACAACTGCCACACCAGTCACCTAGAGACAGACAAGCAATGGGCTCCTTCACACAACTCCTTGGAATTTTCCTGGGAGTGTTTCCCAGAAGTCATCCCAGCAGACCTTCCCTCATGTCTCATGGACCAGAAGTGGGTCACTTTGCCCATCCCTAAATCAGTTCCTGGCAAGGTGAATGGGTTTCCATCACTGGGACAGATCGGTCATGATTCATCCCTAAGAGTTCACTTAGTCTTGTGGGGTTGTTGATATCAGAACAAACTAAGGTTCAGTTAGGTTAAAAAAAAAAAAAAAGGAAGAAATGACTATTGGTAGGCCACCAAGAGTGTTTTCCTGGCACTGTAGTTGATGTTGAGCATATAGTAGTTAATAAGATGCCATTCCAGGGAGCTCGTTAGGGGAGGTTACACACAAGTAAACTGGCACTAACAATATAGTGTGTAAGTGCTATGCAGGGGGAACTGTGAGGCAGTAACCCATAATCAGTTGTCAGGGCAGACTTCCTAGAGGAGCTGCTCTTTGATGGAAACTGAGAGACAAAGTAGAATTTTTCTGGATGATTAGGGGTAGGAGTAGAATGAGAGCTTGCATGAAGCCCTGGGAGCAAAAGCGGTGACGATATGCTTAGATAACTGAAAGAAGTTCACCGTGGGAAGGGAGCCTGGGATGGAGGAAGCTGAGTGGTTAGCAGGGGCTGATCCTGAAGGTCTTGGAAGCTTTGGGAGGGGGGGGGGGGGAGTTGGAATTGTGTTCTGACAGAAATGGATCAGATACATTTATAGCAATGACCTTCAAAATGTGGGTATAAAATCAATACAGTGGTTTAAAATGAGCATATAAAGATAAAATAACACTGGTAAATTCTTTAACTGGTAATTATGACATTTAAGGCGCTGTTTTGAGAGTTTGTGTGTTCTCTATTGACTCGATGATCCTCAGGTGGGTACTGCTGTCATCCCCATTTTGCAGATGAAGCACTTGCCTAAGGTCTGTTATAGGTGGAATTGCGTCTCCCCCAAAACAGACACAGTGAAGCGCGGACTCTCACCATCCCAGAGTGTATCCTTATTCGGAAACAGGGTAGTTGCAGGTGTCATTAGTTAAGATGAAGGTCATACTGGAGCAGGGTGGTTCCTTACTTCAACACGACTGGTATCCTTATAAGAAGATGGCCACGTGAAGACCGAGACCCAGGAAGAACACCACGTGCGGATGGCGGCAGAGATCGGAGTGCTATGTCCACAAGCCCAGGAACACCAAGGGCCGCTAGCCGTCATCGGAAGCTGGGACAGAGGCATGGGATTCTCCCTCACAGCTCTCGGAATGAACCAACCTGGCCGCAACTTGATTTTGGACTCGTAGCCTTCAGAACTGTGATAGAATACATTTCTGTTGTCTTAAGCCACCCAGTTGGTGGTGCTTTGTCATAGTAGCCAGAGCAACCAAATAGGGCCACACGGCTAGTAAGTGAGGAATGGAGACTGAAGTGAGTCTGGCCCCATAGTTAAATACTCAACCACCCTACTTTTCTCAATAGAAAAGAGAAGGCAGTGTAAGTAGTCGAGGGGAAGGTTTTAACTGTACATATGTACACATGTGTGTATGTTGGGCTGGGTCATAATGTAAAATGTATTTCTTTGAAGTGTGAAAGTCCCTGCCTTAAAGGAGTTGGAACGGAGTAAGAAGACCAGTTTGCATTAAAAATTTTTTTAAATCTTTATTTATTTTTGAGAGACAGAGAAACAGAGCGTGAGCAGGGTAGGGGCCAAGGGAGGAGACACAGAATCTGAAACAAGCTCTAGGTTCTGAGCTGTCAACACAGAGCCCAATGAGGGGCTCGAACTCATGGACTACAAGATCATGACCTGAGCCACAGTCAGACGCTTAACCAACTGAGCCACCCAGACCTCCCCCCACCCCCGCCCCAGTTTGCATCTTATAAAAAACTATGAAACAGGTCAAGATTTCAAGACTAGAAATCAAGAAGGGTGAACTCTCTTTTGTGGATGAGTTCGAAGGCTTCATTTCTTGGCAGGGTGGGGTGATAGGATATCTGCATTAAGTAGATGGTGGTGGGCAGAAGTATGACCTAAGGTCGTGCAAGTCCAGAGGGAGCTGCTGTAATCTAAGTGTACAGTTTCCTAGAACATGGTGCAGTGTACAACCTGTCCATCTGTCTTTGGTGGTCCTAGGATTGGCTTAGAGATATTCATTGAGAAAGAAATATAGGTGGGGGGGAAGCACTCCTCTTGAGCACATTCTTTAAAAATGGTTCCTTGTCAACAGATCCTTAAAGGTAATATGTTCGCATTCTGGGTATAAAGTCTACAATGAACAGCCAATAAAGGCAGCAAGACTGTGAGACCCAGGCATTAGGATGTAGGCTACTCCAGAAGGTTAGCTCCCCACCAAAATGTAACTCCATGAGGACACAACTTTGTCTATGATACTACTAATCCTCAGTGCCCGGAATAAATACTCAGCAAATGCCTGATGAGTATTTGTTGAAGGAATATTGAAGGGAATATAGTAAGTAAAATGAATGAAACTAAGTCACATGGTGGTCATCTTTAATGTCCACGCTCCCGCACTTGCCCCCACTACCCTCTGAGCACCATCTCCTGCCCCACAGGCCCCTGGCTGCCCATCTCTTCTGTGTCCCTTCCACCTCTGAGACTCTGCAATTCCACGTCTGCCTTTCCTTTCATTACACAACCAGAGGAAAAGGATGCTGGTGGTAAGTCGTGTGGCCTCTACTGAATCACATCCTCTCTGACAGCAAGCCGAACACTATTAACAGCTCCGAGTCAGCTGCAGAGGCGCTCGTGACATTTGTGGATGCCCTGAGCCCTGTTCCACGGCAAGGGATTATAGCAGTGTGCACAAATCCTTGTCTGCTACGACCACAGTGCTGCCTCACAGTGACTGACAGAATTAAACGTGGTCTAGACTGATGGGAAGTCCAAGGGGGATTTATGGCCCAATATAAAGAAATGTAAATTTTGTTCTCATTCATTGCTATCATTGATTTTTTTTTCCTCTAGGTGTCAGAATTAATTCTGCTTCCTGCATTAGAAAGCGGACTCAATCCAAGGCAGCCCCTTGCATAGCCGGGCTCTGAGTGGCCAGATTTACTACTTCTTGGTGTGCTCCCTGATGGGGTGGGGGGGGGGGGGTTTGTGGCTCACAGACGTATCATAAGGACCCAGTTGTCACCTGAGCTTTGTTCTGAGGGAGACTGTCCCTGCAGGCTCCAAAAACAGGGACCCCTTTAGGTCCTTGAAACTTTGCCAGTTTTTAGCATCAAAATTCCTGTATGTAAGGAAACCTCTTGGTCCTGGGAAAGGGATGGTTGGTGACTAGAGCACGTCACACTCAGAAGGGGACAGGAGCTTGTGCCTACTTGTTGGCACAACCAAATTGGCTGAAGCCAACTGTTCAAGGGCCTGGCAGTTTAGGACTGTCTTTCCTCTTTGGCCAGGCCACATTTTATTAATCAAATGGAAATGCAAGATACCCAGAGACAGACAGTAGCCATAATCGTTTTGCTCCTCACTCCTCCCCGCTGCCCCCAGTCAAATGGGTGGTAGGAAAAATTCAGACTGCCTGCATTCAAATTCTGATCTGAACACTTATAACTACAAGTTCCTCAACCTCTGTGCCTCAGTGTCCTCATCTGTGGGAAGAGGATAATGAAAGCATTGGTCTCATGGGGTTGCTCTAAGGACTAGAAGAGAAAATATATATACATATACAATAGCCTTTCAACTGTAACTAGTTGAAGTAGGTGCTTAGGAAGTGAGAGCAATTATTACTATTACATCTCTCTGCAGAAATAGGATTCTTATGAAGCTGGCACTGCTTCCAAAGTGAGGGGGGTGTGGGGCAGAAACAATTCTGCAGCTATCTGCAGGTAAACATGACTAGGAAACAGTTCCAGTGGGAAGGTGTAACCTGTCCATCCTGCCCCTTTTTAACCGTTTCTCAAATGTCGTATGAATACCAGAAAATTGCATAAAACAAATGTGTAGCTTCATAAATTACTATATGGTGAAAACTCACAAGTGAGTTTGCTAAAAGGGGGAATGTTGCCAGCCATCCAAGGAGACCTCCACTGCTCTGTCCAAACTCTATTCCCTCCCCCCCTGCCCTGCTAAGAGTATCCTCATCTCTGCTGTATCAAGAAATGATTTTTTTTTTTTTGGCTTTTTTTGTTTTCTTCCAATCATCCATTGGTTTTGTTTCCTTCAGGGGGAAAAAAAAAGTGGCATTGTGGTGCTAGTCAATCATGACTCTTACTTCTTCTAGAAAACACATGGGCTGGGTCTCCTTTTTTATTTGGAGGAAATAAAAAACACAGAAGCATGATTTCTAAAGGAAAAGGTTTAAGTAGGAATTTGCAAATGTTACCTTCCTTTTTGTGACTATGCCTGCTATCTCCTGGAAGGGGCGCATAGATCTCTGTGTATGTTGCTTAAAGAAAATAGACAACCATCACAGTTCATTAAAATCCCATCTGCTTCCCATAAAGTGGAAAAGTCATTACTGGCTGAGTCAGGGGGTCTCAGCTTATGTCGAGGAAGAGATCACCTACTGGTTCTCCCTTACAACCTTGCAGCTTGTGAAGGGCAGAGTCACCCCCTTATCCTTCTGCCAGGTCAGTGCTTTTTACACCAAACCATGTGTCTCCCCAAACAGTTGTTAGTATAAAACATTCCTAATACAATTTTTTCAGTGGTGCTGAAAAAAATACAAGGCCTAAGTGTGTGATTACAGTATTAATTGCTAGATTTAGAAAGGGAGAGGCTGCATGGATATGGGAAAGGTCACTGGGACTTAAGACTAGAGTCAGACAGGGAGGAAACACACTTCCCTAGGGAATGAGGGGTGGAAGGGAAACATGGTTTAAATGGAGGAAATTGTTCATTGATGGGGCAGGCAGTTAGAAATTAAGACCAGGACGCAATTTGAAATACCTCTTGTTGTATCTGATAGGACTAGCTTCATCTTTAAAGAACAGAAAACCCAAATAAGAGTGTTTTCAATACAATAGAGGCTAATTTATTTATGCAGCCCATACTGGGTGTGTCGGTTCCATGATGGGCAGGAATTTTTGCCTTCCTGCTTTATCATCCTTAACAAGTCACGTCCTGGGAATGCAAGCTGGTGCAGCCACTCTGGAAAACAGTATGGAGGTTCCTCAAAAAACTAAAAATAGAACTACCCTACGACACAGCAATTGCACTACTAGGCATTTATCCACAGGATAGAGGTGTGCTGTTTCGAAGGGACACATGCACCCCCATGTTTGTAGCAGCACTATCAACAATAGCCAAAGCATGGAAAGAGCCCAAATGTCCATTGATGGATGAATGAATAAAGAAGATGTGGTATATATTCGGCAATCAAAAAGAATGAAATCTTGCCATTTGCAACTACGTGGATGGAACTGGAGGGTATTATGCTAAGTGAAATTAGGCAGAGAAAGACAACAATCATATGACTTCACTCATATGAGGACTTTAAGAGACAAAACAGATGAACATAAGGGAAGGGAAACAAAAATAATATATAAACAGGGAGGAGGACAAAACAGAAGAGACTCATAAATATGGAGAACAAACTGAGGGTTACAGGAGGGGTTGTGGGAGGGGGGGATGGGCTAAATGGGTAAGGGGCACTAAGGAATCTACTCCTGAAATCATTGTTGCACTATATGCTAATTTGGACATAAATTTTAAAAAATAAAAAATTAAATTAAAAAAGTTTAAAAAAAAACAAAAAAAACCAAGTGATGTCCATCCTTTGGAACCCTATGGTCCAGGATGGCTGCTGTAACCCACACCTATCACCTCCAAGTTTTTAGGCAAGAGGAAGCAGAAAAAGCAGAACAGGGTGTGTCTGGCAACAGTATAGTCTTCTTCTTCTTTTTTTTTAATTTTAAACAGTATAGTCTTCTAAGTAGCCTCCCCAGAAGCTACAGCCTACAACCTCTGCTTACATTCATTAACATACTAATGAGATGGGAGGCATTAACATACTAATGAGATGGGAGCTAAAAGGGAGGCTGGGGAATATAGTCTTGGCCTTCTGGAATAAAACAGTTTCTTCTGGAAAGGTAGATCAGGAGAATAAATAGGAAGGTGGGGCAATGAATAATCTTCTACATAATTGGAGGCAGTGAAACTTTATAGTGAATCGTGGAGCCTCTAGATTACCTGGGTTAACATCCGGGCTCTATCACCTATTGTATGACCAACAAGTCACCCAACATTTCTAAGATGTAGTTTCCTCATCTGTAAAATGAAGAAAGTAACGAAACCTCTCCCAGAGGATTTTTGTGAGAGTCAGGTAAGAACTTGGGCATGGAATGCTCACTGCAGCATTTGGCTCCCTGAAAGCACCTCAAGGGGGAGCTGTTACTAGGACTCTGACCTAAGAGAACTGGGGAAGCGAAATCTCAACTACCTCTGTGTTTACACATGATCAAAATTAAACTCAATGCAAATAAATGTGTCATCCAGAAAGCATGACTGAGGGGTTTCCAAGCCTGTGTTGATGGCTCCTTTTGAGTGCAGTCCCATAGGAGTAAGTGTTGTGCAGTGCCCTTGAATTCCCATAGGAACGTGTTTGACCAGCGTGAGGGACTCCGCATGAACTTGAGGGATGTGGACTTTCCCTCATCCCATTGCTGTCATCCTGGTGGGGATAGACAGGTGGGTGCTGCACTGACCACCCTCCAATGGACCAGATTGCTATGGAGGTTCTAGAGGACATTGTGCCTCCAGTCTTTTTTTTTTTTAATTTTTTTTTCAACGTTTTTTATTTATTTTTGGACAGAGAGAGACAGAGCATGAACGGGGGAGGGGCAGAGAGAGAGGGAGACACAGAATCGGAAACAGGCTCCAGGCTCTGAGCCATCAGCCCAGAGCCTGACGCGGGGCTCGAACTCACGGACCGCGAGATCGTGACCTGGCTGAAGTCGGACGCTTAACCGACTGCGCCACCCAGGCGCCCCTGTGCCTCCAGTCTTGATCTGCGCTCACCCCAAGAGTAAGTTCCCTCCCGTTCTTTGCTCCTTCTCTGGGCTTCCAACCATTCTACTTAGACCTTCAGCCTTCTTTACCTCTCTGGAGAGCATTTTGCTTCTACCTTTTGCTGGTCCTAGTCTCACCTAGGGCCCAGGGATCCACTCTTTTTAGTCACTCTTTTTAGTCACTCTTTCTTTCTTTCTTTCTTTCTTTCTTTCTTTCTTCCTTTCTTTCCTTCCTTCCTTTCCTTCCTTCCTTTTCTTTCTTTCTTTCTTTCTTTCTTTCTTTCTTTCTTTCTTTCTTTCTTTCTTTCTTTCCTTTCTTTCTTTCTTTCTCTTTCTTTCTTTCTTTCTTTCTTTCTCTTTCTTTCTTTCTCTTTCTTTCTTTCTCTTTCTTTCTTTCTCTTTCTTTCTTTCTCTTTCTTTCTTTCTCTTTCTCTCTCTCTCTCTCTCTCTCTCTCTCTCTCTCTCTCTCTCTCTCTCTCGTTATTTGAGAGAGAGAGCACACACAAGCAGGGGAAGGGCAGAGAGAGAGGAAGAGAGAGATTCCCAAGCAGGCTCCACACTGTCAGTACAGAGCCTGACTCAGGGCTCGATCTCACAAACCCTGAGATCATGACCTGAGCCAACATCAAGAGTTGGATGCTTAACTGACTGAGCTACTCAGGTGCCCCAGTCTGTATTTCTAAGGTTTGTCTTCAGGAACATTAGTCTCAAACTGTGATAGCCATTCCATTACCAAATATGTGTGAGAAACATTATATACTCTAGCCCTCCCTTAGGAGTTCACAATGCACAGAACCAAAGGCTCTGAAAGTCCTGCAAAGAATGAAATTAATGCTCTTTAACTCATTTCCCACTTACTGACTAAAAACCTTGGCTTAGATGTTAGCTTCAGGAGCCTGTGTCCTGCACATCCCAAATCTGCTAAAATTCCTAGTCAAACGTGCATTTTTCTTATGTCCAGCTCTCATTCCTGAGAGGATCTCCTGTTCAGTCTCAGTTTTCAGCCAAGGAGATATCTTTGGTTTGAAACCCATTTTCAGATCCGAGATGATCACCATTGCCTTAAAACCAAGACATGAGGCATCCCACTTATAAACTCTCCCTACCTTCTTATGTTCTTGAGATGAGAAATGAGATCATGTCTGTGAACAGTGCTTTAAAACCATTAAATGCTATATAAATGTTAGTTGTTACTATTACGATGACTCACTCCGATGCTGCGATCCCCCTCTCCCCGGGAAGTGACATTTTCAGAATTACTGTTTCATAATATAAAAATAACCGAAACCTACACATATAGCAATAGCCATTTCTATAAAAGGGTCCACTCTGTTCGTGCAATAAAATGACCGTGAAGTAGTACACCGTCAGTTCTCTGTAGAATGGGGGAAGGAAGAAGCGTAGAGAGCATCCCCTTGAATCCTCAGGTTATCCCCATACACATAAACCCGTAAAGCACCCCACAAACATGTCCAGACACTCGGGGCTGCTTCTTCCTTTGTCTGGCCCAGACCTCCAGGGTCAGATCTCTGGTTCCCCACAGGCTCAGCAGTGATAGCTCCTCCCATCAGATTTCACAGTGACAGCCTGCTCAGGATCCCTTTCAAACCAGGCCAGGAAATGCCAGCCAAGGCCTGATTCCTCTAAGCCCCCAAACAATGGATGCTTCCTCGTTTGTTTTGAGAGATTGGAGCTGTGGCTCCCCCTTTCCTCAACACCCCAGCAAGGTTCAGAGGCACACCCAGCCAGAGAGCACAGCTAGGGCTGGCAGTGGCTCAAGGGCAAGGTTGAAGTTCATTTTGCTGACTTCATTCAAATCTCTACTCCAGGGAAAACAAAAGAGAAAGCCAGGCGTCTATAGCCCAAGTAAACCAGCCACAACTAAAAATATTTGGCTAAGCTAGACACAAAAGGACAAAAATTATATGGTTCCATTACCTAGAATAGGCAAATTATCATAGAGACAGAAAATAGAACAGAGGTTACCAGGGGCTGGAGGGAGGAAAGGGGAGTTATTGTTTAATGGGTATGGAGTTCTGGTTGGAAATGACAAGAAAGCTCCGGAAATAAATAGCAGTAATGGTTGCACAGCACTGCGCATGTACTTAATACGCTGTACATGAAAACATGGTTAAATGTCAAATCTTGCATTATGCATATTTTACCACAATAAAACAAAACAAACAGCAATGGCACCAATAAAACATTTGGTATCAGTTCCCCTAACTTGGTGTCCATCCCTGGGGACACCCATCTGTGGTGGCAGAAATGCAGTCACAGGAGGAAGGATAAGATGGATTGGAATTTCAGTCCTGGCCATTGGGCCCCCACAGAAGAATCCCACCAGACTGCAGCACTGAGAGAGCTCCTGTAAGTTTGGGGTCTCCTCTTGTCTCTCTAAAGCATCTTCTTTTTTAAATGTTTACTTATTTTTGAGAGATGGGGGGGGGGCAGAGACAGAAGGATACAGAGGATCCAAAGCGGGCTCTGCGCTGACAGCAGCAAGCCTGATGTAGGGCTCGAACTCATGAACCATGAGATCGTGACCTGAGCCAAAGTCAGATGCTCAACCAACCGAGCCACCAGGCTCCCCTCTCAAGCATCTTTCTTAAGTCTTTTTTTTTTTTAATGTTTATTTATTTTGTGAGCGAGAGACTGCAGGGGAGGGGCAAAGAGAGAGGGAGAGAGAGAATCCCAAGCAGGCTCCGCACTGCCAGCACAGAACCCAACGTGGGGCTGGAACTCATGAACCCTGGGATCATGACATGAGGTGAAATCAACAGTCAGATGCTTAACCGACTGAGCCACCCAGGCACCCCTCTTTCTTAAGTCTTAAGACAGTCTGAAAAATTCTATTCCTTTGACAGAGGCTAGAAAGTATTGGAAAGACTCTGTGGTTATACGGTCTCCTTGAGGGTGAGAGCTCTGTGAGCAGAAAGCCAGTTTTGAAAAGATAGAAGCAGAATGGGGTCTACTCAGTAAAGATAGGTTTTCTGAAAATGAAACATGAAAAATGAAACAGGAAGGAAAAAGATACAACAGGTTGGTGGCTGGAACTGAGGCTCAGTTCAAGACAATGGCCTCTAGGTGGTGCACACACCGTAATAAAGACCCTGAGAAGAGAGTTCATTTGCAAATGAAGCTTCAAGGCTCAGATCAGAAGAGGGGGAGCTTTTATAAATAAGCTACCCCACGCCAGCTGAAAGATAACCCCCAGATCTAAACACTCTGGGTCCGATTTAAAGATGGTCGAGTTTTGATAGTCTCGAAGACGATAGGAAGAAAGGTATGGCATGTACTTGGAAGACCATGGAGCTGTGAGCTGTGGCTTTTCCTAGAGGAGAGAGAGAGAGAGGTACTGTGCACCCATGGAAACGTTCAGCTCTGAGAAAAAAGGGCCTCATTCACCAGGACTATTGTTATTCCCGAGAGAGTGTCAGTGGTGGTGTTTTCTGAACACACAGGTAGAAGGGGTGATTCTCTCAGCTGTCAAGCGAGAGTGTATTCAGTCTGCTCAGCTCCTGGAGGGGTTTTTTCCCCCCTCCCCTTTTCAAGAGCTGCTTGCTCTCAGCAGGTGCCCAAATGAGCAGGAGACCAGGAGGAGGAAGAGTCAGAAGGCAGGACCAGGAGCCAGGAAGATGAGGAGGGGCAGTTCTGCTCCCCCTTCTAGAGCTATTCTTATTTATACAAACAATTAACAGGCACCCACGCAAACCCAGGCAGGGACAGACTTGATAATGACCTGGATAATGAAGCAATCCATTGCAGCAGAGAGGGGAGCAAGCAGCACTTCACTCTCAGGGCCCAGATTAATTCTATTTTTCCCCATTATATCACACAGCAGTGAGGGGTCACTTATGTCACCTTTGCTGAACAGGTCTATTCATGATTCTGTGCAAACTGGGATCACTCAGTCAATCGGTCAGATGCATTTACGAAGGACTTGCCAAGGGCCCCATGCTTCACTCCTGGCTGTGGTGAGATGTGGAGGAAGCAGAAACTTCTGTCTCAGCCTTTATGAAGCTACTGTCTAGGGCTGCGTTATCTATTATGGTAGCCACTAGTCACATGTGGCTACTTAATTTAAAATTAAAAGTAATGAAAATGGAAAATTCAACTCCTAAGTCATACTAGTTACATTTTAAGTGTTCAATATCACATGTGACTGGTGGCTACTGTCCTGGGCGGCACAAAAAACATTTCTGTCATTGCAGGAAGTTCTATTGGACAGTGCTACGGCATTTTGGGCAACTTTGGGAACAGAATGAGGCCACATACAGACATGTTGCATCTCCCAGCCAGTAGGTGGTCTTCTGATTCCTACTCTAGTTTTTAGAGGCATTCTGAGAATGCCTGCATTTGAGATGGGGCCTCAGAAATGTTGCCTTCCATTTTTCTCTTACCTCCTTTTCCTCAGTGAAAGCCAATTCAGGTATGTGTTTGTCCCTCAGGGCTAGTCCCCGTGGAGATTAACCGTTAAAGCCACAGTGTTATATGAACTATGGCTTTGTCAGTCCAGGATACAGCTCTTCCTTGGAGTTTTGTCCCCAGGTTATGGAATCCTTGCTCAGTTGATTAAGGCCACCTATTTCTACCTCAAGTCCTGGCATTGGTTCCCAAGAAGTTCCTATTTTCCTACTTCCACTCTGCAGTACCCCATGGGCCAGGTTGTCTTTTTTATTTTCTAATTTTCTTTCATGTTTGTGTATTTTTCATTTTTGCTCTATTTTTAATTCATTCAGAACTTTTAGTAAAAACAGAAAATTAGAGCAGTCCTGACATTCTCTGAATTCTACATATCAATCAAGTCTTTAATTCACATATTCTCAAATTTTGATTAATAAGAAATTACAAAGAAGAAAGCTAAAAAAAGAATAAAGCAGATGAAAATAGGCATAAAAACAAATTGTAATGTAATCCTTTTATCTGTGATAGATATTTCAATTTTTAAAAAAATATTTATTTATTTTTGAGAGAGAGAGAGAGAGAGAGAGAGAGCGCACGCAAGAGAGAGCGAGTGGAGGAGGGGCGGGGGGTGGTGAGGTGGCTGTACAGAATCTGAAGCAGGCTCCAGGCTCTGAGCTGTCAGCACAGAGCCCCACACGGAGTTCAAGCTTATGAACCATAAGTCAATGACCTTAGCCAAAGTTGGAGGCTTAACAGACTGAGCCACCCACGTCCCCAGGCCAGGTTGTTTTCTTACCAACTGCCCTGTAACCCCCTCAAGGGAGCAGCTGTGTCCCCCATCTGCTCAGCCTCTGCCGACAGTCTCTGAACTCTGGCTCCCTGCTCTCTGCTTCTAACTGTTCTCTGCTTCACCCACAAGCCTTTGTTCTTTTGTTCAGCAGAACCATTCAGCATCTTTCACTCACCCACCAGATGTGGCAGGAGTGGTGACTCCTAACAATGCATTCAGCCAATTTCCCTTACTAACATATGCAGGGGAGGGATCTGGTGGGCAGACCTACAGGAAGAGCAGGTAGGTAGCTTACGAATTACACAGGGAGACAATACCAGCTACAGCTACACGAGGCAGGCTCTGGTTTCCCCTCTGTGGTTCCGATGCCTGGCGGGTAGATGCCTGGCTGAGGTAAAAAGGAGAGAGGGAGCCATGAGTCCTCCAGGACCACACGGCTGCTTTGGACACGATCTGAAGCGAGTGGACTAAGGCAGACTCTTTGGAGCTTAGTTCTGATTTTTTTCTTTCCTGAGAGTAGAACTTGTGTGTGGGGAAAGCAGAAGCTGGAGTCTCCCCAGCCCTTTCAGGGTCTGTGGCTGCTGCCTCTTCCTTGCTTCACCAGCCACACCTGTCTGGGACACTCTGATGGTTTTTTATGTCACCCAATCATCTATCTATGGCATTAGCTACAAAAACCTTGATCCCAAGGGCCAAGACTACACCAACTCCAACCATCCTGTTGGGCAGATGGTGCCTTTGTTACCACTTCCCTCTGGTTGGATGGGTCCCTGGATGTCGACTTGACAGAATTCTAGACCCATCTGGTGCGCCCCGTCTTCATATTCAAACTATGGAGAACTTTGAAGGTCAGAACACCTGGGTCCACTTTCCAGCTCCTCCAGCGTGTGCCATGTGATCTCAGACAAGTTACCCAACCTATCTGTGCTTCAGTCATCTATAAAGTGGGATAATTTTAGTACTTACTTGATAAAGTCATAATAGGGATTAATAAATTAATAACATGATGTGTTTAGAATAGTACTTAGAAAGTGTCTGCTGTTGTTGACAGTAGACACAGCATCATGGCCACATATGTCCTAGTATGGCTGCAGAGCAAGCCACCACAACCTTCTAGAGTGGGGACAGCCACTGCTTGGAGACCAGCTAAATCAAAAATGAAGTGTGATCTTCTCCACGAATAAATGCACACAGCTTGCTTCCTGCTGAACTATGGCCAGGCAGTTCCCAAAGACATCCACCCTGCCCCTGTCCCCATCAGGGCTGGGAGAAGCATCCCTTTAGGAGAGTTGAGTCCCTCTGGTTCTGGGATGGCTTCCACTTGCCAGGCTTCTGCTGAGTTGTACCCTATGGCCACCAGGCATTGCCTTTGTTCCTCAGACGGCAAGAACCCGACTGTCCTAGAGGCAAGTTATGAGGAGATTCATGATTCTCGATGTCGAGTGATGTCTCTCCAGTGAAGGGGAGAATAAAGAAGGTGGGACAGTTGCCAGTCCCTTGCTCCACTTGGCACTGAGCATGTGACAGCTGCTGATCTTTAGCTAAAACCCTCTAGCTAATGGTTGCTGCCAGGTGAGACTGTCTTCCCTACCAACAGAGATCACCTCTCAAGTTTCTTGCTATCTTTTCTTTATGTCTATGAAACTTAAGGCTTTGGGGTGAGGGAAGGGTAACGTGTGTAATGATCCTGTCCCAGACTTGTGGAACCCCGATCTCCGAGAACAGAGCTCAATCCCCTCCCTGATTCCCATGCACTTCTCTGCGGGAAAACTATGGATTTATGGGAATCATCTGACCCTGAGGGGTCTGGAGCCAGATGGTCATTTAGTATAAGCTTAGCAGATTTTGTCCAAAGGCAGAAAAGAACTGTCATTTCTCTGTCCCAATTCTAGTTTTCTGAGAATTGCCTGAGGAAGTCAATAGTTGGGTCCAGATGAAAATTGTCTTATCTTTTCTAGTTGAATTTGGACTCCCTGCTGCCTGGTTTCCCAGCCCTCCTCCTGCAGGATCCTATGCTGAGATGGGTACCGGCACCTACGTGGGGTTCTTTGAATATCTGGGTTGAGGTCTGCCTTGGGTCTGAGTGGCAGAAAGGCCATGGGAAGGGACACGCTGGTCTCAATGGGAGGGAAAGTGGGAGCCACTGTAGGTCATTAACCCAGGTCCCACCCCTCGTTAAGAGCCTGGGGGCTTGACAGGGAAGCCCAGGCACCATCTCCAGCACACCCCTCACTGGATGCTGTTTGGCAGCCTTTGGCATATGTGAGAACACGTGGCTGAGATATTTCCCCACAGAGCCCTTCCCAAGAACAGCCGTTCTGGCAGCCAGCAGGCAGCTCCTGGACAGACCACAGGCCTAGGAGGGAGGAGGGCTCGGGATACACATAGTGTCAGCCCAGCTCTGAGGAATGAAGCTCTTCCTGGAGCAGGACCAGCCAGGCACCTAAGACTGTGAGAACAGCCTTGTAACGCCCTCCTTAGTGGATTTCGTAGGAGAGCCTGCAAGGGCTGAGGGCCACACATTTGCCACTCTTCAAAACATGAAGAGTTTTGTAATCTTATATGCTGTTGGTGGGGCCGATGGATAATGAGGATTAAACATCTGTGATGTGCTGTGTTACTTTACCAGAAAAACCACTGAGGCCTGTACTGTTAATCCCGTACCCTGTCAGCTGATAAGGGTGGGCACTCACTGGTTTCTAAGGCTGGAGAACATCTGTTGCCATTGTTTGACTTGTCTCCTCTAGACTTGCTGCAGAAAAGCTTTGTAATAGTTATTTGCAAAAGCAGGTGGAGTGTTTTGAAGAAAAGTCCTGTATAAACAGAATGAACACAACACCAGAATGTTTCACTTTGAGGCTAATCCTACCCCATCCCCGTTCAGGCTCTGTCATGTCAGGAAGGTTGCCACCTTCCCTGCAGAAGGGCCCTTTGAGGCAATGGGCAGAACACCCCACATGGCATCGTGGTCAGAAGATATGAAGAGGAGCCCTAACCTGTGTGACCTCGACTAAGTCATTCAAACGTTTTCCTTATTTTGTCATCTGGAAAATGTGGGGAAGCAGAGATACTCTGGTGTTGTGGAGGATTAACTACACAATGCTTACGAAATGTATTGGCTGATGACTAAAAAAGTCCATAGAAAGTTCTGGTTTCAGGCATGGCTTCATTCAGGGCTCTAAGGATACCACCAGGTTTGCGCCTTGGTCTTTCTTCCCCTGGGGAGACCCTGTTCCTGGATACATTTGGCAGCTCTGGCCTCAGCCTCTCACCATTACAACACTCAGGGAAGCAGAGAAAAACATGTGCCTGCGACTTGGCATCCTGGCATTCATCAGATTCAGTCTGCCCACACCAGGTTAAGTCACCTGCCCATCCCTGAACCAACCAATGTGGCTGGGACATTGAATGCGTGAATCCACTTTACTCGTTTCCTCACGCACTCACCAAGTGTGAGCACCTGCCATCCTGCCAGGCACTATTGTATATTCTGGGGACATAGTAGGGATAAGATAGATCAGACCTCTACCCTGTTGGGGCTTTCTTCCCAGTAAGAGACACGGAAAAACAAACAAGTACATTGTGTAAAATGATACAAAATTGGGAAATGATGAGAGCTATAAAAAAAACAACAACAATAAGAAGGTAGAGAGTGAAGTGGGGTGGGGGTGGAGTGCTGCTTTAGAGAAGATGGTCAGAGAAGTCCTCTCTTAGGAAATGACATTTGAATAGAGGTCTGAATGAAATGAGAATAGAGGCTGCGTGAAGAAGATCTGGGTATAGAACATGGTGGGCATCGGGAGCAGGTGCAAAGGCTCGGAGGCAGAATAAGCCAGGCTTATTAAGGAAGAGCCACAAAGGCCCATATAGCCAGAGTCTCATGGACTGAGCAGAGTGCAGTGGGAGAGGGGGAGAGAAGGGGCAGAGCCACGCTACACTGGGCTCTGCAGGCTTCTGACCATGGTGACAAGTCTGGAGTCTTTCCAAAAGGGCAGAGACACAACACAACACGAGTTATATTTGAAAAATATGTCCACATACAAATGGCCAACAGGTGTGTGAAAAGGTGCTCAACATCATTAAGCATTAGAGAAATGCAAATCAAATCTAAAATAAGGCATCACATCACACCTGTCAGAATGGCTGTCATCAAAAAGACAAGAGGTAATATTGTTGGCAAAGACGTGGAGAAAAGAGAGCCCTTGTGCACTGTTAGTGGGAATGTAAATTGTGGCCGCCATGATGGAAAACAGTTTGGAGGTTCTTCAAAAAGTTAAAAATTGAACTACCATGATTTGGCAATCCCACTTCTGGGTGTGTATCCAAAGGAAATAAAATCAGTATCTTGAATGGATATGTGCAACCCCCTGTTCACTGCAGTATAATTCACAATAGCCAGACTATGGAAACAATCTGAAGACCCGTCAATGGATGAATGAATAAAGAAAATCGGTATATTTACAACGGAATATCATATAGCCACGAGAAAGAAGGAAATCCTGCATTTGCAAGGACACGGATGGACCTTCAAGGCATTATGCTAAATGAGATAAGTCAGATAGTGAACAGCATACTGTATGATTGCATATGTGAAATTTTTAAAAATCTGAACTTGTAAAAACAGACTAGAATGGTGATTACCAGTGACTGGGAAATGGGGGAATTAGAGAGATATGCTTTAAGGATACAAATTTACAACTAGCAGGTAAATAAGTTCTGGAGATCTAACGTACAACATAGTGATTATTGTCGACAATACTGATGATTAACTTCAAAGTTATGAAGAGACTAGATCTGAACTGCTCTCAACTCAAAAAAGAAATGATAAATATGTAACATGATAAAGGTGCTAATGCAACTATAGTAACATATTATAATATATAAATGTATCAAACGACATGTTGTAATTATATCTCAATTTTAAAGAGACACACATATAAAACAACCCCCTGCAGTGTGGAGAGGGCTGGCGGAAGCAGGGATAGACAAGTGTCTGGGACAAGGGGGTGGCATAGAACTGGTAAGAAGTGGCAAGACTTGGGAGTATTTTAAGTTATAGGTTCCATCCCTGGAAGCAGAACCTTGTAACCTTCTCACATGGAGATTAGAGGCTGGTGCCTGAACTCGTGAGGGTAGATTCTGGGGGACAAAAAGCATGAACTTTCCATGCTTTGACCATTTGTAGTAGTTTCATGCAGGTTTTTTTTTTTTTCTTTTCTTTTGGAGCTATATTCTGACCATCATTAGCTTTTTCTGGGTTGGGGACTGTATCTTCAGTCTTGTTTCCTTCTTCCAAGCCCCAGAATCAAATGAAGGGTTTTAGAGAAGTGGTCCGACCCCAATCTCTTAACAACAGGTGAGAATCCCGAGGCTTTGAACAATTCTGGGATGGTGCAAAGTCCCTCAGCTGCTGAGAGCTGGAGCCAGGATGCGGTTCCCAGGGCTGGCTTCATTCACGAACAAAGGGTACTGCCACGGACTGGTGGGGGTGATAGGAGAGGGTTTAGCCCTCCTGCAGTCCCCATCAGCATCTCTCAGATGAAGTATGCTCAATAAACAGGGCTGCCCTCAACCATAATGCCCTCCCAAGGTCCCCCAGATAAAAATCCTTGAGACACCCCTATGCGTTTCATCAGCACCTCCAACGAGAGTCAAGAGTCCAGGCCAACGAGAGGCAGGCACACAGATGGAAAACACTAGGGTGTGCCTTATTTGTGTTATTTATTTTTTAGAGGAAACTTCATGTGAAGCGTAGACTTTTCATTCCTGCTGGGAGAGCTGCCAGCGGACAGTTCATTGCTCTTGTGCCAGAGGGACACACGTTAGCTTTTGAGCAGAGCTGTGGTTCTCTAGTCTGTAAAGCAAGATGCATGGGCTGTTCTGCAGGATGGAACAGCCAGAGAGGGGCTGCCTGAAACCCTCCCCCACACACTTGAGGGGAGCCGGGACCAGCCTCCTGCAGGAAAGGGAGCCGGGGACACCTTGCTATTGCACTCAGGACCCAGCACAGCCCCTGACACTCAGGAGGAATTGACACATGCTCAGTGAGAGCAGGGCCAGAGTGACTCTGCCCCCAAGATAGGCACACTTACTGGGTGTGTAGGCACATGCCCGCTGGGGTGCCTCAGGGGTGATGGGGACATGGTGGGGGGGGGGGAGGAGGGGCTGGGTCTTGCGAGGGTGGGAGGGTGGAGAAGAACTGAGTCATCTGTGGTTCTCACCAAGGGCATCGCAGCCAAGGGCTCTCTCTCATTCTTTCTCTCCCCATCACCCATCCCACGGTTTTAATTTTCTTCTAAGAAAAATAATCCAGCGTCTTTTTAATCAGTAACCACGGTGGTCAGAAGAAGCCAACACAGAGGTCGGGAGGAGTGGTTAGTGGGTTTAATCATGAAAATGGCCCGGCTGTCCTCTCTGGGGAGGGCAGGGCAGCGATGCCTTGGATGGCTGTCTTTCCTCACACTCATTTCAGTGGTGAGCCAGCTGGCAGTGCAGGGCTGCTGTCTCTCAGCGTCTGTGTGGTGCTGAGGGCACAGGCAGGGTGCATAAATATTCAGTAATGAGCTCCCTGAGAGTGCAGGGAGTCTTGACGGAAGATACAGGCAGGAAGCACAGTTCCTCTGGTGTGAAGCAGGGAAATGGGGAGCGGGTCCGAGGTCCACAGGGGAGGGAGGCCTGACCACAGGACGCACTGCTGGCCCTGAGCACTTGATTGAAGATTCTAATGGGCCAGCGGATGTCAGCCAGCAAAACAAAGAGGAACGTGGCCCCGGAGGAGTGGTGCGGTGGGGAGAGGATGGAGGTGAGGCTGGTGTCCTGTGATTTGGTCCTATGGTCCTGACTCTTTAGGATGGACTTTAATAAAGAAGGGGTGGGGCACCACACACACACACACACGCACACACACGCACGGTTTCCTGCTTCTGACCTCAAACAGGAGTGTGGGGGCTGCCCCTGTGCGTTGGTGCAGGCAGTGGGCTTTGGGATAACGCTCTCTGTGGCTGCTGGCCACCGGGAGGGCACCCTTGCCAACAAGGAGGATAACTGCTGCAAGTGCCCAGGGGGCTTCAGTCAACGCACCCTCCAAAGATGGGCACCGGGAAGGGGCACAGTCGTGCTCCGACCTTCCTGTGTCATTCTGCCCAACAGCGCAGCCCCCTCCCCGGACAGCCACAGAACACACTGCTGGCCTTGAGCACTCGATCAACCTTGTTCCTGGGCCTCCTCATCTCAGCCCTCAGCCCAATGTTGTGTGGAGCCTCCGTAGCTGCGGAGGACGTCCTCGAGTGCTCCCTTTGTTCGTGTTCCTATCTCGTCATTCCTAACATTTCCTTGCTTCTTCTCTAGGTGGCAAACACAGCCAGGTGAAGGGTTGACTCCCAGGTTCTTATTTTTCCCCTCCCATCCCATCCCCTGTACCCAGGGAAAACTCTGAAACAACACACCTCCTGCTCCTTGAGCCCCATGTGGCCTAGAAGAGGCTGCCCATCTTTCCTTCTTACAAACAAAATGCAGAGAACACACATATTTTCTAGCCATGCTATATGGAGATTTCCCTTTATTCAGCATTTCAGCTCCCAGTCTATGTGTCTATGTGTATCTGTGTCTATATACACATGTTGGCCAATTGTTGCCTATCTTAAAAACAAATCATCTCTAACATTTCTGTTCGCATCACAGAAACCCAGCAGGTACCATAGTAAAGTCCTCCTAAAAGGTGGCAAGTTCACCAAGGGCTTTTTTTTTTTCCTCCCGGAGAGCACACTGAAATGTTTAGAGAAAATAACACCAGATCCAGAGTACAAAGGGCCTCTCTCCTGAAGGAGAGCAGTTGCTATTATTTTGGTTCCACGTGAGCAACATAAAAATGCCAATCGTCTTTTCTCTGGTAACCACTCACGTCAGAGGTACCTCTGTGGCCCTCCTCTCACAGATCAATTTAATTACAGGCACGAATGCCCACTGAGTGTGGGGTGCAAACTGGGAGCCTTGGATTTCAATGAAGTCCAAACTGCTTTGAAATCCAAATACGGCCAACCCTCAATTATCCACACCGAGGAAAGGGAGCGTGGATAATCCTGAACAGCAGATGATTAAAAAATCATTTCTTTTGGCTTTGGGGAGGTACCATATGCTATTTGCAACAGAGCAGCAAAATTTCCTCTCTAGTTATGTTTTGCTGAGATTAATATTGCAATGTGCTTGCATTTCTCCTCATGCACCAGCTGACAGCAGTGGGAGTAAGACAGAGGAGTGCAGGAGCAAATTGAGTGGCAGGGGAAGCCAGCGAGAAGGGGAGGAGGAACACAGCCTGAAGTACTGATGAAAAAAATGAAGGCTCCGGGTCCTTCCTGTCTTAACTTGAAAAGAGAGTAGAAGGGAGGAGAAGGAGAAAGAAGAAAAAGAAGAGTAAGCAAATTCTAAAACTCTAAATGGAGAGGCCAGCTTTAAGAGACCAAGCTCCCCTGGGGCATTGCCTTACTTCTGTCAAGCTTTCTGAAAAATCTAAGATTCTGTGACATGATTCATTTTCTTAGAACACCCAGTCTACTCTGATCTCTGGAGCATGACTAGTGCTTTCCTGCCTCGTTGCTTTTGCTTATTCTAAATCACCTGCCTACAATGCCCTCTTCTTCTCCCGTCCTATCCAAAGTTCATCCATCTTTCAAGACCCAGCACATTTCCTGCCATTCCATAAAGACTTTTCTTCTTTTTTCAATGTTTGTTTATTTGTTTATTTATTGAGAGAGAGAGAGAGAGTGACTGTGAGCAGGGAGAGGGGGTAAAGAGAGAGAGGGAGACAGAGAATCCCAAGCAGGCTCCACACTGTCAGCACAGACCCCTCTGGCATGTGGCTCAATCCTATGAACCACGAGATCATGACCTGAGCTGAAATTGAGAGTCAGACCCCCAATAGACTGAGCCACCCAGGTGCCCCTCCATAAAGCCTTCTGTCCACATATCCACTGGAAGCAACCTTCTTCCTCTCCCATCCTCCTTCTCAATGCCCACAGCACAGTGTTCTCTCTCCTCACTTAAGCTTCCAGAGCACAGGGAGAGATGTGCCAGGCCACTTAGTGTTTCTCTTTTTGGTGCATGGTAGGTGCCCCCTACCTGGAGATTGAGAGACCGAATCTTGCAGCACGGTGTGAAGACACTAAACCAATGGTTCTCAAGCTTGAGTGGTATTAGGCTTTCATGGGGGACTTGGTGATAAGAGTTTCCCCAAAATCAGACCCCTGGGGATGCTGCTTCAGAAGGTTGGGAGACTCAGAGTTTTCAACAAATTTTTCGACAAATACTCAGGAGATTGACCCCCTAGAAATCAGCTGTAAACACATACATCACCAAGGCTCACACACTGAACTTCCATCCTGGGATGCCATTTACACAGCTGAAGCCAAAATGTAAGAACAGAGACACTAAAGAACACACTGGCATTATTACTGTTTTCGGTCATGCTTCCTAATGCTGAGGACAGCATTTTCTTAAGTAGGAAAAAAAAAAACCCAAACCCTGCTAAGAACAGTGGTGAAAACAGTACAGAAAGTTGCAACAGATTCTCCATATTTCCATCAGCTGAGGCTGCACATTTTTGTACTTTTTAGCATCTCTGATGTTGGGGTGCCCCTTACAATCCGCATTTGGGGCACAGCACTGACAGCATTTACTGGCTTGGCCCTAGCTCCTCACTCTGCAATCATGTGCATCCCTGGGGATACCTAGGTTTAATTTCACTGCCATTTACATAAGTTTTGAAAGATTATACTATAATTTGGTGTTGAAATGAAAAATTGTGTACACAGAAGGGCATGAAAACAGAATAGCAGGATATAAATTTGCTGTTAGTGAAACAAACATTTACTGGAGGAATAACCATACCTTTATACTTTCTTGCAAAGAAGTAACCAATTGAACCAATCGTGTTACAGCTTTGTTACTCAGACTGTAGTATCAGCTGTGTGGCCTCACCTGGGAGTGTGTGAGAAGGACAGAATCTCAGGCTCGAGCCCAGACCTATTTTATATCTGCTTTTAAACAAGATCCTCAGGTGATTTGTAGGAACATGAAAGTTTGAGAAGTATAGCTTTATGGGACTCAAGAAAGGGATATATCCACCAGTAGATAAAACTGAGTTATGTTTAGTTACAGAAGGATTGCCTATCACACGCTAGGCAAAAAAGCTTGTAAAAAGATGCCAATGACTAGAAAAAAAATCCAGGTGAGGGTGCCTGAGTGGCTCAGTTGGTTAAGCATCTGGCTCTTGATCTCAGGGTTATGAGTTCGAACTCAGCATTGGGGTCCATGTTGAGCATGAAGCCCACTTAAAAAAAAAAAAAAAGATACAGGTGATAATAAGGAAACATCATCAATTCACTTGCAAGCCGGGAGGACATTATTGTAGGAAAAACTATGGCCGTGGCTGACTTAAAAGTGATTCTAAAAAGTTCAACTGAACGTGAATACATTTTGCGGAACACCTTAACCAATTTATTTCCCTGTCTTCCTTTTTAGATATGTACAAGAGTGATTTGTGGTAACAACAGATGTTTAAATTAATCTAAAAGAGCTCTTTCAATCAGAAGGAAAACTATGAGGAAAGAAAGCATCGTGTCATAGTTTAATTAGGAACATTCTTTGTTCTTAATGATACATCAAGTGACGGTGAATTTTATAAGCAAAGACATCTCAGATGTAAAGAAATACAAGTGAAAGTCCCACACACTTTACCACATTGCCTTTTTTCTTAGAGTTTAAAGGTCAATACTAACTGTTTCAACTCTGATAATCCTTAACATCAAATTATTTTGCATAAAAGATGAAATTTTGAGGTTAACTCTGCTTTTTACATTTTTACATTTTTTTAGGTCCACCATTTTTTAGGTCTGTGCCATTCATCTCTTACTAAAAACAAACAGACAAACAAACACAAACAAAAACAGTTTGCCTGCTCTAGCCACCATATTTTAGAAGCTAGCTACAGAAGAATGAAGAAAATCTCAAGTGAGAGATGGAAACGAGGCAGAAAGGCTTTGGTCCAGAAGGATCCAAACAGCTATCACACCTTCTTTTCCTATCTCAAACAAAGGCAACCACAAAACATTAAAAAAAAAAAAAAAAAAAAAAACCTATTAGCCGCTTTCACATGTTACTGTATTTGATCCTGAGAAACCTATCAAACAGGCATCATTATCCCCTTTTCCACAAGTGAGGAGAGTGAGGTCAGACAAATGAAATAACTCACCCAAGAAGACAAGGATCATCAGTGGTGGGACCAGGATTTGAAGGAGGCATCACCGCAGCCCCTCTGAGCCCAAGCCTCTAGAAGCACAGCTCCTAAAAGTGCATCGCCATCTGTAGCCTGGGCTGTGTTGCAACCACTGCCAGCCTGCGATGGCAGATAGTTCGAAACATACTCCTCAGGGTTAGTGAGCAATCCATACGCTGCCTTCTGTGGACCTGAAGGTCGGCGGCAGAGTTACTGGCCTGACAGTGCTCTTCGCTGAAAGCGACGGCTCAGAACGCAAAAGCCCTTGCCTCTGAGTGTAGTACCAGGGCCTACCCGTTCTTGACTGGACCTCAGGTTTTCTTTCCATGTAATGTGCCCCTATTTCCTGCAGAGTTTCTTGGAACTTTCTTTCAGATTGAGTTTAGCTCACTTCACACCGGGCTTTCATTTGAGAGCACACCATGTGACTGACACATTGCCTGACCATTGGGGCACGTCTCATCGCTAACCTTTGAACCTGCTTCATGGCTTCACCTCAAGAACCTTCTCCCTGAGATTCTTCCTCCTTTCTAATTAACTTTCTAATAGTGGCACCTGGGTGGCTCAGTTGATTAAGTGTCCATCCAACTCTTGATTTGGCTCAGGTCATGATCTTACTGTTTGTGGGTTTGAGCCAGACGTTGGGCTCTGAGCTGACAGCTTGGAGCCTGCTTGGGTTCCCTCTCTCCCCCTCTCTGTCTGCTCATTCACTGCTTGCACGCTCTTTCTCTCTCTCTCAAAATAAATACACTTTAGTAAAGAATGCTATTCTGAAAAGTGACCTCTCTTCTCAGTAATTAATGATTCTCCATCGTTGCTGGCATTAGAATCACCTGAAGAGCAAGAAAAACTCTCCAGAGCTCAGACCACACCTCCTGCCAATTAACCAGAATCTTCAGATGAATCTCTGGAGGGATCCAGGATCAGTATTTTTTAAACTGGGCCGGTGATCTCAATAGGCAACCAAGTTTGTGAGGGATCAAATCACAATCCCTTTAATAATCTTCCCTCGACTACATAGCCATTCTTCAAAAATAGCTTTTGTTTTCATTCTAAAAAAGCCCCACACATTTATTGTACAATTGTTAGCCTTGCAAATACAGCCAAGCAAAGGGAAGGAAATACTAATCACTAGCAACCTCACTCTGAAGCAGTAACTACTGCTAAAGTGTTCAGGAACATAACGCCAGCATCTTTTCTTTGTATCTCTTTTGTACATGTGTATTTCATTGTATATCCGTTTTTGTAGCCTGCTTTTCTCACCCAAACATCCTTTCTCTTGTTCTCAACCTCTTCCCTTTTTCTCCTCTGTCCTGACTTCCGTAGCTTTAATAAGTCAATCTTTGCTGGGCTTTTCAACAAGGCCTTCTGCTGTGAATTCTGAAGCCTCTTTTTATCCTAATGGACGATTCAGTTCAGAAGCACTAAACATGTTCCTTCTGGAGCCACTGTCTTTCCAAATGACTCTACCCTCTGGCTGCCCGACTGCTCAAGCCAGATGTACCCGAGGTCATCCTAGATTCCTTGGCCATCTCACACTTTTGTTTCTAACCAATTATCAAAGCACACCCATTGTACCTCTTAATATTTTTTGAATCCATATACATCTCTGTATCCTACAGCTGCAACTTCCCTCCATCAAGGCATTTATCATCTTTGCCATGGTCTCCTAACTGATCTTCCTCCTCTGCTTTTCCTTAGTCCACTCCCCACACCATCTGAGTGAGTTCATAAAGCCATTCCCATTACCTTGATGGCAGAGCCCATGTGCCTTCCTAAGGCTTTCAAAACCTATGGGATCAGCACCTGTTTAACTCGTGTCTCCTCCAACCTCCTCCCACAACCCCCCACACACCTGGTTCACAGTGCTTCAGGAACACGGAACTGTATCCCTCTTTGTTGTGCCTCAAACATGTCTTCCATTCCTTTTTCTTGTGGATGCCTACTCATCTTGCAGGTCTCAGATGGTTTCTCACATCCCTGGAGAAGTCTCCTCTGACTCCCTAAATCTGGATCAGGGGCCCTCTTTGTGTCCCCCGCCTCCCGCCGTAATGTCCTGTACCTCTGCGCAGCAAAGACCGCAATCACAGAGTTGCAATCATCTCTGTGCTTCTCTATATTCCTCTTGAGACTGGAATGAGCAGCCACGTCTGTTTTGCACACGACTATGTCCCCAGCATCTAGTAACAAATACTTCAAACATGTGTTGAATGAACAATGAATGATTGCATTGCTTCATAATATGTCCTGTAGTCAATCTTTAAGCGCAGAAGGGGTTCTCTTCTCTGGATTGTGATCTTACTTTTTACTTAGAACATTAGCAGAGGCTGGGTGATGTTTTTCTCTGTGCTACAAGGGGAACACTTGCAAAGGGGTTGGATTTCTCCTGTCCTATTGACCAGTCTCCCAGGCTTTCTCTGCTTCATACCCTTTCCTACTTTCTTTTTTTCTCCACTTCCTAGCTGCCTCCTGCTTTGCAACCTCAAACAACCTTTGCAATTCCAACTGAAATTAGCCAAGTTGACTTTGGTATGAGCCTCATTTTATTTTTCACAGAGGAAAATAATCCTCATCGCCTCATTAATAAGAGACACCATTGTCATCCAAAGCTCGGTAGCTTTTCAATTCAAATCGTGAACATCTGATGAATATCTGATGTTTGCTTGTTGTTGATACCAGCATCTTCAACACTTTAAAAGTGGGAAACACCAAAGGAACTGGCAAAGGTCGAGATAAGATTGTATGATTTCCAGTCTTTCAGAGTTTGGGTTCCTTCTTCAAAATATTGTGAATCTTTAGTGCCTCTCAAGTAGCTACTTTACACCACCTGGGGATGAGTGGGTTTTTACAGAATATTAGGCACGTGTAATTTAGGGCCCTTTAAAAAAAAGAATACAAGATTAGAAATATAATATACTGTAAGTCTTGAAAAGCACTGGTGCCGGTTGGAGGCCCCTGAAAATCACCCTTCATTCGGTAAGTCTGTTTTCTGTCTTATATGTTAATCGTTTTTAAGTTTATTTATTTATTTGAGAGAAAGAAAGGAAGAGAAAGAGAGAGGGAGAGAGAGAGAATTCCAAGCAGGCTCTGCGCCATCAGCGTGGAGCCCAACCTGGGGCTTGAACCTGTAAACGGCAAGATCATAACCTGAGTCGAGACCAAGAATCAGATGCTCAGCCGTGTGAACCACCCAGGCTCCCCATTCTATGTTAATTTTTGTAACTGGAGAAACTGAGGCCCAGAGTAATAGGTTCATCTGTGAGTTGACTTGAAGACTGATGACTGACGACTGACCTACCCGTCCCCCCTGGAGGACCTCCAGCTTGTTATAGAGCTAGATGGACTTTAAAAATTAGCTAAATCCTCAGTTCCTTACTCCATTCACACAGGCCACACCAGGAGGATAAAACTATGGATATGTAGGGAAGCCTGGGTGTTCAGTTGGTTATGCTGGGACTCTTGATTTTGGCTCAAGTCATGATCTCACGGTTTGTGAGTTCAAGCCCTGAGTCAGGCTCTACACTAACAGAACAGAGCCTGCTTGGGTTTCTCTGTCTCCCTCTCTCTCTGCCCCTCCCCTGTCTGCTCTCTCTCTCTTTCAAAACAAATAAGTAAACTTGAAAAAATATATAGACAGGTAAAAAATAAATCTTTTTTTCAGTGAATTCAGGTTCTGCACAAGCAAAAGGCTTCTTAGTCCAGTTGGAAGAGCTGTGGGCCAGGAGGTGGGGGACAACAGTTCTGTGGGAGCTTGTTCGTACTAGTAAGCACCTACAAAAATTGACCTTCTTATGCTGATTCTGAAACTGATTAACCTTGAGTCAGTTAATAAACTTCTACTCCATGTTCATAGGAAAACAAGTGGATTCTGAACTTGGTAGAGTGGAGGAGTATAGACACCCCGTCAGTTTTATAAGAAGGGAGCAAGAGCCTCTCACCACTTAACCATCCCATTGCTGTCACTTTACAGGGGTGGAGTCCCTTCTCAGACCCCACCTCCCGGCCTGGAAGCCATCCTGAGGCCTGGATTCCCTGTCTGCCTCACTTCCTGAAGACACCCTCATCAGTCTGTGCCCGTTTGTGACTTCAGTTTTGTCTCCCGACTTTCTCGTGGATCATTTCCACTTGTCCAGGGCTGTGGCTCAGGATCCCCGTTTGAGGACAGGACTGCGGGGGGACTCCAGTCTCCAGCTGTGTCAGCCCGGTTGTCATCTTGTCAGCAGGAGTCATAACATATTAGGGGGCTATCATTTAAAACTCCAGTCCCAGCTGTGTGCTTTGGAGGGCATCCTTGCTGTAGGTTCCTAGTTTATAAAACTAAGCACTGGACTTCATGCTCTGGAAGGCCCTTGGCAGCTCCATGGTCTGCAGATGCTAAGCAAAGTTGTAATAAAAACGAAGGAAGTTTGCTCCTTCACATGTTAAGAGTACTTTTATTTATTTATTTATTTATTTTTGGTTAACGATGTCACAGATGAGCACAGTCAGTCCTTATGGGGCACACTGCTGTACCTGCTGCACTTTTTATTTCAAAGGATTAACTTTGAGACTTGTCAAGTTTCCATGAAGAGACCAAGGGCATGCTGCCATGAGGGCTGGGCCCGAGCCCCGAAGTCAGCATGCACTGGCTGTTTACATTTGGGTAAGACTCATGACAAACAGGAACGTGCTTGGCAATGAACAGGCACGGTGCTGAGTGAGCTCGGCGGGGACCGGATTTGTCCCACCATCCTCTCTGAGGTGCTGAGGTACAGGCCAGTTCGGGATTCAGGGCAGGAACTAGAGACACAAAGTAGGAGCAGGTAGGTCTAGAACTGAGGGCAGGAGGTTCATTTGGGAAAACCTCACTGAGGCCTTGGTGCAGAGCCATGGGGAATTTTTATAGGACACTCGCCCCTCACCTAGGATGGGGAGGGCAGGGGTGGCATACAGTGGTGCTCAATAAAGGGCAGATTCCTTCCTTTCTGAGTGATTGTGAGGTAGAGCTAAAGCATAATTATGGGAGTCAGCTCCATGCCATTGCCCACCCAGGCCTCAGGGGCTTGGGATCACTAAGGCAGTGCCACAGTGGTTTCCCTGTGGGCGCCCTGGGCTTAGTGACCTCCAGAGTCAATGTTAGGCTATTGTTGGGCCAGTTGTGTTTGCTAAAGCTCTTTAAAACAACTCGTACAATTGTAGGCTTGTCGCACACTGTATTCATGGTCCTGAAAGGGGTTCTTGTGTAGGCAAACCCCCCAGAAGGCCGGAGGCAGGGATGGGGTCACTCCCTGCTTTTCCCGGTCTGGCTGCCAGCCCTGTGTCTGCAGCTGGCACTGGAGTGAGTCTAGGCCTGCTGCAGGCCCTGAGCAAGCTGAACAACACTGTCCTTGAAACCCACCAAGATCCACATTGGCACTGGTAGTGGAGAACAAATGGGTAATTATCTGCTGAGGGTTAATAATGGAGTCCTTGGGGAGACAGAAAGGCAAGAACTAGAAAGGACCACTTGCTGCAAACCCAGGTGCTCCTTTGTATAGAAAACCCCTTCCTAAGTAGGCCAGCTCAGCGGGCCACATGTCTGCCTCAGTCTCTGTGGCTGGGGAGGGGAGAGACAAGCCCAAGCTAGGCTCTACTCTATGTACCTGGGCAGGGCTGGGAATATCAATATTCATTATCTGGCAAAAATGCCAAATGCCAAATGCCCAGCACCACACTTATCTTCATAACAGTTGACCTCACGAGACAGATGCTTCCTGAAGCAGAGCTCCCCCCAGACCCCACCCAGCCCCCAGGTTAACGATGAGGGAGCAGTTGCAGACAGGCCATGTCCAAAGCTACATGGCCAGCAAGTACAGGGCCAGGATGTAAAAGCAGGTCTGTCCAACTTATTGGAGATCTTCATGTTAATGGGACTCAGCAGACACATGCTATGAGCAAATTGCTTCTCTTCTCTGAGTTGCAGGTGGCTCATCTGTAAAGGAGGGCTAATATACCCCTCTCTAGAGCTGAGGCGGGAATTAGATGAGTATGGACAGAGCCAGGCTCTGTGCTTGGCACACAGTAGGAGCTAAATTTGGCTCTTTGTCCTTCCTTCAGACATGGGATAATCTCAATGGAGTCCAAGATGGGTATGAGAGAGGTTGTGGTCACATTCTGGTCCCCTCTCAGCCCAGAGCATGTGACAGTGGGAATGCCTGGGTGCCCGTCAGGTTATCAGGTTAGCCATGGAGGATCTGTGAGGCTGTACAGTGACCTTGACTCTTTACTGCATCCTCACCACTCTTCCCTGACGAGTGGACCCATCTTAAGCTGGCCCTTCCTGCTGGGTTGGAACAGCACCCCCAACACTGGAAAGCTACAGAGCAGTGCTCTCACCTGCCCAAGGTGCCAATCCTTCCCCTGGATTTGCTCTTCCTGTGGCTAAAATCCTGGCCCATGACCCTCTTTTCTTCTCCTCCCCATCCCCCAGCTCCATTTCCTGGAACCCTGACACAGTGTGTAGTAAGCTAAAAAATGGTCCTCCAAATATATCTACTTCCTAATCCTGGAACCTGTGAATGTTATCTTGTATGGCAAAAAAGGACTTGACAGATGTGATTAAGGATCTGAAGATGGGGAGGTTATCTGAATAGATAGGTCTTTTTTTTTTAAATTTTTTTTCAACGTTTTTTATTTATTTTTGGGACAGAGAGAGACAGAGCATGAACGGGGGAGGGGCAGAGAGAGAGGGAGACACAGAATCGGAAACAGGCTCCAGGCTCCAAGCCATCAGCCCAGAGCCTGACGCGGGGCTCGAACTCACGGACCGCGAGATCGTGACCTGGCTAAAGTCGGAGGCTTAACCGACTGCGCCACCCAGGCGCCCCATGAATAGATAGGTCTTAAATACAATCACAAGAGTCCTTGTAAGAGAGAGGCAGAGGGAGGGGCGCCTGGGTGACTCAGTCAGTGAAGCATCCTACTCAGGCCATGATCTCACAGTTGGTGAGTTCAGGCCCCACATCAGACTCTGCACTGACAGCGTGGATCCTACTCAGGATTCTTCCTTGCTCTCTGCCCCTCTCCCACTTATGCTTTTTCTGTCTCTCAAAATAAAGAAATAAAAACTTTAAAGAGAGAGAGAGAGAGAGAGGCAGCGGGAGATTTCATACACAGAAAGAAGAGAAGGCAATGTGCAGGTGGAGGCAGAACATGAAGTGATGTGGCTACAAGCTAACAATGCTGTCAGCAACTAGAAGTTGGAAGAATCCAGGAACGGATTCTTCCCTAGAGCTTCTGGAGAGAGTGTGGTCTTGCTGACACCTGGACTGAGGCCCAGTGATACTGATTTTCAACTCTGGCCTCCAGATTTGTGCAGGTTTTTAGTTTTAAAAATTCTGTTAAAATATACATAACATAAAATGTATTGTTTTAACCACTTTTAAGTGTCCAGTCTGTGGCCTTATGTACATTCACATGGTTGTGCAACCATCATGTTCATTCATCTCCAGTGTTTTTCATCATTCCAAACTGAAAGGCCATACCAATTAAGTGATAACTCCCCCTCCTCCTGTCCCACAGCCCCTGGCAAATTTCTACTTTCTGCCTCTGTGAATTTGATGACTTTGACTACTTTGGGTACCTCATAAAAGTGGAATCATACAATATTCTTTTGTGTCTAATTTATTTCACTTAGTATAATGTCTTCAAGTCTCACCCATGTCATAGCGTGTATCAGAATTTTCTCCCTTTCTAAGGCTCAATATTCAATTGTATATATACACCACATTTTGTTTATCCATTCATCCAGCAGTGGACATTTGGGTTGTTTCTACCTTTTGGCATTTGTAATTTTTGTTGTTTCAAAACCCCAAGTCTGTAGTAATTTGTCACAGCAGTGAGAGGAAACTAATACATTGATAATTTGATCCCTGGCACCCCCATTTTCCTCTCTATAGGTCAAACAGTAAAGCCATGTTTCTTAAGGTCTGGTCAGCTGATTCCCTGCATCAGAATCACCTGGGAGAAGGGTGGAGATGAGACACTTTTTTTTTTTTTTTAAATTTTTTTTTTCAACGTTTATTTATTTTTGGGACAGAGAGAGACAGAGCATGAATGGGGGAGGGACAGAGAGAGAGGGAGACACAGAATCGGAAACAGGCTCCAGGCTCTGAGCCATCGGCCCAGAGCCCGACGCGGGGCTCGAACTCACGGACCGCGAGATCGTGACCTGGCTGAAGTCGGACGCTTAACCGACTGTGCCACCCAGGCGCCCCGAGACACTTTTTTTAAACACACAGATTCCTAGGTTCTATCTCATATCTTCAGAATCAGACTCTGACAGGACAGGACCAGGGAAGCTGTATTTTTAACCCATGCATCAGAAGATGTTCATATACACTAGTGTTTGAAAACTAGCTTAATGAGTTGCTTCTTTCAAATACAATGTTTGATTATATGTGTCTTCTGGATACAATCCCTTAAACTTAAGGAATGACCTTTCCACTGGGAGTGTCAGGCATAGAGGTGAGATACAGCTCTCCGAGCAATCAAATCACATGGCAGATAGAGTGGACAGATAACAGAAAACACCTGTTATGTCGGAAGTTGAATGCAATTTTTCTTTCTTTTTCTTTTTTTTTTTTTTGGTCTTGAAGGAAGAATTGTTCTTAGTGGGAGAACTGTACATTTGTTGTTTCTCACAACTACAGGAGCCTCGCTCATGCTCAGAAATGTGTTCCCTTGTCATTTCCTATTGCAAGTATATGTCAGCCTATGTGCCACACTGGGCTGTGAGCTCCTCAAGGGAAAGGACTGTCTTCCTCATCTTCCTCAAGGGAAAGACTATCTCTCATTCTGTGTGGTGCCAGACCCCAGATTCCTGGTGTATGGCGGGTACCCAGTGTATTGCTTATTTATCGCCATAGTAGACTGCTGAGCTGGATTGGTAGAGAGAAAACAAAAGAAGGCTAAACAGCTTTTGGAAATTAGGAAATGGTGATGTTTTATTAGCATCCAGAAGGGGAAGAGATGAAAAGATAGAAGAACAGACTAGCAGGAGATGGCCCAGTGGTCTGGAGGGAGCTCTTAGGAAAGCATGGGGCACAGTGTCATGGCACAAGGCTGGGGCATCATATGACAGAATCAGAAAGGAAAGCCCTGCTGGTGAGCAGAAGCAACCAAAATTAGGAACAGTGATGTCTGTCTGAGAGTGAATTTACTTCCTACTTTGTGCTATAATTACCCTCTATGGCCACTAAACCTTCAGGAAAATCTGTTACACAAAACTGTGTACAAAGAACTTTTCAGGAAAGGAGGACAAAAGGTTTTGAACCATGCCAGGAAATATTAAGAAAGGAGAGGGATGGGCACTGCAGGAACTGGGGTGACAGTGAGGAAGCAGCTGGTAGCAAGGAATGACCAGAAGAATGTTGAGTCCCTGCCCCTGAAAAATTCACACATATTTTGGGGGATGCCAGACTTTCTGTAGTAGGTGGAATCCACTTAATTTTGTATTGGTGAACCTCTCTGATATATGGTGTGTGTGTGTGAAAACAGAAGATTCATCAAATTATTGAAAGGCTGATAAAAGATATTCTGGAGACAGAGATCAGTAAAAAATACAAACTTCTCTTTTTGATATTTTTCCTTCATTCTTCCAGGACAAATGCTCAAGTGTGTGGAATTTAAATAATTGTTTTTAAGTCAAATCAATTTTGGAACAGAGAGAGCTAGAGGTTTATAGACTCCCTTGGTCATCAGTGATTGCTGATTAATGATGCTCGAGTCTGTAATTATACTGCTGTCAGGAGGCTGAGTGTCCTCGATAACTCCAGGCTCATCTGCCTTCCCAAGACACTGGTGGAGGAGTGTCTTGATTTATCCCCCAATTGGCACATATTCTCTTTACTGTACCTTAGAGAACGCTCAATTACTTAATGGTTTGAGAGGTCAATTTTCATCTTACTTGTATTGAGCAACCTAGAATTTAAGTGTCCTTGCCCACAATGGTGAGGACATAAATTGGACTTTTCTTCTTATTGCCTTTTTGGTTCATTTTTCTCTCCCTAACTAACCTCTTTCATGGAAAAAAAAAACAAACTGGGTGTGGTAAACTGTAAAAACGGTGATAAATCACCACTCCTCTCTGAATCATTGTCTGTTAAAATGTGACTTTGCTGCTCTCCCCATTAAGAGCTGGAATGATGGAGTCTATTTTGCTTCCCTTTGAGTCTGAGCTGGCATTGTGACTTGCTTTGGTTGACAGAATGTGGTGGAAGGGACAATGTGCCAGTTTCAAGGCTGGTCCTCAAGAGGCTTTCACTCTGCCACTCTGAGAACCCTTCCAGCTGCCATGTGAACAGACTCGGGCTCAGCTGTTGCTCGATGAAAGCCACATGTCCATCACCCTCTCCCACTGTCCCCTGTCCTCAGGTCAGAGCCTATATGACATGCAGCAAACCCCAGCCCATACCAGAAAAACCACCCAGCTGAGCCTAGTGTAAACAGCCTCACTGCTGAATCATGTTTTAAGTTTGGTTTGCTATGCAACATTACTATGGCGATAAATAAGCGATACACTGGGTACCCACTGTATACTAGAAATCTGGAGTCTGGAGCCACACAGAATGAGAGATACAGAGATGAGGAAGACAGTCCTTTCCCTTGAGGAGCTCACAGCCTAGTGCGGTACATAGGCTGACATATACTTGCAACAGGAAATGACAAGGGAACACGTTCTTATTGGGCATCATCTATACGTCAGGCATGATGCTAGGCATTTTACTGCATTATCATCTCACTAGTCTCTGCTGCAAGCCTACGAAGCTGACACTATTATTAACCCGTTTTAGAGATAAGAATACCGAGGCTTACAAAAGTGACGTCAGGTCCTGACTCCAAAGCCCATGCTTTTCTCGCCAGCTCCTGATGCCCCTCTACAACATGTCTAAGTCTTAAGGAACCAGATGAAGGGGCAGCTGGAACTCAGGAAGGAGGCAAAACCTCACCGGGACCTGGCTGTTGGAGGAGACTTGGACCCTGAGGTCACTGGCCACTGAAAGAGCCCGGGGTGAGTGGTTATAATGGTGACCTGGAGAAGCCCGATAGTACAGTTCAGGCTGGGGGTCTGCCAGGGAGCTGGGAAATGTCTTCAGCTCATTTCCACATGGAGACTGAAGGAGGCAGGACATAACCTGGGGGAGGCAGGGGTATGTGGGGACAGGAGAGATTTTTCTTGCTCTCTTCGTCAGAAAGCATTTCTGCTTCCTCTGCTTCAGAGTATTCAACACCAGACAATGCCTGATTGGGAATTTCTGCATCCAGTGGGCTGTTTATTTATTAATTAATTAATTTTTAACATTTATTTACTTTTGAGAGACAGAGTGTAAGTGGGGGAGGGGCAGAGAGAGAGGGAGACACAGAATCTGAAGCAGGCTCCAGGCTCTGAGCGGTCAGCACAGAGCCCGACCCAGCGCTCAAACTCACTGTGAAATCATGACCTGAGCCAAAGTCAGATGCTCAACCAACTGAGCCACCCAGGTGCCCCTCGAATGGATTATTTTTTTAATAAATTTTTTTAGTGTTTATTTATTCTTTAAAAAAAATTTTTTTTTAATGTTTATTTATTTTTGAGACAGAGAGAGACAGAGCATGAACAGGGGAGGGTCAGAGAGAGAGAGGGAGACACAGAATCTGAAACAGGCTCTGGGCTCTGTGCTGTCAGCACAGAGCCGGACAGGGGGCTCGAACTCACAGACCGCGAGATCACGACCTGAGCCGAAGTCGGATGCTCAACTGACTGAGCCACCCAGGCGCCCCAAGTGTTTATTTATTCTTGAGAGGCAAGAGTGTGAGCAGGGGAGGAGCAGAGAGAGAGAGAGAGACAGAGAGGGAAACACAGAATGCCAAGCAGGCTCCAGACTCCGAGATGTCAGCACAGAGCCTGACGCGGGGCTCGAACTCATGGACCATGAGACCATGACCTGAGCCAAAACCGGACACTTAACCGAATGAGCCACCCAGGCGCACCTTGAATGGATTTTTTAAAAACACATCATTGTTAATAGGAAATTCAGTTTTTCCCTCTGGTGTCTTTTCTTCAATGCTATTTTCAGATGCTTGTTTTTTCTTTTCTTTTTTTTTTTCATTTTTTAAAAGTTCTTATTTATTTACTTTGAGAGAGAGTGAGCTGGGGAGGGGTGGAGAGAGGGAGAGAGAGAGAATCCCAAGCAGGCTTGACAGTGCCAGCACAGAGCGGATGCAGGCCTCAAACTCATGAACCAGGAGATCATGACCTGAGCCGAAATCTAGAGTCAGATGCTTAATCCACTGAGCCACCCAGGTGCCCCCAGATGCTTGTTTTTACATGGATTGTCCAGCTTCCTTTTGAGGACTCCTTTGATTGAAGGGATTGCACACTGTCACTGTGTGTGGTATAACAGTCCTGGGAGGTTCCTTATCTACTCCCTGCTCAAACTAGCATCTCCTTCTTTCTGTAAAATATCCATACAGAGGGGCATGGAACAGACAGACACAAAGTGGTGCTAACATTTGCCTGGGCTGACTCCTTGCAGGTAGCACCCAGGTCTGCCCTATTTATTGTTCCTTTACTGTAATTGGAGGTTTGCTGCAGTAAAAACAGCTAATATGTATTGAATACTATGTACCAGGTGGTGTTGTGTTAATTCATAGTAACAAAAATACTATTATCATCCTGGTTTTTCAGTTGAGGAAAAAAGCAGGGGAAGACAGCTCTGTTCAGGGCTCAGAGCTGGGAAGGAACAGGAAGTGGATTTGAACCAGTGGTTCTAGGGCCCATGGTCTTAAGCTCTAGTCCAATTGGTGTAGTAATGAAATCGCGGGGACAATGGTCTGAGAGGAGTGGGTCTGGGGAGGTGGGCGGGGATGTTTCACGCTTTACTTTATATACCTCTGTAATTGGTTGAGGTGAATATGTAATAAGAATGCAAATCTGAGGAAAAAGAAGAAAATAAAAAATACCCCAAAATATTCTTGACAATTCATGCAGTGTTAGAGCTGAAAGTGACCTTGGAGATGATGTAGCTCAAGGAGGGAATTGCCTGGAAGGTGAAGCAATTGCCCAGGCCACACAGCTAGGTGCTGATGACACAATCTGGAGGAGAACCTGGCTGTTTTTTACTGTGTTTGTTTCTTGGTTTCATCTTCACCTACAAGACAGTATTTATGCCAGGGCCCCCTGAGGGTGCAGCTGTGGTCTGAGGTGAGCTTGCTCTGATCTTTCACTTGACATTCCTCACTTAGCATAATATCCTCAAGGTTTATCCATGCTGTTGCAGATAGCAGGGTTTTCTCATAACGAAATGATATTTCATTGTATATATATATGCCACATCTTCTTTACCTATTCGTGTTGGTGAACCCTTAGGTTTTGTCCATGTCTTGGCTACTATGAATAATGCAACAATGAACATGGAGGTACCGATGATATCTCTTTGCTATCCTGTTTTCATTTCCTTTGGAGATATATATATATACACAGAAGGAGGATTGCTGGATCACATGGTAGTTCTATTTTTAGTTTTTTGAGAAACCTCCATATTGTTTTCCATGGCACCTGAACCAATTTGCATTCCCACAACAGTACACAAAGGGTCCCTTTTCTCCTCATCCTTGCCAGCACTTATCTCTTATCTTCTTGATGATACCCATTCTAATAGGTGTAAACCAGAGAAAGACAAATACTGTATGATATCACTTATATGTGGAATCAAAAGAGACAAACTTGTAAAAACTGAGAAGAAAATGGTAGTTATCAGGGCCTGGGGGGTGGGGAATGGGAGGCAAGTTGTTTATGGGTACAGACTTACATCCAGTAGGCAAATACATTCTAGAGATCTGGTGCAGAGTATAGTAAGTATAAATAATCACATATTATAATCATCAAACTCACTAAGGCACTTGGTATTAATTATTCCCACTACAAAAAAGAATTACGTGACGTGATAGAGGTGCTAATTATCATCACAATATACACAATAATAATCATGTTATAATATACAAATGTAGCAAATCAACATGTTCTACCCCCTAAATTTACACAATGTTTTACATCAGATGTATTTCAATAAAAAAATAAATAAAGTATGCCTCTCCCTCATTCTCACTGCCTGCCCAGGCCTACCTCAAGCACTTGGGGCTCTCACACTGGCTCCAAGCTGACCACTGTGGCTTTCTGGGCCCTGCCTGGGCCTACTGTTTGGACGTGTTCCACATTTTTCTGATCTTCCTCTCAGTCAAATCTGTCTTGTGTCCACATTTGCTTCCTTGAGCATATCTGGTCATGCTGGAAAAACTAATTCAAGCTAAAGAGTTAACGACTGACACTACTTCCCCCCCTCACATTTTATAGCTGGATTTTAACAGCAGTCATCAGTGACTTAAAGCCAAGGATCGTTATAGCCATTGCAGCAGTCAGGCCTTGAGTGAAGACTATTTAAGAATGTAATGTCTCAGTTAATGTCCTCAGCAGCAAGAAGAATTGCTAAGCAGAAGGGAAGAACTAATTGTGGGCAACCGTAAATTCCATTCTCTGGCAAGGCAAGTCAGAGAGAAGTGATATCAACCCCAAAGTCCCTTGTTCTCTCTCATCTCATCCCCCACTGAAGAATTGCCCTCCTCTCTGACCATTTGCAGAGATAAGGGGAGCTGCGACATCACCACAGAGGAAAATGAATATCAAGACCTTCAGACAGGAGCTCTTTTCTGGGACAAATGTTTAGTTTTTACAGCATCATCCAGTGTCTCACTTTATTCAATGATTCTGCCCTCGTGCTGAACCTTCTTCAAAATAAGAGAGTGGTCATTTCCTCCTCCTGATTCCCTGAAGGCAATGTGGCAGACAAATTACTATTGTGTTGTTCTGGGATCACGGGGTTGCTGCTTGGATGTTATGTTTACTGGGAACATTTCTTCTCTGTAAATGCCTTCTGAAGTCCCAGCCACTTCCTGTCTTGAGTCGCACAGTAGGCTGTGGTGGCCAAAGAGGAAGTGAGGGCCAGGGAGCAATTTTGATCCTCATCCTGTATTTAGGATTCTAGCTTCCCCTCACCTCCCCAGAGGTTTTGTTCTGGAAAACAGCACTTGTTTTCCGTGGAACAAAGTTTTCTGGAAAGCAGGAAGGCCATCCTGGCAGAGCCCTGTGTGGAGTAGTGAGCAGGGAGCAAGTTTCTAGATGCTCTATGGATATGCTTCTGCCAGAGGGGCCTGAGGGAGGCCTGCTAGGATTCAGGGCCTACAACGTCAAAGGGTTGGCCCAGGAGGTCAGACTGCCCCCACGTCTGGCAGGACAGGGATCTGGTCAGGAATTGCAGGGACTCAGTAATTATGAAGGATCTTTGTAATCTAAAGGCTACAGAGCTAGTTCTGGTTCTTCTAGGAACATACTCACATTTCTTTGGGTCTTTGTCACCTACGGAATAGGGATAGTCACACTTTCTCCTCCAACCTTGTGGGAGTAGTGTACAGATAAAAAGAAATGAAAAGGTAAATAAAAGAGAGTAAAAACAAATGTTACTAGTGTTGGGAAAATGCAAAAGATTATTATGCTTCCTCTACCACTCTACTGTACGTGCCCCATCAAGACGGAAGGTCCACCCTTCCAGAGACAAGGGAGGATATTTCATAAAGTAAGATACCAGTCCCTCCCTTGTAGATCCTGGGTGCTGAGATAACTCCCTGGATTATGTGCAGCTCCGTATTTCCAAAGTGGATGCTATTACAAGATATTATTAGATATTCTGGGAAAACATGTTCTATGCTTAAAATAATTTGGAAAACACTGGATAAAAAAATTAAACATATTCTTTACTGCAGATCTTCTCAGAGCCTTTAATATGTCCTCAAAGGGAGGGACATAAAATGAAGACTTTCCCAGATGTTTTTGATCATAAAAGGAATATTATTTGCAAGGCACAATATTAATGGGAATCAGAACAGAGTGGTAAGTTCTGATGTTAATTCTCATGCCTTTGGCTGTACAAAATTTCTGTAGTCTTTATTTATTTTGACTAAATAAGACTATGCTATTCTTGATATCAACTTCAGTACAAAAAACCAGGCTAAAATTCATTCTCTCAAACTTCTACTTCTGGGAAGATGGACATACTTTTCCCTATGCCTTCTATTAACTACAATTGGAAACCATGGACTTTATACATAAACCAAACATAAGAAGACTTTGAAAGGTAGTGAAAAGAAGGCAGACAGGGTAGAGAACTTGGGACCCAAGGGAATACACAGTGATGAGTTCTCTGCGTTTTCTTTTTGCCTCAAATTTCTAAGATTTGGGGCTGAAAAAATTGGAAACAGCAACAAGCACAGGCCAAAAAAGTTCCTGTCAAAGTCTGTTTTCTCTAGCCAAAGGACCAGGGGAGTGGTTTTCTAAGACAGAAAACTTTTAGACAAGAACAACACCACAGAAACAAATTGTGGCCCTTCCTCTGCCTTTAGCAGTGAAGGCCCCATGGGGGAATCTAGACTTCCACCTTCATGAGGCTATAATGAGGAGGCTCACCAAAGAGATATTGGAGGAAGCCACATAGGAGGCCATGCTGGCTGGTAATTTTGCACCCTCCCCTCCCACAGTGTTTGTGGAAACCACATAGGAAACATGGAGTTCCACTCTGACCCAAGAATAATAATGCATCTCCTCCCAACCCCCCCCACCCCCCCCCCCCACCCCATCCCTGACTGGGTAGTGTCACAGGAGACCTAATGGAGAGTCAGGATTTCCATCATTGCCCAGTGGCAAAAAGACCATCCCCACGGTGATGTCAGTGGAGACCATGCTGGGAGCCAGAACTCCCACCCAGCAGTATGTAATAAGGATCCCCATTACTCCCAGATATCAATGGAAGCTGAATGGGAAACCTGGAATTCTACCTCCACATGGCAATGATGAGGCAGCATGACCACCCCCTTCCCCTGATTTGTGCAGTGTCAAAGAAGACCAGTTAAAACAGAAAATAATATAAAAATGTCCCAAGTTTCAATTGGAAATTGCTCATCATACCAAAGACCAAGAAGATCTCACACTGAATGCAAAAAGACAATTGATAAATGCCAACACTGAAATGACAAGATGTTAGAATTATCTGATGAGTTCTTTTCTTTTTTCTTTCCTTTCCTTTCCTTTCCTTTCCTTTCCTTTCCTTTCCTTTCCTTCTTTCCTTTCCTTTCCTTTCCTTTCCTTTCCTTTCCTTTCCTTATAATCTCTACACACAATGTGGGACTCAAACTCATGACCCTGAGATCAAGAGTCACATGCCCTCCCAACTGAGCCAGCTAGGCGCCTCTGATGATGATTTAATGCAATCATGATCAAAATTCTTAATTAAGTCATTATGAACATGGTTGAAATAAATGAAAAAATAGAAAGCCCCAGCAAAGAAGCAGAAAATACAAGCAATGCAATAGACAATATAAAGAAAATCAAATGGAATTTCATAACTGAAAAACATGATAACATCCCTCCCCCCCCCCAAAATCCTCAATAGATGGGCTCAACAGCAGAACAGAAGTGACAGAAGAAAGAGCAAGAGGTATAAAACTACAGATTCTGGAAGCTGAGGAAAATACAAATAAGATAAACTCAAACAAAACCACATCAAGACACATAATAATCACATTCCCCAAAACCAAAGACAAATAATAAAATATCTTGAAAGCAACTAGTGAAAAACAACACCATACCTATAGAAAAAAAACTTATCTGCCAGGCGCCTGGGTGGCTCAGTCAGTTGAGCACCCAGCTCTTAGTTGTGTCTCAGGTTATGATCTCACAGTTTGTGGGTTCAAGCCCCTCATCAGGCTCCATGATGACAGCGCGAAGCCTGCTTGGCTGCCCCTCCCCTGCTTGTGCTCTCTCTCTCTCTCTCAAAATAAGTAAACTTAAAAAAAATTTTTTTAAAGAAAAAAAAAACTTGTTTTTTCATTTCTTATCAGATTTCTGATTCCTCATCAGAAACAATGGAGACCAGAAGGAATCAGCATAAATTTATTTATTTATTTATCTTAAAGTTTTAATGTTTATTTATTTTTGAGAGAGAGAGAGAGACACACACAGAGCACAAGTGGGGAAGGGGTAGAGAGAGAGGGGTCACAGAATCTGAAGCAGGCTCCAGGTTCTGACCTGTTAGCACAGTGCCCCTTGCAGGGCTCGAACTTACCAACAGTGAGATCATGACTTGAGCTGAAGTTGAAGGCTTAACCCACTGAGCCACCCAGGTGCCCCATTTTATTTTATTTTTTTATTTGAGAGAGAGTGAGAGAGAATGAGTGTGAGTTGGGGAGAGGGGCAGAAGGAGAGAGAGAGAGAATCCCAAGCAGGCTCCACACTTGGTGCAGAGCCCAATGAGGGGCTCGATCCTACGACCCTGGGATCATGATCTGAGCCGAAATCAAAAGGTGGACACTCAACCAAATGAGTCACCCAGGCACCCCAGCATAATTATTTTAAAGTGCTGAAAAAAAAAGAGAGAAAGAATTAGCATTAAGGTTAGCATTCTATAGCCACTAAAAATATTCTTCAGAGATGAAGAGGAAATCAAGATACACTGAGATGAAGAGAAGCTAATGGAATTTGTGGTAAGCAGACCTATCCTAACAGAATGGCTAAAGGAAGTTCTCCAAACAGAAAGGAAATGAGAAAAGAAGGAATTCTGGAATATCAGAAAGAAGAAAAAAACATGGTAAGCAAAAATAGAGGTAATTATAATAGGCCTTACATCTTGAGTTTTCTAAATTATTTTTGATGGTTGAAGCAAAAATTACAATGCTATCTGATGTGGTTCTAAATGTATGTAGAGGAAATATTTAAGACAGTTATACTGTAAACAGAGGAAGGTAAAGGGATATAAAGGGAGCCAAGGTTTCTATACTTCCCTCAAGCTGGTAAAATGTTACCAGTAGACAGTTACAAGTTATGTATGCATAGTGTAATGCCTCAAGCAACCACTAAAAAGCTATATAAAATATATACTAAAAAATAATAGATAAATCCAAATGGAATTCTACAAAGTGTTTAAGCAACCCAATGAAAGTCAGGAAAAATAAAAAGATAAATTAAAAACAGAGAGAACAAACATAAAACAGAAATAAAATGGCAGGCTTAAGCCTTAACATATTAATAATTTCTTTAACTGTATATAGTCTAAAAAACAATTAATTAAAAGGCAGAGATTGGCCAAGGGGGTAAAAAAAAACATGATTCACTTATGTAAGAAACTATATAAGAAATTCACTTCAAATATAATGATGAAGGCAGGTTAAAAGTAAAAGGATAGAATCACTTCACATCCATTAGTGTGGCTGTTTTATAAAAAACCTACACAAACAAAAAGAGAATAACAAGGGGTAATGAGGATATGGAGAAACTGGAACTCTTTTTTTAAAAAAAATGTTTAGGGGCGCCTGGGTGGCGCAGTCGGTTAAGCGTCCGACTTCAGCCAGGTCACGATCTCACGGTCCGTGAGTTCGAGCCCCGCGTCAGGCTCTGGGCTGATGGCTCAGAGCATGGAGCCTGTTTCCGATTCTGTGTCTCCCTCTCTCTCTGTCCCTCCCCCGTTCACGCTCTGTCTCTCTCTGTCCCCAAAAATAAAATAAACGTTGAAAAAAAAAATGTTTATTTTTGAGAGAGAGAGAGAGAGAATGAGTAGGGGAGGGGCAAAGAGAGAGGGAGACAGAGGATCTGAAGCAGGTTCTGCACTGACTGCAGAGAGCCTGATGTGGGGCTCGAACTCATGAACTGTGAGATTATGACCTGAGCCAGAGTCAGACGCTCAAATGACTGAGCCACCCAGCTCCAAAACTGGAGCTCTTATGCATTATTGACAGGAATGTAAAACCCTGCAGCCACTGTAGAAAATGGTATGCTGGTTCCTCAAAAAGCTTAACATAGAATTGCTATTTCATCCAGCAATCCCACTTCTGGGTATACACCGAAAAGAAATGAAAGTGGGGATTTGAAAAAATATTTGTGTATCCATGTTTATAGCAGCATTGTTTACAATAGCCAAAAAGGGAAGCAACCCAAGTGTCCATTGATGGATTAATGGATAAATAAAATGTGGTACATATAATGGAATATTATACAACCTAGAAAAGGAAGGATAGTGTGATACATGGGAACACATGGATAAACCTTGAAGACATTATACTAAGTGAAATAAACCAGTAACAAAAGGACATGTAAAGTATGATTCCATTTATATGAGGTATCTAGAGTAGTCAAATTCAAAGAGGCAGAAAGTAGAATGGTGGTTTCTAGGGGATGGTGGGGAGAGGAAAACAGGGAGCTGTGGTTTAATCAGTGTGGAATTTCAGTTTTGTAACATGAAAAGGTTCTGGATGTGAATAATGGTGATGGTTGCACAACAAACAATGTGAATGCTCTTAGATGCCCCTCAGACACCACTGAATGTACACTTAAAATGGTTAAAATTATTTTTAAAAAAAGTAAAAGCACAGAAAAGGATATATCATGTAAACATTAATCAAAAGAAAGCAGGGGTGGCTATATTCATATTAGATAAAGTACATAACAGAACAAAGAAAAGTACCAGAGACAGAGAAGGACATTATGTCACGATAAAAGGGGCAATTCACCAAGAAAACAATTTAGCAATTCTCAGTGCATACCCACCAAAGAGAATGGCAAATATGTGGAGCAAAAATGAACAGAATAGAACGGAAAAATAGACAAATCTATGATTATAGTTGGAGACCTCACAACCCCTCTTTCAACGCTTGATATAAACAACATCCTTGGCATATCTGAGCCCGATTCTGATACTCGCTCTGTCTCTTCAAACTGTATTTTTTGGCCTTTAGTATGCCTTGTATTTTTTTGTTGAAAGCCAGACATGATGTACTGGGTAAAAGCAACTGAAGTAAATGGGCTATTAATGCTGTAGTGGTGAGATATGGAGGGAGGGGGGTGTTTTGTAGTCTTATGATTAGAACTCAGTCTTTCAGTGATCCTGTGTCCCTGGGCTGTGACCTTCACAGATGCTTCTTTCTCAGTTTTTCCCCCACTGTAGGTGGGACAGGAAGTCGAGGGGGTGAGGTTAAGTGTTTGTCTTCTCCTAGGCTAGTTATGTTCTGTTAGAACCTCAGTAGGTTAGGCGCTGGTAAAATTGTTTCCCTTGAAGGAAGGCCTTGTTAAGAACAGAATATTCTAGTGTATTTTAACATGATGCTCTTTTCCCTTTTCCTGGAAGCACCAGGGGATTTTTTTTTGTGAGAATCTCAAAAAATGTTCCCCACCTCATCCTCCACTAAGACTGGAACCCCCGGAGTTTTTAACTGTTAGACTTGAGATTCACGAATTATTGACCATCCACCAATTTGTCACTTATACTTTAGGTTTTCCTATCCCAGTAATGGTTCCCACAGATGTTTTGCTCTGGGGGCAGCAGTTTGTCCCGTGACCTCCATTTTCTGGTGGGTCTAAGAAGAGTTGTTGTTTGTCAGTTTGTTCAGCTTTGTACTTATTGTTAGGATGAACTGATGACTTCCCTATATGCTGCACCAGAAACTGGAAGCCTGAAGCGTTGCTTAAAATAATTTAATACAAAATTGTTTCTCCAACTTTCTATTTTATTTTATTATTATTTTTTAACGTTTATATATTTTTTGACAGAGAGGGACAGAGCGTGAACGGGAGAGGGACAGAGAGAGAGGCAGACACAGAAACTGAAGAAGGCTCTAGGCTCTGAGCTGTCAGCACAGAGCCCGATACGGGGGCTTAACCTCACGAACTGTGAGATCCAAACCTGAGCCAAAGCCAGTCGCTTAACTGACTGAGGCACCCAGGTGCCCCATCCACCTTTCTATTTTACAAGTCACATGGTAAACAAGATACATTTATTTTCCTTTTGTATGAACTGATCTCAAGGGATATGAAGAGTTTTAAAGCCCCAGGGCCTAGACTTGGAAAACAGGACTCTGTCCTTTGCAAGGTCTCTCACTGTCAAGAAGAATATTTGTTGTGAGCTTGTAAGAAAACATCTACACAAGGGAGCCAAATGAACACTGGTTGTACTATCTTGGGGAAAAACGTGCCTGAGGATGTTCTGATTTGATTAAGCCTTCCTGAGATGCTATGCCGCTTTCAACAGTGCCCTAATTTAGTTTTATTATAAACACAAACTTCCAGAAAATTTAATTTGCCAGAAGAGAGTGTAGGTAACCATTCCAGGTATGTTGTGCATCAAAGCAAGGCAGTGTAGAAGCAAATGCCATAAATTCAGACTGGACTGGCTCCCAGGCCAGGTTCCACTACCTGTGCTGTTTACTTTTCTCCCTCTCTATTAAAGCAGACACAAGCTCACCCAGATTCAGGGGCAGGGGACTGCTATAGACTGAATGTGTTTGCCCAAAATTCACATGTTGAAACCTCATCTGCAGTGTGAGGGTATTTAGAGGTAGGGCCTTTGGGAAGTGATTATATCATGAGGGTGGAGCTCTCACAAATGCAATTAGAGTCCCCATAAAAGAAACCCCAGAGAACTCCTTCACCTCTTCTGCCATGTAAGCATACATCGAAAAGAGGGTCTTTTGGCAGCTAGGAGGGAGACTCTCATCAGTCACCAAATCTGCTGGTGACTTGATCTTGGACTTCTCAGACTCCAGAACTATGAGACATACATTTCTTTTGTTTATAAGGCAGGCAGTCTGTGGAATTTTGTTGTAGCAGCCCAAATGGACTAAGACAGGGATATGCTCTCCCCCTTTCAATGGGAGAAGTGCCAAAGAATTCGTTACCATGCTTTAAAACTGCCATGGAAGGCCCAGACTCCCTACAGGCCCTGGTGTTCCTATGAAGTTCATTTTCCTATGCTATCGGGGAGAGAGAAAGGCTTTGAGCAGGAGAAACACACAAAAGAGGACGGGCTTACTTTTTCTGGCATCTAAAATTGGTAGTAGAGAGCTGGGTATTGCTAGATTTACCTGCTTTACTTTTGATTCTCTGCAGCTGCAGCCTGGGTATTTAAGAAGTAAGAGTGGGCACCGAGGGCTTTTTGTTTTCTAAATCCACTTCCACTCCTCTCAGCTAAAACGTCACTCATTTCTAGAGTGTATTGAGTTGAATAGTATCCACCTCCCCCCCCCCACCCCCCCAATGACAAATTCATGTCTCCATGGAACCTCAGAACCTGACCTTATTTATAAATTGTTTTTTTTTTTGCAGATGTGATTAGTTAAGGATCTGGAGATAAAATCATCCTAGATTTTGGATCATCCTAGATTCAGTGCCTAGGTTCTTTATAAGACGACGAGAGAACAAAGAGAGACACACGGGAAGAAGGCCATGTGAAGATGGATGCAGAGATTTAGTTGTGCTGCTGCAAGCCAAAGAACGCTCGGGGCCATGAGAAGCTGGAAGAGGCATGGAGGTGTCCTCTCCTAGAGACTTTGGGGGGAGCATGGCACTGCTGACACCTTGATTTTGGACTTCTAGTCTCTAAAACAATGAGGGAATACATTTCTGTTGTTTTAAGCCACCCCATTTGTGGTGCTCTGTTATGGCAGCTGTAGAAAACCAATACATATGGTATTATAAATGAAGAAAACCCACTGATGGCAATTTTGGACTCGGAAAAATGAGAGCAAGCTTTATAACTTCAGCAGTATTGACATTTTTGGGTAGAGAATTCTTTGTTGTTGGTGGGGGTGGTGGCTGACCTCTGCATTATGGGATGTTTAGCAGCATCCCTGGCCTCTACTCAGTAGATGCCAGCAGCACTCCCATTTCGGTTGGCCCTTTGGGGGCCAGAAACAGCTCCCTGGTTGAGAACCACTGTGTTAGACAGAGGAGCCTATGACAACTGCTCTGAAGAATGAGGAACAAACACTTAGATTTTTATCTTTTGGGTGGTCCTATAGGCTGGTAAGACACATGTGATAAAATTGATTTGATGAGGCTCTTGGTTGCCTCTTCTGCTGATTTCTCTCTCTCTCTGCTGTGGACACATTCTATAGCTCATCTCCAACGGCTGTCTGAGCAGAGAGGGGGAGAGAACAGGTGGTTGCAAAAGCCAATATAGCTTTACCTGGCCTTGGCTGGGGCCCTCCTTGGAGGCCATATTAGAAATCATTTGTCCCTGGGGCCATAGCTTCTATGGCTGGGAGGGAAAGTCACACAACCTGAACCTAATTTGACTTTTGGGGAACAACTATGGGAGACAGGGGAGAGGAATGTTGAATGTAGGTCCAACTTAATTCCTCTGGAGGTTCAATTCCCCCTCAGGAGAAGAAAGACATCTGGTTAAAACTGGACCTACACAACCACTGATTTTTGTTTCCCCTTTAATCTTTCTTTTCCCTTTAATCGTGAAATTGTTTGTTTTCATTCTTTAAGAGACAGCTCATTAATTGTTAAGGTGTGGCTGACTTTTTTATTTATAGTGACAGGAGTCCCTGCTGTGTAGCTAGTGGGAACCACAGATAATACCCACCTTCACTAGAGTCCCTCAGCATTGCTTTAACATTTCAGTGGGGGCCAGGGTGAGGAGAAATGACCAAATTCAAACTTCAAACGACAAGGAGGGGGAAGTAAGACACCTGGGTGATTCATAAGAATAACCCGAAAACCAGCTGTTTGTCTTGGTTTCTTGATTTTTTTTTTTTTTCGTGCCTTGGTTCTTTGAGTGGGAAAGCCAGGCATAAAACCAAGTCAGCAGTCAGCACACCACCTGGTTCTGGGCAATATTTGGGGCATCTCTGCCCTTTCTCAGTGCTCTGGTATCCAGGAAACAATAAGACACGCACTGTCCCACACTGGGTGGGAGAACTCACCAAGGCCCTTTGCATCCCTGTCCTTTGAGCTGGGCAAAGGGGTTTCTGCTCCAGGCTCCACACATTACACACACACACACACACACACACACACACACACCAGTCACTCAGGACCTGGTGCTTTGCTGGCACAGCCTAGACCCAAACTCCCCACCAACTGCTATCCAGACCAGTACTGTTCAGGCTTCACAGAGAAGCTTCTCCACACCTCTTGCACTATGAACTTAAAACTCCAAACTACCGTTACAGAAGGCCAGGAAGGTATAGGTAGAACTGTGCACTGGGTCAGAGACAGCTCTTGTTTCAGAGTGCAGGGAGAATTTCAGAAGTGAAAATCCTCAGGAAAAAGTTAAAAGATTCTTGTTAAGTATCATATTCATTTTTTTTTTTAATTTTTTATTTGAGAGAGAGAGAAAGTTGGGGAGAGGGGCAGAGGGAGAGAGAGAGAGAGAGAGAGAGAGAGAGAGAATCCCAAGCAGGTTCCACGCATGGATCCCGACATAGGGCTGGATCCCATGACCCTGGGATCATGACCTGAACCAAAATTACTCAACCGACTGAGCCACCCAGGAGACCCTCATATCCCACTTGTGACCAGCATCCACTTATTGTTTCTCTTCAAGTTCTCCCCGTGGGTCTGCACCTTATTCTGGAATGATCATTAAAGTCTAACACAAGTATGGTTCTGAAAAGTAGTAATGAAGGGACATCTTTTCAGGGGGCACAAGTTCAGTATGTGAATCTGGCTGTACACATCTTATAGAAGAGATGGCCTGAAACCTAGATCCAACCTTGTTTTAGTCTATTTGGGCTGCTGTAATGAAATACCATAGACTGGCTGGCTTACAAACAAATTTATTTCTCATGGTTCTGAGGCTGGGAAGTCCAAGATTAAGGTGTGGGCAGATTCAGTGACTGATGAGGGCCCACTTCCTGGTTCTTAGATGGCCATCTTTTTGCTGTATGTTTACATGGCAGAAGGGGTAAGGGAGTTCTCTGGGGTCTCTTTTATAAAGGTACTAATTCCATTCATGAGGGCTCCACACTCATGACCTAACCACTTCCCAAAGCCCCCCTCCTGATACCCTCACATTGGGAATTAGGTTGCAATAATTTTGGGGGAAACACAAATACTCAGTTTATGGCACACCCTATTCTTACCTTTCTTGTGAATTATTGTCTAGTCTCTTGAACTACTCATTCATATTTTTCCTCCTTTTTGCTTCTCTGTGCTGCATTTTGGGTAATTTGTTTAGAACTATTGTCTAGTTCATTAATTCAGACCTCAGCTCCAGCAAGGTATTTAACCTTTCAATTGACATTACTTATTTAAATTATATTAATTTTCATTTCTAGGAAATCTACTTGGGTCCTTAAAAAATATAAGCAGTCATTTTTGAAAGCATCTTGTTCTGTGCACATTTAAACATTATTTTATTTCTTTAATGATATTAAATATGTGTTTGGAATTTTTCTCTGACAATGTCAACATTTGATGCATTTTTACATCTGTTTTTCTTATTTGCAGTTTCTGCTGACTCTTATTCAAGGGGGCTTATTTCCTTCTGCATTATGTAATTTAAGAATATTATATAATCTATTTTGAGTTAATTCTTGTGAAGAATTTGTCTAGATTCTTTGCTTTGCATGTGGATGCCATATAATTCCAGCACTGTTTGTTGAAAGACTATCTTTGCTCCCTTGTATTGCCTTTGTTCTTTGTCAAAGATCAGTTGATTGTATTTTTGTGAGTCTGTATCTGGGAAAGCTCTTTATTCTGTTCTGTGAATTCATTTGTGTATTTCTTCTTGAATATCACACTGTCTTGATTATTGTAGCTTTACAATAAGTTTTGAAGTTGGGTAGCATCACTCCTCTGATTTTGTTCTTCTCATTCAATATCAAGTTGGCTATTCTGGTTTTGCTTCTCCATATAAACTTTAGTTTGTTGATATCCACAAAATGACTTGCTGGGATTTCGAATAGGATTGCACTGAATCCATAGATCAAGTTGGAAAGAACTGGCATTTGACAATATTGAGTCTTCCTAGCCATGAACATGGAATTTCTTTCCATTTATTTATTCTTTGATGACTTTCAACAGTTTCATAGTCTTCCCCATATAGATATTTTACATATTTTGTTCACTTTATACTTATTTCATGTTTTTGAGGTCCCAATGTAAATGGCAATGTGTCTTTAATTTCAAATTCCACTTGTTTATTGCTGTATAAAGGAAAGCAGATGGTTTTTGTATATTAACTTTGTATCCTGCAACATTGCTATAATCATTTATTAGTTCCAGATTTTTTTGTTGCTGATTCTTTCAAATTTTCTACATAGACATCACATCATCTACAAACAGCTTTATTTCTTCCTTTCCAGTCTCCTTACATTTTATTTCTTTTTCTTATTGCATTAGTTAGGACTTCCAGTATGATGTTTAAAAGCAGTGGTAAGAGGAGATACCTTTTTCTTGTTCCTGATGTTAGCGGGAATTCTTCAAGTTTCTAACCATTAAGTATGATGTTAGCTATAGTTTTTTTGTAGATGTTCTTTATCAGTTTGAGAAAGTTCCCCTCTATTCCTAGCTTGCTGAGATTATTTTATTTTTACAATTTTCAGCACGTATCTTCTTGGCCAGATAAAGAGTGGCTGCTATTGATCATGAATATTTAGATGGAATTATACACATACACAGACTTTCTTTACTGTGGTTAAAAAAATAAGCATAATTTGAAATTAACTATCTTCACCATTTTTAAGGGTATGGTTCAATATATTATTAGCATATTATTAAGATATTAACATTATATATTTAGCTAACATACTGTTATAGTGTTAAATATATTCACATTTTTGTGAAACAGATCTTGAGAATTTTTTCATCTTGTAAAACTGAAACTCTATACTTATTAAGCACCTTCTCCCTTCTTCCTCCCTCTAGCCCCACCATTCTACTTTCCATTTCTATACATTTGACTACACTGTATTTGTTTTTTTTTTGTGACTGGCTTATTTCACATAGCATAATGTCCTTCAGGTTCATCCATTTTGTAGCATATGACAGGATTTCTTTTTGCCAAGGCTCAATAATATTCCATCTCATGTATATGTGACAGTTTGTTTACACATTCATCCATCAATGGACATTTGGATTGTTTCCATCTCTTGGCTATTGTAAATAGTGCTGTGATGAACCTGAGTGTGCAAATAACCTCTTCAATAGTTTGCTTTCAATTCTCTTGGATATATACCCAGAAGTGTGGTTGCTGGGTCATCTGGTATTTCTATTTTTATTTTTTGAGGATCCTCCATACTGTTTTCCATAGCAGCGGCACCAATTTACAGTCCCACAAATAGTGTACAAGGGTTCCAATTTCTTCATACCCTTGCCAACATTTGTGTTTTTTATTTTCTATTTTTTTTTAAAGATTTTATTTTTAAGTAATCTGTACACCCAGCATGGGGCTTGAATTCACAACCCTGAAATCAAGAGTTGCATGCTCTACTGACTGAGCCAGCCAGGCACCCCTTGTTTTTAGATAGTAACCAACCTAACTGGTGTGAGCTGATATCTCATTGTGGTTTCAATTTCCATTTTTTTGATGATTAGTGATGTTGAGCATCTTTTCATATGCCTTTTGGCCATTTGTACATCACCTTTGGAGAAATGTTTATTCAAATCTTCTGCCCATTTTTAAATTGGATTATTATTATTATTATTATTTGTTGTTGTTGTTGTTCTTGTCTCTTCAAGTTCTGATATGTGGTTCTTACAATGGTCAACAGGGAGCAGTGTACTCACAACAGTGGCACATGGTAACTGGGGAAGTGTTGCAGTATTAATTTATGTTATTTTAAATTTATACATATTATGGTCTATAGTTAACATGCATAAAACATGAAAATGATTATTTTGGTAACTAGGTAGACATGCATTTAGAATTGTAAAGTTTCATTTTTATCAATATAGGTAGCAAGGTTTAATCAAATTTCAAAAGTGAAATTAATGTCAGGTTTATCTGAATTCTTGGATTTAAAAATTTATATTTACTAATTAGAATTTATATTTTGGCTTTTATAATTTTGAATATACCAGGAGAAAAATATTTTGGAAACATGAAAAGCAATTTATGTTTTTGAGTTTTACATGTGCTTTAGTTTACATTTCAGAAAAACCTTCTCCTACACTTTGAATATATTACACTTAACAACAACTATACTTTATTAAACATTTTATAATATGAATAGGACACAAATTATGTAAAAATACTGATCACAACTATATCATTAATGCTTTTGCCAAAATGAAGGCAAGAAAGTATTATATGAAAAAAATACAATAATGTTGTGTTTATTATTCATCCAAATAATGCTGGCCTCTAGATATGTGCAATAATTAAAATCAGTCATATTTGATATTTTATAAATTTTTAGTCATATAAAAACCATGCCTTTAGGCATGTTTAAAAATTTTTGTTTTTATGAAGAAAATCTCATCAAGATAAATATACAAGACATTTTATATACCAATTTTAGCAGATTTAGATCTTTTAAATGTCTATATATTTAAATGATATGTGAGCCTCCATCTGTATTTCCTTGTGTGCTGCAAGTGTTAGGGTGACTCTAATCTTTTTAGATTTTTAGGCACTTTTGTGCCTCTACTCATGTTAGAGGGTTAACTAGAGCGCAAACTAATGGCCAGCATTTACTGAGTGCTTATCGTAGGCCAGGCACTATGGGAAGTGCTTACATGCACTATCTCGGCAAATCCACCCATATTACAGGTGATGAAACTAAGACTCAGTGGGTCATGTGCTTTGTCCAAGGTCACCCTGCTAGTTAGCAGGTGAGCTGGGACTATGTCCTATCCACTCAGCTCCAAAATCAGAACTTCTGATTCGAGTCTCATAAACACGTTCTTGCAGAGGAAGCAGGGGTAGCAGCTACTGCCATGGTATAAAGCAAGATCCTCAGGGTTTCATTTTCTCTCATTGTAGCCCAAGGCAGAGAAATGGTCAGCTGTGCCTGAGTGGTCACCTGGGGACTCTACAGAACAAGGACCCACTTGGGTCCTACTCATCTAGACCCACCTCTTGCTTGGTCTTGGGGGTTGGCCCAAGGCAGTGTCTCTGGCACAGGTGAAGCATGTCATCTTTATGCTCAGATCTACCAGAGCTGGTGTCTGTCTTTTCCTCTGTTCTCCTTTGTGTCTGGGCTTCAAACCTCCCCAGGGCCAAGATGAAAGACCGTTTTCATCCTCTTCCCGTGTGTGAAGAAAAATAAAAGATAGCTCTTCTTGGCTCATTCATATCGTGGGCCCACTCAGGCCCTGCAGGAGAACAGGACATGGATTATAGATAAAGCTTAAATCCATTTTTTCAGGAATTAGGCGGCTTACAAATGAAGGCAATATCTGTGTTTGCACAATGGCTACCTTGGGGCCCTCATGGCTTTAATGAAATTCTATACATCAAAGCTCTTTAAAAGCTTCTGAGTCAAGAACATGCAAACTGACCTCTACTCCCTGGGGCTCCAGTAACCCCAGGGAGAAGTGATAGGCAGTGGAGAGGAACGGGTATAGGCCAGGTCAGAGGACTGGGGCTCCCTGAGAGGTAGATCCTCCTGATCAGATACATGATATTCCCAGGAGCAGAGAGACCCATCAAGGCCTCCACTCCTCTCAGGTGCATGCAGAACAAGAAGCAACTGGGCTAATCATCTGAAGCAGCAATTCTCCAAATGTGTTACAAGGATCCTGGGGATCTGAAGACCCTTTCAGGGGGTCCACAAAGTCAAAACTATTACCTTCATAACATGTCATTTTCTTTTTTCACTCTCATTCTCTCACCAGTGTACAGCGGCACATTATGAAGGCCACATGACATGTGAGGTCAGAACAGATTGAATCTAGAAGCAGGTATGAAAATACAGCCATATTCTCTTTTTCAAAGTTTATTTATTTTGAGAGAGAGAGAGAGGTAGAGAGAGGAGGAAAGAGATAATCCCAAGCAGGCTCTGTGCTGTCAGAGCAGAGCCCAACAGCAGGCTCTATCCCACGAGCTGGGAGATCATGAGCCGAAATCAAGAGTCTGATGCTCAACCGTCTGAGCCACCCTGATGTCCCTACAGCTATATTCTATTAAACCAGACATGAAAGAGATTTTCAAAAATGTAAAGCAATGCCATTCTTCTTACTGATTTTTTTTTGTTTTACAAAATGATAGTTACTTTTCCTAAAATGTGTAGCTTATGTTAGCATGTAATGAATTTATTTTAAAATAAATTATATATTTAAAATTTTTCTGAGTTTTAAATTTCTAACATCATAAATATCCATAGATATAACCCACATATACAAGAATACTCTGGGGTTCTCAGTATTTTTTAAGAACATAAAGGGATCTTGAGACCAAAAAGTTTGAGAACTACTGAAGTTATTGAGTGTACAGAACACCCTACATCATTTAGAATTGGTACCTGTGGTCATATTATATGCCTATTCCTTACAGCTACAGAATAAATAAATGGGTCCAGATTTTAATTAGGCTATCTTATATGTAAGGGAAACTTACAGTCTAAGAAGGTAAATTTTAATTATAGAAGTATAGAATATGTAAGTAAAAAAGAAGCCTGACCTATGAGTGAGGGGGAAAAAAACCCCTTTTATCTACTTTCACATTGCGTAGAATTCTCCTGAATACTGTTTCTAAAGCAGGTACCCACTCCCCCAAAGAAAAGCTTCTTTGGTCTAATAAACTTGAGAAATACTGGACTTCTGAATCCAGTGTTTACTACAAATCTTCTCAAAGCCTTCAATACAAGCATTAAAGATATTGTGAATCTCTGAGATACACTAGGCTGCATTTTCCAGACTTACCTGACCGTAAAACTCTTCTTAGGGACAACTTGTAGAACTAATCTTTCAAGCAACATGGGAAACTTCTCCACTCAGCAAAAGGATGAAGTGGTCTCCTGAGCGCTGAGAGCTGCTTAGTATCCAGAAATCCACCTGCTTGCTTCAGGGACGGAAGTTAGGGATGGCTGCACCGAGGTGTGCAGATCTGAGTTTGGCTGGGGGTAGTATGGACTGGGAAGTGTTCATCCAACCCAAAGAGAATGACAAGTGGGGATAGAGAGAGGTGATTTGGAAGTCCAGGGCAGACCTGGGCAGAACAGCAGAAATGGAGGCTTTCTAGAGCTAGTGGAGTACAGAGATACCGGGGACAGGAGAGCAGAGCTCCCCAGAATGGGGACAGCAACACAGTGAGGGAAGCCCATGGTAGGCCTGACCTGTCCTACACACCCAGTCACATGGGAGAAAGCTGGAATGGAGTTTCCACCTCGGTCCATAAAAAATGAGATGTCCATGCTCATTCCCCAGAGCACCATGGCTGCTTGAGAGGAACTCCTGACCCTTAATCCCTACTCTCCCCAGCAGATGGGCAGTTGTTAATCTGATAGGTGAGAGACTGGTATTCATTTTGGGATGTGGCTCTGGAAACAGACACTCTGCCATTGTCACTTGGGGTGAATTTCTTACCCTCCCTCTACTGGGGTTCCTCATTTGTGGAATGGAGTCAACAGTGGCACTTACCTCATAACCTGAGTAAAATAATCCACGTGAAGGGCTTTGCTCAGTGCTTGAGACTAACCATGAATATTGTGGCGTTATTATTTCTTGTGCCACCGGGGGTGTATATGGGAGTATATGGGGGGCTAAAGGGACCCCACTCTCGAGTGTTTGCTGGAATGGTCTGCCGCTGCGGGGACGCCTGCCACGTGGCCTTTCTCTAGTCTCCCTTCAGGCCTCTAAGGGGTGGTAAGTTATGCTCAGGCCTGAATGATGGACTTGACTGTCAATGTCAGGCTGCAGAGGAAAATCTGCATTCAACACCAGATCCAGCCATGTACTGCAGAAAGAACTCACCGGAAGCTGGTTCCTGGGTTCCGGGTGCTGCCCAGGCTAGGGAGGCGGGACTTCCGCCCTCGGTGATGGTTGGCACACACGCCGGAGACAGACTCCTTTGTCTCTTCCCAGGGAGGGGCCTGATTTACAGCTTGAGGGTCAGTGTGGTGCTGCGTCCTGAGGAGGCTAATCCACACGTTCGGGTGTGCCAGACACAGTCCTCTTCTCCCTGAGGAGTAAGCATGGGAGCTCTAAGTATTAAAACGCCGGATCAGCGTTTTTCTTTGCTAAGTGGGACCTATAGCTTGAACCAGAGCAAAAAGGACTGTTCTGTAGATACAATTTACACAGTTTATCTGTGGATAAACTGAAGTCGCCCTGAACTTCCCAAAGCAGGACTTCAAGCCTCCCTGAGGACAGAGAGGGCCTGGTGATCCCACTGTGCGGGTGCTCTGGCCTTTACCTCAGACCGGACCATTGAGCACCCTGACCTGACCTTCCTCATCACCTCACCACATGGCCCCTCCTTTGCCCTTGAAGCAGAGTGAGGAGTAAAAAAGTGAGTGGAGCGCGAAGGGAAACATAAAAAGTTTGTTTCAGCGTCTTCCACAATGTCCGTAGTTACCTTTTTAGACTTTGGGGGGCTGTGAGTGACCATTGTTAGGGAAAGTCTTTCTCCACGAAAGCTTAGGGCAACAAGGAGGGCCATTCTTTCCGTCTGAGGCTGAGTTGCCCCTTCAGGCCGAGCTGGGGGCAATGGGCTGGCCCAGGTGGGGAAGGGGGTGCAGGGTTCATTTGACATGTGAGTCCTTTGCTGCAGTTCTGCTGAGACTCAGAGCATATATAGTTCATGAACAGGACACTTTATAGTTTTCTATAGTTGTAAAAACATCAACTTTGATTTGTGCAAATAAGGTATTTTCCTAGTTATTTTGCTAGGCCAAACATTAAAACTAATTTGCATTCTTTGAGACTCATTTGCCCAGGAGCTAGTAGGAAGCTGGAGGGGATTCCGCCCTGGAAGAGGGGTTGTCACATGGATTTACTTTAGCATAAACATAGACTACGTGAAGGCTGGAGCCTTCTGGTCTCCTCAGGGAGACCCAAAGGGCTAATGGGGGCTCCAGAATCCAACAGATCTAGGTTATAATCTCGGATTGACGTGAGCTTGGAGCACTTCCTCTATCTTTCTGAGGACTGTTTTCTTTTCCTCTTGTACACTGTTTTAGGACTGTTGCAAAGACTAAATGGGATGTGAGTAGGACACTTAGCACAGTCTTTGACACCTAATATCCTAGTAAACTCTTGACAAAGGGTTATTCCTAGGTTTGTCTTTACCCAAAACCAGTGAGAGAAACTCACTGTTGTTTCCATCTCTCTCACTTGACCTTCTTCCTGTGCTGGGTTCAGCTGATTTTCTCCTTAGCCCCCTGCCATTCCTATTTATTCCCTGGCACCTTTGCTTAGAATTAATCTTAAGTTCTGGGGCACCTGGGTGGCTCAGTCTGACTTAGGCTCAGGTCATGATCTCACAGTTCGTGGGTTCGAGCCCCGTGTCGGGCTCTGTGCTGACAGCTCAGAGCCTGAAGCCTGCTTCGGATTCTGTTTCTCCCTCTCTCTCTGCTCCTCCCCCACTCATGCTGTCTCTCTCTGTCTCTCAAAAATAAAAATAAAACATTAAAAAAATTAAAAAATAAAAGAATTAATCTTAAGTTCAGCTTGAGTCCTTCTTGTTCTCTGAGGCTTTCCTTGACAACTCAACTCAGACTTGATGGTTGCTCTCTGTTCTGATGGGTTCAGTGGGGCTCAAATTCTTGAGGTGATGGCAGCCTCATTGGTCTCTAGGTTTCTCCAAGTTGCCTAGGACATTGTATGGGGATGCTCCCTAGACTCATGGTGAGTTAAAGTGACTCACTGAAGAAGGCTGCTGCTGTGACTCCACTAGCCTTGCCAGTCAGGAGCACACAGAGCTATAGGTCTCCAGGGAGCTGCTCGTAAGGTCAGTCATGGACTGTACAGTGGTTATCACTACTTTGCTTGGTTTTTAAGCCGTAGAAACTTTGCTAAAATAATCTTACATGGACATATGATATAGGAAGCTGCTCGTGGTGGGCTGCTATTGGTACAGTGGAGAGAGGGGGCCACAGTTCCTCCCCTTGACTCCTGAGGTGCTTTTGTGGACTCCCGTGGCGTTGCTCCTTGGAGACTGGAAGCCATAATGAAGGCAGGGTTTCTGACCACAGGTTGCTGATGGTAACTGGCTTTTGAAGGTTAACAACTGAACTGAGATGGAACAGTAAATTGAACCTGACCTGCTGGGAACAAGCTGAATTTGAGAAATTTCATCCAATTTTGGTTATATTTCATGTCTAGGGAGGGATGGGTACTATGGCTTCTCCCCAAGCATGGAATTAATACAACACAGGTCTCTGGCGTGGAGCCCACATTCATAGGGACCAAAGTAATGGAAGTGTAGGGGATCCCCTCATAGAATCATCTGTATCCTAGGCAGAGACTGATGGTGACTTCCCCTTATCCATCTCATTTTCTTTATCAACAGAACCCCTGCATGAGTAGAGACAGCAATTGGCACAGGTAAAATAAGATGGGTGAGGATTATAAAGGTCTTTTAAGAGAATGACTCAGTTGGCAGGTTCCACTTTTGCAACTCCTTGTTGAAGAATGAGGATGTGATGACTGGAGCTTCAACAGCCAGCTGGGAAGCCATGAGGGTGAGGCCCATGCCCAGAGATAATTAGGGAGCCTGGGTCCATGAGAACATTACAGAACTACCATACTTGCATTGGTCTGTCTTTCTCTGTTCATTTCAAAATGTGGAGGAGAAAAACCCCAAAACCTTCTATAACTTATCTTGTTGAAGGCTCAACTTTAGGGAACTTTGTTGTTATCAATTAAATATAATTCCTTAGTGATGATACATCACTACCACAACCCAGTGATGTGGACTTGGAGGACAATATTAGTAGTTTCGAGTGGTGTTGGACCAGCTTTTCTCCAATTAAGATGTTACATAGTGACAGGCTTGAAGGGTTTCAGTACCACCTTACATTTCCTTTGATAGCTTTTCTCCATAGAAGAGTTAATTATCAAAGTAACAATAAAAAAAGTAGGGCACATGAGAGAAAAATGAAAAAGGAGTCAGCTAATTATTTGTAAACTGAATAAACACACCATTATCTTTTGACCATAGTTTACAGACAAGAATGAGCCTTCTGGCCATGACTGCAGTAATGTTGGTGGACATGTAAATATTTTAATCACTTAGCTATACAATACACTTCCTGGTTTGTTTTCACAAAATATTTTTTTAAAGGCTTGAAATACATTCCTTACAGCACAACCATCTCTATAATGGCCAGATCCCCTCCTATGATGGTTATTTCCATCCTGGAGCCCATCTGGGTTGAATTCTTTCCTCTAGTCTTCAGGAAGCTGGGCGTGTCTCACTACTCATTCTCATTTGTAGAAAGGAGAGAGAGCTCCCTGGGATTGGGCTGGGACAGCCACTGACTCTGAAGAGCCCTGAAGAGAGATGCTAGAGGGATGTCTTCCTCCCTGAAGTCATTTTATTAGATTAGTACTCAGTGGATGGCAGCTCATCAAGGCCAAAGCTCAACATGTTACATTTTATTGCCAGCAAATGAAGGCAAATTTTAGGGGTGTATGCCTGTGGGGGGAGTAAATAATCAGCTAAAGGGGATTTCTGAAGGAAGAATTGGATATTTTCCCATTGATCTCAGAATTACACCTTTGACCCAGTGCAAGTTGTGTTTAATTGTATTTTACAAGACAATGCGTTGGTCAGCTCTGGAATCAATGGGATGTGAATGGAGGGTGAAATAGTCCATTGTGTCACGAAGTCTTTATCAAAATTCCCCCAACCGTTGGATGGGCTTTAATAATGAAAGAGCTAGTTATGGCTCATGCAAGTGATTATGACAGCACAAAATGGTTTTTAGTGATTTCGAGTTAGAATTAGGCAACAGCAATAGGCACAAACAGCCACTTAGGGGACATGCCAGCTGCTTCCAGAGAAGCTGCTGACATAAAAACAGGGAATGGCACTAAAACAGATACAATTCAAGTCATAATTTGCTTGCTAATAATTTCCTTTTTGTGTCTGCAGCCTTGAAGGATTGTCCTGAATAAGTGCATTCATAAAGATAGCAAGTCAAGTCAAGCCATCCGGCGGATGAATTAACAGCAAACTGCTATCACAAGGGTGAGTGAGGTGGGGGACAAAAGTCAAGATTTCCTAAAGTGAGGCAGAACTGACAAGTACCAGCTGAGGAGTGTTATTCTGTATGATGGCAGCTCATGGCTGCATATAGTTCTCTGAGGATGAGTCCAGCCCTTGGCACAGGCCAGCAAAGGGCAGCTGTCCATCAGGGTGGAAACTACCTAGGGAATTCCAGACATGGTTGCATCCTTTGCTCTCTTCCAGCTCCCTCTGCAGATGCACTCTAATTAAGAGTAAGACTATTCATTCCTTCTCTAGCAAGGATTTCCTTGACTTACAGCAAAGATCCTCTCTGAATTCAAAGTCTGCTCTGCATTTGTAGAGTTTAAAATCCCATTAGCTGTTCTGCCTCTGATTTCACTGATCTGTTTGTTTTGCTGCTAACACCTCTCTGGTACCTTGCTGAAAGGACTTCCCTCCCCTTCTTCCCTGTGGTTTGGGTAGCACTGAGGCGGGTGAGGTGTTTATTTACACATCTCTCTGGATCATTAGGTAAAAGGGGTGGCACACTTCTCTCTTGGCAACATGTTTAAACATAAGCCTGTTTTACTTCTGAACTTACTTTCTGGTCAACACACACGTAAATCTGTACAATCATAGCTCATTCAAAAGACACTCCCATATAGTGCTTTTCAAATATGTATTTTCTAGAATTCTGTTTAAATTTAACTTTGGTAAGCTGTCAGCTTTTAAACAGACTTTGTGTATATAACTACAAAGAATTTTGTGCTAAAATCTTTTGTTTGAGAAACCACTTGTTGGTCTGCAAACTGGCCCCAGTGGATGGAGGGCCAGGGGAGACCAGAGGAGGCAGACCATCCAGATTCGTAGGTGTCAGATTTAATAAGCAAGAGAGTTTATGAAGCTTGTCTTGGGGGGGTGACAGGACGAGCAGCTCTCTGCACCTGCCCACCAGGATCTTAGAAGTTTATATAGAAGCCTTAATGGGTTCAGTAACAGAAGGCCTCACCACCACATTACTATCTCAAGGCTCTGTGGGGCAGCTTCCAGGGTAGTGAAGGCAAGCAGAGTGCACATTCTAAGGACGGGGAGGGGGATGGGGAACCTCTGACTGCCTGGGTCCAGCTCTCAGGTCAACTGGTGGTCACATCCTCTCAAGAACCACCTCTAACACCACTCTTAAGTAGCTATTTTGGAAGGTTTAAAATATATAAATTGGATTTTTCTCCACTCAGTAAAATCACTGTGATTCTAAGATAGAAAACTACGTCTCAGATGATGTCATCATGTATTTCTTTAGTGCCTTTTAAAACAAATGTTAGTAATTTTTTAGATTGGAATAAACCTTACCTGTGATGAAATGTCTTGTGTGAACATTTTGATGAGTTTTGATAAATGTATACACCTATGTAAAAGCCACCCCAGTCAAGATCTAGGACATTCCATCATCTCCAAATTTCTCTGGTCAATACCCACCCCTTTAGGCAACATTGTTCTGATGTCTATCACCATAGACAGGTTTTACCTGTTTTTTTTTTTTTAACGTTTATTTATTTTTGAGACAGAGACAGAGCATGAATGGGGGGAGGGTCAGAGAGAGAGGGAGACACAGAATCTGAAACAGGGTTTAGGCTCTGAGCTGTCAGCAGAGCCCGACGCGGGGGCTCGAACTCACGGACCGCGAGATCACGACCTGAGCCGAAGTCGGACGCTTAACTGACTGAGCCACCCAGGCGCCCCAATGATTGGATTAACTGATGGCTCTGTGAGGTCATTTCTGACACTCATGAGACATCCTTGGGCTTCAAAGGACACACATTTTAAATTTTAAACTGGCAAGAAGGAAAACCTCATCTTTCACGTTCCAAGTTTAAAATTTCAATGATAATACTCCAGATCTCTTACCACTCTCCCAGGCAAACTCCACACACCAAACTCCAACCACCAAAATTTCGGGTCACAGGGCAGGAAGGTAGAGGGTAAATAGTGTGTGGGCCAAGTGGCTCTCACCTTGACTGCCCATCACAGTCATCCAGGGAGCTTTTCAAGAATACTGGTGCTAGGACCCACCCCTCTTGTGCTTTTGATTGGTCAGGATAGGGCCCTCTTAGTTGTGAAAGTTCCCCGGGTGATTCTAATGTACGGTCAGGATAAAGACACACTGGTTTAGCTCTCCAACACTGGCTCAGTTCAGCCTTGACCCTGCAGGATGAGGTTGAAGTGCACTGGGCAGAAACCACAGAACTCTTTTGGGGGGAATGAATTCCACATGCTACCTTGTGACATTAGGGTAGCAAAAGTCAGCTTTGTTCCAGCAGGGCTTGCTTATTCTTATACCTTGGAAGGAAGAGTAGGATGGCTTTTTGAGCAGGGATACAGTTTTGTATTTTTCAGGCTCTATCTATAGTTTCTTTTCTCTAGTTACAAGGAAGGAGCCTTATAGGGCATCAGATCTTCTCTGTCCAATCCTCACCCAAAGGTCTCTTTCTGGCCCCAGTAGGAGGTCTGGGTGGACGCCCACGTGGGTTGTAACCCAAATTTGGATCAGTTTTTGAAACCTTGCCTGTCAGAGTCGGGCACCTGTGACCACTAAGTTATCTCAAAGACAGATGAGGTCACTAAAAGCAACAGTTAACTGTGATTCAGCTTAGGCCCGCTGTTGATCCTCTTCTATTCCTGACTCGAGTAAGGGTCTTCAACCCAGACATGAAAATGTCAGGTCCAAGGAAGTCAGTGATTGAAAGCTCAGATGGATACTGGACATCTCAAAAATCCTGATGCCAGTTCCTCAGGGAAATCTGGCAGTGTCTGCCACCTAGAGGGCTGTTTCTTGAGCTCTGCCGGGGCAGAGGCCGGGGACATCCTGGCAGTCTTATTGTGTTGTCATTTCAGATAGCCTACACATCATTAAGTCCCCTCACCGGCAGACTTTAGGAATATTCCTGTTTGTACTTGGATTTCCATTTCACTTTGTACTCGAATCTTGGGCTACAGTCTGTTCAACAAAGGGAAGCACTATTCTCCTACATCTCCTTCCATATACTCACAAACATAAGCACGCATGTTTTAATCTAGGATTTGTACCTCATTCGCAGCATATACTGAGCTGAGTCAACAGCTCTGGGTTTGACTTGCCGTATGTGTTGTTCCCCATGTCAGATCCAGGGCGGAAACTGCAAAACTTGGGAAGGCCTGTCTTTGGCCCTCGTGGTGTTGGTACCCCTCGTCTTGATAAAGGGAGAAAAGCTTAGAAGTAATGCTGCTTGGTATTATTGGAACCCCTGTCACGTATGCAGGCCTTCTTCCACTCTGTCTCTAATCCAGGGATTATTGTCTCATGGGATCATGCAGCAAAAGAATTATTTCGAATTTCTTTTGGTTTCCTACACTGGTGCCAACCAGTAAGTGCCCAACCACTGTTCTTACGTAGTTATTGAGTTCTTTAAAAAATTGCCAAGAGGAGTCTTTGTCAATTTTAGTTAGGGCCGGTCTTGCCAGAGGGACTTTCACTCAGGTGAAAAGTGGTGTTAAATACATACAGCAGTCCGAAGGAAAGAAAAAAAAAAAAAAGATAAAATGGCAATGTACAATAGATTCAAAATAGATCCCCCCAAATAAAAATACTAAGGTGGTTAAGGAGGAGGAAATTTTACAGCTTCATTCTTTGGTATTGTCCATCTTAAAAAGTGTATAAAACTAGGAAAAGTCCATAATACTTGGATATATTTAAGCTGTTTCCAACATACATTTAGATTCACATTTATAGCATGTGCTTTTCCATATTACACACAAAATAAAAAAAGAACGGGGAACAAATTTCCAAGGATGAAATTTCCACATTTATTTTTCTTTCATGTGCATAGAAAATGGCAGTGAAGTGTCCTATGAAAGAGGCAGGGAATGGGCATGGCGCTTCTATACCAGACTGGACTTTGTGCTTCAAAGGTACACTATTCATTTTGAAAACAAAGGATGTTATAGTTTGTTTTTAATTGCTAACAATTCCTCGGGTTTCCCATTTGTCTTTTAAGCTGTCAGTTTCTTCAAATCTCTTTTCAAATGACACACTGCATTACAAATGATGGCACTTAACCAATGTGGCATTTCCATATTTACACCAACAAAAGAAATTTACAAGACATAATAGCATACAATCTTGACATTTAGTAATAGCAATAAAACATGAAGGGCATCCATTTTATTTTTTTTCTGTACAAACTATCAGAACATAACTTTATTCACATTAAAAAAATCATCTTTAATTTGATTTGACCTACACATCCCCCATCTCCTTGCACCCATTTCTCAAACCTCTCATCACATCGCCCACACCTTCACCAGACTACAGAATCTATAAGTAATTAGATCTAACACCTAAATAGAGCTTAGAAAGTCCTCTCTCCCAAAGGTTTCCTCACTTCCCTGATAATTCCTCAAAAAAGAAAAAAAAAATGCTCTTCACTCATTCCTTCCATTTCACTTTCACATTTCATCAGCAAATCAGCAAGACGGATTTTTCATCTCAATCCAAACAACGTTAGAAAGAAGAGTTCCTCTCCCGAGCATCTTGATGCTACACCCATGAGTCCGGGGACCCTGGGTACTGTTCTGCTCTATAAGAAGGTCGTTTCGTGGAATAAAAGTCTACATAATTTGTAGTTGATTTCAGTCCATACTGTGTTGAGTAATCAGTAGAAGCTGGAAAGTGAACTCGGTCATCAAAATAAGGATCTTCATAGCTATGAGGAGACTGCAAATACAATCTGTATGCGTCAAAGTTCTTTCTGTTGGAGTCATCTTGACTATAATACAGCTGTTGATGCTGTTGACAAAATGAAAAAGCAAATAAATCAAAGCAATTTTTGGCAATACATGTTTAAGGGAAATTAATGTGGGTTTCCTGCTTCATATTTTTAAAGCAGTATTCAATATTTGTGAACATATGGTTCAGAGTTGTTTCTGGTACATGCTATTATGTTTACTAGTAGATTGTAAGGATTTTAAACTATGTTTATAAGTAGGCTGGCAGAGTTTGCTCAAGCCCTGTTCTAAGGCCTCTAGAAGTTGGTGTCTCCAGAGAGCCTGAGGTGGCCTCTGGCTACCTCCTTCCTCACTAGAGGACCAGCTCTGCGCTCTGCTGTGGAGGGGCTTGTTACCTGGGCATGCTCAGTGAAAGGACGGCCTTGATTTTTGCTTTGACATGGGAACCACTAGTACATCATGAATTTAGTTGGAGGCTGGATTTTCATGCTTCAGATAGTTGTATATGTGCAGAACCATCTTTTAAAACATTTACCTCAGAGATGAAGATTGAGTCCATCCCTCAGTTTTGGGACAAATGTGAGGTACTATTAAAGGAGTAAGCAATCTCCAGGCAGCAGAGTAATAAAATTGGAAGAGACATGTGAGCAAATGGTTCGAAAGGAAAAGACTTCCCCAAGCCAGGACTAGTCGATTTGTAAGGAAGCAAGGTGGGCACATGTGGGCATCCACATCAGGGTACCCTGCCCCCATGTCCTTTTGTGTTGTCTTAGCTCATCTCTGATCTCACATTAACTTCTTCAAATATGTTTAGAGAAAAACTGTCCTGGTTGTTATGTCTGATTTCCCTCTTGATCATGTCCAAATCCCCTCACTTAGTAAGATGTAACAAATTTACCACGTAGGTATCAAAACATCATGTTCTGGAACTAAACTCATTCTAACATTATAAATTCTCTTTTTAAGTTAGAGTTATGATTTTTAGTTTTTTTTCCCCTCTCTTGACTTAAAAACTATGGCATAAATTATAAATAATTTGGGAAATTCTTTTTTTGTCCATCTGGAGAAAAGATGAAATGGAGGGAGGTTTTAGAGCATCCTTATCTGAAGTTGAGGATACAGGCTTGTTTGGAAAACCCCAGTTGTTCATGTATTTTTGGAAGGTAGGAGGAGAGATCAGATGACCCACGTGGGCATGGCATCAGGAAGGACTGAAATAAATTTTAGGTCCCCATGAAAGCAGAGATTGGATGTTATAATCACTAGTACCCACTCTGATGGAGAGTGGGGTCCACCCCAGTAGGGCCGAGTCCACTTTGACTTCTGAGACTAATGGAGACCTGGCCATGGACTCAAGCGTTTTCAAACCATGGCTTGGATATGGAGGGAGTCACGGAGATGAGGAATGAGGTGTACAGAAAAGAGAACAATGAGATGAGAGAATGAAGTATGCTTACCAACCTTTCCCCACAGAGGATGGAAGAGATTTTACAGGTTAACAGAAAAAAGGAGTGGGAAAAGGAAATTACTGGGCAAAGAATAGGAGTTAAAGACTTCTCGGCTGGTCCCCATCAGTGGCATGGTGGTCTCGGCAGCACCGATTTGGATATTCAAGCATCTGGGGCTACTGTGGAAGTGATTTGCTTAAACCACAGAGGAGATTCTGAGGAGCATCAGAGATCCCCCGGGAAAGCTCCTTGGCCCCTGCTGTGTGCTGTGTTGGCCCAGCTCTGGTAAGTCAACCGACCCGGACCCCTTCCTATGTTGATCCCTGCTAATCGACCTTCTGTAAAAATGACATTGCAAATTCACCTGTAGCCGTCTATTTTGTTCTCTTGCTGGTGAGGAATAGGAACTGATGTAAATTGGTGAAGGTTTGCTGGAGCCTGTAAGAAAATATTTTATGAAATTAAAACTAGTGCTCATTACTGTGGTCCGTTAGGCTGTGTGGGCTCCCTGACAGGGCCTGCCTTTCCCAGTGCCAGCGTAGATCGGGACAGCAGCAGTCTGAGTTCCCTGGATCTAGCCTGGCTGCTGCTCACCCCAGGGTTGTTAGGGGCTAATGAATACGACAAAGACAAGTCGTGTGTGTGTGTCACCAAAAAGCAATACCAGAATACCAGAAGGTTTCCTTCTCAACTTCTGGTCACTGTGGGGAGCTATGCATACCTGTGAAGAGTTCCCTGGCTGGCTCTGAACAGCAGCCTTGCTCCCTGAGCCGAGGGACATCACTTTTCCAGGGCTTTGAGCTACAGCCCTGGGTCAGATGGGGGAAGGGAAACATATTAGAACAAGCTCCATGCCTTCAGAACAACTTTGATTCCAAGTCCCAGGTCCTGGAAAGAGCAGGCACAGGCATGTTCTAAGCAGTGTGGCCACATGGAGGCACAGTCTTGTGTCTGCCATATTTAAGTACATTTTCAAACAAAAAGGATCTGATAATCCGATGATGGTCTTCAAGAGTCCACAGCAGACTCCCAATGACGTCACTGGCTACCCTTCTATTATTGTTAGGGCTCACAAAGATTTTTTTTTTTTAATGAGGAAAATGAAACATACTTGAGGCAAATTAGTTTATTGAAGCAAGCAAAGAAGATACAGAGGGGCATGCATGCTAAGGAGGCGATCTTAAAAATAAAGCAGGCTGCTGCAAATCTGAAGGAACAACGCACTTCAGTTTGTGCATTTCCTTTGCAAAGAGCTTGGTGTTTGAAATGTAGCATCTGCAATTTTCTGAGCTATTAATTGCCATAGTAACAACAGTCGATTAGTAAACAGTCCTGTGAAATCACAATTTCAAAGACAACAGCACAACTGAGACGGCTCCCCCAGCAGTTAAGTTGCCACCAGATTTTATTTATTTCTTTTTAATAAATAGGTTTTTTGAGAAAAGAGTACTCTTTTGTGGTAGCTCAGTCACACTGCCTTATTTGAAACCTCTAGAGTAGTTATAATTTGCAAGAGAGTCAAGAATGGGGACAGTATGAAATCCTGGGAACTCTTAGGGCTGGCATCCTTTAAATAAATGTTATGCCCAGCTTTCTGAATGACATAAAAATATTAATACTGTGCAACATTATTTTTGTTATCTTAAAATATAATCACCCTGGGAAGAATCACATTATACATTGTGTTATTCATTCAAACTCTTTTCCATGAAAATGTAAATGAAATTGATCACCATTCTCAGGTTTGAATTTAAAAGAAGAACCAGTCTAGGATGTGTGGCCTTGCAAAGAGTCACAGAACTCAGAGTTCTGATACGTGGGACACACAGGGACACACTGCATGGATGGGGGTTGGGGGAGCAGAGCAAAGGGAATGCGCTGGGGGAGAGCCAGAAACCATCTCCCATTTGGATACAGTGCTCTTTTATTTGTGGTCACTAGGCCACTACCTTAGCTTGTTTTCCTTAAAAGAAGCGGAAAAGGCAACAGGCAACAGCCCCCGAAGCAGGAAATGCTGACGCTAGAACATGGTTTGCTGCTAGGGGGACCGTCTCAATACAGGCACGGGCTATTTCCCAGGCTGCTGGCAGGGTGCCTGGAAACACGTGGCTTTTCGAGATACTCTATCACACACCCGGCTGGCGTCTTACCAGGGTACAGGCCTTTATGTGTGGCATCCCCTTGGCTATTGTAATACTGCATAGGTGGCTGGGTCCTATCGTATTCAGAGCGAGGGTCTCTGATTCCTAACAGTGCTGGTGAGGAGGAGGTGCTGCCGACTGAAGGGAGAGGCAGAAGGAGAAGGGAGAGAGAAAGGAGAAGAAAGAGAAAGCAGACTGTCAGTGTCTCTGCAAAATCCTCTCTGGAAAAATACAAATCAGCAATTAGCAATGCCACGCAGCTGATGCTAAAAATCAGCCTTCAGAGGTACTGTGAGTTGAAGAGCAGCCAGTGCGACCTGCAAGCCCTGCAAGCCCGCCGCTTCGAGGATCAGTGGGCGTGGCGAGAGCAGAGCTTCCGGAGAGCTGAAGCCCGGGCTGCCCAGTTAGGGGCGCAGCTCAGAAACCATGCAGCTTTCACGGTAATGGGCCTCAAGGACTCCGACGTGCCTTTACAACGGAGCGAGAGTAACTTCTTAGCCATGTGAGAGGTACATTTGCTATTTTATGATCTCGGTTCAGTTGCTTGTAAAACAGCCGTCTATTATCCTTTATGTGCAGTTCTTTAGTAAATCGATGTTTTATGGCATATTTTGATTTTTAATTATTTCAAAAATATCTGCATCTCTGAATGTGTTTGAGTAAGAGTACCCAGCCCATAACATTTATACGTCTCTTTATGGTGATCAGCTGTCAGGGAAATTTTATAAACTCAGTAAGCCTGCCTCCTTAAGAAGTTGACGGTGCTAAGAAGTTCAGCCTCACAAAACCCCAGACGATTTTTTATCCCAGCTTGAGCCAGATATTTAATAATAACATACATCCACAGGTCTCCTTTTGAGCATTTCTGCACAGAAGGAAAGCTTCACGCATTTTTTTTTCCTCATTAAAAAGTCATCTTGCTTGCACTAAAGTTAATTATAAATAAAAGTGGTCACTTATTCACTTGATCCACTTGCAAGCAGCAGCCTGCAAACCTTGCCACCAGTGCTTTTGCACACCTTGATGCTTTCAGAGGCAGGACACTGAAATATTTTCCCTAAAAGATCACTTCACTGCCGTAGGGCTGCTGTGTGTTAAAGGGAGGTGAGCATGCATGGGCTGTGTCTATGTGCTACTCACCTTGCTTACTTTCTAGAAGATAGCAGGACAAAGATCATGCCCACCCGCCTCCCATAATTACATTAGCGCAAAGGCGTCAGAAGTGCCAGTAAGTCGAGACCACATCAGTGCTGACAGGTGGAGGATTAGTGCTTAGAATTACTGGAGAAACAAGTGCGAATTCTATCCTTCCTCTCAAACGGAATCCAAAAAGCTACGTTCAGGAACGTGGATGGGCTCATCAACACTGTCCAGTGTATATATGTGAAGCCCTCAAAATAAGTTCATTGTTTAGTAACTATGCCCTAATCTGTCTGAAATTATCCTTTTGCCTGTGCTACATATGCCTTTGGTTAAGCAGCCAAATCTCTTGTTTCCCCTGACACCCCTATTCCAGAGTCCCTAAAGAGTTCGGAGCATTTTTATACAAGAAGACAGGCACAGGCTACACCTGGAAGCTCAGCAAGGATGTCAAGAACCAAGCATTAAGTCTCTTTGAAGAAAACAACTCATAATTTAAAAACGAAGATAAAAATATACACCAGACGCAGTAGGCACAGACACTTTAAAAAAACTCTTAGTACAAGTGGAGCTATCCAATTATGTGGTAAGAACCACCAGTCCTATATTTGTCTTTCTGGCCACATTTGTCCACATGACAAATAAGACTGCCAGCAGTAGCACAGTTGAATACAACAGATAATATTTATATGTCAGAATGGGAGATTTAAAGCCAAATAAAAAAAAGATACTACTTTTCCTGTTTCATTTAACTAAGAATTAAATTTATAGGACTAACTGGGCTTGGTAGTAATATTCTGTCCTTGTATATAAAAAACAGCCTGAGTCTCAGAACGTTCTTTCTACAAAATTAGGCACTAATAAGTAGGTCGTGTGGTTGCCAAGATTCCCAACTTACAAATCAAAGGGAATTCCTGTGCACCCACCTGTAGAGCCTGTTCCCATCAGTCATGGATAAGGGGTGGGGGCAGGTGGCAGGTGGGGGTAGGGTCTGGAATACAGCCAGGGGATGGAGGTTTAACTGGGAAGAAGGAAGGTGCAGGAGATTGTGGCTTCCCCAGAATGCAGATGTAAAGATCATGTCTAGAGGACCTTGTTTCTAAGAGTTTTCACCAAGAAAACTAAAAAATCACTTTGGAGGAGATTCCAAACTTGAAGCTAGTGGGCAGGCAGGGCAGCTGTTTTCAGGCATAATCCAGTGGTTCTCAAAGTGTGCTCCTCTACTCCTACAGCCACATCACCTGGCCAGCCTATCAAACACAGATTCCCAGACCCCTTCACAAACCTAGTGAAGCAGAATCATGGGGGAGTAGATGGGATGGAGGGCCCATCTTTTGTGGGTAAACTTGCATAAACTTTTAAAATGGAAGGAGGGAAATGGGTCTGTTGTTTACAATGGCATGTAATTCCCAAAGAAGGCTCTTCGCTTGAAAAGCAAATCCACCTCCTAAGTGTTTGGAGGTGACAGGCTTAATTGTCTATGTTCAATCTTCTCTGGCTGGAAAATAATGTCTGTCACACAAATGTTCTCGCGAAGGAGTGGAGTTTGCCTACTGACCTGACTGAATGATGGGTGACATCTGTTGGTTGGTGGTAGACAAGGAAGGATGTGATTTGAATCGGTCTCGCTCTAACGTTGACACAGGTGTAATAAAATGGTTCTGATTCCACCCATCCTGTGGAGTTAAAAGAGAAAAAGAAACCTCTCAAAATGAATAATGACATTTCATTACAATAAATGATTATGAATGTGTGCTCTGATGAATGCTAATTATGCCAAAGCTATTCTTGTTAAGTTACCTTTTTATAAATGCTCCGGAGGTCCCGATATTGCCACAATGTATTCAAGACCTGGGCTGCTGCCTTCACCACCTTCAGAGATGATCTAGGAGAGAGCGAGGTAATGTTAATGAATGTGGGAGGCACATCCTCAGGCTCCATTTGCAGAGATTTAAGCTGCAAACCAGTGATCAAGAGGCCATCTCTCCAAGGACCAGAGGGCACAGGGGCCACTGCTGGAAAACACGACCGAGGAATCAGGTGTACCTGGGAGTTGGGTAGGTTCAGGGCGGGCCCAGGTGGCTAGGACCAAAGTGAGACTCTCAGCCAGTCAAGTCTGTGGTGAGAGGCTGTGATTGGCATGAGCCATGACCCTCTAAGCTGGAGGCCTCTTTCAGGTGTCAGCCCCTAGCTCCCCCCATATCTCCCATGGGGCTGACTTCCCTGGGGCTTTGGGATTAACTCGACCATGACCGAGCATCCTGAGTACTGGAGGACCTTCCCACTTTAAATGTTTCCCCCATGACTAGGACTTCCTATAAACACCAGCATTGCCTTCTTATTTATGCCTCTGGGTAAACGTACATATGTGCTGTAATGTTCAATTTGGAAAATACGGTCAGTTGTAAGTTCTCTCTGAAGACGTTTGCTGAATGTTGGCGCTCTGTTCAAGCACTGCTCACCATGAGTCACTGCTTTTCACCTCGAGGGCTGCTCCTCTAAATCAGTGGCTTCGGTGATAAGTGAAGAGGGAAGTGCAGCCTCCTTCCTGAGCACAGGCCTGCAGATCACCACGTCAGGGGCGGATCAGCGCTTGGGGAGTCAGCAGTAAGGATAATGGGATACCTCTTCACAGTTCATCTCAACATCGAAAATTCGACTTCAGATGTGTACCACAGTATCTAAAATCTGATTTCCTCTTATCTTCCTAATGAAACCCTTAGGAAGGGGAGAAGTAGTGAGGTGGGCAGGCTGGAAGCACTTTCTCTGCCCCAAACAACAGGATATGGGTTGTAATGATTCTGAGGGCTTCAGGGAGGAGGGAGTATAGTCATGTTCAGGGATAGCGCTGTCCCTGTTCTTGGAGGTGGGGCATTTCTGCATCTAACTCCGCCCCCACCTCCCACTCAAGACTACCTCTCCTCAGTGTTCCTCTTGAGTCAAGGGCAGAACCAGGTCAAACAAACCCACTCAAAGCTGTTCTAAATTGTACATTTTCAAAATGGACCACAGAGCAGGAGATATCTCAAAACAAAAAATGAACAGAGATGAAATTTCTGATACCTGGGATGGCCTCACAGGGCCTTCGCACCTCACAGCCATGCCATTCTCAGCCAGGTCCTGACACTGCTGCTGGTGTTTATCTCCCCGCCTGTAGGTGCTAGGCAGCCGGGAGGGGCAGGAAAGACAGACCCCACGCCGGCTCCAAGGACTGCTCTGCAACACTCGAGCAAGCAGGAGTGTGCCGGCTATATACCTTGATACAAACTGCTAGGCTAGATATCTGCAGATGAATTCTATCAGCAGAAACCTAACTCTTGAGAAAATCAAGGAAGCTTCTGTGCTCACCTTTGCAGCACACCTCCTTGGAAGAGTGATGCATCCTCAAAATTCTAATTCTTATCCTCTAATTTCTCATCTTCTCTTAAACGTGTGACATCAGTAGCGTTCAACTGGACAAGTCTCAACTGTCGTCGTCCTATCTGGTTAAGCAGAGCATTTGACACGTGCTCACCTTTGAAGCACTTCCTTGGCTTCCAAGATACCACACGTTCCTGATTTTCTTCTGAATGCTCTGGCTACTCTTCAGCTCTTTTGCTGGCTCCCCATTTCCTTGGGGAAAATTATATCAGCCCTTAAGCCTCTTTTCTTTCCATTTACAGTTCTTTCTTTATTCATCTCAGCCCATTTCACTTCTCTAAATACCCCATTTATACACAAATGACTTCCAAATTTTATTTCTAGTTTGGACCTCTATCCTGAACTCAACTCAGGTATATTCTACAGTTGACCAGACATTTCACATGGATGTCTAATAAAGGTCTTAAATGTAACATGTCCAGAACAAACACCTGGTCTTCCCTAAAAACCCTGTTCCCGTAGGCTTCGCCATGTTAGTAAGTGCAATTTCATCCTGTGGTCTTTTTTGCCAAAGACCTTGGGGTCATCCTTGACATTTTCCTCCTCTCCTGCTGCTCATCTAATCCCTCAGCAAATTTTGTTGACTCTTTCAACCATGTCAGCATCAACCACTTCCCCACAACTGCTGCCACCATTAATCTGTACTTGGTAGAGGGGAAGGTTCATTGAGCCATGATGACCCCTTTAAGGGAAGCCAGATTGTGTTCCTCCTCTGCTGAATGATCTCCAGTGGCTTTTGGTTTTCCTCAGAGTAAATCAAAGTCCTTACACTGACCCACAGTGTCCTGTATTTCTGGTTACAGAATTTTCTTTTTTTTTAATATACAAAGGTTTTGGCACTGGTTCGCCACACCTTCTTCCCCCACCACTCCTGACTTGCTCTGTTCCCATTGGCTTCCTGCTGCCCATCACATACGTGAGGCACTCTTCTGTCTCAGAGCCCTTCCACTTCCTCCTTATCACCTTTCCTGTTTTTATTGTTTGCCCCATCTGCATCTGACAGGCTGTGTTTCCTACTCACGGGTACCTCATCTACCTTGCCCTTGCATGTAAGGTACCCAGGGGTAGGGGTTGTTGGGAGATGTGCTCACTGCTGCAGCACATAGCAGGTGAACGGTAAACTTGGTGAATGACTCCTAAGGGAAAATAAATGTGTGTTTAGAGGACAACTTGAGTTGATCGAGAACTTTGAGTCTCTTGTTTTGAAAAAAAAGATTACACTGGATGAGAATTTTTCTTTTTTAATACACAAAGGTTTTGGCACTGGTTCAGCATTTCTCCAGCTTCTTATGCCTTTCACAAATGAAGGCCCTTTAATGAAATTTTAAGAGCACAAAAAGTGATTATTGGTTCCCTTAGCTTTATCTGTAACATTTCATTTCTTTTGAAATAAAAAGGTGTGTGTGCATTTATTACTAACGAGATAAAAAAGATATGTAAGAAAAAAGGACTGAAAGGAAATTGGTTAATGTGGTTAATGTTGACAGGTGTGACTTCTAGGGGATGAGAATATGCTTTGCGACATTACTCATATTTTAGAAATTCCTTCAAAAGTATAAACTAAAAGATTAGACAAGAAATAAGGTGAGTTGTAGCACTGTCACTCAGTCAAGTAATAAATATTTACTGAGCAACAACTGGGTCAAGTTCTCCACGTACAGGGTAGAAGGAAAGACAAAGTTCCTGCTACTGGGGGTGTCGGATGGCAGAGAAGGCCCTACGTTAACATATCAGGGGTTAATCAGTGCTGTGAAGGAGAACAGAGCAGGGGACAGGGTGGCAAGTGGGGAGAGAGGTGCCATTTTACGGATCAGGTGGCTGCTGTCCTGTGTGTTGCAAAGGCTCCAAGCAGTCCTACTTCCCACTTCCTTGAAGGATTCTTTGATCTGATACTAAGGCAAACTGATAGTCCACTGCTATAACTCTGTGACAAAAAAAATCTTCTATTTTTGCCACCAATTCTCTAATTCCTACTTCTGCTGCTTCATCAATTAGGTGTCACCCAGAAGTAAAGGGGAATGTATGATCCAAGCCCAGGGCACATCCTGAGGCCACACAACAGGCCCTGCCGCAGAGCAATGGTTTTAATACTTTTTAGGCACCTGGCAGAGGCATCAGTCCCAGAACTGAGGATTCAATAAGATGTTTTTGCAGAATAGGCCCCAGAGGCTGGAGCAGAGTCAAAGGTGAAAGGGAAACGGTGCCCCCAGATTTTCGTCATCATAGCATTTCTGATTCTTCCTGGGGTCAGCACAACCAAACATGGCTTTAGAGACAAAAATGGATGTAGGGGTGTTACAACAAAGTAAAAACCAGAAAAAAAGGGGCCACAGGACTGCAAATGCCTCTCCCAACAAAATAGGTTTTAATTGGTGGAGACTGTTTAGCTTATTAATAGTGTGTATGATATGCAGAAATAAATTGTTTCCAATAGGAAATATCCTCCACAAAAGCCCTTATCATAGGACAATCCCATCTCCTCCCTGCGCCAGACTTGCCTGTCTCCTCTGCCCTTGGTTATGTTCACCAGCTTCTCTATCCCTCCTGAGTCGGCCAGGGCTTTGGCATTCTCCATGTTTTTGCTTGTGACCTCGTGCAGAGCACAGCAGATGGCCGCCATGGTCTCATCAGACAGCACACTGGGGCCGGTGCCGCCGGGAAGCCGGTTGACCAGGTCTCGCATGGCATATTTACCTGCCAAATGCAAAGGAGTTCATTCTGCTTTCAGAAGGTACAGGTTTTTGTTATTGTTGCTGTTGAAAGATCCTGACAGTGTGTTGTCTCTTGAAAATAGAACCTCAAAAGACAATAACAGGAAAAAAAAAACCATGGCAAAATAGGAAGTGACAAATATTACAAACGTAGGGGGGAAGTTAATCTTTATGGCAAAACCACTTGGAGAAATAATTGGTTTATAAAACATTACAGTGAGCCACTAGAAGAAAATGTAAATCAGCATATAGTTTGGTATGCCAATCAAGTTGCTTTAGTTCAACTATCTTCATTAACAGTGAAAAATAAATTATAAAAATAAATTTTACTTTCAATTGAATTCCTATTCATCAAAAATACCTTAAATTCCTCTTAATGCTTTTAAAAACTGATCTTTGAATAAGTTTTAAAATTGGACTAAGTAAGGCTGCCAAACAATACTTTTCATTAAATCTTTTAGGGTCTTAACATGTGAGCTGGGTACAATTATACATTTTTATCAAGTGAAAGGTAAATATCAGTTGGTCTGACTTCAACGGTGATAACAGGTTAGTTTCTTTTAAAGGACACAAGTAACCTTTGGCGTTAAAATGATGGCTGATTATTTCATAGGAGTGATGCAACATAACAGAGATTTGTTTATTTTGAGAGAGAGCACGAGCACGCATGTGAGAGCACGGGAAGGGACAGAGAGAGAGGAGAGACAATCCCAAGTAGGCTCTGAGCTGTTAGGGTGGAGCCCAATTCGAGGTTTGATTTCAAATTCTATGAGATAATGACCTGAGCCGAAATTGAGAGTCAGATACTTAATTGACTGAGCCACCTAGGTGCCCCAATAGAACAGAGTTCTTGATGGGACAATGCTGGGGAAGTCCCCAGCTATTGAAGCATTTCTTTACGGATACTCTGTTTCCCTTACTTCTCTCTCAAAAGAGATTATCTCTAGCTTTTTCAATTTCAATTACCAACTGACAAACTAGAATAACTGCATGACAAACAAAAGAAATGAACTAAAGCTCAAGTAAATATTTTCTTAGTTTTTTTTTTTTTCTATGCTAATAATTGAGTGGATACAAAATGGGTTTTTTATTAAAGACCTATTTATATACAATGGTAAGCAGTGGAAGTTAGGCCCTGACTACACGCTGCATAATTTACTGTATTTCAAAGGGAAGGCTCTGGCTTACTCACGGTGAACATTGTTGTGAATAGGGGGAAAACAGTATTGACATTGTAAGCCAGAAGATAAATGTGGTTTTTAGAACAGATGGAAGTTAGCGCTGGTGATTTTGAATATTCACGAAAAACCAAAACGTCCATGACATGTAATTCGTCATTTTGCTAAGGCACAACTTTAAATTGCCCCCGGAGACTGGGATAAGGCAGCTCACTCCGCCTGTGAGTGAGCCTGGTGGTCCCCTTGGAGCCTGCAGCTCTAGACAGCTGGGCTGGTTCGATTCAGTGGAGTATGCAGTAACTTTCATAGAGTGACAAAACTTGGTTTCCTTGTGAAAAATGGCTCTACAGAGAAAGTCCATTGCTAGTGCTGGTGATGGACGCGAGCACAGAGTGAAGGAAGAAGGGGATGGTTCTCAGAAACAGAAGTACTGAATAAATTAGAGTTGAATATTGAATCTGGGAGGGGCTCAGACCTCAGGAAAGGAGGGATCTTTATAGAGAAAGAAATAAGAAAGTGATTTATGAAACCATTCAAGAGTGCTCCAGTTAGGTAAAAAAAAGGCTCACAGGTAGAGAGAGAAAATGCTCTTGAAAGTTTAAAAGGGAGTCAAGACATTCACAGAAAACACAGAGATGCTCTGAAAGAAGGGCAGGGCTTGGCAAACACGGTCCCCCTTCCCAGAGGTCTTGGCCCTCAGTGGCCCTGCACCTCTGCACTCCTGTGTCCCCTCCCCAGCTGTAGAGTGACAGGCCACAATCCTATGTTGTCAGGCCTTTAATTTTTAGCATTAGAAACTCCCAAACTGTATGAGCTTCTTCTAAGAAATTCAAACAGTATGGATGTAAAAATAACTTAAAAAAAAAAATCTCTTTAGGGACCTGAAGGATTTCTCTTAAGAAGTATGGGAACTAAGAGTTATAATGCACACTGGCATCAGGCACCAGCGGGACTGTATCAACAGGGTGTGGAGGAAGCTCCTTTTCACTCATCAGGGGACAGTTTGGCTCAAAGGAATGGTGTGTTAAGAGCAGGTTAACCTGGGTGGTAATTTAAAATAGCAATATTGCCAGGCACTGTGTAGTGGCTTTCCTGTAAGCTGCCACAGTGAATCCTCAAGGCAACACTTTAAGGTAAATATTATTGCCCTTGTTCTTTGTCTCCCTCCCTCCATCTTTGTGTTCCCCCACCCACACCCCCCATCTCAGGGCAGGCATATTTTAATGAGTTCAGTACCTATTCACTAATCCACATGAAATCCTATCAAATCTCCCCTCCCTCTCTCCTGGCCTGTCGTCAGCTGTGGGGCTGGTGTGGAGCTTGCTGGTTTATAAAGGGCTGCTTCATTCTCTCATTTGATTTGCACAGCAAACCTGCAGCGAGGACAGCAGGGTGGTCGGCTCCCTTTCAGACATGGGGTCAAGGAAGTTTTCAAATTTAGATGAAAGAATTGAGGCAGGGTGGGCTCACCACACCACACCCCAGGTTACATAGCCAGTGAGCAGCAGATCCAGGGGGTAACTGAGGTCAACTGGAGAGTCTCTGATCTTTCCTTTACCCCACAGTCGGCTTGAGTGTGGCAATGCCCTTGGAGACAAGCAAGCTAAGTTGGTGAGTGTGTCAAACTTGAAGAGGGGCTCAGTGTCAGGTTCATGCAAGTGCCAACCCTACAGCCCTGAGGGTGGATGCTTCCTGCATTTTGTACCCAGTGTGCCTGACTTGCCTTACCCTAGTCCTGATGCCACCCTTGGGTGTAAATGGCCGTGGGACAGTGGTTCTGCCTCAGGGTGAGCACTTAACACAGATCTGAGAGGGAGAAGCTATAAACCATTTATGTCATTTCTTTTTTTACTTAGAACATGGTAGTTGGTTAGCAGATACCAGTCTCAAATATCAGAAACGGAGAATTAACTTATTTTGTGGCTCAGGAAATGAACCTTTCTTGAAAATGTACCTTCCCTGATCAATGTTTAATTAATGAGCTTGGCTCTTGATGAAAAGGGATGGTCACAAAAGATAGACACCACAAAGGGTACCCAAGTATGCCAAGAAGCCAGAAAGTAGAATTCAGTTGCTGATGATATAAAATGTCATCTTTTATATAAATCAAAAGAAGAGTCTTATAAATGTTACTCTGTTTTTGTAGCTTACCTTGTCACCAGAACATACCTATGAGCTCCTTGTTGCGAACATCTAGTGCCATATTCCTCAAGGCAGTTGCCACAGAAGAAACAACTCTGTCATTATCCATTCTCAGAAGTTCTACAAGGATGGGGAGCCCTTTTTCTTTGCGGACGGCTGCCCGGATATACGCTGCAAACTAATGAGTAAAATAGGCCAGTAAGTAATATAAAATAGAGTTCAACTCAGATGTTACTATCACCTAAAAAAGAGGTTTCCAAAAGATAAACTAATAGATTAAATGTTTTCTTTCCAATTGGAGAATAAATCTGTGGTGTCAGTAAAGAAAAAACCATAGTTGGGGATAAAGATAGGCGAGGATGACTGATTTAAAAAAGAAATTCTAAAGCCTAAAAATCTCAAGCCACCATCTGCCAGATATTTTTGTGCAGAAAAGAGAAGGCAGTGATTGCTTTCTACCTCAGATACATAAATATGATTAAGGACGGATCTTGGGTCTTCTTGGCAATTGGCTCCATGCCAGGTCCAGAGGCTATAAATAGGATGGCAGTAACTGATCACTGCACATTACAGGAGAACCTGTCTCCATCAAGTCATTCTTTTCCTATATTCTCTGCAACAATATTTAGAGTTCAGTAACCTTTCAAAGAGATTGACTGAAAAAAAGCCCTTGCCTCAGAAGAAAAGGAATTCTCCAGAAACACTGAGCATCATAATTCACACACACTGGTGAAAAAGTAAGTATATTTGTGTGCAGGATGCTTTCTTATTCAAGATTAGTTAGCTGCTTTTTTTAATTCATAGTCAAGAAATTCTTTTGTGACTATGAGGCAAGTTTGTTCAGCATGTGTACCATTTGAATTGGAAATGAATGCTAGCTAAGTCATCAGAGAAATAACTAAAAAAAAAAAAGTAGCATTTGAAAATTGGGTCTTTAATCTTGTTTTGAGCTTTTATTGACATTTTTTACCAATGCAAATTGTTTTTCAAAATTTAGGAAAGTTGAAAAATGTTGCTCATGAAACATCTAGTACTTTCCTGCTGTGGTCAAGACATAAGGATAAAGATCTGCCAGCCCTTTGTATTATTTTGAACATTAAAATATATGATTGACCACTCAGTTTCTTGAATGCCAACAGATTACTTAAATAATACGAGTAATAGGAAAAGACTCATTCCAAAGACCCTATTAACATTCTTCATATGAAACGAATACTCCTATTTTTCTAAATCAGATGAAATCTATGGGGGAGGGGGAAAGGAAATGGAATACTTGATTTGCTATAAAGCACTCAAGGCAGCATTCTCAACTTCTCTCTGAAACCTGCAAGATCAGAGCCAACACCTGGCTCATGTGGAGACCACTTGGCTCAGCCCAGCCCAGAGTGCTTCCCTTCTGGGGCACCACCACTCCCAATTTAGCCTCTGACTTGACAGCATCTGTGGTTAGGATTATCTTAAATTATTTTTTTTTATATTTATTTTTATTTTTTGAGAGAGAGAAAGAGCACAAGCAATGGAGGGCAGAGAGATGTGGACAAAGCAGGCTCCAAGCTCTGAGCTGTCAGCACAGGGCCCGATGTGGGGCTCGAACCATGAACCTTGAGCAGAAGTCGGATGCTTAACTGACTGAGCCACCCAGGTACCCCAGTATTTATATTTTAAGTGAGCTTGCCATCTAACTTACATTCACTAAATGACCATTCAACACAACTCAAATCACATCTATGTCAATTATTATCTTATTTATTGTCATACAATAAGCTGGATGTGAACACTGGGTCACCAACATAAATATTTATCAATACTTATGTGCCACACACAGTCCTAGGTCCTTCACATTTATTATCTCTCTTAATGCTCATAGCCACCTCATGAGGTAGGTCTTATCTCCATTTTACAGATGAAGAAACTGAGGAGAGAAGATCCAAGACCCCTAGCTAATAAGTGGAAGGATCAGGATTCAAAACCAAGGGGTCTGGGTCCAGAGCCAGCACTTAGATGCTAAGCTACTTAAGAACAACAACAAAATAACCACATTGGCTTAGCACTAGGCCGTAAATATCTGCGTACATTCATTATAGCAGCTGACTGCACGTAAGAAACCATACCTAGCCTGAGCAGTGCTTTTCACTCTCATGGATAATACAGTGGCCAAAAGCTTCTCATTTGGGGAGGTGGTGGTGGCAGAAGTAGCCAAAAACAAGCATTAGAATAACTTTACTAAAATATACTCGTCAGGAAATTTTTAGAGGTTAAAAATATTTCAGACAAGGACTGTCTGGGAAATTGCTAGAGGTTGTTTAAGAAGTTTTGAGACCCTGCTTACAGTAACAGTAGGAAACCACTCTCAATTTTCATAAAGAAGTCACACACCTTCAAAGGGATGTGGTAATGTGCATCATCCATATGTCTGTAAGCATCTGAGAGAGGAACGGTGGCCCCTCTCCCTCCCACCTCAGCCTTAATTCAGGCCCCTGACATGTCTAGCACGGAATCCTAGCCTCTATTTTCCTCTTCTTTGAATTCATCTTCTGCACCGTGGCAGAAGGGACCCAGTAGTATCCACAGCTGTGTCACCTGTCTGCTTAAACCCCTTTAGTGGCCCTTGTGGTCTGCAGGTCACGTCCCAGCTTCTGAAGCTTGGCCGTCAGACCTGTCTGCGATGGCTGGGTCTAACCCAGGCCACACTTGCCCTGCCCTTGATGCCCCAGCAACCATCCTGCAGTCTCTGCCACACTGTCCTTTCCTCTCTTGTCCCTTTCTCTAGATCACTCCCTCTATATACCCAACCTCGCACTCTGTTGGCTTAATTCTGCTCATTAAGAGTCCATCTGGGTAGCACCATCCCTCTAGGAAACCTTCCCCATCTCCTGGGTTCCCTCTTGGTCTTTTTGTCACCTGCCAGGCTGGGTTAGATGTCCTTTTTCAAGACGCCACAGTACACATATCCTGTGAAGGCTATGCTGTACTGACTCTATCTGTACATTTTTCTTGCTAGTCTTCAGTTTGTATAGGGAGGGCCGTGTCACATTCATCTTTGGATCTCCAGAACCACTTGCTATCTCCCTCCTTTTTGTGCTCCCACCCTTTCCCAAACTCGAAACAACTGTCTCCTTTTCACCATCATTATTGATCTGGCTGCACAGATGGAAAGAACTGTAGATAACTGGAAGACATCATACCTTCCAATTTCCAGCAGAGAGGTTCTGGAGAGATCCGGCAGAGCCTTCCAAGGTGGCTGGGTTGGAACTTTCTGCCAGAAGAGTCAAATATGGTTTTACCACTGATGGATGCCATAGCATCTCAACCCCTTTGGGGGACTTAGACAGTCCTGGGATAGGACCAACTCCATCCCACTGAAAGACAAAGAGCACACGTGAAATGGAAACAAAATGAACACAACATTCCTGAAAATATTCCTCTCTGCTGGATTCAGCTATAGTTAGGTAGAAAAACTGTATGAGAAATTTTTTTTTTCTTGCCAAATATGTGATTTCTTACTCCTAGAAAAATGAAACCTTAGAGTTTCATGTCAAAAAAAATGCTAACTTGATCCTCCTGTGGCGTTCTCTTTTTCTTTTTCTTTTTCTTCCCCCAGCAGCTTGGCTCCGAGTCCTTGCTGGGAGACTCTTTTCCTAGTAAGTCATCCAGCTCACTCAGCCCCAGTAGCCGGGCCTGTGGGACCTCCAGTTCCAGCCGATAGGACAGGTTCCTCAGGGTGCACACGCAGTTTTCCACAGTCTGAAAACCAACACGGCGTATAATTAAAACCATCGTAGCACATTACTGCAAAAATGCTTCTGTACTGAGCTGCAGTGGTCATAAATAAATGTAGAATATGAGCTCCTTTTTTACTTAAGGGAACCTGAAACAATCTAAGGAAAGAATTACAGTTCCAGAATTTCTGTGGGATACCCAAATGACAGTGCAGGGCTATCCTCGGTACATCTGTGGCCCCGATCGCAATGCTGCATCTGATGAAAATGTGCAGGGCTCTGGAGGAGAAAATGTCCAGTGTTCCTGCTTCAGTGCGGCTGCACTGGCAGGGGTGTACCCAAGTTGCCACAACGTCACTCCTTTTCGCCACTAGGAATCCTTGCCACGGCAAGAGGTGCGAGCAACCCCCTCTCTGGGGAAGCCCCTCCCCCCAAGTCCCATCTTCGGCCCTTCCATCCATCTCCCTCTGCCCTCCCTCTGAGGAAAGTTCCATCAGCTCTTTCTCTGTTGACATCTGCCTTCTGTACGTGGTCTTTTGCTTCTTAAAATCTGTATCACACCTCGTGTTGGGAGGCCAACTGTCACTTCATTCCTCTCCATTTCATCTGCACATCTTTTGATCAACGAGGTTCAAATAAAAACCTGGCCATCACTTTGAGTTTTTCCCCCACCTTCTCCCTGAGCCTACCACTCGTCATTCTCTTCTCTCAGACCCACGTCTATGACACAGGCCTATTTATGGCCTCTCCTTATCTAGCCCATAGCTCGCCCACTTGGAACTCCTGACACTTTTAGTCCCTCCTTTCTGTTTCTTGCCCCCACCTTCCTCAGCTCCTGTTCCTTGGGGCAAGGATGGGGAAAACTGGAGGGGAACAGAAGGGGCTCCTACTGGGAACAGACTAACCAGCAAGGCAACAGAGGGAGGGTTGAAAGGGCCAGACTGGGGATGTAGAGAAGGGTATCCACGTGGGTGTGGGCTGTGGGGTGCGGGCTGTGGCCTGCACTGGGGCAAGAAGGGCAGAGAGGTTGGTGGGTTATAATGCCTCAACCAGGAACGTTTATTCAGTAATACTCAAATACAGATGGGTCTGATTCTAGGCACAGGGGACACAGGACTGGAGGCAACAGCAGCACGGGCAGTCACCGTGACAATTAGCCCAGAAGAACCACAAAGAAAGTTAGGACCCTGCCACCCCACACTAAGTCCTTGGCCACACGGAGTCACTCAGTTTTCATGGTTCTAAGGCTATTTTCTTAAGTTGTCATGTCCCTGTTAATTTGTAATTTTTAAATTAATCCCCTTAATCTGGAGTGTAGCCTAATGAGGAGGAAAGGCTCAAGAATCGCAGAAAGAATCAATGGCATGCAAGGAGCAGCATCAGGCAGCTGTCATCATCTGCCACCATACCCCTCGCATGGCAGGCCGGCACTGACCTTGCTGTCGTAATCGGATGTGTTCACACATGTGTGGATCACATACAGGAGCGAGTCCACCAGCCCCTCACAGGAGCGCATTTGCTTCCTCGCTTCCTCCCCTGCAGAGCTGAGGTTCCTGAAGGGGCAGAGACACGTGGGAGCTGCTGAGATGAACAGCTTACTCCTTAGCCACGGAGCCTTATCTTAACATCAGAGAGAACCGACGACAGGCAGCAACCGTGCAGATGCCGTGTGAGGAGGCATTTTAACATCGCGAGAACTCACAATAACTAGCTCCCTGTTGTCAACCCAAATAGAAAGGAGCAGGGGCATCTGAATTCTGTATCCCTCTGGTGACACCCTACTTTCTAACCTCCCAAAAAGTTGTTTTGGGGGCTATCCTCCTCAGTTTCCTCATATGTAAAAAGGGGAGAATATTGATCACCTCATAGGGTTGTGTGAGGAAGAGATGCTCCATATAAAGCAATTATTAAAGTGCCTGGTATGTCAGCTATGGTTGTTATTTCTAGACATGCTTTGCTTCCCTTGTTGGGCCACCAGATATGGCAGGCTCCTGTACCTATTATAATGTTTTGCATGTAGTAGGTGGTCATAAATGCTTCCTCAATGAACGAACAGAAGAAAGGTCACTTGTTGTATAGATATTCAAGTTAAATATGGACATTTGCTTATGCTACACTTTTTCTCATCTTTTCAAATATAAAAAACCCTGAAAATTGCTTTAGGTCTCATCCATATTGAAACTTTTTTTTTAAGATTTTATTTTTTCAAATAATCTCTACACCCAACGTGGGGCTTGAACTCACAACCCCAAGACCAAGAGTTGCATGCTCTACCGACTGAGCCAGCCGGGCAATCCATATTGAAAATTTTGATACCAGTTTGCCTTCATGAATTGATACCATATATTAAGGATCTATCTCGTTTTATGTGGTATTAGCAAAGGTTCTAGGATATGCTAAGATTTTGCAAAAACTTAGGCTAGGTAAGGGGGTCTGGAATGATTTTTCTTTTCATCTTTGTTTTTCTGGGGCCAGAGAGACAATGTCATCTGTGGTCCCTACTCTGTTCTTATCTTGTGTCACTTCTCAGTAGCACTTAACAGCTGCCATCTTCTATTCCTTTATAAGCCCCTGGGACCTTTCACTTCTTTGGTTTTCCTCCCATCTTGCTGCCTTTCCTTCTTAGTCTTTTCAGCCAGGGGGACCCCCTGGAGTGCCCAGGACTACTTTGGTCCCTTCTTGATCTTTTTCCATTCTCATGGGTGGTCTCCCTCTGCCCCTTGGCTTTAATACAACCTGTGGATCCATGCATGACTCCCAAATGTCTATCGTTAGGCTGACCCCTCTTTAAAACTCTGGGCTCCTTTATCCAACTGCTTTCCTGATATTACCACGTGGATAGCTAAACAGACAACTCAAAATGGACATGGCCAAAGCTCTCAACTGCTCACCTCTCTACCCTATCTTCTCCCTGTGTTGCCAATTTATCCAGCCAAAGATTGAGGTATTATCCTTATCTCCTCCCTTTCCCCACCCCTCTATTCAATCCATTAGCAAGTTCTGTCAGCTCTCTCTCCAGAAAAATACCCCCTATCTCCTACCTCTCTCCAGCACCTGGTGTAGGCCACTGTCATCATCTGCCTGGATCTCTGCAATAGCCTTGGCCTCCAGTCTCTACTGTTGCCCTTGTTTAGTCTTCATGCTGAAGCCAGGATCCAGTCCCATCACTCCCATGATTAAAGCCCTCTGTCAGTTTCCCAAGGCACTTGGAATGAAGTGCAAAGTCCTTCCTCTGACTTCAAAAATCCTGCATAATCTATGGTACTACTCTGTGTCTTGCCCATTAAGCTCCAGCCGTAAGCCCATTCTTGCCCCAGAGCCTTCATACTACTTGTTCTCTTTACTTAAAATATGTGTCCGGACCCCACTCCACTCTCAGATGAGCAGCTCCTGGTGGTATTTCAATGTAGGCTTTAATTTCACCTCCTATGAGGGGCCACTCGACCATCAGAATCATCTCCCAATAAATCCTACATTACCATGGCATTCACTGTTATTTTCTTTTTTTTTTTTTTTAAATTTAAAAAAAAAAAATTTTTTTTTTCCAACGTTTTTTATTTTATTTTTGGGACAGAGAGAGACAGAGCATGAACGGGGGAGGGGCAGAGAGAGAGGGAGACACAGAATCGGAAACAGGCTCCAGGCTCCGAGCCATCAGCCCAGAGCCTGACGCGGGGCTCGAACTCACGGACCGCGAGATCGTGACCTGGCTGAAGTCGGACGCTTAACCGACTGCGCCACCCAGGCGCCCCTCACTGTTATTTTCTTGATTGTTTTCCTCAATAGAATATGGTTCTGTTGAGCAGGGTCCTGTCTGTCTTATTCATCACTCATTTCACAGAGAGGGCATGCACCAAATGTTTATAGTCCTGAACCTGAGGGACCTGACTGGTATGTCCTGCCTCTGGGAAGCCCGGCAGGCTGGCTGAGGAGTGATCACATTCTCCCCAGATGCAGGGGCAGGGAGAGCATGAGGTGCTCCTTCCACAGATCATCAGTAGGGGATACAAACTGCCGTCTGATGCACACGTCTGATTTAGGGAGCTAGCCTGCTTCCCAGGATCCTGACTCTTGTCATCCACCCACAGCAAGGGGGTTGACAGTCACTTGTCACAACAGTGGAAGGCTTCAGAGCAGCAGTCTAGGCTCCCTCTCCATCTTTCAAGCTCTGTTATAGCCTTACACTGGATGCATGGCTTAAATGTTAGCGCTATGTGTCAGATACTTCACTAAGCACTTTATATGGAGCTGATTCTTCACAAGTGTGAGATGGTGTTATTTTCCCTATTCTAAAGATGAGGAAGCTGAAGCTCAGAGTGGGGCAGGAAGCCACTCTGCCCAAGGCTCCTGCTTCAACTTCCCAGAGCACTGTAAGCCTGGGACACTGGGTAGAAACTGAGCTGATGAGTGTTAATGGCAAATAATAAGCACTACTGTCCATAAAGCGGCCTTTATGAATTTCACATGCTAAAGATAATGACTTAAAATAGTATTTGGGCTCATTTTCATTTATTTATAAAACTCAAACCCAATGATTTTTTTTTTTCCCAATGATTATTTAAACCACACACCTTTTGCACCTTTTAAAAGCAGAAAGGTTTTAACCATCACATTTTGAATTTAAACAAAAACCAGGCTGTAAACACATTAGCAGTCAGGATGTGATAACCAGAAAAATGCTGTTAAAGTGGAAAACACAGGAATTTTGGCAGTAATTCCGGACTGAAAGGGCCCTTTTTACTAATCCACAGAAGGGTCATTTATCAGATAATGTCTTTCAGGCCGCTAGTCTGTGCTCATGGTGTTTAACTCACAGGATAAGAGTCCAGTGGTCATTTACCTACATGGTAAACGTTAATAAAATGAAGTAAATCCTCTTAAAATCAATTTAACCATAACACATGCTCTTTAATCAAAGAATTGGAAAGAAGAAATAAAGAACTTACCTCAGGCAACCTGTCGTATTACGCAGAACGAGTGACGTCTGAAATTTAATTTTATGATCATCATCAAAAGAAGAGTTATTCCATCCAGAATGTGGAACGATCACAGTGTTTGTTAAGGTCGAGAGAGCATCTCGAATGATTGTCATCTTTACAGCATCACATGAAGATAAATTCCAAAGAACTCCTTAAAAATGAGATTTAAAAAATCCAATTATCAATTAGAGATCCTGCAGGTTTAGGAATAAACAAATAAACATAAGATGTGAACTCGTTCTGTTCCAAATCTAATCTATGGCCTGAATTTGCAATCAGGCAGGGGTGGACCTCTACTAACTGCTGAGTGAACATATGTGAGCTCCTGGCAGCCCATCACAAAGCCGTAGCAGTCCATCTCTTAAGTTTTAGAGCCGACGTATTTATCAGACAAGATGACTGTGGCTTCTGCAGGGTAAATTAGAGCTACTCTTTGTGTGGGAGGGCACAATCCAATCAAGGGGCACAAACATACAAACATAACACATCTGTGGGTGTCGTAAAGCTGTCATTCACTGCATCATCCCTTACATTCAATGCTCTGTGTGGCAAAACCATTTTTAGACTTCGGTACATGGAAAAAAATTCTTTCTCAAAAGAATGACATGTTTCTCTACATCATGCTTCCTCTTCCTACTGGGAAGCTCAAGCTTTTTTTTTTTAATTCTTTTTTTTTTTTTTTTAATGTTTTTATTTTATTTTTGGGAGAGAGAGTGAGAGTAGGGGAGGAGCAGAGAGAGGGAGACACAGAATCCGAAGCAGGCTCCAGGCTCTGAGCTGTCGGCACAGAGCCTGACACGGGGCTTAAACTCATGAGCTGCAAGATCATGACCTGAGCCAAAGTCTGACGCCCAACTGACTGAGCCACCCAGGTGCCCCGAAGCTCAAGCTTAAATATGCTTGCAGTAACATATATAGAGGGCGGTTACATCTGTTTCACCTCCACAATCAGATAAGGTTTAAACATTTTTATTTCTATGTTAAGAGTTTTACTGCCATGTGCAAGTTACTGCCATTCCTTTTTTGGATCTAGGCGAGACTGACACTACATTACGTCCCTCCTACTATAATTCATATCAGGACTGAACAACAGACTTAAATGCAGCTTATGAGAGTATTATTTAAATTGTAAGCCTATTAGAGTGTCTTTATTTCTGTATCAACTATGAGGTGGGTTATTGTTACAGTACATATATTTTCTAATAATTATTCTATAAGGTATCAGAGCAAATTCAAGATTATACTTACTCTATGACCCTTTCACATCAGTGCATTTTCCTAAGTCAGAGAAAAGTAGGTAGAGGAGAGGTAGGGCAGCTGGCACTGAGGTCCTGGCGTCCCTCAGAGCCCTGCACTCCTGATGCATCGTTGACAAGATGCTCAAAAGCCCATACAACAGTGCTTTTAGAATTATCGACCAAAAAAAAAAAAAAAAAAAAAAAATGCTTCAGGCCCTGTGAAGGGGAAGGAATTGGCAAAATCTTCCCATTTCCATGGGAGCGTGTCAGGCTTGTGAACATGACTGATCAAGGGTGTTGGGAGAACCGCTGCCTCCAGTGCATGGTAACTACGGATTGTTTGCTCAGCCTTCTCAGGGCCTGGAGAAATGGTGGGGACCTTTATAAAAGAGGGAGGTGTGACAGTGCTGACGGGACTTTTTCCTTTTAGAAGATGGAGAAGTACAGACAAAGGGCTTGGAGTGAAGATAGTAAACTGATATTCTGACTCTAAGCCGAGAGAGGACCACCCCTTCCCTGCAGGTCTGCCCTGACCTACCCACACTGTTGAGGGAATGGTTGGTAATGGAGGCTGATGCTTGGGCTCTGGCTGGGAAAGCCGTCTGCTGTGCCCTGTGCCTGGTTCCTTTCCTCTTTCACTTGGCTTTGACTTCTGGACCTGGCTGGATGGGTTTCCTTTGTCCCCCAAGGACTTTTACCCTTTCTCTGCTTACTCTTTGGGGTGGGATGGCTCACCATTAGCAAAGGACTTCAGGCTCAGCAGTGGTTCATCTAGTTAGGCCCCAAATGGGAGGGGAATTTAGACAGTTTGGAATCAGGAAAATAAAGACATTGCTTTGTCTCTGAAAGCTTGTTGTGTCCACCATTACAGGCCTTTGCTTATATAATACATGACACACGATAGACATATTGTGCATATGGGTGTTTATGTGCACATGTGCATATGGGTGCTTATGAAATGAACTTAAATTCATTAGGCAGAGTTATTTCTCCATGGATTCTGATAAAACTGGCCATGTTTCTATATAAAATGGCTTTAATCCAGGGAGGTTTTAATCTTAGGGAGGTTGTGTTACCTGCTTTCTGGAGGTTTCACTGGACTGTCTCAGGGGCAGCCATGTGAGGTGTGGGGGGAGAATTGGCAGCGGGCTGCCAGATCCCCACCCCGATTCACCCAGAGTGGCTCCATACTTATCTGTCCTCAATATTGGGCTGCACTGTGTGTTTCTGTTTGAAAAAAAGGGTTCATGTCTAAAAGACATTTGAAAAGCACTGTTTCAGGGGAAAGGTATCAGAGGACTGATGACCATGGGTGGGACCTGGGAGCTAACAAGTAAAAATGAGTCCTTGGAGATAGCAGAAGGGAGACAAGATGGAAGAAAGAGAGGGTTGAAGCATAGAAGGGTGGGCGATAAAGGCTGCCACGAACGGGGCTTTAACATTTCCTGCTAATGAGGACAGCCATACTCCACCCAGGATACTGCCGGGGCCTGCTGGGGCGTGAGCCAGCCGCAGGGCAGCATACGGCCCAGATACTGTTGGGTGGGAAGGGTCATTTCCTAACCTCCCCTGACAATTTTATAACATGTTTTCAAATTCCTCACTCCACAGAATTCAACCATGGGAGAAAGTGGCATCTTCTAATACGCTATGTTGTACTTCATGGAATAAATGTATTCTAATAAAGTTAACTGTAAGGCAAGGCTTATGGAAAGGAAAGCTCGTTACATTATAGGCTGTAGGTATAAAATTACACATATAACTACAGAAAACGATACAGTGTGAGTCACAGACTCACATGTGAAAACATGACTAAGAGGGGTGGCTCTTTAGCATGATGGATCTAGGAGTTGATGCCTAGAATTTCTCTGATCACTAGCAGCAAATCTTGTTTTTCATGGTTCCTGCCTCCACTTCTGGCTCCTGCTAAGACCTACTTCTGTTAAGAGGCTATTTCCTAGATTTATGGATTTCCTTGATTTTCTGTGCAGGTAGAATTTTGTCCTGCTCTTTCTTTTATCAGGCATTTAGAATGATCAGTGGAGTTATATGTCATTCTACAGTTTACTACTAGCCCTTATCTACATGGGATTGAACAGCATAAATGTGCATAGGTCAATACAAACAATAGTAACATGACCATTTACTGTGATTTTACTCTGTGCCAGGCATTGTGTGCTTTACATATAGTAACTGAAAGAGTCAAGCTGCACAAAATGAATTAAATTCCCATTTAATTATTTTGTAGGACTGAAATTCTACATGTTGATTTTTTTAAAGGATGAGTATTTGTATTTCTAAATTTAATTTTAATTTCATCAGGCAAATACAAGAGGAACAAATCCTCTACCATCATCCATTCTTTTACATGTCTTGTTACACATAAGCAGGGCACATAATGGGTGCTCAGAAATAGTTGTTAATGGATCCAGTTTAATAGCATGTATTTATTTTTGGATTTCCCTTTTATTTCCTGTCTGTTAGACTTAGTTCACAATTACCTCCCTTTCATGCCTTCTCTTAAGCTGAGTATTCAGGAGTGTCTTTAAGGTTTATAACTACGGGGAGAGGGTCAGAACAATGTTTTGTACCTGTAAGGGAATTTGCTAGCGTAGTTTGGTTTGCCTTTCATATGAAAACCAAAAGAGATGGCTGTTGAAACCATCTTAGCTCTGAGGATGGGAGAATCCCATTTCTGTTATACCTCTAGAAACAGAAGAGTTAAATTAACGTGCCAGAATCCCAACCCCTCAAAACTGCAAAATAGAAAAGCTCAGTGTTGCCCAATTATAAAATGTTAAAGTGTTTAAAAGTATGTAACCCTTCTGTAGACCAGGTGACAAGGCTATCTTTTGGTTAACTGAGATGACTTACTCATCATAAAACCAGTCTACTACAAGCCTTCTCTAACCTCAAAAAATGTCCAAAATTATTCTTGACCAGAAAAAAGGAAAGATTCTATTTTTCCTAAGTTTGTGGCCTTCAGAGAACCCACACCAAGGCAGCTTTATCATCCTGCACTGAATTACATTATCCCTCTAATCTTGCACCTCTCCAGGTAACACAAAGAGCTACAGCACTGGGTGTGGATTTAAACTAGCCACTTTGAATATCAAAGCAAGTCTCAAGACAGGGATTTTTTTCTTCCCCACCTTCAATTTCAAAAGTAAGGTTATGGAAAAACTAAACAATCAGTTCCAATCAACCAATATTGGATGAAGAAGGTTCAATTACACTTAAAAGCCTTAGCTATGGAATGATTAATTTGGCTTATCCAATCAAAGTAAAAAGCACCATTCTTGAGACCAGCTAATAATATCTGTGTGTACTCCACCTCACTAAAGTAGTAATAAAACAATGTTCTCCCCACTTAGTCTGTCTAAGGCTTCATTTAATGGGTCAGGCAGAATGCTGCTAGAGCAGTAAGTAATGAATAGAAAATACACCAACTCCCAGATGTAGCAAGACTGTTGAGAAAAGAGAGAGCTATAGGATTAGCATTCTCCATTAACATAATAAACCTCCAACTCCTGAGGTCCTAATGAGAAATTTGCTTCAAAAAAATTTAGCAGCATACTCCTGGTTTCTAAAGGGAAAGTTAAAAATAAACTATAATTTGGTTTAGGAAACTTGAGTTTTTTATTAATTTAAAGCAATTAGCTATTTGTTGTGAGAACTAAGAATATACACATACAAACTAATCTAGAAAATATTAGAGAATTTCATGCATACTGTTGTAGAAAAAGCTGCTTATTCTCTACCACAGGAAAAAGCACACACAATTATGAGTAACCAATAATTGCAAGGAAATACTGCCATGAGAGATGAAAGTTCATTTTCCCCACAAAGAATGAATAAAGTAATTAAAATATTATTTCCCATAAATCCTATGCTGCAGAATTTTGAAAGAGCTCACACTTAAAACTAGCTTTATAGCTATTCCAACAACCAACTGATAATCTGATTTTACTGATTAATTAAAATAATGGCACTATTTGAAAAACGTATTTCTTAACTAGCGTTAAACACCAACCAAACAACGTTATTTCTCTGGCAGCATAAATATATAACAGCTTACACAATTGTTTTCCTTTCTGATTTGGAAGAAATCTAAAATCACCAATTTTTATACGGCATTCAGTTTTTTCAGTTTCCTAATTTATAAACCCCTCCCACAAATATTTGTGGATATTGCAAAAAGAAACATAAAGCAGCCCAAAGAACTAGCACACTTCAAACAGTACCACTGGGCATGCTCCTGCATTTTCTTCCACAACCTAGCCTTATTCTTGGTGTCTGTTGTCGATGTCATGTCAGTCCTGCTCTTTCACAAGATGTCTTTCATAAGAGGTAAAAAGAACTGCCCAAGCCTTCGGGAGGCCAGGGGGCGGGGGCGGGGGGGTAGTTTTATATGAGAGGACAGATGAGGCACTGTCGTACCCGCACAGAGAGGCATCATGACTGGTTTCTATGCTTCAGTTCTGATATTTGCCTTTGTTCGCCCCTAGCAATTCTGCGTCTGTGTGCTCTTTGGAATAGGCTGGTGTTGGGATACCCACCCTGCAAGCATTCTTGATAAGTGGGGATAGAAATATTAGGCTAATAGTGAAAATACAGAAAATCAAAGTTTCAGACTGCATACGAAGGTCAGAGTGTGTGTGCATCTCGCAAACTCAGTCTGTGGATAACAAGGCAGGAATGTGGGCTTCTTAATCTAGGGCCACTGCCTGCTCCTGCACATGCCTCCGTTATTATTCCCCTAGACAGTCTTTGGCTGAAATACTCATGATCTAGCAAATACACCTCTCCACTTCTTCTCATCGCAGCTGCCCCCGAAGCTCTCCCCTAACACCTGTTAGGGTTTTTACAAAGCTCTAAGGCTTTCTCTTGGGAAGAGAGAAATGTTGTGACTCTATGGCTACATCTAGTCACACTATGGCCTCCTACGTCCCTGTCCATTAAAGCTATACAGCTCATGCCTTTCAGATGCATGTTACTTATACCCAAGCATGGTATAGATATGTGCTGTCCAACAGAGTAGCTATTGGCCATATGTGGCTGTTGAGCACTTGAAATGTGGCTAGTCCAAACTGAGATCTGCCAAAAGTATTAAGATATACAGTGGAGTATGAAAACTTGGCATGAAAAAAATGAATACAAAACATCTCAATTTTTATATTGCTTGTAAATTGAAGTCATTATTTTATATTTTAAGTTTATTTATTTTGAGAGAGAGTGTGCAAACCAGGAAGTGGCAGAGAGAGAGGGAGAGAGAATCCAAAGCAGGCTCTGCACTAACAGTGCAGAGCCCAATACAAGACTCGAACCCATGAACCATGAGATCATGACCCGAGCCAAAATCAAGAGTCAGATGCTTAACCGACTGAGCCACCCAGGCACCCCTGAAATGATTATTTTAGAAGAATTGGGTTAAATAAACTGCCCTGTTAACATAAATAAGACCTGTTCCTGTATCCTATTTAATGTGTCTACTAGGAAGTTCAGAATTACATGTGTCCTACGTTATACGTGTATTGGAAAGTGCTGGTAGAGACACGTAGGCGAGTCCTCTGCTCTCAGAGGCCTTGCCACAAATGGTCACAGCACAAGGCAGCCATCACAAAGCATCCAAGAGTAGGAAGAGTGCCGAGCACAGCTCGCGTGTTGTCTGCACTATGCACTCCACATCCATCCTCATACAAACGCCAAGCAGCAGGTATTGTGTTTACACTGGGGAAGCTGGTGCCAGGTGAGGTGATTTGTCTGGGGCCACAGAGCTGGAAAGAAACAAGTGGATATCACTCCAGAACCCAGTCACTCCTGACACCATGCTACTTCTCCCTGGATGTTTTTCTGTCTGGTAGGATTGAGGACCACGGCATCCAGGGTGGAGTATGAAGGGCAGAAGCCAGGGAGAAGCAGGCTGGGGCTGGGGAAACCCAGCTTGGGAGGAGCAGGAGTAGAAGAGCCTCGAGGCTTGGGCTGGCCTGGAAGGGGAGGGCAGGGGCTGCAGATGAAGACTTGCCAAGGGGGGGAAGTGTGGAAGGCAGGGACAGGTGTGATCCCAGGGATGAGGGGGAGGTTGATGGACCAGAAGGGGCACAGCCTATGTCCCAGGAAGCACTGTAGGGGGAATGTGATGAGGACCTGAAGGAGTGAGGAGACGGGAAGGCACAGAGGAAGGGCGGGTGCTTGTGATGAGAATCTGGAGCCTGATGCAAGGAGAGGGTAGCATCCAAGCTGAGCCCTGGTTCGGCATGTGTGTGAGGATCTGGAGGTGTAACAGGAATGAGGAAATCCAGGGGCAGTGGGAAGAGAGAAATACAGTGAAAAATGTCCACCATTTGTGGCTTCAGGCAAATCACTCAAGCTTTCCACCAGGACTGGAATGCTGTGAACAAATTATGAAACTGAAATGGAACTGAAATAATGGGAAAGCAATTATTATGAGTGGGACAGAAGTACTGTCTTTAATCCTAGAAAAGCCTTTTTCCTCCCTCTGGATAAATGCTGAGGAAACGACAGTCACGGTGGTTTATAGTCGCTCCCAGGATTCCTCAGAAGCTACTGCCTCAGCAGGGGTTGCTGAACCGTGTGCAGGGACTCCCAGAGCAGACAAATGCGCAGTCCTGGGCCAGACTGAAAGGCATGGCTCATGGCTTCTTCTTCCTACCCTGCCGCCAGCCTTGGGCCTGCTTGCTGCCCTCCTTGCTGGCTGGCACAGCTGGCTACTAAGGTGGTGGACCAGTCCAGCGGCCTGGAGGGCTGGGTCACACAGGAGGCCTGGCCCGGCCAGCTGGGTGGGCCTTACTTTGCTCGCCTGGTTGTTCCCCGCGATTTCCTGCACACAGCTAACGCATACTCCATGTCAGACATGGAAGAGCTCCCTCACGCCCAGCTGTGGGCATGGTGGTCACCACCGCTGGTTTCAGCAGCAGTAGTGAGAGGGTGCTTAGGTGGTGTGGGAGAAGGAGACTTCCCTGGAGGGGCAGTGTGGAGTTGATGATGGCCTGGGCCAGCCGCCTAGGCTACATACTCAATTTGAAGAGGATTGCTCCTGCTGTTTAAATTCTTTCCCTGCCGAACGACACAAGCGATAGATCTTTAAAGTCTTTAAAGACCATAAGGGTTAGCCTGCGTTTCTGTGATTTTTCAGGTACAAAGGTGGTGGATCACAGCATCTTTGAAAAGATCTATCAATTTCTAGAGATCCGTTTACAGACTCACATTTACATTTCAACATATTCTTTATTTCAGGTAATTTTCCAACTTCATGGGTAGGCTGAGAGGATTAATTACATAATGTAGTCACAGAGTCCTCTGTACCCTGGAAAAGCATTTCAGCTGAAAATAAATCAGCTTAAAATTCAGAAATGCTGACTGAGAATTGCCCGTAAGGGACGTAAAAGATGGTTCTTTTTGTCAGGGGGAGTTTGTAAAAGCGAACAGGTCGCACAAAGGAAAAATCCACCCGAGAGAATCACAGGGATGCAGAGGTGGCAGGGAGGGCAGTGATGTGGCCACCCTGGTTGTTCTTCAGGGTACTTCAGCCTCTGGCACAGAATTAGGTCACTTACACTATCCTAGAGATTTGCCTGAGAAAAAGTCACTGAAGTGATGTGTTCCATGTCTGGCTTTGATGGGTTCCAGGAATGTGCTTTTCCATGTGCACTAAATCTTCAACCTCGTCATCTGGTACCAGCAGAAGAAGCTTACAGACAAAAGTACCTCCAGTCCTCAGCCATGAGAAGTTCTATAGACTCAGAAACTGCAAGGTACTCAGGGGACCTGGGCTGGGTTCTTTTGGGCATTTTTTTTTTTGGATTTCTATCATATGCCCTCATCTTTCTCAAATATACTGGTTCTCCAATATACTGAACACATGTGTCACTATGGGGTCTCTTTTGTACTGAGAAATTCTACTCTAACAGCTGACCACCTGAGTTCTGTAGGGACCTCTGAGGCTCCCTGTTTGATTGCTTCATTTTGTTTGACATTTAAGAAGCCTACATATAAGGGGCACCTGGATGGCTCAACTGGCTAAGCGTCCGACTTCAGCTCAGGTTATGATCTCACGGTTCATGGGTTTGAGCCCTGCATCCAGCTTTGTGCTGACAGCTCAGAGCCTAGAGCCTGGAGCCTGCTTCGGATTCTGTACCTTTCTCTGTTCCTCCACAGCTCATGCTGTCTCTCTCTTGAAATAAAAACATTAAAAAAAAAAAAAAAGAAGCCTACGCGTAAAAGAAGATCATATTCATCTTATTAGTTGAATCTTTTCATACTCGAACTATAAATCCTGAAATAGTTATAAGACAAAAATCACATTTCATGTTTTCTAAGCAACCTAACACTTTATGATTATACCTTATCGGTAGTTTGATGTGACTGTGCTAGTGGCCAAGTTCAAACATATTTCTCTGTGCTCGCAGATAAAATTCAGAGAATAAATTCAGAGTTTTTTGTTTTTTTGTTTTTTGTTTTTCCTTTTTTGGTGGTAATTTGAAAGAGTAAGGGAAAATGGGCAGGTGCACCCACAAGTTGTGCACCTGCTCAGCACTTTTCAGTGGCCTGGGGGAGGGGGGGGCAGAGGCAGAGGAGGAAGGAAGAGCTGCATGCCAGGAACACAACCAGGACTCAGTCTCTCTGGATCCCTGTTTCTCAACTACAATATGGGGGAAAGAATAGATTTCTTTAAGGCCCTTTCCAGTTCAAAGTTGTGACTTTGAATTAGGAGTTGTCCCATCTGTAATACACCGTTTTGTCTTGTTACCAATTAAACTTTTTTTTTTTTAATTTTTTAATGTTTATTTATTTTTGAGACAGAGACAGAGCATGAACAGGGAAGGGTCAGAGAGAGAGGGAGACACAGAATCAGAAGCAGGCTCCAGGCTCCGAGCTGTCAGCACAGAGCCCGATGCGGGGCTCGAACTCACAGACCGTGAGATCATGACCTGAGCCGAAGTCAGACGCCCAACCGACTGAGCCACCCAGGCGCCCCACCAATTAAACTTTTTTGTCATGTTATTTATTACCAATTTATATGGTTTGAAATGTTCAGTGAATAAGAAAGCACATGATTCTGTTGTTCCTGTTTTATAAAGTGGGCCAAGTGTAAGGATCCCACTGACTTTGGCTGAGAACTGGGAAGAGATGTTGCTAGATTTGTGGAAACTACCCATACAGCTCCTGATGGCTCTAGCGGTCCACAAAAAGCAGGATAGAAAGTAATAGGCCAACTCCTCTCTGGACCAAAGAACAAATGACTGTTTTGAAGGCATAATAATTAGACCAAGGGGACATATTTAGTAAATTATTTCATTCTGTAATGGCACTTAACATTCCAAATGGCTGAATGCATGTCCACTAAGCCCCAGGTCTTTATAGAACATCCTACTGTTTGCTAAACTTTAGTCTGGCCTATCCACCCTTCCTTAGTGCAGGACTATCATTTCCTTATTAATTTATTACCTAATTAGAAATATGGCGCTAATGATCAGTAAGGGAATAAACCTAATTTCTGCATAGTGTCTGAAATCCACTGCTAGCATCCAAAAATTTTTAAAATAAACAGTGTGGAAATATTTTACTTAGCCATATGGATGAATAATCACTTGCTAAATTGGAAAGAAAGTGAATATAGCAGTCATTTAAACAAAGGCTATTATTATTCAAGAACAAGGGCTACTTTGTGGTATTTAACACCAGTGTTAACAGGGATAATAGAAATGTGGTAGTTTTAGGACATCTGGTACATTAAAAAAAAAAAAGGTAGGCCTCCAAATTCTGTGAAATATCAATTTCTATAGTTTTTAAAAAATGATGCTTTCAGAATGCTCAATAACTCAAAACTCATATTTCCTGGCTTAGAAACACTATTTAATTATCTTGAGCAAATGAGTTCAACATATCTTTTCTAGTGACAAGATGTTCCCACTTTCCACCCGTAGCATGTGGCCTAGAAGACATTCATTTTATTACCCAACCAGGAACAACCATATTTCATGCGGCTTTCAAGTTGAAGCACAATAAAGGCAAAAAGTATCTTTGTAATAAAAAAAACCTCACCCTGAGCACCAGATAGATCAGCAATTACTAAAAGAAAAACTCATTAGGTTTCAACCTGGAAAATATTCAACAAAATGAAGAAAACACAAGAATCCTGTTACATATGAGAGGACCATTTTAATTAACAATGACAGCCATACTGTCTTGAGAAAACACACCTGGCAAAAAGTAGTTTTCCCTTTTTTCCCTGCAAGTAAAGATGTGGCCCAAAATGCAGGTGCTGGGCAATTATTATATTCAAAGCAGAGGAGAGGCATCTTTTTAAAAGAAGAGCTAAAATTTCTTCATTTATGTACATTAAAATGCCAAACTGAAACAAAGGGGACTAGAAAAAAAAAAAAAGTCTTCGGATTAATAACTAGGTTGAATTACTTACATTAAGAATATCAAAATACTTAGTTTTCAAGGGGATAGTGATTTCTTCCAATAATACAATATTTTGAACACAGCAGTTCATTGTGCTTTGACATTTCATGATCTTAAGCCGATGATAATCTCCACTGAGGAGCTCCGACGCCATCCCTGCAAAGGGTAAGTACTGCACTAGGCTAGCCAGGGCCAGAGTACCTCGTGGAGACATTGGAAGAACATGGAAATTTAGAAGGATAATGTTCTGTTTTCAAAGAGGATTTTACAGGAGATGGACAGCTCATAGGGAATGCTGAGTGATGTGGTCACATAGCACGCAGCTGCCCGTGTTTGGAGCAGACATGCCTTAATGAGAATGGTTCAGCCTGAGACACACTTTCCTGGTTAGGAGAGGTCCAGGAGGCTGGATTTAGGGGTGACTGGTCTTCTCCTATGGGGCTATTCTTAGGCCAAATGAACTCCCGAGGGCGTACCTTGCTTGCTTTCTCAAGCCATACTTAATGTTTTCTTGTTGCTCTCTGGATAACCCTGTGCTCAGTCTTAACCCCACAAAGCAGTGAGCTCCCCGTCCCTGTGGGTCCGAGTACATCAGGGGTGGCTAGGTTGTGTGGAAACTGTACGGGGAATTCAGGCACTGGATAGCTGATGGGACAAAATTTATTTTGAGGTCTCCTCCAACCCTGTGATTGGTTTAGATGGTTTATGAGTATTGACTCAAGGAAGAGTTACTGAAGGAGCTCAAGGAAGTCTTGATATTGTCAGGCATTAAAACACACCAGGGATTAGTTATTCTTAAAAAGTTACTGAACATCATTTAGAGGTGGTACCACTAAATTCTGGAACCGAAAAATATGAACGTATAATTTTTCTTGTCTTCATAAGTCTTGGTCTACAAATACGTGCATACATGCAAGACACACACATAACTGTGCTAGATTTATATTATGACTTTGTAGTTTCAAATTAGCTGGATAATGGTTATATACAAATCAAACTCAGGTTGACATTCAGCATTCTGAAGCTGGAAATTCACTTTTGAAGTCCTCTGGTCCAACTCCTTTATAAATGTCAACTGGATGAAGTGTTCACACACTGACCACTCCCATTCCAAAGCAAAGACTGCTTTTGAAGAGAACATTTCATAAGCAGTTGGTTCATAAATCAGTATAAATTATTGGGAGTAAAAATATAGAGTTATTAATTTTTCCTCCCCTACAAATGTGGACAAAAAATACTTCTTAAACCCTAAAAGTTACTGGCAGTTGTCTAAAAAAAAAAAAAAAAAAGAGGTTGTTGCTGGTTTTACATTGGAAGCAATACGATCTACTGGAGAAACAGCCTTTTTGAATTAATAAACACTCATATCCTCCTTTCAACGCTAGGACCCATGTCTTAAAACATCTTGCAACTAGTTCTCAGCAACTAGTACTGCACTCACAAAGAGAGAGTGAAATATGGAGGGAAGCATCTAAATTAGCACTTACATCTGGAGTACACACCGGGCAAATTAGTACATAAAAGCTCTTAGTGAAGTTTGGCTCTACTTCCAATAAATCGGATTTATTCTCAAATGAAAAAGAAATCGCCAAACTTTCATGTACTTGCTTCTTGTTTATCACTAAATCTTATACATTCCTTGAGCTCAGAGAAAGCACTGTAACCATTTCACCCAAGGATAAAACCTCAGAAACAAAAATCTACCAAACACCTATTCCTCCTGTGAGAAATTATGACAGAAGAGAAAAAACACCCTACACATCTATCATGACTAATCAAAAGAGAACCAAATCTGAGTAGAAGCTATGCTTTTAACATCAGGCTGTCCCCGGATTGCCATGATGTTGTAGGGAGCCCACACACATCAGTTTGCAGCCCTGTTGGCCACACAGGTATTACCGGGAGACGCTATTTGGACAATGACACAGGAAGTTCACAGTGATGGGAAAGAAACAGCAAACAAGAAAAGAAAGCACTCATGCTGCAAACACATGGTCTCCTCTGAGCCTCCCTTACAGAGAACTTAATGTAAGGGAGGGACTATATTGACTTCTAGAATGGATAGGTTTATATTCTTCCTTTTCTCTTAGTTCTATTTATCCTGTTCTAATTTTCATTTTATATACATATGCCATATGTATGTAAGTGTAAATAATTTATTTTTTGGTGTGAGAGGGTTTGATGCCTTGAAAGCATCTGAGAAAGAGAACATAGTAATAAATCAATAGATAATTTAGATGTGTTAAAGCATTAATATTCAAACTATGTTAAGGCAGGAAGTCTAATCCAGAGTTTAAGATTATATATAAAGTGTGTTCTACTTTTAGTATGTAAATTTCATACCTTATTTGGAGTACAGGGTACTATATTTTAAATTTTAGTATCTTATGAGAAAGTTGATTCCCCTCAAATATTAGATTCATGATGGTTTGCTACATTCCCCAGTGTTACTGAATTATATGTGACAGAACCTACAGCTCTAATTTCATCGTGAAAGCCAGTGGGGAATGGGGTTAATTTTTTAAAATGTTGTTAGAGATTTTTAAATTAAATCAGGCATGAAAAATAGCATAGCAAATATAAGATACCCAGGTAACTACTATCTAACTTTGACATTTTGTCTTCTTTGTTTCAGATTTCTTTCTTTCTTTTCTTTTTTAAAGAAACAGAGCTGGATTAAATCTCCCAATCCCTTTTTCTCTACCTGCCCTCCTCCCCACCCCACAGGCAACCACTATCTTTAATCTATCTTCTGTCATTTCAATGAAAAATTTTAACTTTATTGCATGTGTGTATATCAGAAAATAATTTATAGCCTCAACCTGCATACTGTGAAACTTTATACCAATAGTATCATGCTGTGCTTGCCATCCCACCAATGCTTCTAGATATTTATCTATACATCTATAGATACACAGACATTACAGCTATCCAGAGACAGCTCTAATGCATTTGTCTTAATTCTTATGTCTGGTTTCACTGTGTGAATATACTGCCATTTATTTAACTATTTTCCTACCAGTCAATACTCAGTATTTCTCTCTAATTCTCTATTATAAATAATGCTGTCATTAATTCTCTCTGCTGCAGAACTGTTCTTTCACCTGGACTTCAAGCACCCTTAAACTCAGCTGACAGTGTTGCAACATCGTCTCCCAAGACAAAGCATCACTTGCTTCCTCCTGTTCTCTCACTCCCCACATTGGACCGCTGTGCCCTGACCATCAAGTGTGTTTCTCTCTATTCCCTCTTCTCGACCACCCACCCCTTCCTTCCTTTTTTTTTTTTTTTTTTTTAAAGTTTATTTAGTTATTTTGAGAGAGAGAGGGAGAGACAGAGAGTGCATGAACAGGGCGAGAAACAGAGAGAGAGGGGGAGAGAGAAAACCCCAAGCAGGCTACTGTCAGCACATGTCAGCCCGACATGGGGCTCAATCTCATGATCCGTGAGATCACGACCAGAGCTGAAATCAAGCATTGGACATTCCACCGACTGAGCCACCCAGGCACCCCAGCCACCCCTTCTTTCTATCATGGATGCAGCTCACGCTATTACCTCAAGATTATAGGCCTCCCAGATGCCATGTTCATCTACTTCAAATCAGTCCCCCACCCTGATACCTGCTGGAAGAATGCATTTAAAAGCCCAAACTGGCCACACCACGCCCTATAATCACCCCACAGTGTACGGGACGCAAGTTCCTCATAAAAGTTCCCCAAACCAGGCCTGTGTTTCTCTTTGGCCTTGTCTTCCTTCAGCATGCCTCTCTGGCTGGAAGCTCTGACCCCATATTCCATGCTGGCTTTGAGCTCTGCCTGTGAATGGAAGTATCTCCAGTCAACACCTCTACATCTTTCAGGGCAGTTTTGGTTTCACACTGACCAGAGGACTTCCCTGCCCATCCTCTGTGCTCCTAGCTGCAGCCCCTACTGAGTCCGGACACTTGCAGCTTCTCGCTGACATTCTCAGAACCACTCCTGTTCCTCCTGAGTCGGAGTGCTACTTGAGGGCAGGGGGTGAGGTTTGTTCACGTGTGCATCTCCGGTAGCCAGGAAAGCATCTGACGTACTAACAGGGATCTGGAAACTGGCTGAACTCAAGTGGAAGGTAGTTAATCCATTAACTGTATTTTACTTTCATAATAAAGGAGAGCCAGTCTATTTAACACAAGTAGATTTACTATGGAATACATCATAAAAAAAGCTGTATTCAGTCCTTCACGCACAAGACATCTGTTAGCTGATACTTAACGCACTCAAGTACAATAACTGATACTAGTCAGGATGACCCTGTAGCAGTGCAAGTGCTTTCTCAATCATCGGATTAAATTAGATTCAGCCTTTGTCACAGTTGTGCACACTACATCATGATCTCCTACCTAGAACCTCCAACTTCTTCACTGTGCCACCACACAAGGACATCGGCTAGGTGGCTTTCAACATTTCCTTCAGGACAAGATCACATTGTTTACCCACCTGTAACAAGCTCCCTTACTTCTGCATCAATAGATTTTCTCAACAGTCGCAACAAAGCAGGAATCCCACCAACATTCTTCATTGCTATTTTATTTTCATCTGTAGACTTGCCAAAAACAAGGTTTCGGAGGGCACCACAAGCATTCTTCTGAACTTCCAAAACTCTGTGGTCCAAAAGGTCAACCAGATGCTTGATTCCCCCTAACCTACACACCTAGAATGAAAAATATGAGGTACCAGGCCTAAGTGATACATGACTAAAAAGTGATCAAATAAACATCTGTTATGGAAAGATCACAGGAAAAAAAAGGAAGGCAGTCGTAGGTGGATTAATGGCCAAGTGTAGGTAGCATAGTCCTACTCTACCCTCCTAAACACACAGAGGGGTTATGCTTATACTTCTGAGGGAAATGAGCAAATACACAAACACAATAAAGCTGTATGGATTGGAGGTAAGGATTTTTGACTGAAGTCATCTGGATTACAGAATTGTTTCTCTAGACTACTCTCCCTAATTTTCTCCCATTTGCCAATTAATTAGTACATTACATGAATATATCTGGGCTTTATTTCCTTCATCCACCTTTAGCTCAGCAGCTGGTATGTTGTTTTGCATACGAAGCAGAGGAAAAACAATGAAGTTCCATTTGCCATTGCAGGGGGGAAAATGCCAAAGTGTTAAGAAAGAGTCTGTATGTCATAGGACACTAGTCAATAACCAATGACTCACTGTATTTCTATAAATGCCAAAAAACTTTAAAATCTGAAATAAAATACTCATTTATGTCCAGTATTAGTTAACAGTTAAAAATTAACTTGACTTAATTTCATGTCGGCACCAATCTTAACAGAATCACATAAAGTACGTGGGCTTGCTAGTTTCATACATAATTTTTATCTAATAGATTTTTGGAAAATACTCTAAAAACGTAGGTTAAATTGAATTTCGCTTCATGTTTTATAAGTAAGCTAATGAGTAGACACGGGATTTGAAAATGCTAAAAGCATTCCAAGAAATATCCTCATCTTGGTTTCTCCTACAAAACACTGAAATGCACGGTTAAGAATGAAAGGGGTATCTGGTATCACACTATCCCTTTAAAATGGCCTGTGAATTGCAGCTAGTAATTTCTGAAGCACATAAGCACGTGATTGCTCCATGAAGGCACCGCCCCCCGGGGGCGTGCCAGGCGCTGGGAGCGTACCTCCATTTTCACTTTGTTGTCGCCAAAGCACAGGTGCTGCAGGTAGGCGGCCGCGTTCGCCTGCACGGACGGGAACTGATGCTGCAGCATGTGAATGACTTCGGGCAACTCGGGGTCACGCCAGGCAAACTCCCTGTGAGAGAAAGACACGGCTTCAAAGCAGGAACGACCGTGTTTTAACAATACACTCGATGAAGAGTCTGTCATAAAAAAGGCTTGGCTGAGACTAAAATTGGAAGTTACAAAATTCCTAAAATATATAAATGTAAAGAGCTCTTCCCCCGCCTGCCCCGATGAACATACGCAGAGACCGAGATGCTACCGAACTCAAAGAAATCATCAGGCACAGAAAGAGGTTCAAGAGAACAAAGGAAATTCTTAATATGAAAAACTTTTCCATTCTCATTTTCTTCTTCCATTCTAATTTTATGCCTTTCTACCTATGTCAGAAATTTGCAGGTGTGAGGCTCAGGTAAACAAGTGCACTTTAGTCAGGTGAGAAGTCATGTCTGAGCAGAGAGAAAGAAAGCTGCTGGGAATAGGCAGAACTGGTGTCAGCTGGGAAATCGCAAGTAATGTGGGCCTGATGATTTTTAAAGAACTTAATATAATATTTATGGTTGCTCTCGATTATAAGAAGTATAGAAATTTATAAAAAAAAATTTTTTTCGGTAATCCTATAACCAGAGAAAACCACTGCTTACATTTCCTGTTGGTCTTTTTTTCCCCTAATACATATATAAAAATGTGCACGTGTGCATACAGAATTTTTTCAAAGAAATGGATTATATTTAAATAGCACTTCGTATTTCATGAGTACTTATTCTGTGCCAGGCACTATTCTAGGCATTTTATATATATGAATTCATTTATTCTTTTTTTTTTAATGGAACCACCATTTTTAAAATTTCAATTAAAAAATTTTTTTTTAAATTTGAGAGTGTGCATGTGAGTGAGCAGGGGAGGAGTACTGGGGGAGAGGTTGGGAGAAAGAGAGAGGAGAATCTTCAACAGGGTCCACGCTCAGTGCAGAGCCCAATGCAGGGCTTGATCCCACGACCCTGGGATCATCATATGACCTGAGCTGAAATCAGGAGTTGGACACTCAACAGACTGAGCCCCCAGCCACCCCATTAATTCATTTATTCTTATTGCAACCACATAGATATTGAGGTTGAGACAGAGAGGCTAAGCATCTTGCCTAAACTCACTCAGCTAGTCAACAGAACACTCTGCTTTCAGAGACGGTATGCTATCCCACTTCTTGTAGAGTGAGTATACAGTCACACTAAGCACGTACACTTATACTCTGCTTTTTCAGATAACATCACATTGTTGGAATTTGGATGTCAACTGATTGGCTCACTGTTTAGGATCCTTTTTAAATGTGCATTCATGCTTATAACATATAGAGACCAACTTCTTAGAATTGGTTCACATGGGGCACCTGGGTGGCTCAGTAGGTTAAGTGTCCAAATTTGGCTCAGGTCATGACCTCACAGTTCATGGGTTTGAGCCCTGTGTCGGGCTCTGTGCTGAAAGCTGAGAGCCAGAAGCTTGTTTCAGATTCTGGGTCTCCCTCTCTCTCTGCCCTTCCTCCAATCGTGCACCCCCATCTCTCTTTCAAAAATAAACATTAAAAACATTAGGAAAAAAAAGGAATGGTTCACAAAGCAACAAATTAGTGGACTTTGATTGCAGAATGAACTATTATACAAAATGAGTAAAATGAATGCTGTTTATAATAAACTCTAAAAAAAAATCTTTAAATTAACAACCCAGTGATCCTTCTATTGCCCAGTTATTAAGGCCTAGAGTCTCTCTTGGTCTGGGAGCGCTCTATGTATTAACTTGCTTGTCCACTACAAGGGGCAACCTAAACCTGCACACACATACACACCACCCGTTCAAATGAATAGTGCCATAGCAGGTGTCAGAGAGATACAAGCACTGAATGAGACGTGGTTTGGTGTACAAGACTCTGTACATGCAACAATGTCTTATTCAATGAGTTTACCTGTGTCAGGCACTGTGTCAAGAGCTTTATATGCATTATCTCATTTACCTTGACTATTGCCATATGACATAGGCACTACTCAATAACATTTGATAGAGGTAAGGAACCTGAGATTAGTAATAAGTGATAGGAGTGGGTGAAACCCACTCAGGTAGTCTGTATGTTGCCTCCACACATAAGGAACAGAAAGCAGAGGTTGTGAAACAGAAGAGTGAGAGAATGTAACATATATAAGGTCACATTTATAAAAAAGAAAACTCTGGTGGCCAAGTAGAGAACGTATTAGAATCAGAAAATATTAGTGGCAAGAAGACTATCCACACATTTGCTCAAAACAAAATAGAGCCATCGTTGACTTCTCTCTTTCCTGTATTCTTCTTGTCCAACCTATCAGCAAACTTTATTGACTATCTCTGAACTATTTCATATAAGCCCAACCCATCCATTCTCTTCGCCTTGCCCGGCCCATCTAATAGTCTCCTATGTGCTCTGTCTGTTTCAAATATCACTCCCTTACCCCATCTACTCTTTGCATAGCAGCCAGATGATTTTTTTTGAAAACTGAAGCCAAGGGTAAGAAGGAGATTCTGTCTTGGGGGACAGACTTAGTGACTTAATTCTTTTTTTTGTTTTGTTTTGTTTTTTAACATTTACTTATTTTTGAGACAGAGAGAGACAGAGCATGAACGGGGGAGGGGCAGAGAGAGAGAGGGAGGGAGACACAGAATCTGAAAACCGGACCAGGCTCTGAGCTGTCAGCACAGAGCCCAACGCGGGGCTCGAACTTGCGGACCGCAAGATCATGAGCCGAAGTTGGACGCCTAACTGACTGAGCCGTCCAGGTGCCCCAATGACTTAATTCTTAATAGACATTAAGAATACCACCAATGCCAAAAGAGGCAGGAAAAAAAGCACACAATTTGGAGTTAGACTGCCTATGTTGAAGTCCTAGGTCCTTCATTTACTATGTGATTTTGAAAAGCACTTAGTTGTTTGGAGCACTACTACTTTGGAGCACTACATCTGTATAATAGGAACAAAACAACTATCAGTTGTACCTTCTTCTTAGGTTGGCTGTGATGATTAAATTGTGATGGTGTATATTAAAATATTTTCCTTTCAATTATGATATGGATGTTTTGTTAATATTCATCAGCCCTGAAAAAGGAACTAAACAGGGTCACTCTCTATAATAAATTCCCTTTTATATATTGAAGCTATGTTAACTATTTCTGGTCAAAATCTGTCCAAAGCCTGTTCTGTAAATCTGTACTCTAATTAACAGAGTGCAAGGAGTGTGATTTAATTTTTCCTTGATAACTCACAATCATAACAAATACACATTTTTGTCCTCTTTAAGTGGCACAGATATGGTCAAGATTTTCTGGCATCACTGGGTACCATGAGGGCCAGACTCCAGCTGGAGATGGGCAGTTAGGCTTGGTTGGCATCAATTCCAACCCTGATTTTCAGCAGAAATTTACCCTGGAAACACTGCTATCAATTCATGGGCTGGTTGGATGGCATCAATGTCTGCCAGGATTTGCTTCATTACAATCTAAGCCCAGACTTCTGTTTGCAGCCATCATAGAATAACTGATCCTGGACTTGGCCTTTTCACAAAACACAACTATGAAATGTATGTATGAAGGAAGTGTTTTTAGGTCCTGGACAACACATAACACAAGAATGTAATCTTGGGGGACCGACTTAATGACTTAATTCTTAACAGACATTAAGAATACTACCAATGCCAAAAAAGGCAGGGAAAAAAGCACACAATTTCGAGTTCCTGAGAGACAGGAACCATCATAGCAGCCCATATTCCCTGGCTTTCTGCCTGAGGGCATTTTTTTGCATCGTGACATAGGAAGCTGGGCCCATGAAGTGGAGCAATGATGGACTTAGTGAGCTGAGGGAGAGAAGTGAGAATTGAAAATGGTTGGAATTTGAGGGGCAGGGAACTGGGAACTATGTAGAAGAGATTCTACAAGTCTATAGGAGGATTACTCACAAGTCTTTAACTGAATGCTGGACCGTACATGTCCATGACACATGCGTAGGTCGGATGGGGTAGCTGTTGCAGGACAGAGCTGAGCATAGGCCAGTGACTATGAACTTCCAGCCCAGTCAGACTGTAAACCTTCCTGATTACCTCAGCATTTAATTTCCACAAAGAACTACACCAAAGAGTGGAAGCATATGCTAGGACTAAAACAAATCTGAACAGACCCTTCTCAGAAGAACAGAACCAATCTTGACAGGATCAAAAGCATCTGTCAGTAATTTAGTTATCTGCCACAACAAAACTCAGAATCCTAACAGGTCACAACATAATACAGAGTCCCTACAATGTATCATCCACAAAAGTTAGCATATGATTTAAAACTGCTAGGTATAAGAAGAAACAGAAATGTGACCTATGAAGATGTAAACAAAACAAAACCAACCAACCCCAATAATAGACCCAGAGCAAACCCAGATGTTGGAATTATCAGAGGACTCTAAAAGGTCATTATAGATGTGCTCAAAGATGGAAAGGAAAAGATGTATACAGTGAGTGAATAGATGAAGAAATGTCTTTAGAGACATGGAAACTATTAAAAAAACCCTACCAAATTCAAGTATCTGAAATAATTCACTGGATGGGCTTACCAACAGATTGTGGAGACTACAGAAGAAAAGGCAGTAAATATGAAGATAGATCAACAAAAAATATCCAGTGTGAAGAATACAGAGAAAAACTATTTTAAGATATACACAGAGCTTTAATAAGAGTACGAGCATGTAGTACAATAATGTCAAGTTACTCCAGAAGGAGAGGAGAATGAGTTTGGGGCAGAAAAAAAATATTTAAAGCAATTATGGTTAAAAATGTCCTAGTTTTGATAAAAATCACCAGCCAATATTCAAAGAATCTCAATGAATCCCAAGCAGGTTAAATGTAAAAAAAAAAAACAAAAAACCAAAAAACCCAAAAAACCATAGGTAGGCCTGTCAGAATAAAACTGCTGAAAGTCAAAGATAAAGAGAAAAACCTGAGAGGCAGCCAAGAGAGAAGATACATTACATAAAGAGAAGAACGATACGAATAACGTCTGATTTCTCATCAGAAACAATCGCGGCTGAAGACAATGAATGACATCTTTTTAAAGTACTGAAAGGAAAACCCCATACCTGTCAATCCTGAATTTTATACCTAGCAAAAATATCCTTTAAAAATGAATGAAATAGTTGTATGGAAACCAATTTGACAGTAAATTATAATAAAAAAAAAAAAGAAATAATGGAAACTCAGGTGACTCATTCTACAACCCAAAAATACTCATATAAAAATGATAATACTGTAATATTTTATAAAATAATAAAGGTAAATAAAAATAAAAAAATGAATGAAATAATAACATTTTCAGATAAATTAAAACTGGCAGAATATGCTGCTAGCAGACACGCAACACAAGAAAGGCTGAAGGAAGTGCTTAGAATGAAGGGAAATGGGTCGAGATGGAAACTGGAATTTGTAGGAAGAATACATAGGATGAGAACTATATTTGGTAAACATACAGTAAATATAAAGACATTTGTTCCCTTAATTTCTTTAAAACACAATTGACTATTTACAGTAGAAATAATAACACTATATTATGGGTTTTATTATGTGTGTAGAAGTAAAATATTTGACAATAACATAAAGGTCAAAGGGATTGTACATGGTATTATTCTGCTGAACAGCACAGATTAAGTAAGTCCTGCTTAAAAGGAACACCATGAATGCTATTATTGTTTATGTTGCTATCGCTTTCCATAGGAAGTATTTTTGTTACTACTTCTAGATGTGTCACTTATATTACTAATAAATTTTGCTTCCACACTCAACAACTATTAAAAAACCCCACAGATTTCCATTTATATGGAAAATATTAATAACTTCTCCAGTCCTATAAGAAAGTTTTCAGGCTAATTATAATACAGCATTAATGGTAAAGAATGTGGGCTTATAAGTGAATAGAAATCACTTCAAGTTTGCTATTTTCAAAACTAAAAATTAAAAGCTGTCATGAGCTTTGTACTTTGGTTTGAATATTTAAACTTCAAATTCACCTGGATTCCAGTTTCATCGAGAATAAATGCATTTATTATAAAATAATCATTTATTCATCTTACAAAATGCATTATCAGTTAAGTTTCACATAATCGAAGCTAGCCGTAACAGTTTTATGCATTAGACTACAAAATTATCATACTATGAATAGCTGAAGTGTATTATCATACATGAAATCCTTATTTATCATGAATCAACTCGTAGCAGAGGTCAAAACTGAAATCTTCAGGGACACCTATTAAGCTCAAAGCTCTAATCACACTTCACTGTCTTTCTGGATAACTGTTCTTTTTCTCTGCAGGTTCAGCCGAGGTAAGGTCTAAATTGCGTACAGTTCAAAACCCTTTTGGGAAATTCCACATCTATTAGGGTGTCTTAGTATTTTGGCATTTTGAGGATTTAAAAAAATGGAATCGTGTGAAAAAATTTGTGAGTCAATTATATTGAAGGTACTGTAAGACAAGTTATTTTAAAACCCTTAAAATGACAAGGACATGGACTAGTAGAACCAAACACATGTGTGAACTATAAAGAATTTTAGGCAAAAGAGTCAGAGTGGAGTGGTTTTAGTGAAGCAGTGGGCTCCCACTCAAGAGTACCTTTAGTTATTTTGTTTAAATGACCAAAATCTCATTCACATTTTTAATTCACGTTCACTATAATAAGTTGGTAGGTTGCTAAAAATGAATTGATAATTATAACAATTTTCCAGTGAAACAACAATTTGTGGGCGAAGAGTGAATGAAATCTTGCTAATTAATATATACCTTAATATAACACTCAAGCTGCTTAAAATTTAGTGATAATTCCATTCTTTTAGAAATTAAAATTCTTTCAGTTTCTAAATAATCTTTTTTATTTCCTAAATATTTTAAGTGGCTTTCATTAAAGATGAGACTACTTTTCAAAATCAATCAAGTAGTAAATGAGTCATACTTATCTTAATAAAACATTGTTTCTACATGGCCAAATAAAAGGAAAAGGAGGAAACATGTATTACTGGCCAAATATTTTTTGCTTATGTGATATGAGAATGTCTTGTAAACTACTTTCTCCTAAATGGCAGAAAGCTTTTCAAAGGACCTAGTCAATAAAAGCACAACACAGCACTGACCAGTAGGATTCAAAATGTACACAACACTGGTCTTTTCTAGTTTAAAACACCATACATTTTTTTTCGGAAGCCCTTATCTAAAAAGTCAGTCAGGATTAAGGAAATTGGGTAAAATGATCCTTTAAAATCATGCGTATATATAATTCAGACAAAGAGGCTAACCCAGGGAGTGTTCCTGGTGAAGCACTTCAGTGATGAGTGCCGCAGATAGTGTGTGCATTCTCTAACTTGTTAAGGCATCAAAAGAAGGAATCGATCTTTAAGATGAAATTAACTTCAGTGACCTACAGTGCTAAAATACAACTGGAAATACTAGAGATTAGGAGTTAACTGATAGTATCATAGACTTGGCAACTTGAAAAAAAGTCAGACTGAAGGAACCACTGATGCCTGTGATACTGTAGCATCCTGGAGATTCATAACCAGTACTTGCCTGGGGTCTTTCTGAATGCTGTCTATCGACGGGGATCTCGTGGTGCCATCATCAGCTGGCGCTGCGTGCTGAAGCCTGTTATAATTGCACTCTTGCACTCGGTATTGTATTGGCCTGTAGGGCTCCGCGTAGGTAGCTGTTGTGTTCAGAGCATAATTATTTCTTTGGTATGTAAGGGTGCTTCGCTGGCTGGATGTCCTTTGCAGATTTCCAACACCTACTAGAAAGTCAACATTTTTCAAAAGATTAGTATACTTTCCACAAGGTGGTACTTTTCCAAGGAAAACTATTTTTAAGAAAGATTATAGTCTTTAACAATTATGTAAATTGCTTTATAGATTTTTACTAGTATTTCCAATGTAGATTTTAGGTTTTACCAATCTAGCTTATCAAGGCTAAAGAAGGCACTTAGATTTTTAATATACACAAACTATGTCAATTTTATTAACAGAAAAGAGCAAAAATAAAACTATAAATCTGCCTACATGATTGATCTTACTATGTTTAATAAGATTTTGTAACAAAAATGCAAGCAAGGGGCGGCGCCTGGGTGGCTCAGTTGGTTGAGTATCCAACTTAATTTCGGCTCAGGTCACGATTGCATAGTTCGTGGGATGGAGCCCTACATGCGGCTCTGTGCTGACAGCACGGAGCCTGCTTGGGATTCTCTCCCTCCCTCTGTCTCTCAAAATACTAAACTTAAAGGAAAAAAAAAAAAGTGCAAGAGAGATATAGGAAAAGAATTAAACTAGTCCAAGAAATAAATGGCAAAATGCCATAATTTTACTTAGCAATAAAAAGCAATTATTCAAACCTGTAGATAATTGAGATGGTCAAACTGAACACTTAGTGTACACAGGTTACTTATTTTGATACACATTTTATTTATAGAACTTTGGATTTTGATAATATTGGAAAATTTATTTTGTAAGAAGGCTGATACATCAAATTCTTCTCTAGGTACCCTCTTAAATTTTTGCATGAGGCTATATATAGAGGTATTGTACACTGCATATAACATTTCTTTCTTAATTATCACAGAAGCTATTTCTCCAATAATTGCAGACATGTTCTTCTCCCAATTAAAAGATTTTAATAACATTGTTTGTTTCTTAATGCTATGAAAGAAATTCCTCGGGAGGACTTCCCCTCTATTTCTAGACAGGAGGCTGAATCACTAATCATTTAAAAAAGCCAATTAGAACTTTAAAAAAATTCCTTAATTTAGAGAACATAACAAGTGAAATATTTCTTGACTGATATCTATTAAAAATCGGTACATTCTATTAGAAGAAAAATCCTGCAGTAAACCAAACTGTCAGTTTTTGGCAAAGAACCAATTCAAATATAGTCTTCTCCCTCTTGGTATTCTGGGAGGCATGCAGCCTAGAATGGTGCCTTGATGTGTTATCATTGTGGGCGTGTTCATTTGTGGGCATGTTCATAGATGCACTATCTCTTAAAAAAAAAAAAAAAAAAAAAAAAAGAGAAGAAAAGGCCTCTTGGGATTCCATGAACCAGGCCGGCAGCACAATCTGGCAGCTCACTTGGCCATGGGCCATAGCTTCTGCTCTGTCAGCCAATATGGGATGGCATAAATGTGAGAGTGGGGGTGCAAGGGTGTGATGCACTCATCCCTGTTTTTATAAATGCAGCTACTGTATTCTGCCTCAGACTGAGTCCATCATGAGGACTCAGTCTACATGTTCACATTCCACATGTAGACATTCAGAGGAAATCTAGTATCTGAAGAGGAGTAATACCAAATACACTTGGGATACATACGTGCTGAAATAAAGATAGCCAAATAACTCATAAAGGAATCTTCTGTAAATACATATTCCAGGCAACAAAAACCACAAAGAAATATTCCAACTCAGGTTTTCCTTTCTGTATCTAACATGTTTCTAATGCAAGGAGAGTCATACGTGTAGCTCTACAAACTTATTTGTGAATTAACAAACTAATCACTGCATTCATTGATTAGAGTAAGGTGAAAATATATCACCTATAAATAGGTACAACATGAACTTGTGTTGTACTGTTTATTGATCTACTGTGATAGCTGCTTATCTGACAACTGAATGGGCAACATGATTTCATTCTAACAGGGTACCAATCTCAATAAAATCCATCTGCTCTTGGGCATTGCATTTGGGAAAACCAGCTAAACAGCACTAAGGCCCACCTGAGCCTGTGCGATACAATGCTGTCTGTGATCCTTGGAGCTCCACGGTCCCGTGGTTTGGGCTGCGGTACACGGGGCTGTAGTAGGTCCTCCCCTCATATATAGGAGTGATGTGCAAGTCAGGAGACACAGCTGAACGAAGGTCTTGCCCAAGCTGGCTGTGCTGACTAGCGTAGGAACTCCGTAAGCCTAGAGGCAGGAAAATTACATCATTAAGAAATTAAGAAAATTGTGGAGAGGTTAAAAGACTTAATTAATAGGATCTAACCAATAGGACCCAATGTTAAGACTAAACACTAGACCTGGTGAACTTTACAAGAGAAGGATGCCAGCTATGAAAGGGATGTTATATACATTTTTTTGAGTTAAACTTTCTCTTGGCGGCAAAATAAAGGTAAATTTTTTAAGAAAAAATTATTGTGTGGTTTGATACTCTGAAATTCATTCCCCAACTATAAGCTATTTTATGGTGGTGACCAAAGAGAGAATGCCCTCTTCTGTGGTTACATGATTTTCACAGTTAAAACATAAAAACAATGGTTCATGTCATTCTCTTTTCCTGCTCTGCAGAACTGGACAACCATGTCTTTGGGGGCAGGGCCCACCATGTCCCACGCCTCTTTAAACCTCAACATCTAAGACAATGCCTATGTAATAGTGCTTAGTGAAGGCTGAGATTCAAGAACACTTCTGAAATATATCTCTCAATTCACCCATGATTTTTCAGTAAAACATGAAATTTTATGTTACAAAATTTGGAATATTATCAATGAAGCAATAACATTTATTTAGTATTATGAGGTATTATTTTACTATTTGTTATCACTGTATTTTTCCTTTTTAAAAAAAAACAAACATAGCTGTTTTTGCAGAAACCCACATACCAGATTCTTGTTTACCTTCTTTCTAGTGCAAAGGAAAAATACAAAGTTAGTACATTAACATTAGATCATTTGAAATATTCTTTCATTCAAATTGCTAATAACCAAAGTCTACACATGGGATTTGTGATAAAAAAAAGTACAGTTCAAACTCAAACATTTTATTTGCTTAAAGAAAGTGAATTAGTACATTCTATATTAGGATGCTCAGAAGTTTGTGATCTGTCATCACTAGTAAGGAAAATCTGTCACTTGGTAAGAATAGTAACTAAGGTTACATTCCAAATATGAGTAAGAGAAAGCACAAACATATCTGAAGTCAGCACTTACTTCCTTTTAAAAAGATTGCAAATAATTAACACAGTAACTAATTACAAAAAGATAGGTTCATTCATATCTTATTAGCTCAGTTAATCATATCAGAACAAAAAGCAAATGGGCCTGAGTATGAGTGATAATGTTGCTTAGTGAGGAGTGGCAAGAAAGTTTAATACGTAGAGCTCCTGAAATGAATGATTATTACCTACCCTGGACAGCAAGGTGACATGGTAAGAAACTAAATGAACCAATGTGGGCATTAGCTACTGCTCTCCACTTGCCAAAATGAAGATCAGAGGCTTAAACAATTATGTAATTGGGAGATTCTCCAGCCAAACTTCATTTCAAAACCAAGGAAACTGAGAGCCCAAAAGGAAATGTGATTCATCCCCATCAGAAAACTACCTCCTGGTAGGGCTGAGAGGAACCCAACACTGGACACAGTGAACCCTCCGGGTTCAATAAGACGTGGTGCGAGAGATCTGGAACTCGATAGAGCCCTCTGTGTTCACACAGAATTAAAGGGCAAGTTTAGCCCACCAGGGGTCCATGGAAGCCAATGTAACTCTAAAGATGATACCATGATTGTTATCGTAAAGTTCTCATTTGGAGATTTCAGCTTTTCATTCACTGGCAGATTTCTCATTCTTCTTAGCAGAGGATAAGCTCCATTTCTTTATGGGATGCATTTTGAATGAAAGTGCAGGCATTGCATTTGTTAATGGTGATATAAAGTGGGCAGGTAAATGTACCTGGTCCTTGGTAATCTTCTCAATACAAGGTGCTATTTTAACACTCAATAAAGGCACAAATACTTGTGATTTGCTGTGATACTCTGTAGATCACTCAACAATTGGGCACAAACAAGCTGAGCAATGAATGCTCATGAAGTTGGCTGAACAGCCATGCCCTCAAACAAAGCATTTTGCACATAATCAGAATGTTATATTCTCACTATGCAAGAATCTGGCTGGATTCTTCACTGGAAACCATGCTATATGATATGATTTATAAATATTTGCAAGTATTTACTATAATTTCATGGGAAAGGAAACCAAATGAGCTTGTTGAGAACCATAAAAAGTATCCAGCAACTATTCACTTGTTATAAGATTATTAGTGAGATGAAATTGCTATATGTGACAGACTGAAATGGGAAATAAAAGCCTTAGAATTATAGTGAAATGAACATTTCATTTATAAATGTTCATTTCACTATAATTCTAAGGCTTTTATTTCGTGAGTAACATAATCTTTGTGCGTAACGTAACAGTGATGGCTACTAATTTTGTTCACCTGCTCATGCATGCAAACAAAACACAGTCTTACAGATTTACATTTAAAAAATTATAAAATTACATAGCCTCCATAGATTAAGTAAAATGATTAAGTGTAGAAAGTCCACTGTAACTTAGTGTCTTTTAAACTGCAAGATAAGTAAATATGTTCCATAACTGTTATTAGAAATAACTTTTCCAGAAGCATTTATGCAAATTTTTTATAACCTTATCTCCCCCTCCAAATAATGGAAAATGCTGATCTACAAAATTATTTATCTAACCAATAGTTTCTATTTGCAATTCCACAAATACACATTAGTTTACCTATTACAATGACATATTCCCTTTGATTTAAAATCTTTATATTTAAGACATTGCAAATAAACATAAATTTATCTCCCAAATAGTATTCTTTATATTCTCAAAATTTTTCTTGACATGCTATGATTTTACTGAAATGAGTATTTTAGGGCAGAGATATTTTTCTGTTGTAGGAAGTAATTTATACACATCACTTAAATTATGATCACCAAATATCCAAGTGTCTGAATCTACTAGAAAATATTGCTTCAGGCTTATCAATTAACAGGTTATTAATCCTTTGAGATCAAGAACCATAATAAATATCATGATAAGCACATGGCTTTTGGAAGTAAGAATGAAAGAAAGGAATTCACAAATTAGGATCCACATTCAGAATAAGCAGGCAGGAGACAATGGGAAGGCAGAGCTTTCCTAGAACCTTTATAAGGACACCCTTTGCTTCTTTTCAAGACTGTAGTAGATTAGGGCAAAAAATCTGTGATAGGCTAGCTCTAAACATAAAGTCTAATTTCACCTGTGATGGCAGAAGACAGGCTTTGTAGACCAAAGAAGATCATCCCTCTCAGGGTTAAACATAGAGACAGTACTTGATGTGCTCACTTCCTTCCTGGGTTTCCACTTCACTCTACGGCAAACATAGATTTCTGCATAGCTATTCTATACGTACACTGGGGGGAATACAGAAATCCTCAGAACTATTTATCTTTTAAGGTTTCCTTGGGAGACAGAATTTCATAAATGATTCCTACCTCACTTTGCTGCATACTTTCAGAGGCATGCCAGAAAATACCTAAGTCAAGTACACTCCTCTGATGACTGAATGAAAAAGAGGTGGTTTCTCCACTAGGAATTTCTTTTGAGCTCAAAATCTAGTTCAATATGAATTCTTCATGCAAAATTATTCAACTAGAAAATACCTTTCCCAGAAGCCATAAGGAAATGATATTAATTTTGCTATACAAAATATTAAAAACTTCTGTAAATAAAAAATACCAAAAACAAAGTCAAAAGACAAGTTACAAAATAGAAAAAATACCCGAGAAGTATATTACTAGAAGCTAATTTACTTCAAGTATAAAAAGCTTTCATAAGTTAAAAATAGACAAAAAACCTAAACTTGTGGTTTGGAGAAAAGAAATAAAAAGGCTGATAAACATGTAAAATCTTCAACATCAGTCATAACTCGATAAAGGGCACTTAAAACAGTGAGGTGCAGCTTTTAATCTACAACATTGGCAAAGATGAGGCACTCTGACAATATGCAGTGCTAGTGAAGGTTTAGGAGAACAGATATGCTTAAACCTATTGGTGGAAATAGAAATCTGTGCAACTTCCCTGGAAGGCACGAGGTAGGATAGTATTTCTTTAAGAACAAATAAGCACCTAGTTTGATCTAGCAATTCTACTTCAAGAAATGGATCCCACAGTTATCTTAGTATCTATGTGCAAATATGCAAGACCAATACAGAGCTAGCTACATACACGTTACATTGTTGTCTCTAATGCCTAAATATGAAAAAACCTAAATGTTAATAAGGAAGAGATAAGATAAATTATAATACATCTATAAAAATAGGGTCCTAGGCATCTATTGGCAGAATGGAGCTCTCAGACATATTAAAAAAGAAGATATACATATATATTATACATATTTACATGGTATAAGATATATACAATATATAAATATATAATAGAATCCCATCAGTATAAAACACAGTGAGTGCACATCTGTAATACATACATATGTAAACACACATTCTTTAATTTTTTTTTTTTTACCATTGTGTACATGTTAAAAATGTATTTTAAAACACTAACTAAAAATAAATTTCATTTTGATAAAAAGAACAATGCCTATACATTAGGTGGGAAACCCTCCATGAAAATACCCTGGAGGAAATGGCTATAATATCAGGCACCTTGCTGGTGTCTTTCTGACTTAATCCGAATGGCATTTGAAGGTAATCATAAGAGCTTTGTGCATTTCCCACTGGGATGCTAAAATCAAGGCAGTAGGTGAGAAAAATCCATATTCTGTATCATTAAAGCATTTCTTTTAAAAAAGCTAAATATTTCAAGAGATATTCTGATACCATTTTTTAACATAACTTAGAGGTTTGGATATAGGTAGGCCTACCTGGTGAACAATTTTTCATTAAAAAAAAAAAAAAAAACAAAAACAAGCAACCCCCCACAAACCCCAACAAACAGCTTAGAATTCCAATCAATGTTTCTAAAATGCAAAAAAAGTACTTTTTATATCCTAATATTGGGAGGGGGAAAATGCATTCATTGCAAAAGATTTCTGGTTGATATAAATGTATATATAGTTTCATGCATTAAGAATTATAGAGCCTGAAAGACAAGTCAGCCTGAAGTCAGCAGTATAAATTTTGAGATAAAACTATGAGCTTTTTCCACTTTATCATGCTCTGTTTCGGTGACGACTGCACAGAAGATTTCCTCACCGGGCTTTATGTAGTGCTGTCACCTTGAACTCACCTGTCAGGCTGTCTGGCCGAGGTGGAACCATCCTTTCGTAGATTTCATACTGCTGCTGTCCAAATTGTTCCATGTCGTGAACAGTCCTTTGCAGTGAAGGTCCCAGATGTTGTGGTACGGCAGTCATCCCTGAGCGTTTGGGGGACGACGACCCCACCTGGCCTTGGGATGGGGAAGCTACTCGAGTCTGTGCATCCATCAGGGTCAACGGGGACCCTACTCTGGCGGTGGTTTGGTACTGAGGGGTTGGTCCGTTGGGATTGGAGGTCTGCCGGGAGGTGACTGACCCAATCCGACGTACAGCTGTTGGGGATGCAGGTCTCTGTGCAGAGTATGGAGATGCTGCCCGCTGAGCAGGTAATGTGGTTGAGGAATATGCACTGGGGTTCAGTGGTCGGGAGTCTGTCACTGATGGAGAGCCAAATCCACTACCCAGAGAAGTTCTCAGTGACCCCCTTGAAGGAGACACGCCTGTGCTGATAACATAAGAAGGAGACTGTGCTCTAGATGGAACTGAACTAACTCTTCTCATGGCCCGATTGGCTACTGATGGCTGATGAAAGGGGGGGGAAAAAAGAGAACGGGTTTATCCAGGGTTTTGTGTCCACTGTCATTACAGAACAAAATGCACATAGCTCACTACAGAACATGAATTCACTGCTCATTTTAGGCGTCTAAGTTTCTTTCCTTTTTATGCTTTAGAGCTGGATATTAATTTGTCCTTATTGTGCTTCTCTTGGTCTACTTTTTTTTTTTTTTGGTAGTTTAACCTCTAACTTTTTCCCCCTCAGAATCAGTTAATAACGAGAGATCTGAAGATACTTAATATTCCTTTTTCCTTTGTCTTTATATTTTTTACCCTCTTGCCTATGCATTTTCACAACAGATAAATGTTACATTGCCATTTACAACAACATGGATGGACCTAGAGGGTATAATGCTAAGTGGAGTAAGTTAGAGAAAGACAAATACCATATGATTTCACTCACATGTGGAATTTAAGAAAGAAAACAAATGAAGAAACAAAGAAAAAAGAAACAGAGGAATAAAAAACCAGATCCTTAAATACAGAGAACAAACTGGGAGTTGCCAGAGGGGAGGTGGATGGGGGGATGGATGAAATAGATAAAGGGAATTAGGGAAACACTTATAATGATGAGCACAGAGTAATATACAGAATTGTTGAATCAGTACACTGTACACAATTAAAAAAACGCTGTATTGCAAGTGTAAAGCGTCACTGGATCAATGTATTTATTTTGTTCCCTGTGAGTCAATGTTTTTGGCCATGGTAACGCATTTGTGTAAAACAAAACAAAATTTGAATGTACCAATCTAAATGTAGCTAGAGGAGTGTCTATAATTTTTTTGTCCTTATGGGTTGGCCCCATTAATGAAAGGAATGTGATCAAATGTGGAATAAATGAATGTCTGGATAGGGCCTGGGGTCCAAAGCGCTCCTCTGTGTATCTATTCTCAAGGGACAGCTCAGTTGCACAGGTTGCCCCTTGCAACCTAACTCTTCAGCTCTAGGAACAAAATCAACTTACCTTAAGTTAAAAAAAAAGAAAAGAAAAGAAAAGAAAAAAGAGGTAACATGACCACTTCTAGGGAGATGAACAAATGTCTGTAGTTAAGATAATTATTATTCAAAAGTGTGACTTCAAACCAGCTGACATAAAAATTCACCTAAGCCGAAAGCTTCTCACACTTTCCCATCAAAGCATCCCTCATGCACTAGGAATATGATGATTGGAGAAGAAAAAAATAACATGCACTCTATTTTTGTTTGTTTTAATATAGAGATGTTTCTCAATACTTAAAAATTTCTTCTAAACTGTTGAACCAAAGTGCCAAAGTCCTCTCCTGTTTCTCCTTTGGCACTGGGAAGCCTGGCCCATGGTAGTGTTACCTTCAGGGCTTCCTCTACAACATTATGAGAGGATTAGTGTCTGCCTAACTTCTTGATCATCTTGGCATTTTTCAGTTCCAGAGAAATCACTGGGTACTTCGACAGACTGTTATCCCCGCTGGTTACTACCACTCAGGATCCTACTGCTTCGATGAATTTTGGTACATGCTGGTGGATCGAAGTCCGTGAAGTGGCAGTGAATACGGGAGCTAAGGAGGTTTTACAAGTACATACACAGGCAATCTTTTTTTGACAAACAAGTGAGAAAACCCTAACTTAACAGAATGCCTACACTTCTAAACAACTTTCTATAGGCAAGAGTATCTATATTCTAGCAAATAAATGTGATTTCAGGGAACAATTCCAAAGATGAAGGCAAAGCATTTTGATTACAACAGGCCAGTGCCATTTTATTCAGGTGTGGGAATAGTGTTCTACCCTCTAGGACTCTTTTTTTTAAAAAAAAAATTTTTTTTCAACGTTTTTTATTTATTTTTTGGGACAGAGAGAGACAGAGCATGAACGGGGGAGGGGCAGAGAGAGAGGGAGACACAGAATCGGAAGCAGGCTCCAGGCTCCGAGCCATCAGCCCAGAGCCTGACGCGGGGCTCGAACTCACGGACCGCGAGATCGTGACCTGGCTGAAGTCGGACGCTTAACCGACTGCACCACCCAGGCGCCCCTACCCTCTAGGACTCTTTAGAACATATTGTAGCTCTAGTATTTTTAGAAACGCATAATACCTAAGGCACTGCAACATTCTACCTAGTTTTCTAATACTCCCCCCACCCCACCAATATTCTTCCTCTCATGCCAAACTTGCTTCCTCTAGAAGAATTACTCACCTATATCTGGAATTTATTAGAATTTACTGATACAAGCTAATAATTCCTAAAAGTTCTTTTTACTATCACAGACTCTAATAACATTAAATTGATTTCGCTACTTTGTCCATTCTATAAAATCAATCCAGAAAGAATACTTATGACAGATATTCAATTAGGGGGGTTATTTCGTCACTAGGATCTTGATGTTCTTGGCTTACCTGAACCAGTGTTTGTCCTTCAGCTCTTGAATTCCTCACCAAATGGTTATTAGTTGATCCTAGAAATGAATGCTGTGGTCTATTATCTGCTTTACTCAAATTCTGGCTGTTATGGAAACTCCCTGCTTCCTGGTATCCACTGTCAGAATAAGAATTCATTTGTGTTGAACTTCTTGAGTTACCCAATGATCCTGCAGGAATGAAACCAGCAGGAAACACCTTTACTTTACACTTCGGATGCTCATTTTCAAAAAGCGTATATGAAAACCAAATCAAATACTTAAAAGATAATACAACAGACCCTCACTTTCATGGAGAGATGTCTGCTCTGGTGAGTAGAGGGTCCCTTGTTCTGGCTCTGTCCTGATGAGATAGTTGTTGGGATGGACAGCGTCAGAAACTCTAGGTTTGTTTATACCAGTATTTGGCACATCTGTAAGAAGAGAAGTTTAAACAGCGAAATCTAATGACAATATTACATAAAAACTTGCTAAAAAAAGGTTCAGATATTTGTACCTTCTTATAATCTATATGTTAATAAAAGACTATTTTCATTGTAAACTGCACAATGATTTACTCTTTTCTATCTGGAAGTGTTCCATATACCCGTTTTATTAATATGTTTTCCTAAATTTCATGAAAGTTGTTCATCCTGATTACCACCCCAAGTGAACTTACAAACTATGTTAAATTAAAATCTGAAAACTGACCTTGTTCCTCGTTCCTCCTTGGAAAACTCACCACTCAGGTGACATCCTCCAAGAGGACTAACAAACTCAGAACAGTAGCCAAGTGTTTAATAAAAGGTCCTCCATACCTCCAAACTTTTGAAATAAAAACTTGCATGGTGTTTACATTACTGAGTTTGGTAATGAAACCTCTGAAGGTAGAACTAGGCTTTTCTGTCATATTTCATGTTATCTAAAATCAGTGGAACTCAGTACGGAGTTTTCAGATTTACAAATGATGGAAACTTTAATTTTTTATCCATTTGCTTATCTTACTTGTAGTCTCTTTCCAAACGAATACAGACAAATCTAACCTGATCCTTGTTTTCTCTAGCCAAATCAGTCTCTTCCATGATCTTATTTTCCTTCCAACTGTACCATTGTGCCATCTTGAACTTAAAAACAAAACTATTTACCTCCTTCCCTATTCCTGCTTTTTTTTGTATGCTACAGCATACAAATTGAGGTGGTATAATTACACTGCCTGTCCCCATTTCCATTCATATATGACCTCTTTTCTCCATTACCTTCAAAATATATTAGCCCATGTTATGATTATCTTCACAACTCTGTCTTTCCTCAAATTTAACTCTCAGGTTGCTAGTAAACATTTTTTTCAGGAATGCTGGCTTCACTATCTCTTCAAAGATTTATATGAAGTCTGTATCACACTCCGAGTCCAACACAGAGTCCTAAGGATTTCAATGTCTTCATTTGTTTTTCCTTTCTGACTTTCTTCCTTTAGCTATTTTTTAAGGCCCTAACTATGCAGCTATGTGAAAAGACAGGTGTGTGTGTAAGAGAGAAAGAGAGGGAGTGCCTGGGGAAAAGTAGCTTCAGAAAAATTTCCTTAAGGAAGTAATATCTTACCACAGGAGGCCAACTTGCCCCTTCTTTACTACACTTATACCTCCCTCCCCTAGAACATAAGCTCAGCATGATCAGGGACTCTCGTCTGGTATGTTTAGTTACTTCCTCAGTGCCTAGGATGGTACATTCCACTCAGTAGGTGCCCAGTAAATATGTGTGGAACAAACAAATTCCTAGTAAGAAGAACAACTTCTCTTTACTGAATGCTGATTCATGCCTGGCATAGTGCTGCAGCTTATCTATGTAAAGCGAAGTGAAACTTTTAGGAACTGCTGATCAAGCTAGTTTGGAAAGCAAATACAAGGTTTATAGGAGAGCCGGGAGCCCCACTGCATTCTAAACCTTTAGCTCGACGCTGAATTCAATCCAAGGTTTTGTTTCTTAGCCTCCAGAAAGATTCACTGACATTCTTAATATAGGCTCTTAACGACCTGTCTCCTGATTTATTATTTGACAGGACATTTCTAGGTGGTAGAGTTCTGTGACGGTTCTGAATTCTTAAGCTTGGAATTTCAATAAAGATTACAGATTGTGTATGGTTTCCCTGGTACACACTGAAACATGATCTGAGTCTCCGGCAGGCTGATGATCCTGAAGAGTGATCTGCTTCATTTGTAAGTCTTGCGTTACAAGTTCCAGGGTTCCACACGCTCTTATATAGCACTTCTTGACGGAATTTTACGCAGGACTGAGTAAAATATGTAGTTTGCTAGGCTACTAGAGTTTTCTGTAGAACTGGAGTGCCTGGGAATAGCAATGCAAGGGTCGGCCTGAAGGCAGGGCTGTGCTGCAGTCCACCGGGGCTTTGTTCGTCCAAATGAAGCCCAGAGACATTGAATACGAAACGGCAGCAGACATGGAAGCACCCCTGCGGTAGCTCCAAGACTTCTCATACATGGAAAGGGTACCGTTTTTCAAAAGGAAGAGAGGTTTAGATAGTTCTTAGCTTCAGGTTTAGTACGAGATAAAACGTGGGACGCCAATACATCAAAGCTTTTGGCTTGGAAACACTAGGTGGCATGCAGTGTCAGGATTGGAGAACTTATCACCATGGAAACCAAAACCCATTAGAGTTCCATGTATGCCTCTTCATTTTTAAAAAACTATTAGGAGCTATTATTTAAATAGGAAAAGAGAAAGAGGCACCCTACAAATCTGTACCTCAGCAATTGTGTCTCCTCACCCAGAACATTTTCTCACAAACCATGTGGCAAACAATTGCGCTCATTTAAACTCTTTAAGAGAAGCTATTTAAAATAATCTTGGGGCACTTGGACAGCTCAGTAGGTTGAGTGTCTCTTGATTTCAGCTCATGTCATGATCCCAGGGTTGTGGGATCTGGCCCCACGTCAGGCTCTGAGCTGAGCATGGGGCCTGCTTGGGATTTTATCTCTCTCTCTCCCTGCCCTTCATCCCCACTTTCTCTAAAAATAAGATAAGTTAAGATAAAATAAATCTTAAATAGAACAAGCACAAATTGTGAGATACAGGATTCTATACTGGTCACCCTAATAAATAAAACTTAACAGAACTAGTATCTTAAAAAAATACAAAAACAAACAAAATAAACAAAATTACCCTGAAAGTAGTATAACCATGTACCCTCTCAATGTTAGTACCTATTTCTTATACTTTGAAATGCAATGCCTCAAACAATATAATATAGAAAAGGACTTTGAGATGGTTAACTAGAGTACTAAAATACTAAATTCCCGTGTCCCCCAAATCCAATTTGAAGATCTAAATAATTAGGTTTAGAGAACAGGATATAAACTTCATTTTAAAGATTTCATTTTTAAGTAATCTATACACCTAACTTGGGGCTTGAACCCACAACCTTGAGATCAAGAGCTGCATACTCCACCAACTGAGACAGCCAAGCACCCCTATTTTTTATGTTTAAGTAAGTTTTAAGAAGTTGATAGATAAATGAGATTAATCTAATATGAAGTACAAAACAACCAAATTTTAAACTACGAATGAGGTCTTCAGTTATTTCTCTATTTCTGTAATGAAGCCCAATGTAATCTACATATGCAAAGACAAAAAGATACTGACATCTTAATCATTAGAAGTTAAATAATTTTCAAAGTTTTACTATTATTTACTATTTTGTTGAAAACTTATAATTCACAAATTATATGCACATATATAAATGTATGTATGCATAGATGTTATACCTAAGGTAAGAAGACCCACTTCCTAATTACTGAATAAAGTATTCGTATTGTAGTATGGTAAAGTTCAAAATTATTATATTTTTAAGTTTATTAATTTTGAGAGAGAGAGCGAGACAGCGAGCTCACGCATGTGCGGGGGAGGGGTAGAGGAGAGAGAGAATTCCAAGCAGGCTCCATGCTGTCAGCGCAGAGCCTGATCTCACAAACCCAGAGATCATCACCTGAGCTGAAATCAAGGGTCAGAGGCTTAACCAACTGAACCGCGGAGGCACCCAGGTAAGGCTTGAAATTATTAATTATGCACTATTTGTGCAATCTTACTCTAAAATAAATGTCTTTTTAAAAGTTTATTTATTTTGGGGGGGGGAGGGGAAGTGGGGGAGGGGCAGAGAGACAGACAACAGAATCCCAAGCAGGTTCTGCATTGTCATTGTGGAGCCTGATGCTGGGCTCAAATTCATGAACCGGGAGATCATGACTTGAGCCGAAGCCAGATGCTTACCCGACGGAGCCACCCAGGTGTGCCTAAAATGAATGTCTTTTAAAAACACATGCTAGTGGAATAAAAGAAGACTCTAGTCAAATTTACCAGATAAACCACAGAGCCTCACAGGATGGGATCACTTCATGCTCATTGCTATAAACTAAAATTAAATAGTTGGCATGGTGTGATTTAGCACAGTCAGAACATGCAACTGAGACATTTTTATGAGCAAAAATGACAAACGGAATGTCAATGCTATTTCTTTAATCTGTGTACTGAAGAACATGTGTTACTTTTTCACAAACATGCTTTGTGGGACATCAGAAATACATTATGGGGCATTTTCAAACCTGAAATTATCATTTTCCATGAAAATACATGTTTAAAAATGTAGAATTTGAACAAGCTTCAAGGTAGAATGAGATAATCTCCCATTTGTGTTTACGACTAGGAGACTATTGGAAACATGGCCCTTCTTGCCTATTACATTTCTTCTGAGTGCTCCAATATCACTAAAAAAAAAAAAAGGCAATTAACTAGAAAAAGTAGAAGGTTGCAGCTAGGAAAAATATTAGTGGGTAAGGGATAATAATGCTGTAGGGCTATGTAAATCTTATGTATTATCCACCCCATTAAGCTTACAGTGAAAGAGAAAATACAAAGTGTATTATCTTTTCTGTGATGTATGTCCAAAATATACACCAAGTATGCATAAAAATATGCTCAGGAAACAGGGTAAGGTCTCACTAAAGAACTTAAATTACTGAAATTCCTCTGCTTTGTTAATCTATGTGTCTTACTGTTTAGAGTATATGAAACAGAGGTCTATGCTAGGTGTAAAATTACCATGGAAACAGGAACCCAGAGATCAGTAAGGAGATTTTTAGTATATATAACCCTGTAACTAGTCTTAGTCCAGCATACTGTAACTTTGTGCTAGAATCTCCTTGTTTGTACCTGCTCTGAGTTGCTATGGTGTCTAGAGGTTTGCCCTTGCATAAAAGATAGTGTAATATGAGTTTTTGCAGGACTCCTGTGATGGTTAATAGAATGAATGCAGATGATTTTTTGATGGCTAAGGGAATGGAGTATCTCACTTTTTTTTCTAACTCTGGACTGTGAATTGAAGTTAGCCTTCATATTCAGAATGGCAACACTTTATGAAAAATATGAATAGAAAATTTTGTCTTATGGGGACTCAACTTCCTACTTGGCCATGGTACTGTGGCTTCCTGTAGGGCTACAGGCTCAGAAAGGAGTCTATCCACAGAGCTGTAGAAATAGTCCAGTGCCTTCTATGGCTAAGAAGTAAAGCTCTAGGCCGAATTCTGGAAGAGAACACCGATGATGGCCTTGAATACACTTCTCTTCAGTAACTTCTTTGATGTACATGAGTCACTTCTACAGCAGGTAACCCAATTATTGGGGGAAATGACATCATTGGGGAATACTGTTGCACAGTAAAAATGTAAATAGGGCAATGGAAACATGAATCATAAAAACATTCTTTGGTCTATAGAAGACATAGATAGATGTTGACTGATATTTTAAGAATATTACAGATACCCAGAGTTTGTTGACTCAAATATAAATTACTGTGTGTGTGTGTACCTGTACCCACATATGATATCCTTTAAAAGTTGGGCTTTAATGGAAGTAAAAAACTTATGAGAACGGGCAGAAGATCATGTTTACAGAAACTATTTCTAGTCTGGTTCTCGAGTGTATCTAGGTTTCTGGGTCTTATATATGCTTATATTGTCTTTTAAACATTAAGAGAAAGACTCCAAAAATTTTACTCATCTAGAAAATGTTGAGTAAAACGTCTTGGAAAGCAGAAACCATTAATGAAGTATCTTCTAGTTCACTTTACACTTTGCTCTAAACATCAATTAATCTGTCTTGAAAGCCACTGTAAAAGCTCATCTGTAAAAGATTCAATTTCATGGTTTAAGCAAACTTTGTATCTACATAAGCTGGTATAAAGCACGTTCTTCAATTTCTATAATGACACATCTGTAAAGTATTTTATAGTTTTATATGTCACGAGAGAGATCTTTTGTTCATAATATTGTAAAATTCCTGAATTCCGTTCAGGAATACAAAATGATTAAAAGTATTTTTTAGAAAAAAAAAGGAATTTTTGCAAATAGTCATATTAAAATGAGTATTTATCAAGTATTTTTTTGTCTAGGCATGAATTAAAATACAGGTGTCATACTTACCATAAATAATTTATATCTGTAAGAGGAAAACTAGAAACACAAGGAGTTTAGAAATGTAAGAATGAAAAGAAGTAGATCATACATGTCAAATTTCCAACACTGAGTTTACAGGTAGGTACTCATGAAAGGCCCTGGGCCTCTTGCTTCCTATAGAGAAAGCTGAAAAAAGAAAAGGATTTACGGTAATGTCTATGAAAAATAAGTGCTCAAAATCATTCAAATATTTTTCCAAGGACACACTTTATTCCTTAGGGAAAAAGTGTTACCAAATATAAAAGTGGATATATTTGATAGCTGGAGATATAAGATAGATTCCCTCTGTTAAAAAAAAAAAATTCTTTAAAAAGACCCAGACAAATCTGTAAAGGAGGATATTCACTACCATAAGAAATGAATGGGTCTTCTGAAACTAGGTTTTTCTATAATTTTCTATTGGGTTATCTTTTTTGGTAAAGATTATCAAGATAAACCTAAATGAAGACTAACTTTCTGCCATAAGAATGAAATGTGGAGTTACAGATGATAGCCTGCCTCCTTGATATTTCCCAAAGCAATGACTGTTCACTGAGGAAGTATGGCTCTGTGTGTTGCAGAGATGGTAACAGAAAAGAAGGAGCTTTTAAACTTGATAATTTGTTTTATTTTAGGTAGTTAACAGAATATTTCTTCACATATCACTAAGAGCATGAGAACACTTAAATACTTATTTAATACATTTATATTAAACATGAAAGGTTAGAGGCTAGAACTGGATACGAGATTTTGATACAGTCATAAATCACTGTATTTAAGTCTTTGAGGGATGTATGTAATCCATCCCCATATATTATGTGTAAATGGTGTAGGAATGGTCAGATACATTATTTGCTAAAGTAAACTGCAAATACTCTTATTTGCTGGTTGCCACACATCCATGAACCATGTCCAATACTTTTACTGTAAGTATCTTTCCTGCAGATCACTTTACCATAAGCATTTTCAACAGAAACATTTTCACTGTTTAATTGGCCATAAGGAAATCTTGCCATAAAAGATAAAAAAATAAAATAAAAATAACTGGCTGACAATTTGGTTTCTTTTCTCCAGTGATGCACTACTCCTATTTTTATATTACGTAAATCGTAGCCCTCATAATGGTTTGTACCGTGGCGCAGAGGTTTGCACCCACATTTCCCACAGAACTTTGGAACATCTATCAAAAGACATGTGACAATATGCTAAGAACAAACAAGGCTTATCACAGCACAACACAAAATTCAGTTTCAAATACGCATCCTAGCATTTGAAATCTGATGCCTCTCTTAATAAAGAAATTTTAGTGAAAAAAGAAAAAGTGTGATGCCAAACGAGGAGACACATCAACAAGCAAAAAAAAAAAAAAGTGTTTAATACTATCAACAAAATACTTTGAAGACAAATGCTTAGGTACAACCCACAAAATAAAGTCAGTACTGCCATGATTCTACCTTCCACATTTTGAATGTATTCAAATATTTTGTGTTTTGTAGTAGTCTTTTACATTTTGCTATTCATTTTTCATGTTTCATTATGTCCTTTGAGTGAATGTCCCTCTTTTGTTTTTCGTGATTTTATCTTTACAGTGCAACTGCCTTATGGCTAGTTACGCTGTGAAAGTGTCTGTGGCCGAGATATGTACAATGAAATTACTTACAATCCACACAAACACAGTGATAAATGTAGAGTTCTAAACTAGCAGAAAGGCTGATGTCCAGCATTTACAGAAAATTTTGCTTAAATTAGGACTCATTTAACAAAATCCCAACTATGTGGAAATACATGTTAAATAGCATCCACTGGCCGAGAAACTCTCTCATCTACCTCAGAGTGGTTTCATTTGTGTCACAGCTAACCTTGGGAGTATGACCAACAGTTGGCTGGCTTTAACATGTGCCACTTTGATGTACTACTTTAACCCACAGTATGCTGAACCCTTTGTTTAAAGAATTTGTATTCAAGTATTCTAAAATTTAAGTTTTCAAACTTTCATAAAAGTAGAGAGATCAACAAACCACCTCCCCAATTTAAGTTACATTATGCCATACTTTTTATGCTCCATTTATCTTTCTTTTCTACTATTATAGACTTTTAAAACAGATCCCTCACATCAGATCATTTCAACTCTAAATACTTCCATATGTAGCTCTGTAAAATAAGGACTTCGCAAAACTACATTTATTCCACCATATAATGAGTTCACAGTCAAATTTTCCTGATGTCTCAAAAATTTCTTTCTTCAGTTGGCTTGTACTAGTCAGGCTGAAATAAGATTTACTGATGGCATTGGACTATGATTGCTACTTAAGTACCTTAAATCTAAAAAGAGGCTCTCATACCCTCATTTTCATGTTCTTGGCTTACTGAGGGAACCATAGCAACAAACTCATAGGATGCTCCACATTCCGAGCTTGTGTGCAGGTTTCTCATGGTGGCATTAAAACATCCTCTAACCTCAGTATGTCTTATAAACAGAAAGTTAGAGCTAGCAGCTTTCAGGTCAAACTCTTGTGGTTAGAATACTTTATGGATGGTGCTGTATACTTTACATCTTGTCATACTGTAACGCTTAGAGTTGCTAAGATCAGTCAGCCAATTCAAGTGATGGCAGCCCCATCTCTCCATATTTTCAAGTTCATCATCAACCTGTCTCCTAGTGCAATGGTTTCCAATGTTGGCTGCACACTGCAATCACCTGGGATGGGGTAGGTGCAGAGTTTAGAAACTATCACTGACTGAGTCCCATGCCCAGAGATTCCAATTCAAGCTGTGGTCTGAATATTAGAGATTTAAAATATTAAATATTTAAGATATTAGGAGTTTAAAAACTCCCAAGATGATTCTAATGTGCAGCCAGGATCAAAATACAGTGGTTTTTGCATACACTGACAATCTTTGCTTGAACCATTTCATTAGAGCATGCAAATTGGTGATTTTTCTAATTTTATTGTTCTTTCTACATTTATCAGCAGGAATTCCTTTGGCGTATTTAGATACCTTAAGATAGCTATTAATGGCCAGGATTATTTGGTTATCCTAAAAATAATCTGTACAGGATAGTAGGATAAACTTTTAATTCTTCTCTTTAATTACCAGTAATTAAATTAATTTACTTTTGAGTAAGGCAGTGATTCTCACACTGCACTGTGTGATCATCAGGGCATATTCAAAAAGTTGATGCCTGCTTCGGGCCCCAGACTTCAACAGTTCCGCAGGCAATTTTAATGTACAACAAAGTTGGGAACCTCTGGAGGTGTTAGTACCCGAATTACCTCCAATGGTGATAAACAAAAGTTTGTTGTTTGCTTGTTCCAGTAGTGGTTGTTGCATTTCTGTTGACAGAAAAATGTATGTGATCGTTTTGACCCAGATATGAAAAGAGAAGAAAGAAGAGCTGACAGGAAACATGACAATTTTATTAAATTCCAAGATCAGGTTGATCTCCAACTTCCATAAGAACTAATCAAATGATAGAAAGGTCAGTAGTTTGCTGGTCTCCACACAATGTTCTGATTTAATGAATATTTAAGAATTATTTTTTTTTTTTTTTCAACGTTTTTTATTTATTTTTGGGACAGAGAGAGACAGAGCATGAACGGGGGAGGGGCAGTGAGAGAGGGAGACACAGCATCGGAAACAGGCTCCAGGCTCCGAGCCATCAGCCCAGAGCCTGACGCGGGGCTCGAACTCACGGACTGCGAGATCATGACCTGGCTGAAGTCGGACGCTTAACCGACTGCGCCATCCAGGCGCCCCATGAATTATTTAAGTGATTTTACTGTTAAATCTGTCTATAAAGCTTATGATATAGGGCATTTGGAAACAAATGGCTTTTTAAAGCCTAATAACTCACTAACATTTTATATATTCATGAAAATTTACACTCCTAGACTCTGGCAACATAGCAAGCATGGATAGGCATAGCAGTTGGTATAGGTAGGAATATTTGTAGGGACCCCCTCAGACTCTGACAGTCAGCACGAAGGTTGTTTTGAAGTAAAGACATTTGAAATTCAACAAATGTAGAAACAAGCCTTCTTGGAGCATCCCTTATTTCACTAAAAGCAGAAACTTCTGGGAGTGAGGCTGCCATGGGTCCCTTCTGCGGGAGATTCATGGCATGAAAAAAAAGTGGGAGGACCACTTGTACCTGCATAAACAAACATTACTGCAAAATTTCTTAGATCCCCATTGTTCCCCTAGGAACCTATTTGTTTTTCCCCCAGAAACCCTTTCTGCCCACTTCCTCTCCCCCATTAAGCTAGGTAGATAACCCTTAGTGTAGTCATTTAGGTAAACTACTTTCGTGAGCTCCTATGTGTATCTGAATACTTTGGGATTATTTTTCTATTAATTTAACTATTGTCAGTTAAATTCACTGGCTTCCTCAGTCACTTAATCTAAGAAGGTAGAGGAAAAGCCTCATTCTTCCCACATATTGTTAAGCATTTTTGGTGGGCAGTTTGACAATATGTGCCCCTAAAGCCCCCGTATACACAGTTGCCCAGGCAGTTCCACTTAAAAAAATGTAAGTGACAAAGATACTCAGATGTGCAGAGAAACCGTTTACCATTGTTCGTGAAAGTAAAAAACTGGAAAAAAAAATTTACTAATAAGGGATTGCTTACATAAATTTTCTAAACCATGGGTATTTAACCATTAAAAAAGAGGTGGGTCTTTATATACTGATAACAGAAACACATGCTTGGTTTTCACTATGCCGTTAAGGAAAAAACCTACATTATAGAACACTGTATAATATATCCTCACTGAATTAAAAACAAAACAAAGCCAAAGGTGTGTGTGTGTGTGTGTGTGTGTGCGCGTGTGAGTAGGTATCTACAGAGGTGTGTGGGGCAATGGCCATTGTATAGAAAGATGTGGGAATGAAGGAAATTTTACCTTTACTCCAAGTTCTTCAAGACTTACTTTTTGTAAAATATAGAAGGCCTTTTGTAATAAAACATTAACAAGTTAAGAGAACCTTTTTGTGGTGATCAGGAAGCTATAGTGTTGTAGCTGTGGTAAGAAGAATATCATGACTATGTAGCTAAAAAGGCCTGAAAAAATAAGGGAGGAAAAACTTGGCTGGTTTTAACAGAAAGTCATATTCCTCCTGTTATTTAGAAGAGAAACAGGAAGGAATGAATATATGATGAAATTTTGTCATTTAGCCATAATAAATCATAACATCCAAAATCCTCAATAGTCCTTTATACATGATTGCTAATCTAATATTCTATTTATGAACATGTATAATATAACTTCCTATTCTATCTCCTTTATAAATCCGGCACATTTCTACTGAGGCATAAAGTGTTCCCATTTAAGTTTGTGTCCTATCTCATGATGTGCTGATGCTTTTTTGTATTGTAAATTACTTGCTCCAGATGGAGGAAAAAAAGAAATAAATTGACTTAGGGCTAGTCTCACATTTATCTTTTACCTTCAGTATTTATGTTTTTTTTTTTTTTTTTAACCCACTGCAGTGGGAAGAAAGTCGTATCTATACATTTTAGGAACAAAATTTAAATATGTAAACAAAATACAAAACCCAACCCCTATAAAGTCTTAAAATTAGTAGTATACATTAACTATTAATGTCAATATGTACCACACAATAATGATTTAATGGACAGTATGTTAAAATTATGGCACTTAAATACATACTCCACAATAAATGGATGTGGCACTGTGAAGTTAAATTACCCTATCAGTTTAAAATTTGTTTTACCACCATCTTTTTCATTCCCTTTCACATTTTATTGTCAAATATCCACTATTTCAACTGAATGAAATCATTAATATTTTCTCTCTTACTCATTACTTATTACAGTAGGCCCACCCAAGGCTCTCTACCCCTTAATGCCTTCTGGGTCAACCAGAAATTTCCCTTACTTTTATTCTCCTGTGTCCTTTGCTAACTCGTTGCTTTAGGAAAAACTCTAATCTTGTGGCTTCTTTATTTTCTTAGAAGTAGTAATTCCCAATCAGTTATTTAACATTCATTAATATCTGCTCTTGACACTATTTCTTGAGCACTTTCTTCTAGTGAAAGGGAGCCAGATTCCTTGGCCTGTGGGCACAGACAGGTGCACTCAGGTTCAGAAGGGGGCCCCTTCTCATCTGCAGGGAAGGGGAGGGTGGGGGGCTGCCGGAAGAAGGCTAGGATTCTCAGGCTGATGCCATGCTGCTCCCCTCCCCTCATTTTACACATAAGTACTAAAACTGGAAACTGCCTAGACTCTAGTATTTTTTTCCTGGAACAGAAAAACTGTGAAATTGTGACTTGTGGCACAATTCACTTTACAGGATGTGGCTGGAGGATTTAAGTAACAGCCAATGAACACTTTGATAAAAGGACTCAATTTATGGCTTCAACAGCTTCTTTCTGGTGGGCAACACAAACTATGTATCTTGTGTGTGTGTGTGTGTGTGTGTGTGTGTGTGTGTGTGTGAGAGAGAGAGAGAGAGAGAGAGAGAGAGAGAGAGAGAGAGACAGAGACAGAGAGAGAAAGAGTGTGTGTGTGTGTGTGTGTGTGTGTGTGAGTGTGTGAATTGGTGTGCTTTTTCTTAAAAGAGAAGCCCAAGGGTTCCACCTCCTTTCTTTTCTTTAAGGACTATTTTGCATAATATTATCCATCAAGAAGAATTATAATCACATGTGCATATATTTGTATTCTCACTTTCCTCCGGCTTTTATCTATTATTCTATTATATATGTTTATGATTATGGTGTTTATTTTCTATCTTATTGTATGTGGTCTTAAAAGCTACCTCAAATTTTGGCAGAACATAAGAGACTATACAAATGCATCAAATTTTAAGAGAGGTGAAGATGTGAACAATGGAAAAATGGAACACTAATAAAAGAGAAAACAGAAAGGAACATTAAGACAACATTCCCTCCTCACTGCTCTTTAGTGGAACATACATAAAAAAACAAAAAACACAAGGTTATAAGAAATGCAAGGCTATAAGGAAAAGACAGAGCCAAAACAAAACGATAAACTCTCTTCATAAAAGACAAAAGGATGCGCATTTTATGTTTATAGAGAGTAGATATATAACACTGCTAAGCTAGAAAATATGGAATAATGAAGAGAGGGGAACAGAAAAGCAAGATAACAATAAAGCATAAATACTTCAAAACAACTTTATTACTTCCGGGGAAGCTTCTCCTTAAGACTCCTTCCCAACCAGCCTGAGAAAACTGTAGAGGGGATGGTTCTTCCTTGTGTTTTGGGAAGTAATCTCTTTGAGCCCCAAACTTAAAAAGCTTTGGCTTTTTACTTTCATACAGCCTACTATCCCTCATACAAAAATCAACCAAACGACTGTCAGACCAAAGGACCAACCAACCCGAGCAAACAAACAGGGATTCTGTGAACTAAATCATAAAGAAATGGAAATCTTTTCAGCCTAGGGCATCCTGAGCTCTTCCTTAGAAAATGACTCTGCAGTAAGTCAGCTATTTAAAAACAAAATTCAGCAGCTGGTCTCAGGTTCTGGCATTTCAACAGAATGTGTAACATCCTGAAAACACCAGAGTAGGCAGGGATCTCTCCCAGGTAGTGATCAAACCATTGCCCTGTTAACAATTCACCTTATTGCTAAAAGGCTTTTTAAGTTCCAAGATTTTCAACTCAAGTTTGTAATATGTATATAAAGGTAGAGCAATTGTCTGCAACAAAATGTTCAAAATATTGAAGAAAAATGAGGAACAATAAGAGACTTAATCCTAAATCTTTTCATGTAATCCTTTTTTATTTAGGAAACCAAGAAAATTGAACAAAGATGTTACTTTTGTCAAGATCTAGTCAAAGACAAAGACAAAGACTACCTCTATCTATCTATCTATCTATCTATCTATCTATCTATCTATCTATTAAATTTCAAGCCACCCCTGCCCTTATTCTGGTCAGGACTACCAAATTCTAAAAATGAGAGGATTTTCATACTACATTTAGTATTTCTGCATGCAATGTGGTAAAGAGAAGATAAGAGTTAAACTTAACAGAAAAAGCAGCAAAACTGACATTTTATGCTATTATTTACTTGCAATCAAACTTCTAAAGATATCTATCACTACTTAGAAAAAGAAACATGAAACAAATCAGATTTTACTCCTTTATGCATACAATCAAATTTCAGTTTTCTACCCTTATCTTTGTAGCTTATTGCCATGGTTACAATTTAAATGTCATAACTGTGGCTGAAACGTAGGCAAATTTAAGAAAGCACACAAGTAACGTTATTATAGTTAAAATAATAGAAAGTGGAGTAAATAGCAGTTGTGATTGTAGTGTGTGAAGATTAATACACTCCTTCTCCCCCCAAAAGCAAAAAACAAGGTCAGTAAATGTAACTAACACCTGCCAGATCTGAATAGGAGTTTGGTATGAGTATACTCTGACAAAAGTAAGGGATGAAGCATAGTTATTAGGTGTGAATTACAAATGTAGCTGTGGTGAAGACAGATGAATTATTGGAGTTGTATTTCCCTAACGTTAAAGTATTTGGGGAGGAACTCAGACAATACACACACACACACACACACACACACACACACACTTATCTATATTTAACTCATTAGTAAATAGTGAAGATGGTGGTCGAACGATGCTGAGTAAATGTACTAGAGGGGAGGGAGGTAGAAAGGACAGCAAGGCCCCAAATATTTCATTCTGTTATGTGTCTTCCTAATCAAAGCTCATTCTCTATATATGTAAATCAACACAGTTGTACACTGCCTGGCTGGCTTTTGGTAGTTAGAAACCACCGAACTGCCTTTTCTGGCTCAGCTCAGCCGGGGCAGAATGGTGTGTGTCAGGAGCGGAACTGTACTAAGAAGATCCAGGATGTTCTCCAGCTCTGCTCTAGGCAGCATTTCTGGCTTGGCTTTATCTCCTTCCTGGTTCCAGCTAATGCTGGAAATCTCCCCCTGCCCTACTTCTCACCACTGCTCCAGTTTGGAAACAAAACCACCTAATCCATTGCCCCCTCAGTCCTAGAAACAGTGGCAGCTTTGGTTATGATCAGTCTCATGGGCGTCTGAGTATGCTGTTTAATTTTCCCAAACCTTCCAATGCGCCCTTGAACTATAAACCTCCCTGAATCAAATCCCTCATATGGAACTAGCTGCCATGAGCTTGGTTTTCCTGACTTGACTCTGACTAATATAGTTATCATCCTTGGTCTACAAAAAGCTCGTGCCTATCAAACACTTGCACTGCAACAAAAAAGGGCAATATATAAGAGATTTTTAATAAAACGATGATGCCAATGAGGAAGTATGAGAGGATCAACCTCACATTCCTAAAGGGAGGGAAAAATAATATAATCTTTTCAGGCAAACAACTTGGTTACACATATCAAGAGGCTTAAAAATGTTCATATACTCTAATATTTTTTCTTTAAAAGTCTAGCCTACGATAAATCAAAAGTACAGATATAATTTTATGTACAGGGATGTTTCCCACAATGTTATATATAATTGTAAAAAAAATTAGAAACAACCTTAATGCCCAGAAATAGAGATATCAGTAAATATGGCATATATCTGTCGTTCCCCTTTATAGCCCCCCCTCCTCCGATTTCAAGTGGATAGCATTATATACCTCCACTAGACCTGAAGCACTTAAGAGGACAAGGATATTTGTTTTAAAGATTGACAGCTATGTGCTAGACAACTGTTTTAAGGCTCTCAAGAAATATTTCTGGAATAAATTAATGATGTACTGTTAAAGATAAACTTACAGAAGAATTTTATATGAAATGGCAAATTTTTGCCACAAACAAGTATGAAACGCACTACTGTGTGCCTAGTATTTTTCTTTACATTTTTCAAATCACTTTTTAATAGTTTATAGAGCTGCTATTTCTCCTGAAGAATATTTAAATCAGGCAACTTTTTTGCTCAAAGCATTTTCAGTGACTCTCCATGACCTGTGGGAGAGTTAAAAGTCACCAGTATTTACAAATCTCTCTATTTTGACCCAATGTGGCTATCTAGACTTTGCACACTTTGCCATCTCTCAAACCAGTTTTAAATGTTCATATGCGACATTTGTTGTCTCTTTTGCTGCCTAGTGACAAAGTGCTCTCTGCAGTAGGCAGAGACATTTACAACAATGTCTCCCACACAATATACATTTGGCATCTAACCACATACTATTTCATGGTATGATTTTCCTTATATTAAGCTACTGTTTGTGAGTCTTATTGTTAAGTAGCTTTTCATATGTCTTTGCCTAATCTATGGCTTGAGTAAACAATTCATGGGAATTGGGAATAGCTTCCTTATAAAACAGTGGAGTGCCTTGTATGCACTATAAATAACCATGGAATCCTAATACCAGGTTTTGGTAAACTCAGATATCAGACATTTAGTGATCGGAGTTTTATTCAAGATCAAAATCTGTCTAAAAATTGTCAAAGTATTTAGATAACAAGGCCTATTCTAGTATTTATATATTGATAACATTGTCCTTTATGTTATAAGTTCCAAGGAAGATGCAGAAACATGTACGTGTTGCACCAATCACTGTGTGACCAGCAATGTGTATAGGACTGGGTCCGTGATGTAGGTGCTCAACATTTAATGAATGAACACTGAATATGAAGTCATCAAATATTTATGAAGATGGCAGATACTCTCCTTAATGTAATTCATCCTTTCTACAAAGTTAATTTGGAGTGAAAAGAAAGATAAGGAAATTATATTAGAAGCTTCTGGATTCTATTAGAAGTTACCATATAGTCTGCATCTGGATACATAAAGGATATGAATGTTTCAGGCAACTCTTGAGTGCGGGAAACACTACGAAAGGAAAAATCTTGATTTATATAAATGATCAGTCAACTTTCCCAGATTATGCAGGAACTTTTGTGAGGGTATCCCTGTACTTTCTTATGATAGAAAAGAAAATATTCAGATGATATGTGCCGATATTAAAAATGTCCAGTGGTGATAACATTGATATGCTGATGTCCAGTGCTTTAACTTTCTTTATTGCTGATATCTTTAAGTCTACTCAACAATGTTCAAACGAATCAAGCAAAGTAAGAACTATTTGAAAGTGAAGGAGCTCAGGAGTGTCACTACAAGAGGCAGTAAACTGAGAAAGCAAGCTATATGAATGCTCTTTTTGTGTGTGCAAAACATAAGAAATATTTTTTGTATGATAAAAACTCATACCTGTTGATCTCCAAGGAAATGACTTCTCAGTTGAGCTAGAGAAAAAAGGGAAAAAATGAAATATTTACTTCCTTTGTCATAACATTTAACTGTGGACCTATTTTGCACATAAACATCTAATTTTCACATTTCATTACATAAAAGTATAAAAGTCTCAAACAAAATTTAAAGCCACTCTTTTAACTAAGTTAATTTTAGACATATTTAAGCTTCCATATCAATTTGGGACGAAACTAGTTCTACTTGGAAATTAAGGCAAATTATAAAGTGATATAAGATTCTTCTTGGATAAGACAAATAAAATAGCACAAATATGCATGATATTCATGGTACTTATGTATTATGTTGCTTTTTGTGATATGAAAACTACATATACGTTAAAAAGAACATATACGTTATATACATAGAAGTTATTATACATGTATACATTGACTACAACACATTAAAAAGGACCCAAAAGGCTGTTAAAAACTTCATTCTAATTCCTGTTAAAAGCCCCGGAAACTAAAAATAAATACATACACACATGCACACATACAAACATAAATGTCTAGAAACTATAATCGGCACAAAATTTATTGGTTAGTTTGAGCTGGATGTTAACCTTATATAAGGTTTTAGGGGCACCTGAGTGGCTCAGTGAGTTATGCCTCTGACTTCAGTTCAGGTCATGATCTCATGGTTCCTGGGTTCGAGCGCCATGTTGGGCTCTGTGCTGACAGCTCAGAGCCTAGAGCCTGTTTTGGATGCTTGTCTCTAACCCTGCCCCTCTCCTGCTTGTGCCCTCTGTCTCTCTCTCTCTCTCAAAACTAAACATTAAAAAAATTTAAAAAAATATATAGGGTTTTAAAAATCAGAATATTTTAGCTATACATGTCTCTTAGTTTATAGAGTACCAATTTAATACATTTCTTCATAAAAACATATCTGTGCCTCCCCACCCCCCCCCCCTCCACCCCCACTTGCCAAATACAGCAAAGCATGGTGCTAAGGGGACAGTGAAGTAGAACACAGGAACAAGAGGCTGGATTATGAAGCATTTATTAAACTCTTGATGAAGCACTTTACATATATTATCTCCTTTTTATTGTCCACAACAACCTTCTGAAAAGATACATCATCATTCTTATTTTACAGGTAAAGAAACTGGTCAAAATCTTATGCTAGTAACCAGAATTGGCTGGGATTCAAACCCAGGATGGTCTGATTCTAAAGTCAGGGCTTTTCACTAGTGTATATGGCAGAACAGCTTGCGATCTCATTTTTCCATTAACCATATAAACACACACACACACACACACACACACACACAATATGCCTAGAAAGAAAGAAGTCTGGAAAAATAAAAACCCAAGTGTTAGCAGTTATTTCTGTGGGGTACAATTAAAATGTCTTTTTTTTCCTTCTTAAACATTTTACTTTTTTGAAATCAGGAAAAATGCACATATTGACTTATTTTTAGGGTGTTTATTAAATTTAAGGAAAAGGTGTGTGACTCTGGACTTAAGGAAACACTATAAAATACAGGACATGGAACAGAAGAAGGGAGCAGTGTTTTTAGTGCTATAGTTCTCAGATTTAAAGTTCTTGTTAACCCCCTGTTATTCCCCCAATTCATAAAGTGGTTAATGAAACTCTAGATTTAATAAGAACTCCCTGAACTTCAACTTTGTGTGTGATCTGCCTTTACTTTGGTCAGAGCCCTAGCAGTTTACATTCTGGGACCCTGAACTAGCAGCAAGCAGGGGAGGGGCATGCCCCCAGTGAATGCGTATCTCTATTACTCTGTTGATGTTCCTTTATCTGCTGCACTCCTACCTGATTTCAGAAGGGACTGATGGGACAGGAAAAGGTGAACATTTGGTCAGATACGAGTTAGGGCACATTTGTCTTCTTGCTCCTGAGGGAAGGTTATCACATTCTGTGACTCCAAAAGTGGTTCCCTACACTGAATTTCAACTTCTCTTAAATCTGTTTTTATTTCACTCTATCATCTAAATTAGTTTTCTAAATACTGAGGTTGATATTACCTAACTGTGTTCCTTTCAAAATGTTCATACTTTTGCCAATATTAAAATATGTGATAAATTAAAAACTGCCATCTAGAATTGTTTAATGTACCTCAAGTTTCTTGGGAATAATATCATGAAAATTATTATCTTCTGAGTATGAAACTTACATAAACTTTAATGAAATACTTTCACAAGATTTTTTATTCTTATAATTATAGATAACAGAATATAATTCAGGTTGATTTCTCAAACTGGGCAAGGGTTATGGCTATTTTGCTCATCTTTTTAATGTCAAGTGCCTGTCATACTATCTCACACATAGCAGATGCTTAATATATGTTGTTGTTACAACAGATTGGGTAGAATATCAAGTTCTTAACTGTCCTGACTGATCAGGTATATATAAGTGATCAAGCAGGCAACTTATTCTTGTCCATTCTAGGTAGAAAATTGCAGTAGCCTCGGTTAGGCAAACAGCTTTTTTACTGCTGAAAAGGCCTTTGATCATCAAAATGCAATAAGCCATTCCTAGGTGAAGTGAAGGCAACAGGAAGTCTCAGTTAATATTTTTCTCTGTTTTAGGTAAAAGATAAAAATAATTAGGAAAATAAACTAATATTAGGATCAAAAACAAGCAAAAATTTCCATGGTATTTTTTTTTGAAGACCTGTGTGTTCAGCCAAATTACTTCACACTAATCTTACAATTCTGTTATAACTGGTCACTGCATGTTATTCAGAATGGTCAATTTTCTCTTGAATCATTCACTTTAAATGATTCTCAAATCGTTCAATACTCTGGGATTCGGGGATCAGACAATAAATATGTGCAATTTTGAAATGCTATTTTAAATCACTGAACATAACCTGCTTTTCTCAGAACAATTAGAGGTGGCCCCCATGTTAGACATGTAGGCTTCTTCTCCCTTCTTCCCTTCCTCTCTCCAACCATCTAATCCAAGAAACACTTGCTCAACTTGTACTGTCTACAACATGTCTATAGGCACTGTGCCCACAAATGATTCCATCCTATTCCCTTTCTTATCTGAAGATTCCAAGTGACTCGTGTCCTAGGAGCTTCTGCTGGAATGTAAAACACATTTTAAAATACAAGAACTGAATCATCCAGGTTAACTTTGTTTCAGTGGAAAGATGCATTCACAATTTCTAATAGCTTAATTATCAACAACCTTCTAGAATGAAATTCTTAAGTCTGAGACTGTGGAGTCACACAGTGAACAATTAGAAGTTCATTAGCAAATTAGTAAATCAAGGCTGTTTGTTTTAATGTGGACAATATTAGTTTTATTTTAAAGAAGACACTATGCCTTCCTCGTAATGTTATAAAAATATATGTAGTAAATCATTGTAAAATTAAATGTTTTATTTTTCATTTCGCAGACATAAATGGATGCAAAAATATCTTTGCTAGGTGTGTATGGTTGCACAATGTCTTAAAAACCCCTAATCATTACCACCTAGTCGCTCAAAGTGAAGAGCATGGAATCATTTTATTGTTTTCCACCCACTAGTGTGCAATCTCCATGAGGGCAGGAAAGTCTGCCTTATTCACAGATGTACTTCCAGAAACTAAGATAGTCCCGGGCACACAGCAGCCACTTAAAACATACACCTTTTGAATTCATCCCTTCTACCACAGACACAGTTCGGGCCTTCATCCTCTCAGTGTGTTGTGGCTGGATCATCCTTCCAGGCTCTCCTCCACACTGCCGCTGCAGTGATTTTTCAAACCCTCGGATATCTGACATCACTCTCGTGATGCTAACGCATAACAGACCCACAGAGGAAACAGCTCAAACATCTTGGTATGATGGCCCTCCACCACCCAGGTCCTTCTAGTCTGCCCTTTTCCACACAAACCTACATTCCAGGCACTTCTAATTACTTGCAGTTTCCCCACATACCGCGCTGCTTCATGCTTCCAGTGCAATTTTGGGGATAGAATGTGTGGAAACACAGTCTGGAAGCTCTTTCAGAATTACACAAATTCTAGAGTGGCCAATGCAGGTAACCTGTTACAACATATATGTTATACACCCATGAAATTGAATATGCTGATAAACTTTACTCCATATCACTTAATAACAGAAATTTTTTTGAAAACTAGTATACTTAAGTCTGCACCCAATTTCCTTCCAATTCTATTTCTGATGTGGGCTAGCCTGCGTTAATGGACACTAGTAGGTAAACAGTAGTGGAGGGGGCAGTAGAGAATTTGATGGAGCCACATAGAGTAATGTTAGCATGTCATTTCTCTCTCTCTCTCTCTCTCTCTCTCTCTCCTAGGTCTAGATGGGGTTCTTTCCATTAGTAGTAGTGCAGGCTACTGTCATTACTCTACAAGACACACTGAATTGAATAGAACCCCAGAGTCATTTTTCTGTTGAAAAGAAAGTCAGGCCTCAGCCTGAGACTAGAACGTGGTCAAACTGCAAAACTTACTGCTTTGTTTTATGGAAAACAAATTCTCTGTATTAACAGTGAAGGCAACCAACAATAAGACAAAAAGGAAACTTCCTGAATGGAAGGAGAGGTCTGCAAATGATGTATCTGATAAGGGATTAATATGCAAAATAAAGAGAAAACTTACACAACTCAACAGTAAAAAAAAAAAAAAACCAAAAAACCCCATATAAGCTGATTAAAATGGGCACAGAACTCAAACAGACATTTTTCCAAAGAAGACATCCAGATGGCCAACAGATATGTGAAAAGATGTTCAACATCACCATCAAAATAAAACCTTATATCTGCCAGAATGGCTAGAATGAAAAGAAAAAAAAAAGACAAATAACAAGTGTTAGGGAAGATGTGGAGAAGAAGTAACCCTCATGCACTACTGGTAGGAATGTAAATTGGTACAGCCATTATGAAAAACAGGATGGAGGTTCCTCAAAAAATTAACAGAACCACTATATGACTCGGTAATTCCTCTCCTGGGTATTTAACCCAAAGAAAATAAAAACACTAATTTGAAAACATATATATTCCCCTATGTTTATTGCAGCATTATTTACAGTAGTTAATCATGGAAGCAGCCCAAATGACCATCGAGAGATAAAGAAAATATGGAGTATAAATACACAAAGGAATATTATTCAGCTATAAAAAAAAAAAAGAGCTTGCCATGTGTGACAACATGGATGAACCTAGAAGTATTATGCTAAGTGAGGAGAGTCTGAGAAAGACAAATACCATATGATTTCACTTATATATGGAATCTAAAAAAACAAAACAAAGAAACAAAAAGCAGAAACAGACTATAAATATGGAAAACAAACTGATGGTTGCCAGAGGGGAGGAGGGTGGAGGATGGGCAAAGTGGGAGAAGGGGAATAGAAAAAAAAAATCACCTTAAGAAATTTTACACACACACACACGTACATATGTGTATATACAGAACCCTCATTAATAGTTTAAAATTTGAGTATAGTCAATACGAAGGTAAATTTCACTTGTATTAATGGAGAGGAATCACTGTAATGAATTATTTGAGACTTTTGCTTGTAAGAGTATGGGTGTGTGCCACTGTCTAGACTATGTACTCTTTACAGCATTCTCCCTGATGATCACCAATTATCCTTCAAGAATTAATAATAACAAAAAGAATTCAATGAAATTTGATCACATCCTCCTTTAAGTGAACAATGTGCCCAGTAACCTATCTCAATTTTAGGTCTTTTTGTATGATTTTAATTATAGTAGTTGTTTACCTGCTTCAACTACCAAACTATGACCATCTTCTTGAGGGTAAAGTTTGTGTTTTAATTCTGTCTGTATCAACTAGCTAGCATTGAGTAGATAGCTGATCTTAATCTTAGCTCTTTGGATTCTTTTTTTCAAGGCTAATTCTATGTGATTTTAGAAATTCTTTTATTAATTTTTAAATGTTTATTTTTGAGAGAGAGAGAGACAGAGACAGAGAGAGAGAAGCAGAGAGGGAGGCACAGAATCCAAAGCAGGCTCCAGGCTCTGAGCTGTCAGCCTGATGTGGGGTTTGAACTCATGAACCATGAGATCATGACCTGAGCCAAAGTCGGATCCTTAATCGACTGAGTCACCCAGGTGCCCCAGAAATTATTTCAATTATTCTATGAAGGGATCAGAATTCCCTCACCTTGATTTGGCTCTATTATAGTAAAGATGTTTATTGTATACATAACATGAATCCAATTAATAAATATCTGATTATCTACTTGAGTGCCAGACATCATTAGAACCTTCATTTGCAAAGTCCTTGTCTTCCAATGCTGGACTGTCTTATAATTACTCATTATGGTACTTTTGTGACACCTCCAGTGGATCACATGCCCAAAGGCAAGAAGGTGTCAAGAGACTTTGGAAAGGCTGTTCTTAAAGACAGAAACCTTTAAAGAGGACTCTGATGGGCCCCGTAGTGTTTGAAGGAAGAAGCATTCACCTATCTATAACAACCCAAAGTGAGAAACATTTGTCTTTTACAACAAAAAAACACAAGATCTAGCTCTCCTTCTACTCACCTAGCAAGAGAAGGTAAATTAGTATTGGGACCACTCAGGTGGAAACCGGAACATGAAGGCTCCAGTGGGAGAGAGATATAGCAATATGAAATGTATTACCAAATTCTAGAGTTCACTTCAATTCCCATGGATCAAAAATTGTAAAGGGCTAGTAATCAGCCAGTTTGGGAGACCACCAACATAATATTCTACATGTCCAAATAAAACATTTCTCCCTTTTGTATTATGACACTGTCTTCAAATGGTTATTTAAATCATCCCAATTTGGTAGCATTATATCATCTATTTATTTCACTATTACAACACATTCTTCCACAATGTTTTTAAAATGATTCTTAGGTGATCTTCCTTTACTGAACAGAGGTAATTAACAGACGAACACACATTAATCATATGTTCATTGACTATTTTTACTATTAGTTTTACTACTTTGAGTTCTGAGTATAAGTTCTGAGTCTCATACAAAAGTTCTGTATTTCTTCTGTACATGTAAACTCCTGAATTCAAAAATTATCACTACAGATGACATCTCAGTTGCTTAAATAAATTCCAAACTGAGTATCTTTCTCTAACAATTCATTATTGTCTTATTTTCAATTTATGATGCGCTTATTTTAAAAATCAACTTTCAACTTTTCACTTGTTATTGGTGAATATCCCAATATTATATTGGGTTATATATCCCAAACTGGCTTTATTATTCTACTAATTGGTGTTATTCTATTAGCAAGTATGTAGGTCTCCTGGATTCTAAATCCATTGTGAAAACTTCTGGTGACTCTCTTTTAGTTTGTTATAATTTCCTTTATAATCCGTTGCTCTAATATTTATGTCTAATGTTAATTGATTCCGAGGTCCATTTCTGGATTAAAAAGAAAACAGCGGAGGGGTGGACCCAACCCAGCCGGTTGGGTGACCAACTCTTGATTTTGGCTCAGGTCATGATCTCAGGGCTTGTGAATTCAAGCCCTGCATTAAGCTTGCTGTTGTCAGCATAGAACCCACTCAGATCTTCTGTCCCCTCCTCTGTGTCCCTTAATGCTTGTGCTCACTTTCAAAAATAAGTAAATCTCTAAAAAAAAAAAAAAAAAAAAAAAAAAGAAAAGAAAAGAAAAAAGAGGGGTGCCTGCATGGCTCAGTTGACTGAGTGTCCGACTCTTGTTTCAGCTCAGATCACAATCCCAGGGTCGTGGGATCAGGCCCCATGTCAGGCCTGTGGAGCCTGCTTAAGATTCTCTCTCTTTCTCCCTCTCTCCCTTGGCCCCTGTCCTCCACTTGCTCTCCTCTAAAAATAAAAATAAAATAAAATAAAACGGAAAGTGGTTTATTTGGGTTTTTATTTTCTGGCAATGAATTCATATTGCAATTACTTAGCACCTTGTTATCCTTTAGGCATTACAAATTGCTTTTTAATGAAATGCATCATAATCTTCTTAGATATGGACTCTGGGCTCCACAGTTCCCAGGTCACTTCGTATTTCCTAATATGTACCTAGGATTTTCTACCCCAGAAATCTGGCAAAATAACTACTAATGATTCTTGAGTTTTAGTCTCTACTTGGGAGTATTACAAGATAAATTTAAAACAAACTTCCTTAACTGAGTAACCGTTCTGGTAAACGTAACTTTGTGTATCTTCATTAATTATAATAGTCAATTATGATATGGAGATAATACCATAACATACTTTAAGGTTTTTTTTTTAAATTTCTATTTAGTATTGCTTTGACTTCCCTTTTAATTTAGTACATTTAAAATTTAGCCGTGTTTCTCTTAACACATTTATAAAGTCTACTAGTTCCTTGTGAGTTCTTAGCTAGGTAGATAGCTTATTCTGTCCTTTAGCTTAATCTCGAGTGCTCTTGAATGCTTGAGAATGCTACTTCTTAAATATAATGTCTGTGGAAGTCCCAAGTCTTAAAAACAGTTACCATGTAAGCAGGTCAGACTTTTCTTCACCCTCAGCAAGAATACCCTTGAGCTTATTTTATGCTCATAATTAGCAGGGGGGGAAGTGGGGTCTAGAAAACGGAGATGGAATCAAGACCTCTCTAATGCTATAAGCCAGCTTCTGGTGTTCCAAGAACTCATACCACCTACCAACAGGGAACTGTTAGGCTGGAACTAGTTTCATTTTTCCTATGTTTGGGAAACAAGGACCTCACTTGTCACTTTTAGATAGATAATAATTAACTAGGAAATAGATCCTTTACGTTAAAAAAAGACTTAATCTCTGCCCTACCACCAGAACAACTAGAGCAGTTAGACAAAATTAAACAATATATTATGGTTATTCTGCCTAAGATAGGTGTGGATAGCTCTTTCTTCTTCCACCAGGCTATATCAAGAAGTCAAAGATAGGAAGGCCAATATGTAGAACAGACAATGAAGGTGAATGCTTTACCTGGCTGAAGCAGAGGTGGGAAGCTGGAAGGCAAATAGCCAGCCCTATCAACGACACTGTTTTTAAGGGGCTCTGAGGACCCTAGTTTGAAAAGTCACTAGCCCATACACAATAAGGTTATCTTAGCAATAACACCCAGAAAGCAATCCTTCTTAGCATCTAACTACATTTTTAAGAGTCTCGTCCAAATTTTTTGTCTATTCATAATCAATCTCAACAAAAACAAAAACTCTTCCTCTAAATTTATGATTTTTCCAGGACTCAGGTTCCTTTCTGTGTTTTTATCGTGGTATCAGACCCTGCACAATTCTCTATTGGATGGAGACCGATTTCCTTCTTCCTAAGAAAGGACCACATGATCAGCAGCCAGGAAAAAGGAAACCATGGTAACATGCTCATTATGGTAGTTTATTAATGTTTTTGTGTCTTATGGCTCTGAGTTGACCCTGAAATGGTATATGCTTATAATCTGGGCTAAGCAAGGCATAACATATGAGAAAGAGCAAAGGATCTCATTTCATAATTGTTTATATGATCTGAAGCTGATATTGAAGTTACAGAAAGGAAAGAGCACTTGCATGAAAAATGATGTCCTTCTTGTAGGATGCAGTTGTTCCTGACCCATCTTGTAGGATGCAGTTGTTCCTTGTGTACCAGGACACAAGCCCTGAGTCACCTTTCACTAGTGTGGATGGATTTGGGCTGATCCATCTGCAATCTACACCAAGTCACCTGGAGAGCCAACAGAAGGTGCAAACAGGAAGGCTGTAGAAGAGAAGGACTGATACTTCAAGGAATCTGGGAAAGATCTAAGACTTACAGTCTGAACCATATATTTCCTCTCAGTGACACTTTACCTGAAAAAACTGGTCATGCTCTCAAAATGTGCTTTACAAGTTTAGTCTTTAAAAAATCATGAGTAATAGGGACAACAAAGTCTTGGTTTTCATTGGCTGTTAGCAAGTTTAAAGTAAAATGTATACCCAGCCACTGTGGTGAACATTTGTGGTCTCATTACTGGCTCTATTAGTGTTCACCCTTGTTTTAATTCTTCATTCCACTTCTCCCCATGCTACTCTACAATAGCAATAGTTTTAGACTCCTATAACGGCTATATAAAATGAATTCTAGGAAGACGTAAGATATAAATAAGTAACACTCTGACCAGTCTCCTAAGGAGAAAATTATGTATTTAATGCAGAGCAAAAACAGTAAAGGAACAGATAATACTAGCCCTTTTAACAATTCAAGTAACTTTCATAGGGACTGGAGGTAAACACATTTTAGAAGATGTTAAATATTCTTTGACAAAAGCATTTTGTGTTAGTGCTTTGAATCTATGAATAAAAGATCCAAAAGACCATATGGGAAGGGGAAGATCAAAAAGGATGTAGTACTAGACAAAAATGAGACAAACAGTTCCCTCTGGCATCCCCATAAATTATATAGGAAACATGATTTCTGGTTAAGTCCATCCCACAACAGGTGTTCCAACCAGTAAAAGTAGAAATCAGAATAGAAGGGTTTTCTAACATTTCAGTTGACCTTTGAAAGAATGAAAGCAACTGAAAATAGTAAAATGGCTAAACACAATACCAGACTCTCTTTCCTAAGTATTGTACCATGACTTAGGGTGCTATTTAGGCAAAGGTTTAGCCTTAGAATAGATGGGCTACTGCAAATTTTTTGTGTCCATGGTCTAAAAACTGCTATTGTCTCCCTCACTTCTGTTCTTTCCAAAACCTTCCAAAGGTGAAAAAAACAGAAATGAGAAACAGTTTTAAAGATGGAAAATAAAAAAAAGAGAAAGAACACACAAAAACACACTCTTTTTAGAAATGTATCAAACAATTTAAATCTTATATTTGAAAAAAAAAAAGCTACACTGGTAGGGAGCAGGAGAAGGGTCCTGTTTTTCTACTTGCTCTGCATGAGATTGAGCAGCGTTAACACAGAAAGAACTAAGCTGTGGAGATGTGTAGTAAGATATACTGGCTGGCATCCAAATTCCGTAAAACTCATCATTATAAATAGCTTTGTTTATGATGCATACAATTTCATTTTTTACTTTAGGCTTTAAAATGTTTTGAAAATCCAATATAAAAGTTTACTTAAAAGGAATTTTAAATGATAAAAACCTAAATTTTTTATTAAGCATGTACTCCCCTGATTATTTATCCCATTTAGACATTCAAAAGCAAATAATTTATTCACATACAATTCTTTATACTCATATAAAGACACTATCAAATTTGGCATATGTCTAAAGAACGATATTCACTTTCTTTCCATTGATCAGCCAAAGGATTGATTTTTTTTAATTTTTATAAACAGTAAAGTTTCTTTAACTTCTGAAAAAAACTTTTATTTTCACTATAAGTGTTAAAAGAAAGAACATGATATATTAAATTTCTCCTTTGTTTTTTGAAAAAAATTATGTTTCTCACTGTAACAGCATTTTCAGTTCTTAATTCACGGACAAGCACCATAAATAGCTGTTTTAGTGCTGAAGGAGGAATGAATTCACACGTGGGATAGACCCAGGATCATCAATAACTGTTCTGAAAAAAGAATGGACACAAGGATACAGTCAACATTTGGCATAGTATATGCTATGTTTCTATGTAAGACCTATGGAACTTAGGAAAGTGGTTCCAGAATGCTTAAAAGTCTTCTGAAAGCCCTCATAGATCCCTAATTTGTCACACATCCCCTCTGTTTATCTCTTCTCTGTTTATTCCCCACATGTAAGTGTTTCCAAACTACCAAACAGGAATGAAAAAGAAAAAAGCCTATTAGAACAAATGAGAAAGAGGGGTGCCTGGGTGGCTTAGTCAGTTGAGTATTCAGACTTCGGCTCAGGTCATGATCTCACAGTTCGTGGGTTCAAGCCCTGCATTGGGCTCTGTGTGGACATGTCAGAGCCTGGAGTCTGCTTCAGATTCTGTGTCTTCCTCTCTCTCTGCTCTTCCCCCACTTGCACTCTGTCTCTCAAAAAATAAACTTTAAAAAATTAACAAAAAAAAGAACAAATGAGAAGGAATGACAACAATGATAATGGAGGGTCAGGATAAAGTCTCTTAAAATAGCATTTTGGATACAGAAAGGGTGATCCATAAACACTGTTCAGTGGTTGAATAGGCAATCTATGGCAAATAGACAAGGCAAGCATTTGGGCAAGACTGTATTAAATTCCTAGCTTTCATGTCCAGCAATATTCTTTTGAGAGATATGAATGAAAAGGACAATGGTTTGCAATATGACAGAAGAAGTGATTGATCAGCTTTATCTTTCCTTCTCCCTTTCAGTGCCCTCCCATTCATTGCCATAATAAGCCAACATTATTGATGGAAAAGGCAGCAAGAAATGTGTGATGCACTCTGTGAAGATTCATAATCTATTCAATTTAAATAGTCTTTATTTGAACTATTAAAGAGAACATCCACCACTCAAATGTTAAGAAATAGAACCATCTCAATTTTGTAAAAATGAAACAGATAAATTTTAACCATAATTTCAGTCAGAAAATAAAGAGCTCAATCACTTAACATTAAAAAAAACTTTTGTTATGCAATATTTAAAACACACACACACGTGTATAAAGAAAACAGATTATAATAAATCCCTTATATATTCATTACCCAGTTTCACCTACTATTTTCTTTACATTACTAGATTATTCTGAAGTGAAGTCTCTCAGACATCTTATCTCTTCTGTAATAAATACTTTAGATGTACCTCTAGATACTTTAAAGAGATCATAACCACAATAACATTATCACACCTAAAATATTAATAGTAAAATTCTTAGTATCAACAAATATCTAGTTATATTCAAATTCCGTGTTTCAATTTTTTTTTTTTTTTAATTTTTATTTTAGAGACAGAGCAGGCAAGCAGGGGAGAGGAGCAGGGGGTGGGGAGGGAGAGAGAGAGGGAGAATCTTAAACAGGCTCCATGCTGAGTATGGACGTGGGGCTCAATCACACGACCCTGGAATTATGACCTGAGCCGAAATCGGGAGTCAGATGCTTAACTGACTGAGCCACCCAGGAGTCCCTCAATTTTTTAACACAGTTGGTTTGTTTGAATCTAATCAAAACAAGGTCAACACATTATATTTGGATGCTGGTCTCTAAAATACATCTCTCTTAAGGTCTGGTTTCATCTTCCCTCTCTCTTAATTCTTTCTTTCCTGTTTGAAATTAATTTCATCTGCCCAACAGAAAGATCTGGCTGATGCATCAGCACATTGTCATTTATTTATTTTTTTTAATTTTTTTTTTCAACATTTTTTATTTATTTTTGGGACAGAGAGAGACAGAGCATGAACGGGGGAGGGGCAGAGAGAGAGGGAGACACAGAATCGTAAACAGGCTCCAGGCTCCGAGCCATCAGCCCAGAGCCTGACGCGGGGCTCGAACTCACGGACCGCGAGATCGTGACCTGGCTGAAGTCGGACGCTTAACCGACTGCGCCATCCAGGCGCCCCAGCACATTGTCATTTAACATGTTCCCTCAGCTCCATATTTCCTATGACTCAGTATTTATATTTAGATGACTGAGAAATTCTTGGGCAAGAATATATCACAAGTGACGTTATGTTCTTCCAATTGCATCATATCAGGAGGTCATAATTTCTGACTATCTCCTGTTTTGCAATATTAACATAAGAATAGATTGATGGGTTCAGATGCTGTGGATCAGCCTGATCCATTCAGTGTAAAGTCTCCCATCATCTTTTTAGCTAATGATTTTAACTGTTGTTCATGATCACTGATCTAGATATATTATTTTGTCAGTGGTTGCGAAGTTCACCCTAGTTTTTAACTTCTGGACATATTCTTAATGTACTACTTCTCTCAATAATTACTTTCTACCTTTATATTTACATTCATAGAGATACAATACTGTTTCACTCACTATTTACCAGTAAGTCTTACTAAAAAGTATTTTGCTAACACCACTGAGAAAACAGATATAGATCACGTGTTGTCCTTCCTAAGCAACTAAATTCTTGAATCACGGTTGATAATTTTACTTGAATTTTCTCTGTGCCTCAAGTATCCCTGTATAGATAATGTAACTGAAGCTGGGGTTAGATCAACCTTTAATTGACATGTTCTGAAGCAGAGATGACACATCGTAGGATCCTCGAGTAACTGGCTATTATTTGTTCTTTTTCAATAAAAACAAAGCTAAAAGAAATAAGCACACACATATACCCTAAAGTCATTCCTCCTTGGATTATGGGAGTCTATTAATGCAAACCAAATGTTGTATCTAAACTATGTGACAGTGGCTAAAATGTGTAATTATTTAATATAAATTTTTTTAGCTGTGAAAATCTGTAGCGTACAGGCTTTTGTTCCTCTTCAGTTTCAAAAGTGTTTCCCCCCTATTTAATAGTAGAGTAACACAACTGGAGAATAGAAAAACCCATGCAACAAGCGGATTAGACTGATTTGTTATTAAATAGACTGTGAAGCCTCAGGGAGGACAGCCATAATGACAATTCAGTCACTACAAAGTCTGGCAAACTTGTAGGTTGTCTCCCTCTTTCCCCTGGGGGGCAGACAAGCCATATCCATTTTTAGGGCAAGCTGATCAACTGCTGAAAATGCACTAATGGATGGCACTCACTTTTAGGTAGATAATCACATTCTCTATTTCCTTTTCCATACATCATTGGGTTAGAGCTGTATATAGTAGTAATTTTCTGAAGGGTTAAAGGAACATCTCATTACTTATATCAGTCTTTCTGCTCCATGTCCTTAACCTGCCAAATGGTAATGAGAATGTGAACTTAACACTAAACTTCCTTTATTTCATCACAGAGATTAAAATGATTAGATGAAGAAATGGCAAACTTTTCCCCCTTAAACAACGAACTCCAGAAAGTACATTAGGGGGAATATGTTGTTCAAGAATGTTTCCTAGAATCTTTAATATCTACATGACTTCTTTTAACATGTTTGTGATGGACCAAACTATAAATGGTAACCACTGCAATTGCCATAAGAGACAAAACAGTGGCAGTGGAGACGGGGCTAAGGGCACCATTTGATATAGGCTGTAACTATTGGGAGTGGTACAGTGGATGTAAGTGGGATGCTTAAGTCTTCTCACACCACTTATTGACACCCCGGGGGAAAAACCAAAAGAACAATGCTATCTGTGGGGGAAAATATCATCCTAATGATAAATTCAGGTATATAGTAATAATTAAAACCAAAGCAAACTAAAACACAAAACACCAAAAAGGAAACACTGCTGAACAGTTAAGATAGTGGGTGTGTCTCTGGGGTGCCTGGGTGGCACAGTTGGTTAAGCTTCCAACTTCGGCTCAGGTTATGATCTGTGGTCTGTGAGTTTGAGCCCCATGTTGGGCTCTGTGCTGATAGCTCAGAGTCTGGAACGTGCTTTGGATTCTGTGTCTCCCTTTCTCTCTGCCCCTCCCCTGCTTGTGCTCTGTCTCTCTTGCTCTCAAAAATAAATAAAACATAAAAAAAATTAAAAGGAAAGAAAAAAAGAAGATAATGGGTGCCCAACGACTATTGTTCTCTTCCTTATAATATAAAGAAGTACTTTAACCTAATAATATAAGTATCAAAGACACCAAATAAAAGCCTTCTGGGATAGAGACAGGACAGAGAATGTAATCTGATCATCACGGAGCTCTTTACAAAATTAAAAATAATAAAATATAAACCTATATTTTATGCTGCTACTAAGGTGCTTTGTCATATTGCTAGTTATGCACAATGGTCCCTTCTGCAGGCTGGGAATTTCCAGACTTTTAGATCTTTATATCTCTACAGTAAAGCAAAGGTATACATATTTACTCAGTGAGTTTAGAGAAAAAAAAAAAAAAAAGAATCATGAAAGGAAATCTGGAAATAGAAAGCAATGTTCGTATCATCTGTTTGGGCTTTCACCTACCCTAAACTGCAAATTTGGACAATTAGGTATTATTTCATCTTTATGTATTTATATTATTAATACATATTTAATGCTTACATTACTACATATCAATTATTACATATCCTATATAGAATATGTAACTTCTACATACCTAGTAATGATACTAAGGGACTTGTATTCTAAAAACAGATTAGTAAACTTTTAGTGCTGTAATGTACTAAGACCTGTATTATTTTAACATGTACATTTCAGAGTTATTTCAGTGCAAAAAAAATAATGATAGAACCAAAGAGAATAAGCCAAATTACTCATTAGAAAAATGGGCAAAGAATATGAATGGATCATAATACTCAAATGGATCATAAAGATACGAAAATACTCAATCCCATTAGTCATCAAGAAAATGCTAAGTAAAATAAGATAATGTTAGATTGGTACAATTTAAAGACCCTGCCTATTATTAAATGTTGGCCAAAGAAAGAAACAAACAGAAAAACAGAGAACACACACCCTGGAACTTTTCCGCATATTGCTTGAGAGGTTATAGTTGTTGTGCTACTTTAGAAAGCAATTCAGGAAGATCTAGAAAAATTGAAAATGTACATTTATTATAACCCTAATATTCTACTTACAATGCTATATTTTCCAGAACTCTATGTGTAAACTAAGAGATATCACTGTTTCATTATTTAAACTATTGGTAAGTGGAAGCTAAATGTTCTTCAATAAGGAAATGGCCAGTTTATTATTCTAAGAAATATATATACACAACAATAGTTAAAAACATAAACTAGACCTACACATACCAACATGGATAGATCTTAAATACTGAGTAGAAAAATATTGAGTGCACAATGATACACACACTATACCATTTTGTGTAGGTTAAAAAAGCAACACACAATACTGGTCAAGGACGTATAGGACATAAAAGTATGCAAAGTAAACTGGAAGACTATATACTAGTGGTCAGCTATTGGGAAGAGAGAATGGGCAAAGAGGGCTTGAATTTAAAAATAATTTTAAATAAAAAAGGCCAATGTGATGAATTATCAATAATTTTCAATTCCGGGATGTGAGTAGTTGAGTTTTTGTTATTCTCTGTACTTCTTAGTACTTCTAACATTTCTCAAGATCAAGATTAAAAGATGCAGATAAAACCCAAAATGATAGTAAAAAGAAGATATATGATTAAAGTAATTAATTCCTATGAAGCAGTAAAGGTCAATTTTTTTTTTTCAGGAAGTATCTTGAAATATACTCTGTATGGCCTATTTAAATTACTTTATAATTTACCAGTATATATACATAGTTAAAAAAAAAATGACAGAGTGGGGACTGGTAATATAATTAATGTATTGATTGATAATTAATCACTGTTATATATTTTGAGAATAGTAATTACAGAATGTGAACTATGAAAAATTAAAGAAAATGAAATAATGTTATTTTAATTAAAATGGTGTTTTAAAAGACAATTAAATCATGGCATGATACATATATTTTAGAAGCATGGGCCCCTGACTTTTAAAAAGTATTTTCCTCTTCATTAATTAGGAAAATTGATACATTTGGGCTGCCTCCATATTTAATCAAATATAGTGAAAGAATCAAGATAATCTGAAACCTTGGGGTGCCTGGGTGGCTCAGTCAGTTAAGTGCCTGATTTTGGCTCAGGTCATGATCTCATGGTTCGCAGGTTTGAGCCCCATGTTGGGCTCTGTGCTGTTAATGTGGAGCCTGCTTGGGATTCTTGCTCTCACCTCTCTCTCTGCCACTTCCCCACTTGCCCTTTCTTTCTCTCAAAATAAATAAATTAAAAAAAATAAAAGATAATCTCAAACTGTGATGCTAACTATAAACTTGATCTCTTTTCATGGTTCCTTCTAGCCGTATCACCCACCTAACATTTTTAAATGCTCAGTCTAAGAAATAGGTAGTTCATTTTGAAATATTTTTTTACTATGATTAAAACATTTTGTTGTATAATGTCCATAAAAGACACTCTTATAAAAACTACTTGGCTTAAAATCCACATTCTACATGGTCACGTTCTTAGGTTAAAATAGGTTAGCTTAACAGAATACTGGTTGAATTACCTTGGGCTCACATGCCCTGCAGAAGACCTAGTTTATACAAGTTTAATTCAAGTCAGTAGAGATAGTTGTCGCTTGGATTTGTACGTCCCAGATGAAATTGGCTTGTGACTGGAATGGCAATGAGAAGTAATAATTAAAATGCCTTCCGGAGGAAATGTGCTTAAGTAAACTGCTCCAGATAAATGACTTCTGTAGAGCTGCAGGTCAGCCACAGACTCATTTATATCTTTCAGATGTGGTACTCTTTACTCTGTTTACAGTAGCAGTTGCATCATAAAAATTCAGTGTTACTAAATCTGCTCATAAGAGCATCCATTTCATAAATATTCACTGCAGAGATCCCCAAGAGAGTTTCTGATAATTACATTCCAATATCAAATAGTTTATTCTTCATCTGGTCTGAATTAGAAGTGAAATCAGAGATCTTTTATTTGTTTGACCATTAAGAGAGAGTGACCATTAAAAGACAACATTTAGGAATGGAATTGGGTGAATTATATTCTGGTGAGTATCACAGGATTCCCAAATAGCTTTTCTTACTACACACTTAAAGTAACTCAACACAGACAACTAGCGCAGCAGTATACAAGGATTTACCATAAGAGAAAGCAGAGGAGAAAGGACAGAAGGCGAGTTCTCATGAGAGAGTGGGAGGATGGGTGGAGAGGCTAAGGAAAACTTCTGCCACTCCCTGACCCCCCAAACTAAGAATGCCTACAGCAATACCCTTGGGATCTTCCCCTCTTAACACCCAAGACAATAGTAGCATTATTTACAATAGTCAAAAAGTAGAAACAACCCAGATGTCTATTAACTGGTGAATGAATAAACAAAATGGGGTATATCTATCTATACAATGGAACATTATTTGGAAATAAAAAGGGGTTGAGTACTATACATGCTTACAACATGGATGAACCTTGAAAACAGCATGCTTGGTGAAAGAAGCCAAGTCACAAAAGGCCGTATATTGCATGATACTGTATATAGGAAATGTCCAGTGGGCAAATCCACAGACACAGAAAACGAAGGAGTAGTTCCCAGGGGCTGTGGGGAAGGGAGAATGGGAACGGGGTGCTAATGGGTAGAGGGCTTATTTTTGGGGTGATGAAAATGTTCTAAAATGGAACAGTGGTAACGGGTGAACAGCTGTGAAAATTGTACCCTTGAAAATATGAATTTTAGGCTCTAAAAATATATCTCAATAAAACTATTGTTTAAAAAACTCAGGTTTTGACTGGTGAGAGCTCTGAAGGTCAAAGGGACAGAACTTTATCAGGCATCTTCTTGAAGAGGTACATTTAACATGTAATAAACTGTCAAGGCACAAACATTCAATCTTTTCAAAGACCCTTCATTTTTTAAAGAATGTATCATTTGAGGAGGTTTAGCTCACAATGACTTGAAAATATTCGCTGAAGAAAAGACATGAACCATGAAAAGGCCCTTTTTGCTACTGTCAGCCTAAAACATTTTTAGAATTTTTAATAGTATCAATGGAAGCCTGATGGGCACTCACAGATGACCCTATAAAGTGTGGGGAAAAAAATCTGAATGGCTGTGGGGAATCAAATCTTTTCATTAAAAAATAACACAGTTCTTTTCTTAAGTGGCGATAAGAAGACTATTTGTCAAGACTGTATGACCTTTTTGAAACCATAAAGAATTCTATTTTAGCAGGGCTTTAAACTAACTGAAAGGGAGAGATAATCTTGGGAAGAGTGTGAAGTTATTTAATTTCAATATCGCTACCCATTCCCCCCCCCCCCCCCACCTCCATTCAGTTGGTATGGACAGGATTTTTCCAAGTCTAGAATAACTTCCTGACACCAGCAGTAGCCAGTTAAAGGATAATGTGAAAGAACCAAACGCTTCCAAATAGGGTCATCAAAGTTTAAGACAATGTATAAAAATCAAAATGAAAACTGAAAAACTGTACTTTGATTCCAAAAGTTGCTATTAATGTTTCTTACGATTAAAGGTCCATTTTTTAAGAATCTCTTTTTGACTTCAATGCAAAGGAAAAGTGTTTCGTCTTGATAAATGGACAAACTATGATGTACAAGATAAAATACATGGAACCAATTTATGTGTCCTAAAGAAACAACCTTTCTCTTTCACTATCTACAACTTGTCTAGAAGTAACTTTGTTTTGGGGAATGAATGGGAAGATCCCAAGTCTGCACTCAGGTATAGTTTTGAAATTCTGTACAACAAAATCTCAGAAATAGCCTGTTGAAGTCAAAAATGATATTTTCATTTATCGACTTTTCAATTCCAATTACATTTTCTTCTCCTTGCACAGTTTTGTTACACAAGTTGAACCACTTGTGTAATTCCTCTGCTTGCATGAAATGTGAAACATGAAATGTGTCTGTACACTTGAAAGCTGAATCTGCCTTGTAGTATTTGCCCTGACCAAGTCTTCCACCCACACCGTGCCCCTTGCCCCTGTTAGGCTGTAATGATCTCTAACCACTGCTGAATTAGCATCTCTAGGTCACTGGTTCAGCCTCAAGCTATCAGGCAGAGAGGGCCATTAAAAATGAGGCCTGGCATGTCAAAGTGTGACTTTAGAAACAAGACAAAACCAAAAGTTAGGGGAATTACCTCAACCTTAAATTAAAAAGATAAAAAAAAAATTTTCAAAAGAATGAAATGTAGCAAACATTTAAAAGTGGTTGTTTCTTTTTGGCGTTAGTGGAGATGTTCTATATGGTGATGGTTACAAAACTACAAGCCAAAACGCTAAAAAATCATAAAGCTGCATGTTACAAACGGTGAATTTTACTGTAAGTAGATTATACTTCAATAAACGTGACTTAAAAACAAAGTGGTGGGGCGCCTGGTTGGCTCAGTTGGTTGTCTCAGACTCTTGGTTTCAGCTCAGGTCATGATCTCGCGGTTTTGTGAGTTTGAGCCCCGAGTAGGGCTTTGCACTGCCTGAGCAGAGGGATTCTCTCTCTCCCTCTCTCTCTGCTTCTCCCCCATCTGCACAGTCTCTGTCTCTCTCAAAATAAATAAATAAACTTTAAAAAAGAAAATAAAATGGTTATCTGAATGGCAAAATTATGGATTTTTCTTTTTATTAATTTCCTGAATTTTACAAATTGTCTAAAATGAGCATATTTAGCTCCACAGTCAGTAAAAACCAAACCAAAACCAAAACCCAAACCCAAAAGCAGAGTGAGAATAATACTTTGGCCACCCCTGCCCTTTCTATCCATCGGGAGTATAGGTGGGCAGGGGAAATCTGAGGGTGAGGAGCTGGGCCTCTCACTGAGGGCCACTGGGCCCTTCTACTGTCACTCTATTCAGTGAAATCTAACCTAGACTAGAGTTAGAATGAAACCCCATTGATGATGGGGATGTAAGGGGAAATATAATAAAATTCCATGCTCATCAAAATTTGGATTTGAAGGTTATTGCTTAGTCCATGGGAGGCAAGAGGTTTAAAGGGCAATTTTCCATGAGGTACCTGTGCTGAGATTCTCCTACAATGAGCCGTACACACTTCAGCATCCCATGAGGGTCATGCCCCTTTTTAAGGCACTCACACCATGTACCTGCACAGTGACCTTTAACATAGGATATCTCACATCTCAGCACCCATTGTCACCCATGACTGTAAAAGGCGTGGCAGACAGAAAGTCTTCGTGGCATGCTGCCTGCTTGGAGGACCTGGAATTAACCCTTCCATCTATACATGCTAAATTCAGCTTTGAGTCTAACTAGTGTCAGAATTGGCCCCCTAGAGAATTACTTCCAGGTAAGGTGCTATTCTATCCATTTATACTCCCATTTAACAATGGAAGAAAGAGACCTAGCCGCTCTGATTTTGTAATTCAGAGAGAGACTACCGAGGACGCTATTTGCCACATCATATAGTGGCCCCTCAATGTTGACTCACAGGAGAAACCACTCAAGTCCCGGCCTCAGGAATGGCAGATTTTCCTAAGCAACCTGGTTTATTTTTATACTAGAGACACTTGAATCATACAATTCATTAGTGTTTCTCTCTTTAGGATGGGTACTAGGTCACTCAGAGCCAAAGTGGTTCCCTACTTTTAGTGAATGTGTGGAATGTTAACAACATACATTTCTTATACTATTTTAACCTTGATTTCATCTTGTTTTTCTAATCATTATCTTGCATTTGCTCTAATTTCCTCTCTCCATCTTTGGTTTTTGTATTTTTTTTTTTAATTTTTTTTTCTTAACGTTTTATTTATTTTTGAGACAGGGAGAGACAGAATATGAACAGGGGAGGGTCAGAGAGAGGGAGACACAGAATCTGAAACAGTCTCCAGGCTCTGAGCTGTCAGCACAGAGCCCGACGCGGGGCTCGAACTCACGGACCGCGAGATCATGACCTGAGCCGAAGTTGGCCGCTCAACCGACTGAGCCACCCAGTCGCCCCTGGTTTTTGTATTTTTAAAAGATGTTTCAAATGCTTTTGGAATGAGGGAAAATATTAAATACATAGATAACTACGGTATACTCAAAACAAATGAAAAAAAAGTGAGACCTTCTTTATTATCTGATTCCATAGCCCACTTTAAATGAAGTGAATATTAAATATATAAAGAACTATACTATACTCAGTATATATGAAAAAAAGTTCTAACTTCCTTATGAAGTATTTCCACAGCCTGCCCTCAGTGAGGTGAAATACTAAATACACAGGTAATGGTAAACGCACAAGTAACTGTAGTGTACTTGGGCACAAAGCAGTGAGGCCGTAACTTCTCTATTAACTAATCTCATAAGTCACTGTAGGCTTTTCAAAGTCACAATGATTATTTTTGGTTTCACATATCATCTTAGGATATAAGCACCATCAATTCCAGATGAAGAATCATTCTATGTTGCTACTGCTTGGGTTATTAGGGCTTTTTTGTAGTAAATAAAGCAAATGAGAAATCCTATCAGAAATGGGGTTTTTATTAACCTTGTTTAGAACTAGATTTCCAAAGGGGCCTTAATAGAAAAACTAAGCAATTACTTTAATCATTAAGATTTTAAAATGATTTTTAATGAGTTTTGTTTTTAAGTTCTCAAAAAGGCATATTACAGGTAAACTGCCAATGGCAATTGTTCACTTTTTTAGGACACTTCCTAAATAAAAACAAGCACAGGCTCAGTTTCTCCACCTATGAAATGAGAATATCTCACGGCATGGGTTAAAAAGTTATCTTTGGTACTGCAAGTGTAAGGAAACCAAACTGCTCGTTTGGAGGGCCATTCCTCTGGGAGAGGACTCCATAGTGTACTATTTGGCACAACAGAACAACCATTTATTAAATACGACCTCATGCCACTGCCTCCATCTTATTTCACAGGGTGAGGCCAATAATGGCAAATGCTTCGAACAGAAAAAGTAAATAAAAATATGCTTTTCGTTTCCCTCTGAGCTATTAAGATGTCATCTTCGGACCAGGAAACTTAAGAAAACCTTACGGTCACCTTACCAACTCTGACACAGGATCTAAATAAAATGATATGAAAGACAGATGGTTGTCAAATCCCCCATGTTGCTTACTTGACTTGATTCATGTAAGAATGTCCTGAATCTACTTTGTGACCATAAGCAGTGGTCCCACTTTTAATTTCCTTTGAGCAAATCAGAAATGGCTGACAGGAAAGAGGGTTTGGGTCTGAGAGCTAATTTCTGTGTTTCTTTAGAATCTTGCTCTGAGATGAACAGCTGGTGGGGACTGGAAGACACAGGGGGATCTCTCAAGTGACCAAAACCTATGCTCTCCTCACTAACATTGTTTTCTAATGGGCTCCTTGCTTGTGTGTAAACCTGGTGGTCACAGAGCAAAGTAATTATGTCAACAGGCTTCTCAAGGTCCACTGAAAAGCACGCTGAAAAAGGGCAGAGAGAAACCCAAAGATGCCAACTAGATGACCTCATGATAAAGCATCCTTAACTTGATGAGCTTAAAACACATTGGGCTTCATTAAGTTTCATTATTCATTCAATGAGCATTTGTCTGAGTGCCTGCCCGCTGAGCACCAGGTACTGTGCCAGGGTTGTGGGGACAGGGTGGTACTTACCACCTCACAGGAAAGCTAACAAAGGCACAGTTAAGAGTTCAGATGAAGAGAGGTGACTTTCCTGGAGAAAGTTGGGAAAGGTTGTAGGGAAGGGTTAGCATTACACGGGAGGCATCAGGAATACATGAAAATCCAGCGTGAGATTGGAGTAGGGCAATCAAAATGGATCACTTATGATTCTTAGCAATCTCACTGAGTGCCAAAACCAGGCTTACTCATAACCCTAAAATTCCATAACAGATTCCTGTCCTGTTGTCTGGTCTCTCTTCATTCTGAACTATGTAGGCCCTACATTGCCAGGACACTTACCTCCAAAAACAACTTTCCACAGGTCTCCTTTATAGACCTAATGAAGGTTAAGATTCTCATCACCCTCTTTCCTTGTTCGCCACGATCAAATGCCAGCTTTACCCTCCCAACTTCATAAGCCATCAGGTCTTTTTAGGACACATCCTAGACACAGGAGCCTCTTGGTGCTCTAGTATAACCACAGTGTGGAATCCTATATACCTCTGTGCACGTTTTCCCCCTTCCTCTGGTCAAACCAGCTTCCCTTTCTGCAGGATCCATTCACTTACCCCAAAGTCACCGACCGAACCCAGTGACATGCCACACACCACACTAGGCACTGAGATCTAGACACAAAGCACCAAAATCACAGAGAGTAAATATTATAAAATGTATTTTTACTAACAGATTAGCTAACTAATTAGGAATAGGCTAATTCAACTATATAATCTTAAAATTATTTAATACTTTAAAAATTGAAGTGCAGAAAACGATCTAATAGCCATGAACATATCCACCCCCTTATTTAATGTATGTTAATATTATGTCATTTTGCTGTAGATGGCAATTTATTTTATTTTTTTAATGTTCATTTATTTTTGAAGGAGAGAGAGACATAGTGAGAGCAGGGGAGGGGCAGAGAGAGAGGGAGACAGAGAAGCTGAAGCAGGCTCCGGGCTCTGAGCTGTCAGCACAGAGCCCGATGCAGGGTTTGAACTCATGAACTGCAAGATCATGACCTGAGCCGAAGGCAGATGCTTAACCGACTGAGCCATCCAGGCGCCCCTATAGATGGCAATTTTAAATAACATGTTACAGATTTGGCTAAAGCCTAATTTCTGATAGCTTCTTCCTCCCTTCTTTCTGAGAAATACCACTATCTTAAATTGGTGTCATTCCAAAATACTTTTTATACTTCTACTACACATGCATACATACATAAACAATACCAAATACTGTTTAAATATTTCATAGTACTGTTGCATATATTTTTTTAAATGTTCATAATGATATACTCTTACATCTATTCTTTTGCAATTTGTGGTTTTCACTCAGGAGTCTGTTTTACAAAGATGTCCATGTTGATACATGTAAACCAATTATTTTATTTTAACTGTTCTGGCATTTACTCATCCACAGTTTATTTTCCATTTCCATCCTGATGGATAATTATATTCTTTCTCATATTTCACTTTTGCAAACAATGCTCTAAATGCACATCCTTATACCTGTTGTCCTATGCACACTATCAAACTCTCTCCAATGATAGCATATTCTTGAAGTTGTAAATTGTACTCTTCCGCCAGTTGATTCTCACTCACTGTTGAGGTTTTTTTTGACTCAAGTTTTAGAATATCTGGCTGTGAGCTCATCTTTAGTGATGTCAATTTCTCGGCTGGGGATTCCTGAACAATGCGAAGAATTACACTTGGACTCCAAACCCACATGTGGTAAAAGCTTGGAGTCTGCGATGGGAAATGGTCATAGGTTGCTTAATGCAGCTATCTTAAGGTCACATGTACCACCTTCAAATTATACCAGGCCTCGTTCTTGGGTCCCTGCATGGGTATTAAATCCAAGACTCTAGTGCTTTTACATGGAAGTGGGGTGGGGTTTGACTGTCCCTAGGTCTCCTGTACAGACAGCTCAACTGCTTCTGGCTCTGGCTTTCAGTTTATTTCTAGGACCTGGGGATTTTCCTTTCTATTTTGCCATTTCCTCTAGGTATTGACTTGCTTATTGATGTATCAAGTATTTCTAGGGGTTTATCAAGAGAAATTCTATGTTAGTTTAATTAGCTACATTGCCAGAATAAAAGCCCTAAATGAATTCATTAAATGTTGAATTAAATTTTGTTAGTATCAAATTATGTATTTTAAAATCTGTTGGCCTGAAAACTAAAAGGCAACCAACGGAATGGGAAAAGATATTTGCAAATGACATATCGGACAAAGGGCTAGTATCCAAAATCTATAAAGAGCTCATCAAACTCCACACCTGAAAAACAAATAACCCAGTGAAGAAATGGGCAGAAAACATGAATAGACACTTCTCTAAAGAAGACATCTGGATGGCCAACAGGCACATGAAAAGATGTTCAACGTCGCTCCTTATCAGGGAAATACAAATCAAAACCACACTCAGATATCACCTCACGCCAGTCAGAGTGGCCAAAATGAACAAATCAGGAGACTATAGATGCTGGAGAGGATGTGGAGAAACGGGAACCCTCTTGCACTGTTGGTGGAATGCAAATTGGTGCAGCCGCTCTGGAAAGCAGTGTGGAGGTTCCTCAGAAAATTAAAAATAGACCTACCCTATGACCCAGCAATAGCACTGCTAGGAATTTATCCAAGGGATACAGGAGTACTGATGCATAGGGGCACTTGTACCCCAATGTTTATAGCAGCACTCTCAACAATAGCCAAATTATGGAAAGAGCCTAAATGTCCATCAACTGATGAATGGATAAAGAAATTGTGGTTTATATACACAATGGAATACTACGTGGCAATGAGAAAAAATGAAATATGGCCTTTTGTAGCAACGTGGATGGAACTGGAGAGGGTGATGCTAAGTGAAATAAGCCATACAGAGAAAGACAGATACCATATGGTTTCACTCTTATGTGGATCCTGAGAAATGTAACAGAAACCCATGGGGGAGGGGAAGGAAAAAAAAAAAAAAAAAAAAAAAGAGGTTAGAGTGGGAGAGAGCCAAAGCATAAGAGACTCTTAAAAACTGAGAACAAACTGAGGGTTGATGGGGGGTGGGAGGGAGGGCAGGGTGGGTGATGGGTATTGAGGAGGGCACCTTTTGGGATGAGCACTGGGTGTTGTATGGAAACCAATTTGACAGCAAATTTCATATATTTAAAAAAAAAAAAAAAGAAACCAATTTGACAATAAACTTCATATACTGAAAAAAAAAATAAAATAAAATCTGTTGGCCTGTACATTTTGGAAACATACAATACTGTATTACTGAGGTTGTGAATTGCTCATTTTGGTGCTAAAGATACAGATGGCTTTTTAAAAATACTGAATAGAGTCAAAATTAATTTTTCACAATTTTAACTTCTTTGATAAATTATTTCATTGAGTACCACAAAGCCAGAGTTAGAAATATTTGATTTACATTTTTATACCTTGCTTATAATTTCCCTTCCTATAAAAATAACTGTCTGGATAACTAAAATATGAACACATAATTTTATATTTGTATTTTAAAATTTTTATTAATCTTATTTGTATGCTTTATGTCTTACTAAACATACCAATATACACAAACGTTAAGGGTCAGCGATGAAAAAATTCACAAGCACACAATTTATCAGCTTAATGTTTTTTAAATCCATAGCAACAATTAGCCTGAAAGGAGAAACAACAGGCAGTACTCTTTCACCAAGAAGGATTTCTTGGCCATGAGTAATAGAAGATACTGAAAAGTAGAACAATGATGATGTTAGAAATAACTTAAGAGACAAGTTACTGTGGGTACATTCCTATGCAAGAGTAAACAAAGCAAGCTTAAAAATGTAAGTAATAGAAGTTATTTTATGGTAGGCTGTACTAGAATATGTAATTAACAAGACGGAAATCCACAAATAGGATAAGTAGTGATTTCACCACTTCATTCTTGTAGCAATAATTTTATAGTAATGATGTTTTTACATAGCTTAAGAGGCTATTTAAACAGAAAACAGTAATTCTGATTAAACATGCTTTTTTTCCAGCAATAAACTGGTTTTGAATTTATTATGTGAATACACTAAATTATTTCATACGGTAATTATTTTTTATAGCAGTTTTACAGAGTTGTAGAAAACCTCAAGGTCAACTGGAGACATTTTTAAAAGCTACTTAAATGTTATCCTTTAGAAATATTTCTTATTTGAAAAAAATCAATGCCAGGCTTTCAAAGCCAATTAGCTTTACCAAGTAATTAGTAATTAACTGTGCAAACATGCATTAACTGTATCTACATATGAGAACTCAAATTTCTAAAGGCAGCATACTAGCTTTTGCTACAGAAACTTACCAATGCCACATAAAACACTTCAAGCACAGGACTGAAGGATAATCAATATTGCAAGAGGCTTCTCAAATTAGAATAAATTGACATTTTTGGTGTCAAATTCAGAAAGGCAAGTTAACAGTGACAACACTAACAGAATCATTTGCTGCATCCAGGACAACTTAATAAGGCATGTAACTTGAAGGCATGTAAAAAGATAGAGCCATCAGCCCTGTACCTGGTGCTGGCGATACTCGGGGATTCTGCTCCAAGCCTACATCTTTCTAGCTGACTGGCAACGATCTGCCTTTCCACTTCCAGTTCTCGGGTGAGTCGTTGAAACTGAAGCTCCTGTGATTCAAGGAAATAATAAAAGGTATATAAGGTGCCAAGACAGATATGTGAATTAATGTGTGTCACAGGAAACATAGGAACATATCCATAACAGAGCACTGTATACAGTGTGGCTTTGTGAAATTAAGAGTTTTGGATGGAATTGTGGGCCTAGATAACATACTGATTTGTACCTGTTTCAAATTTAAATTTTTTTTTTTTCCAACGTTTTTTATTTATTTTTGGGACAGAGAGAGACAGGGCATGAACGGGGGAGGGGCAGAGAGAGAGGGAGACACAGAATCGGAAACAGGCTCCAGGCTCCGAGCCATCAGCCCAGAGCCCGACACGGGGCTCGAACTCACGGACCGCGAGATCGTGACCTGGCTGAAGTCGGACGCTTAACCGACTGCGCCACCCAGGCGCCCCTGTACCTGTTTCAAATTTAAAGGCACTAGAATGTTAGCCTTTGTTAGGAATGGGAAACATGTGGATATTTATCTGCTTTTTTGTTCTTGTTGTTGTTAACAGTTTTAAAGGTTTATTTTGAGAGACAGCAATGGGGGAGGGGAAGAGAGACACAACCCCAAGCAGGCTCAGTGCTGTTAGCACAGAGCCCGACTCAGAACTTGAAATCACGAACCATGAGATCATGACCTGAGCGGATATCCAGAGTCGGACACTTACCGACCATAGCCACCCAGACACCCCTGGTTTGTGTGTTCTTCTAATTGAGGTTTGCAAACAGTATTTCTGTTACAGTACTATATTAAATGTAAGGTCTGCAGAGTCCATACTTGATGTATCTACATCAGGTGCCCACCTACCAACGTAAGCTCTTCAGCCTCAAGAGCAATTTTTATATCCTTCATTCTATATTGAAAAAATGTAAATTCCCATATGAGAATCACTTTTTCATGTTTGATACAGAGCCTTTTAATTGTTAGGGAAAAAAATCATTCCAATCCCACAGAAAAAAATCTTGCTATATTTATCTGCAATATAAGCAAGAAAAATTTTCTATTGTTACAAACGAATTCATGTGTCACTGTGTGAAGGGCAGAAAAAAAATGAAGCCTGAACCATAATACGGAATTTAAAACTGTATTTAGAAGTTTGGAAAGACTGTCTACAGATATTATATTATTCATTCCATGCTGCATTATGAAGGCAAGGAAGTTCTATCATAGAAGATGCTTTAATTTCATTTGTGCTTATCTCACTGTTACCTTGACAAGATTTTAATAAACAGGAAGCATGCCATGCTATAAAACATCTATAGATCAAATCAAGTATACTCCAAAGGCTTTAAGCCACAAATAACATCTCCAATAACACCTCAAGCTCCCCTGTGCCATATCTCCTTATAAGTCTACTCAAAGCAAATGCTGAACTCAAAATAGTTTAATTGGGCAATGACTGCTAGTTCAAAATACCAGGTATATGAAGCCTAAGCCTAGAAACTAATCAGAAATAAAGCCACCTTAAATATTATTTATGAAAATATGTACATATCTGTTTGCCATGCAAAAATTTAAAACAATTTAACTGAAAAATGTTAGCGCCCCGTGGATTCAGGCAATCATGCTATTACTTGACAGCCCTGGCTTTGTAAATTCTACAAACTACTCTTACTGCAATTTTTTAAAATACAGTCCCTGAACTCTTTACTGCTTTGTGATATGGAGAATACTTTTCTAATGAGCCTAGTTGGTGTGGGTATATAAGGCAGGGCCTGAATGAATAATAATAGTTGGCTCAATAATGCTATAGAACATGATCAAAGTGGGAAGATACCTATCTCTGCTCAACATTTCCTAGACCTCTGTCAGCTTAGCAACAAAAGACCTGATAGATAATAACAACATTCAGTATCAAGCTAAGATAACTGATTTTAAGGACAAATAGTATTATACTTAATCTCACACTTGGTTTTTCTTTGCCCTTAAATAACAGCACATTTCTTGTGACACACTTGCATCCTTTCAACTATTTTACTCAGTTGTTTATTATACTTCTTATCCCAGAAGATTGGTTGCTTGTATCAAGCTGGGCCAGAAAGGACCATCTGTGAATCCAAAAAATATTCCCAGAGCCATCACATTAACTTTGTGTTCTGAGTTCAGTGGCTACTAGGGATGGAGGGCTGTAGTGTTTTCTTCATTTTGGGATGGCCAAAAGTTACCAGGGTAGAAATGAAGTATGTTTCACATTACAACATAAAAAAAAAAACTTCATTCATACAAGAAAATTCCAATTCAGTGGATTTTTATCATGTTTGAGGTTGCCTATGACCTTTTGAGCATTCTTTCAAGGAAATGGTTGGGATATTTCCCACTTCAAGGCAGAAAGTTGGAAGTTACTGTCCCATCATTCCTTCCCTCAGAAGCAGAGAGGGTGACTTTGGCTCTGCCAAGAAGATGTTACACTGTGACTCAGATGCTGAAACTAAGACTTTTACTTATTTTTTAAAATTTTTTATTTATTTTTGACAGAGAGAGAGAGAGGGAGAGGGAGAAGGAGAGGGAGAGGAGAAGAATCCCAAGCAGGCTCTATGCTGTCAGCATGGAGCCTGATGCAGGGCTTGATCTCACGAACCATGAGATCATGACCTGAGCCAAAATCAAGAGTGGACACTCAACCGAGCCACCCAAGCGCCCCTGAAACTAAGATTTTGACATCAGAAAACACAAAGCTTATTTTCTCTCTCTTTCACTTTCTTGCTGCAACCTCTGCGACGGGTGTCAAGGTCAAGCTCCCAATACAGAAATGACCTCCCCCAAAACTGCTATGTTTATGCCAAGTGGCAATGTCAGTGGTTTTTTTTTTTTAAACCAATTTGTGGTACAGATCGAGACACTGTTTCTGGAAGTTAAATCTCAAGGCTTGTTCTCCAGCCCTTGCAACAAATATGGGAATTCACAAATACACGCTTAATTTAAATGCCTTTTTCTGCATAATCAGCCATGTCAGTCTGTTTTTTGCAACTAGAAATCTTGACTGAAGCACCTACAGAAACCATTTACAGTAGTCGAGTTGCTAGCTAAACCTATGTACCCATGAAGTAGCTACATTCTTCATTTAAAAGTTGGGTAATTCCTTCAACCTTCATACAGACTGAGTAATGTCCACATTATATCCCTAGTGGCCATGGACCTATAATATTGAACATCACCAGCTGCCTTTATCAAAACCATTCTGCCCAGTATTTGCTCACACTTCTCATTAGGAGGATGTCATTAAAGCCCTGAAAACAGATTATCAGGAAGCTATAAAACATGAAATTTGTAGAGGTTACCTAATACCTGTGAATATTTACAAGCAAAAATATATGCCTTGTTGCAAAAGTATTCATATTACCCCTACAGAATATAAATCGAACACCCATAAGGGACTGCCACCAAGATGGGTGAGCAGGCTATAAATATTTGACAGTTCTGTCTCTACCAACTTCTTAGACTGCCTGATGAGGAAGTTATTATTACAGTCATATAAAAATACATTTGATCATTTCTAAAATAACACTCATTAATATGATTACACAGAGATACCACCTACAAATTAAAAATTTTGTATTTTATCCTCTAAACTGACATTGTGGAGGGTAACACTTAAATCAGTATCCAAAACTGGGCATCTGAATTATAAGGGGACCCTATATTTGTTCTCCTTTGAGAAGACAAGGAAAGCAATGTTAAAAGCATTTGCCAATGATTTAGCATATGACAATTTCCTCTTAAATTCTGGCAAACAAGACCATAAACAAACCCAGAAAGTCAAGGCTACTAATCTGCTATAAAATGGAGTCTACATGTGTTTGAAACCTTTTCTTTATGTTTACCTCCTCTCTCTCAGGTAAATACACCAATAAATATTCTCTGAGAGTGAGCCAAGGAATAGAAGAAAAACTTCATTTTCATGCTTTATATGGTGGACAGAGCTGGGCAGGAAGCCTGAGGAAGGACTTGTTGCGCGGCTGTCAGCCACTTCAGGGGTGCCTCAGTGGCAGAGAACGTCCTTGCCCAAGGGCACGCCCCTCTGGGTGGTTGCAGCCAACCACTGATTGAGGTGGGAGTATAAAGGTGGAGCCCAGATTTGCTTCAGGGCTCCCCAGGGGCTGGGCCAGCCTGCTGAGTATTTGAACTTCCCCTCTGCCCCCAAGTGTTGATCTGTAATAGATACTCTGCGCCCCAAACTCCATCTCCGTGAGAACCCGACCTGAGACAGTGTTGTTTTTTGGCCTCCTTTTATATAAAGATAGAAATTTTCTCTCACTCTTAATTTTTAAATTCTGTGAGACACTTTGTACAGAAAAAGTATAAATAATAACAGTGAAATCTGGAGAACCCGACCCAGCTGTAGCAAATCTTAATGTTTTACTACATTTCCTTCAGGTTTTTTGATAAATAAAATATTACAGATACATTGAAATCCTGGTTTCTTTCTCATGGATCCTATTTCTCTCCCTCCTTTCCTCCCTCTTCAGAAAAAACCACTCACCTGAATTTGGTGTTTAATAATCACGCGACCAATTTATATTCCAGTCAGCAGTGTATGAGTTTCTACACATTCTCTCTCCCGGGCATCAGTTTGCATTTGGGGGCTTAAATCCCCCCCCTCCCTTTTTGATAATCTGATAAATATGGGCAGCTACTTTGCATGTGTTTTAATTTGTATTTCCCCCCATTAACCAACATCTTTGCATATGTTTATTGGCCATTCAGATTTGGAAAACCATAGGCATCATGAATTCTCAGGGGGGAGAATTTTCCCTACTTCCAATACCCACGCTCGTCCTCTTGTGTGGGACAGGTGTCTTATTACCCGCCTACTAAGGTAGTTTGGTCAAGTTTTGGCTCTGGGCAAGGGACTTCCCATTTGACTCCCCACCTTAAGGATCCCTCATTTGACAAGTAGCTTGTAGCTGTCAAGTGACATGCTGAAGATCATCTAGGTTTGGCAAGTACCTTCAAGGTGAAAGCCAGTTTTACTTACTACTTACTTAGCTTAAGATTCCCACTTTCATTTTAGTTTTGGTTTCTGTGGATTCTTTACTTCCCTTCCAGCTTAGTCCTGCTTTTACAAAAAACAATGTGAATATTTTACTCAGCTTATCTTAGTTTCCTTCAGGGAAAAGACTGGTTAGGGTAAGCCAGGAATGAAGAGTCTTAACAGATTTTTCATATTTTCTCTTAATTTCTCTCAGTTATATTCAGGGGAAATTTCTTAGTATTACTTTCAATTCGCTATTTCTCTATGTGCCCTGTTAAGGGTTTATCTCATCTATTTTAATGACAATATTTTCCATTGCTGAAACTTCTACTTGGTTCTTTATCACACCCACCTGTTCCTGCTGCTCACTGAGAGTGAAATCTTTCTCCCTTCTTATTTAGGTTTACCTTTCTTTACCTAAACTCCCAGGCACTTCGGTCCTAAATTGGTGATTCGGTGTTCCTTTCAAAGGGAAACACTACAGATCCTGCACATGTAGTCACGAGGCTATTGTCTACTTCCTCTGGTTTCCAGAAGCCCCAGGAAGCCTTCTACTCTCATCTCCTTTAATAAGCAGGAAGAGCTCCACCTTAGCTTCAAGGATTCTGGTGTTGGCACTGAAAATAGGGCATACTTTATTTTCCTGTGGCCTTTTTAAAATCCTCACTGATGGCCCGTGGTGACAGATCTCCTGACCCTTTCTAACTGTGCCCTATGGAAGCCTTACTCCAGTTTGCAAATTCTCTCCTTATAAAACTCTTATTTACTCAGAATATTCTCTGTCTCTGGGTTACTAAGAAGACTCTACAGACTGTATGTGAAATGTAGTTCTTTCCTGAAAATAGTGCTTTTGCTGACCTCTCTCTCTGGCAAACACTATACATTCTTCACAGTCCATACCTGAAGTACCCAAAAGTCTTGGCTCCTCACTACCTCTACTTACTAGCATAAATTTGTTTGTAATATTCCTCGTGGTCCTCATGCTGGTAGGATCAGTAATTACATTCCCTCTTACATTCCTGATATTAGTACGTTTTTTCCCCCCCTTAATTGATAAAAACCATGATTCCTCCAAATATGTACAAAAGCTCATTGTGCTTTCAGGCTCATGCAATCCAACTAGAGTTGCCCACTTCCATCACTACTATCTATATTTACTTCTAGTTCTTCTGATTTACTGCTTCAGGGGTACCTACAGTAGTTATTACTGCCGTGATAATGACAAGAAAGAGCAGTGGGCATCACAGCAGGCCATTAGCCATGATGCCCTCAAATTCCTGTCCCCACACTCAACTAATCTTCAATCTCTTCCAGGCTGAGTGGAGGGAGTGGCCCCTTCCTGACTATCCCTAGCCTCTCCACGCCCTCTGGCCTCCTCCGGGATTTGCTTTTTTCCTGACTCTGAAGAGTTTCCTCTCAGTTTAATGTTCAAATCTTTCTCATTGGAAAGCACCTACTTGGTCTCAGGACTCCTTAATCTTTGTCTCCTTCCCTTTGACCTATACTACCTTTTTGGTAAATATTTTTCTTTAAGTTGACTTGTTTTTTATTTTTATTTTAAATTTTTTTTAATGTTTTATTTATTTTTGACAGAGAGAGAGAGAGAGAGAGAGAGAGAGAGAGAGAGAGAGAGAATGAGCGGGGGAGGGGCAGAGAGAGAGGGAGACACAGAATCTGAAGCAGGCTCCAGGCTCTGAGCTGTCAGCACAGAGCCCGACGCGGGGCTCGAACTCACAGACCGCGAGATCATGACCTGAGCTGAAGTCAGACGCTCAACCGACTGAGCCACCCAGGCGCCCCTAAGTTGACTTGTTTTTTAAAACACAGTATCTCAGACATTAAAATAATTAAAATCCTGGTTTCTAATGCTTTTTACAATTCTAATATAAACTCAAGTACATAGTAATTTTTAAAGATGTTCATCTGTGTACTAAAAATCATTTCACATCAGCAGAGCACGTGGAACACAGCAGGAGTCAACATGTCTTTCCATGCCTATAAATCTCAGCAGGAAAGTACTGAGTACTGGTTATGCTGAAGGAAAAAAAAACCTGATAAATGGTTATTATGTGATGCAATCAGTGGTTAAGCAAGAAAGCATTTTTATTTCAATCATTTTTGCTTAAAAACCTTCCCCCAAAATGTATATTTCTGTCTCAGTGTGCTGAAAGAGTTTTATATCACTAAGAGACCAATTATCACCAAATAATAATATGTTAAAATTTTAAAGTACAGAAATTTGTGCTGGATATGTCCTGCTCTCAGGATATACATACTATAGCATTTTTTTTCCCTCATGTTCAAAATATGAACAAATTATGGTCATGATCATATCTTTGGGGGTCTTCAGCCAGGCCTAGGGATCCATTTTAAAAGTGATTACTTAAGAGCAAATAAGAAATCCTCAAAAACATCCTAAATGCCATTCTTTAATCTAGGCTGGTACTAAACCAAAGCAGCCATATTGTCAAATGGTTCTTTAACTTCTCAGCCTCAAAATAACCAGTCAGTAATGTAAAGGAGATTAAATGTCCTGACTTCCTATCATGGTTAAATAACTGACAGGGGTGCCTGGGTGGCTCAGTCAATTGAGCGTCAACTCTTGGTTTCTGCTCAGGTCATGATATCACGGTTCGTGAGATGGAGCCCCAAGTTAGGCTCTGCACTGACAGGGTGGAGGCTGCTTGGGACTCTCTTTCTTTCTCTGCCCCTCCTGGATTTGTGCATGTGCACACGTGCGTGCTCTCTCTCTCAAAATAAATCAATAAACATTAAAAAAAACCCCAACCTTACAAATCATTATTAGGTCTCCTTGGCAATCCCTAAACCATCCATAATTAATTGTAGAAGTGCCAGGCATATCATGGCCATCTCTTCTGTACTGGCTAGTTCCCTTTGTCAAAAGGAAATTCAAAATTAAAAAGATTTAAACAACTAACACTGACTTTCTCAAACTGTGTTCTGAGAACATCAGTGTCCCACGAAATATGCCCTGAAAGGAAGAGGTTCCAGGTCAACTAGATTTGGGAAATGCTGCCCAGAAGATTCCAATTCTTGGGGATTCACGGCAACACTTAGATTTTAAAAGATCTAAGATGTCTACTGATAGGAAATCAGCTTACCTTTGTAAAACCTAGCAACTTTGATTTACTGAGACTAAGCACACTTTTTCAAGGAACAACTATTAACATCTCAAGAAACAATATTGTCTTGCAAAACACAACTTAGGCAATACTGAAAAATAAAGCTCATTTATTGTATTTAGGGATGGTTTAAGAAAGGGGTATTTAACCTGTATTCTACATTAGCAACATATACAGGAAAACAACATTTTAATTACTTTTGTCCAGAAAGAATATTTACAAAAGGCAGGGCACCACAAAGGGTTAACCTTCAAATGGAAACTGTTGACCTCCTCCCGCTCTGAAGATAAGAAGGGTATGAATGATTAGGGCACCTCTGCAGGGCTAGCCGCCCTACACTATATAGCCACAGCTTCTTGCATTTAGATATTGTTTGAGATAAAAGGAAAATACAAGATACAATTACCAGCCTGATTTTTTGTTATACTAGCTAACATTCCAAGGATGAGCAATGTTAAGATCTTATTGTTTTATCCTCCTATCAAACCACACAGGATTATATCAGCTTCTAGCTTTGATCTCTTAGCTTTCAGTTTTAATGAAGCAGAGAGAAAGCAGGGGAAGTTTACCAGATGCTCTAAATTTTTATTCTAAAGCTCAGGCTCTTATCTGTAACTCTGTCACCAAAGCTCCTTTATTAGAAGTAAAAATAAAGGGAGAAAGGTATTCAATACAACGTACGAGGAAAGCGTTTTGCCTAGAACCAGATGCAGATGACAACATCAAGGTAAACAGGTAAAAGTCCAAGCATTTTTATAGTACCACTGATTGATTTTAAAAAACTGTCCCCTTAATGGTAACTCCTTGCCAGTGATTCTTCTTCAGTCTCTCACCTGGCAATCTGACCAGAACACAGGTCCATCCACACCTGTGATATACAAATTATCTCTAAACAGATCCAATGTTTGGCTAAGTGGCTGTACCAGCAGACACATCCTCCACCCTGCTACACCTCCCCCTTTCTCCTGTGTTTACTATTTCTCCACTGCCATGGTTTTCAAAGTGTTTGCCCTGAATCAGCAGCATTAGCGTCAACACTACCTGGAAACTTCTTTGAATCAGAAGGGGTGGAGTCCAGCCACCTGTGCTTGAACAAGTCCTCCAGGAGATTCTTGTGCATGCAGAAGTTCAAGGACTAGCATGCTAATGAAGTCACCCTTCCCTTCTCACCCAGGCTCAAACCGCAAGTGTTTTCACCATTTCCCTCCTTTCTCTTACTCCCCACACCTCTCATGGTAAATGCTTTCCGAAATCGGTTGCTCTAGCTCTCTAACATGGACTGAATCCATTCCCTTCCTCACCATTCCTGCCATTTCCCCTAATTCAGGCTCACATTAACTTTGGACTACTGCAGTACCCCTCCCTCAGTCTTTCCCCACCGGGGTGGTCAGGGACCTTGCCTCTGCTTTCACGTTTCTTCCAGCCATGTCTGTCAAAGGCACAATTCTAGTCAATAATTTCTATCCTATACTGGCGGCTCTCTGGGCTGCAGAGTCTCTGCTAAGTGCTGTAAATGCACTACTTGGTTAACTCCCCCAATCAACCAGCAAGGAAGTCAGGGTTACCCTCACTCCATACAGGGATGACTTGCCTAAGGTAATTCAAAGCCAGGATTTGAAATCACATCAGCCTGACTCTGCGTAGTGCTGCTAACCATTGTGCACCATGCCCTTCCCACCCCATCCACAATAGAACTTATGAAGTCAGCTCAGCTGTTTTTTAAGACCCAAGGTAGTGTGTGTGCCTCCCCAAATACCTTTTCTTGGTTTCCTGTCACTCTCCTTCAGGCACCTAAACTGAACTATTTATGGTTTTCTATGCACACCACTCAAAGCTTTTTCTCATGTTGTTCCATCCACCTGAAATATTACCTTTCCATGAACACCTACAGTCCTTTATCTAGCCCTTGGGCAAAGAGCTTGGCCCACTACATGTACTCAATACTAAGCTGGACTCTATTTCATTAATCTCAGCATCCTTCTAGCTCCCTGCAAAAGCAAAACAATAAAACCCTGCTAATTCATTCAGGGTGAATTTTATGTAGCATATTTTATTTGTATGTTATAATTGATTGCATAAACTTTTTTTTTTTTTAATTTTTTTTTTCAACGTTTTATTTTTTTTATTTTTTTTATTTTTTTAAATTTTTTTTTTTTCCCAACGGTTTTTATTTATTTTTGGGACAGAGAGAGACAGAGCATGAACGGGGGAGGGGCAGAGAGAGAGGGAGACACAGAATCGGAAACAGGCTCCAGGCTCTGAGCCATCAGCCCAGAGCCTGATGCGGGGCTCGAACTCACGGACCGCGAGATCGTGACCTGGCTGAAGTCGGACGCTTAACCGACTACGCCACCCAGGCGCCCCGATTGCATAAACTTTTAAACTGATTCCTGAGTATTTGTACCAGAGAAAGGCATAATATATTATGGCTGGTCCTTTTTTAAGGTCTTAAAACATTTCAGATGTAATAATGATCATATCCTTGCAATGCAGGTAATCAATGGTGCAAATTAATGTTCTACTTTTATTTAATTTTTTTTTTTTAAGGTTTATTTATTTTTGAGACAGAGAGAGACAGAGCATGAACGGGGGAGGGTCAGAGAGAGGGAGACACAGAATCTGAAACAGGCTCCAGGCTCTGAGCTGTCAGCACAGAGCCCGACGCGGGGCTCGAACTCAGAGACTGCGAGATCATGACCTGAGCCGAAGTCGGCCGCTTAACCGACTGAGCCACCCAGGCGCCCCGTTCTACTTTTATTTAAAGTCAAAGGGAGATGCGGAGGCAGACCTGGGACTAGAATCTCGTTTCCCACAATTTTGTTGATTGCTCTGTTAACAAATTAGTTCTATCAGGAATTTCCTATTATTCATGGTGACATGGGTAAAATAAGGTTTTATTTTTTAAAACAATGTGTGCATAATTTCAGTGACACGGTGGTTTATAGCCATTAATATGACTTACTCCATGCCACTGCTTACCTCCTCCCCCACAATTACTTATACCTGGTTTTTGGAAAGAAAGAAAGAGAGAAAGTGGGGGAAGGGCAGAGAGAGAATTCCCAAGAAGTCTCCTCGCTGTCAGCACAGAGCCCGGTGTGGGGTTGGAACTCACCAACAGTGAGATCGTGACCTGAGCCGAAGTTGGCCACTTAACCCACTGGGCCATCCGGGAGCCCCTACTTACACCTGTTTCCACCTGCTGAATTCTCTGATCTCTCAGGCTTCATGCTCTGCCTCAGAGAAAATGAGGAGTTTCCCAGTGGCAACATGCCATTTTAAAAATCCTGCCCACCAGTCTACTGACATTTTAAGTCATTGAACTAGCAATGCCTTGTTTTATTTTCATTTACTTCCTCCCCTAAAAAAAGGCAGAATGAATGTGTGTGTGTGTAAATAGAAATAATTCTAGTTGTCTTCTTTTAGTTGAGGTTTTACTAATGCTTAAAAATACATATACATGAAGAAGTCCTAGTAGTAAAGGAAATATGGAGGAAGGACTACAACACAGAAAATGGACACCTGAGCCAGTATCAGTTGCAGTTGTCAATAACTGCTGCTGTCGTTTCTCTAACAAGGTAGTTAGTTCTCTGGTAGAATTAAATGTCAAACTTCTCCAAAGAAGACATCCAGATGGCCAACCAACATATGAAAAAATGCTCAACATCACTCATCATCAGGGAAATATAAATCAAAACCACAATGAGATACCAACTCACACCTGTCAGAATGGCTAACGTTAACAACTCAGGCAACAACAGATGTTGGCGAGGATACGGAGAAAGAGGATCTCTTTTGCATTGTTGGTGGGAATGTAAGCTGGTGAAGCCACTCTGGAAAACAGTATGGAAGTTCCTCAAAAAACTAAAAATAGAACTACCCTACAACCCAGCAATTGCACTACTAGGCATTTATCCACGAGATACAGGTGTGCTGTTTCAAAGGCACACATGCACTCCCATGTTTATAGCAGCACTATCAACAATAGCCAAAGTATGGAAAGAGCCCAAATGTCCACTGATGGATGAATGGATAAAGAAGATGTGGTGTGTGTGTGTGTGTGTGTACACACACACACACACACACACACACACACAGGAGTATTACTCGGCAATCAAAAAGAATGAAATCTTGCCATTTGCAACTATGTGTATGGAACTGGAGGGGATTATGCTAAGCAAAATTAGAGAAAGAGAAGTATCATATGACTTCACTCATATGAGGACTTTAAGAGACAAAACAGATGAACATAAGGGAAGGGGAAGCAAAAATAATGTAAGAACAGGGAGGGGGGACAAAACAGAAGAGACTCATAAATATGGAGAACAAACTGAGGGTTATGGGAGGGGATGTGGGAGGGGGGATGGGCTAAATGGGTAAGGGGCACTAAGGAATCTACTCCTGAAATCATTGTTAAACTATATGCTAACTAATTTGGATGTAAATTTAAAAAAATAAAAAATAAGTTAAAAAGAATTAAATGTCGGGGCGCCTGGGTGGCTCAGTCGGTTAAGCCTCCGACTTTGGCTCAGGTCATGATCTCGCAGTCCGTGAGTTCGAGCCCCGTGTCGGGCTCTGTGCTGACAGCTCGGAGACTGGAGCCTGTTTCAGATTCTGTGTCTCCCTCTCTCTGACCCTCCCCCATTCATGCTCTGTCTCTCTCTGTCTCAAAAATAAATAAAGGTTTAAAAAAAAAAATTAAAAAAAAAAAGAATTAAATGTCAAAAACGTAAGGAAGTTTTTCTTTAAAATGTAATACCTTGAAAATTTTATTACTCATTACTTTAAAATTCATTAAGAAATTATGAAAAATAAGTGACTTAACAATTTATCTGGTTTTGTAGTATATAAATATTTCAAAATTAATGAGCTCAATGATGCATGTCACGTAATGTTAGATGCTTATTTGAGAGTTAATTGACTGCACAGTAGATGATGATAATGCAAATAAATCATTATTTGCTGAAATGGAAAAGTGGGAAGAATAAATGACCAATCTTCCACTTCCTCCATGTGGACTAGTTACTATAAGCATAGCATAAACCATAAAAATGGTAGCAGAAACAAAATCAAGCCCAAATTTAATCTTCCTTTCTTCAGTAGGTCTAATAAATAGCATTAGGGAATAAGTCTAATTTAAAAAATGATTAATTTAAGATTTGGTTAGTAACTTAATGAAACGTAATGGGGAAAGGAAACAAATACCAACTAGTACAGGTAGATCTTTTCTTATGACGGTCCTTTTTTAATTACTAAACTTAGTTTACAGTTGTTCTTTCTGTTTTGCAGATATTTTATGGCTACAGTGTATGGGGAATTAGTAGAACTGGAATGCACATTGATCAGTTGGGCCCTAGACAATTAAATGGTTCCTTGTGAAGGCTTGTTACCTGGCTCAAGAGGTATGAGGTGTTCAACTTTTTTTGTCTTCTGAACTTCTTAATTTTACATTTTACCTTTATGGCTTCGTTAACATTATCTTTCCTTTCTAAACCTCCAGAAATTGTCCTGGGATTCTTGAGAAATAAGGTTAAGACAATCAATGTATTATTGATAACCATAGGATATATCTAACCTACAAAGAGCACTAAAGCCTGAGGACAGAACTGGGGCATGTCTAGCAATAGGCTGAGTCCAACTTCAGTACGTCTGCATCCAAACTCCCACCCACTGAAGTCTTCAGGTCCACTGTGTGCCACTCTGTGTTGTTCCATAACGTCTGTCTGTCTCTGCCTCTCCTGCTTTCTCCTCTGACATCCTGCTCCTTCCACCGGTTAGCTATCTATAAGAGCAATTTTCATTTCCTCTTTGTTACTCTTAGTAGTTGTATTTCCTCCACTTATCTAAAAGAGCAGACAGTATGCTGTTGCTTTTTACTTGTGTGATCTATATGACTTTTATTAGAAAAAAAGGAAAAACAAAAGATAAAAAAGAGACATTTTTAGAAAAACAAAAGTGTCAGGTTTGAACATGCTATTTTTATTGTCCAGATTAATACATCTGTCTGAAAGAATCTCTATTTTAATTTTTAAAATATTTTTAAGTAGGCTCCACGCCCAATGTAGGGCTTGAACTCATGACTCCAAGATCAAGAGCCACATGCTCTACCCACTGAGCCAGCCAGGTGCACTGAAAAGAATCTATAAATTACATTTAGAATTCTTTTTCTCTTACATATAATATATATTCATCAAGAAATATATCTGCTTATGTTTAGAACAGGTACAATCTGATATTAAATGTCTTACTTTCTTATTTCTTGCTAAATCATAACACTGATAATAAAAGTGGGCACCAATGAATGAATGCCAACTGTGGGTCTGGCACTCTACATATATTTTCTCTAATCCTTAGTACAGGCCATGGAGTTGAGCAATCTTAGGGTGGGAGAGGAAAAATAAATGACCTGTTCAAGGTCATATAATTAGTAAGTGAAGAGCTAGGAATGGAATTCTAAATTCTTGCTCCTGCCATTACAGGAAGCTGAAAACACCGAGGTCTCATTTTCTATTCCTGAAGGTTATATTTAGAACTGTAATAGATTTTACTGCTTCAAAACTTTCTTCCCAAATCAAATAAAGCCCTGGAATGTAATAAGAATTAAAGAGCCAGATGCCGGTATATATGGGAACTTACTAATTATGACAAAGGTAGAATTTCATTCAATGAGAAAAAAACTCCTGGTATAATTAATGAAAACGAAGTGAGATTAGTATCTCAAGCCACACACACATCCACACACACACACACGTTCTATAATCAATGTAGAAAGAAACCCCAAATATGTGAAAGGATGAACTAAGAGAATATGTCTATAACCTTAGGATGACAGAGACATCCCTAAGATAAGAAATCCCGAAATTGTAAGGGATAAGACAGCCATATGTAACTACATAAAAACAAACGTTCATCTGCCAAAAGATATGCAAAGTCAAATGACCAGAAAAGCGAAATATTTGTAACATAATAGACATTTAAAATCTCATATAAACCAATTTTACAAAAACATAGTAAAATGAGCAAAGAGTATCAAACAAAACAAGTGGTCAAAGATCAAATATAAATGCTAATTAAAATATCAGAAAAAATTGCTCAATTTCATTTGTAGGGAGAAAGAAAATCAAGTAACGATGAGATGCCATTTTCATCGTATTAGCCAACATTTTAACAGTGGTAACATCCAGGTCTGGGGAGGAGCCAGCAAAGGAGGAGCATACTATTCACATTAGTGTCATTTGTTGTAACCCTTTTGGAAAACAACCTGTTAACATCGATTAAAATTAAAAATAAATATTCCCTATGACCTCACAATTCCACTTTTGGATACCTATTCTACAGAAATAAAAGCAACCATATATATGAAATATTAAGTGCAGCATTGTTAGAAAGAATCTGAATGTTGATCTACATAGTGGTATTTTAACAAACTATAGAATCTCCACACTACATGTAATAACTACTATTAAAAGGAATAGTTATTAAAAGGAATAAGCTGAACCTTTATCTGCTGCCTCAAAACGGCTATCTATGATTAAGGGAAAACACCATTTGGAGAGCTGAGTAAAACACAATAAAATAATAAGATAAAAAACCCTGAGTTTGAACATGGAGAAAACTGATAGAAATGTAGGTCAATAAGATTGGTTACTTCAGGAGGTAGGATTCAGAAAAAGGACTGAGATACTATTTACATTTTTATCTAATCTCTTTATATTGTTTCACTTTTTACAACTAGCATATGACTTCTTTAATTACAATCTAATTCAGAAAATTAAAGAAAAGAATAAGAGGGCTAAAGAAATGAAGTATTATTTGAACACTACCAGGACAGATCCTGCTTAAGAAACAATCCAATTCCTGGAAAATGGTATTCTGATTGAGAGGAGAAGAGAGATTTTTACTTTTCTTAAGCTATTAAAGTAGTTTAAGGGGTTCAGTAATAGTCCAGTGATCTACAGAGGCCCCTAACCATGAGGAAGAGGACTTACCAGATTGCACAGTACGCAGCAATGGGAAGGCTGTGGAGGAAAGGTGCTTTGAGAATGTGTATTGGTGCAAACTCCTGGACAGCAATTTAACAACAATAAACAATGTGCCTACCCATTGGCCCACCAGTTCAGAGGCTGCGACTCTGGATATACTTGGGAAGGTACACAAAACTGACCAAATAAAACTGGAAATAATCCAACATCCATCAACGAGGGACTGATTCAACATATTACATACAACTATGTAATAGGACTGCACGCAGTCACTACAGAGGACTGAAGTAAATCCACATGCATTAATGTGGAATCATTTCCAAGAAAGGAAAGCAGAGCCAGGCAGTTGTTTTTAAAAACAACTGGAGTATGCAAAAATATTTTTCTTGACATATACTCAAGAAACTTAATTTGGGGGAAAGTTTTAACAGTTTGGGAAAAAGAATTCTCCATTTGTAGGATGGCTTACTTTTATACTCTTTATACATATAGATATATTTATATATATACTTTATATATACTTACATATATATATATGAACACACTTTTTTGTATTTTTATATACTTTTGATGAATTTCTTTTAACTTGCACTTTCATTTCTGTTACTAATTTTACAGATGAAATAGAATAAGAGTTGTTTATTCATGTAAAAACCACACAAAGTTTTTTGCTAATTTTTACAATTAGTTAAATGTTCCAATTTTGGCTTACTAAAGAAGACAATGTTTTAAGAATTAGTTTTCACGAAGGGCATGAAATACATGACAACAGTAATAACTATCTTACTTGAAAACACATGCTATATAATGAATTACTGATCTAATGGATTCCACTGTGTGCATTTCTCTTGAAACTCCTGAGGACTCTTTAAGAAAGAATTGGTACCTTTAGAAAGGTGCATCTCAGCTTGATCTATGGTTAATTTTCTTCCATAAACTGCTAACAAGTAAGGAAGAAAAGAGCAACTGATGCCCAGTATAACCAAAAAATCAAATTTATACAATCTTTCTTAAAAATCCTATACATCAACATACTTTGTGGAAACAAAACACAAAAGAGGATGCTACACTTAACTTTAAATTTTAAATAATTTTAGGGCCAAATCACTTAGGTACTGCTACCAAATGGTAAATTTTTCATTTGATAAACTAAAACTATTAGTTTGAAAGGGTAGTCATTTTATTATATTACATAATTGATAGGTATTCTAAGTAGAAATGTTTTTTAAATGATAGCTGATTGTTTATATTAAATAGTTTTTTATTGTGATAAAATATACATAATGTAAAATTTACCATTTTAACAATTTCAAAGTGTGGGGTCCAGTGGCATTAAGTACATTCACAATGCAGTGTAACCATCACCCCCATCCATATCCTGAACTTTATCCTCCCAAACTGAAACTGTGCCCATTAAATAATAATTCCTAATTCTTCCCTTCAACCAGCCCCTGACAACCACCATTTTATTTTCTGTCCCCATGAATTTGACCACTCTAGGTATCTCACATAAGTGGAATCGTACATTATCTGTTCTTTTGTGACTGACTTACTTCATTTAACACAATGTTTTCAAAGTTCATCTATGTTGTGGCAGGTGTCACAATTTCTTTTCTATTTAAGGTTGAATAATGTTCTATCATATGTATATACCACCTTTTGTTTATACATTCATCATTATACAATACATACATACACATGGACTGCTTCTATACATTTTTAAAAACCCAAAATTCTATATAAAACTTAGGCCAAATTCTGCAACCAACCTCCACAAAATTCAGTAGTGAAAGGCTTTATCTACAAGGATAAAACTAGTATTATGACCTTTCTTTCTGTAATTTCAAAGACTGACTTGGCTAAATATTCATTCATTCATATTCATTCATTCGAGTGCCTACTATGTGCCAGGCACTGTGGTGGGCAGAAAGGAAGTGAGAAAGAAGGGAGAAGAGGGAAGAAGAAAAAGAGACAGAGAGAATATGAGTGCATGAACTTCACAATTGCCCCCCCCCCCCAGAGGTCTTTGTGGGGGTCACAGGACCAGAGCAGACAAAATCTGACATCAAGTTTCTGTTCATGACAGTGAGAAACTGGATTAAAATATTCAAGCTGAAATGTCAAAATACACACGTACTTTAAGATGCCAAATAAAATTAAGTACCTAGAAAGCTAGTGAACATGAAAAGCTGTGTGGTGCTGATGAGACCACGTGGTTTGGCATCCACTTCCTGGTTGTCTGGTACAAGAAGGCAAACACCATCTGCCTCACTAGCTGTTGGGACCATCAAAAGACCTAAGGTGTATGAAAGCCTTAATGAATTTTCATGTTCCATAAAAAACCTCTAATCGCAGATTTTGGTTCCAAAATCCTAGAGCAGGAGTTGGCCAACTTTTTCTATGAAGGTCCTGACAGTAATATTTTAGGCTTTGTGGACAACACGCTAGGTCTCTGTCACAATTAGCCACCTCAATCCTGGTAGTATGACAGAAGCCATAGAAAGTAACATAAAATGAGTGTGGTTGTTTTTCTTTATGAACACCAAAATTTGAATTTCATCTCATTTTCTGATGTCATGAAAACAGTCTTCTGATTGTTTTTTATACAACTAAAAATGTAAAAAGAAAAAAACCAGGCCATAAAAAACAAAACAAAAAACAAAAACAAAAACAGGTAGAGGGCCAGATTTGGCCTATGCACAAAAGTTTGCTAACCTAGGCCCAACAGTTTAAAAGCTCATAAGCTTCTTTAAAGGCATATGATTTGAGAAACAAAGATGGAAGGATTATAGGATTTGGGGTCCAATCTAGATCTGAGTCTAGGCTCTACCACTTACTAGCTGTATAATATTGGACAAGTCACTTTAACATTTATAAACCCTAGTTTAATCATCTGTTAAATGGGAACAATACCCATATCACATAGGAGTTAGTGTTCATATATGAACAAGATGCTGAGTGCTGTGTAAACTGTCAAGCTGTTTTTAAAGAACTAGGCATTATAAGGTAAAAATATACATTGAAAAATGTACCATATTCTCTTCTGAGGTTTATTTGCCAAAAATTTGGGAATATATTTTCAATTCCTAAGTAGAAGAAAAAATGAAGTAATTTGGAGTATAGACAGATGTCTTGGATTCCATCTTCACTAAGCTATTAGCATCGTACGGTGTTGTTATACCACTCAGTTAATAATTTATCTTTCATCGTCTGATCATATTGTGTTCTCAACAGCTCTGCTTTGTCATTTTGTGTTCTCCCCTCTTAATCTTCATTTAAGAGGATCCAATTTTATATACAAAATCACAAGAGAACACTGGCTGAAGCACCTCTCATAATAAATGACTGAGCTATCATATGCTCTACTTTCTATTTCTTAAATTTCAGAGCAATCAATCTCAGCAACGTTAGGGACTCTCATGACTCTCACAAAATTAAAATGCGTAATTTCTTTATATGGCCAGCTTGAAGATATCAAAACATCAATGCCAATGAACAGTATGGGGGAGGAGGCGCCTGGGTGGCTCCATTGGTTGAGCATCCAAATCTTGATTTCGGCTCATTTCATGATCTTGTAGTTGTGGGATTGAGCCCTGGATCAGATTCTCTCTCTCCCTTTCTCTCTGCCCCTCCCTCACTCTCTCTCTTTCTTAAAACAAACAAACACTAAAAAACAAAAACAAAACAGTATGGGGATAGTGGGTAAATATATTAAGTTGTTCTTTAATATTCAGAGACTGAGCTAAGGCACAAAGTCTTGATTCGTATCTTTCATCATCTTACTCCATTAAGAAATTCCTTAATTAGACTTACTGTGGTGATCATTTTGCCAAATATATATAAGACTCATTATGTTGCACACCTGAAACTAATGTTATGGCAGTTAAATTTCAAATTAAAAAAATTTTTCTTATGTCTTTTATGAAAATACTTGAAAACAAACAAACAAACAAAAAAACCAAAAAACCAAAAAAACCTAACCTGTTTTCCTCTTGTTTTCTGAGGATAATTTGGCCAGTAATTTTCATGCCAAAAACTCATACCTCTAGTTGAGAGACATGAAAAGATCAAGCTTGATTCTGTAACTGTCTTCTCTCCTTCTAAGAGCAGGAAGTTGATGTGGCAAGATGCTTCCTCTGACCCGAATGCTTGGTGTAAATGATCAGCAGACAATCAGGTTAGCCAGTGCTCCTGTCCAGGGCCTGAGGTTCAGGTAAGCAGAGGCCAGCATGCTGGTCTGCACCCCCCTCGGGTGCCATCCTTAGGTCCTTGGACCTTGCCTGCCTGCACGTATATGAGCGGGGGAGGAGATTGGGTCCCACTGGACAGAAGGGATAATATGGTTTGCTACAGGATGAATAAAAGGGCTGTGGAGAGGATCACCACAGGCAGGCTATGGCTATTCCTCACCTTGAAGCTACACCTAAATCATCAATTTAAATCAACATTTGTGACATTTATCTTTTAAAATAAAATAAAGTATGTACAATTAAAATGAAACATTATAATAATATTGGGTAATGAATGTAAAGCATAGAAAAGAGTAGGCAAAAATACATGATTTGGCAAATCAACGTTTTCTCTATAGTACACATCAAGTTGCTTTAGAACAGAACATACTTCACTGAATGGATTTAACTTAAGAATAGTGACATTTTCATTACAAAGGCTGCAGGGCAGAAGACTGTAGTCCCAGCAGGCTTGCAACTCTGGGACAGTATACAGAATGGCTTGGATGTTTTCTGGCTCCCTATCCCATCTCATTCACGTGACTAAAATTTTTATGACAGAATTATATAAAATTTTAACCATTCTCTTGTATTTCTTCCTGTTTTTAATAAGACTATATCTGGCACAGATTCGTTTAAGAATTTATAATGACACTAGTATTACTGGCTATTATTTGTTAGGTATTTACTATGAGTTACATACTGTCCTAATGCTTTCTCTACAATCATCCCCAATGAATGATTTCTATGCGTTAAGCACCTGTTAATTTTTATAACCACCCCATGAGGTATATATTATTATACTCATTTTTGAGATGTGGGTCATAAGAGTCGAAGGTCACACAGCTGGTAGATGGCAGAGAAGGGATAGGAAGTTAACTAGTGTGACTCCAGAGTCGGTTCTCTCTATATCACTGTCTTTCAGCCTCACACCATGACCTACAGAGTGTGGCAATGAAACAGATTTCAAGGTGGAGAGAGGAAGATAATAATCTCTGAAAAACAACACAAGCCTAAGTAATCCATCAAAGGTCTCACTGCCCAGCTTGTTACGTAGTGTGATGATCTCCTTCAATTTAATAACTGCCACTCATAAGCTCTATTTTGGCATTACCTAAATAAGAAGGCACTACTAAATAGTACCCTGATGATCTCAAACAAGGAACAGTTTCTAAAGTTCCAGGGAAACAGCTGCAGATGGAGAAAATCTAGTTTGCAGTTTTCAGAGATGCAGTTTTCAGAGTTTTCTTCTCTATGGTTCCCATCTGATGATACACACAGTGCCTTCTATGACATCCAGTTCACTTTAACAGTAAGACAGTAATGCCTTCATTGTATCTTAACTCTTGGGATCATAAATAAAAACTCCTAAGTGCAAGCAGAAAAAGAAGGAAGAGCCACATTGCTTCATTTATCTATCTGGATTTCCCCATTCTGAATTTGCTGTGAGGATTTTGTTATTTAGCTCATTATTGTCAATATATCTGATTGAGAAAGAAGCTAAACAAGTCCCAGGTGAGAATGCACCATAGCAACAGGCTTGCCGTGAATTCTTTGGGGAGCAGAATTTCACACAAGTATTTGATTGCCTATTCACACTCTTGATTACAACACACCGAGCTGTTAAACTAAACTGTATGTCATTAGTGTATTGAAGGAACTTTAAAAAATAAACTACCCTGTGTGAAGATATTTTTCACACATACATTCACACTGATATGTGTTTAATTGCACGTAGCCCATTTCTCTTTTATTCGGAAAACAAGAGACATCTTTAAACTATTTCAGAAGTTGCCAATGTCACTGTGTAGTAATGTGATAAATAAGGCATTACCTTTTATCACAGGTAAATATTGAATTCAGATTCTGGTTCATAAATATTTGTTTAATCCTTCATTGTTATTATGACAGAATATAAATGTACTACCCTTTGAATTTAATCAGGAGTATTAAAGTACCTTGAGTTAGGTAAACAGCGGCCAAAATAACTATAGAAAAAAACGATCTGACATTAAAACCACCTCAGTCTCATAGATTTTGCTTAGCCTCTGGCTCAGCTGGGACAATACACTGATAACAAAAAAGAGGCTGCAGAGAAAAAAAAAAGGAGTTTATATCTATGTATCACCACAGAATGTCAGCCACCCTACAAATCATGTCATGATCAAAAGTAAGACCAGGTGAAGATACAGATGGCATGGGCAAAATCCATCATAACCATCAGAAAATCAACTCAAAGCAAAAGTCCAGATGAGTGTCAATTATTTCCATCCATCTTCACGTCCAAACAGAACACACTTAACTTTCTCCACAGTTGGTTGTAAAGGCGCTGGAGACCGAGTATAACATTTTACAAATATTCAAATCAAAAGACTGAAGAGCATTCATTATTTTTACACAACCAATTCTGTTATTTATGCTACTAGAGACACCCAATGGTGTGAATATAATCCAAATTATTTACATTTGGTTTTGTAATGCATGGTATAATGTTTTGGTGGCAGACTTGCCTTTCGAATTACATTTTGCTTTATTAAAATCAGTTTACATGTCCTTAATACACACCTGCTGTATGGGAAAGGTGGTGTCGCAGAAGCCTGCTGGGCAGGAGGACAGCTGGCTCACAATTTCAAATACTCCAGACAAGCTCCAGAGAAAAGAGCTGGCCAAACAATTTCAAACCTTTATTACTTTATAAGCACTCAGAGTTTACATAAGATTAGTATAAACTACTTGTTTCTTTTCTTCCATTTTTGATGTTGTACTTGACTTTTGTCTTAGAAGACTGGGAAGTACCTTAAACACCTAGAGCACAATTAGAAATTATCACTTCACTAAACATGCAGTCATATTTAATATTAGACATGGTTTTTAATGAGACAATTTCCTTAGAATCTATTTATGTAATTAGAATATTCAAGACTATTTCACGTAAGATAAATACTAAACCACAATACAATGGAAACATGCGATGAAGCAAGTATTATGTAGTGGACACCTGTTGATTTGCCACTTGGCTTTTTTTTTTTTTTAATGTTTATTTATATTTTAGAGAGAGAGAGACAGTGCGAGAGCAGGGGAGGAGCAGAAGAAAGAGAGGGAGACACAGAATCCAAAGCAGGCTCCAGGCTCTGAGCTGTCAGCAGAAAGCCCAAGGTGAGGTTTGAACCCACAAACCCTGAGATCATGACCTGAGCCAAAGTTAGGCGCTCAACCAACAGAGCCACCCAGGTGCCCCAGCATCTTTTTCACCTTTCTTCTAGATACGGCATTCTGGTTTTCCTACCTTCCCTATTCTTGGACTATGTGAGTTTGGTATATTAAGAGTAGTGTTGGTCAAGGCAAGACCAAAGCACAGGAGCTTCTAATGAAGATGAAGAATTATTTTTGGAGGTGAGTGGTATTTTTTTGGTATTTTTGGACAGTGGTTTTTGGTCTAAGAATACAATGTTTAAAGGAATAGGACACTCAAGATAAGGATGCCAAAGGACTGCTCTACCAGAGATTTGATGGGCTATCTGGAGGGATACTGAAATCACCTAGAGACACATGGCAGAGGTGAGCTGGAGAAGTGACTATGAACTGAGAGTTGAGTCTTCAGTGAATGAAACTGAATAACCAAAAGGCTGTTGAATGATAGTAATAAGAAGGAAACGGTGATACAACCAGTCATGGAAGTCTCAAAGGAGCAGGGTGCACATATGTAAATGATTTGAGATGGAGGAGAATAATGAATGGTCTTACTTCCTGAGCTTGAGCAACCCAGAGGTTAAGAGAATAATCAGATGTCCCTAGAGTGAGTTTTAAGGCATATGGAGTCCCCTCAAAGGACATCCAGACTGCTATAAATGGCAAGACGTGGGGAAGGAAAGATATGAGGATGTGACTGAGGATGTGTTGAGAATGTGGGGTGAGTGGTTTCCACAGGAGTTCCAGAGAACACAGAAGAGTTTGGGAGAAGCATGAGGAGGATGGGGGCTAGACTGGGCAAGAGAATAAACAGAAAGAGGAAGATGGAAGACTGGCAGCTAACAGGATAACCAGATAGGAGTAGACTTCTGGTGATGAAAGAAAGAAAGACAATGTGAGGTGTGAGAGATGAAGTCCTTAATGTCTCTGGAAGTAGAGAGCAGGAACTTGCGGACTGTTCCTAGGAGAAAGGGAGGTAGACAGCTGAGTACAGATGTCTTGTTGAGCTTCAGGTGCAGGTATGATAGGTGCTCCAGGGTTTAGAAGGTCTTAGGCCTCAGGAGGTGACTTGGCAGTCACCTGTCCCATGGTATGATAGATCTCATACACAGTGTGCAGGTAGTCACAGCCTGAGTTAAGGGGGGTCCTGATCCACAGCGTGATTAGGTAATGTGTGCGGATTACTGGACTTTGTAGCCGAAAGAAAACCTTACTCTTAATATTCTTAGAAGGCAACCCCAGCCAACAACTCCTTTCTGTTTCCAAGTCTTGCTTACTGTCCCCAGACACTATCCTGCAGAGACTACCAAATATTATCACAATTAGAAGGAAGTGAAAAAAATCAAGGCAGGAAGAGCCGAAGGAAGAGTATTCCAGGCAGAGGGAAGGACAAGTACAAAGGCCATGAAATGTGCCTGGCATGGGTTCATTGAGGAAACTTCATCTGAAGCAGTGACTGATAAAGAGAGGTGAAACCGTGGATCTGATCATAGAGGTCTTCAGAGGCCCTTGTAAAGACATTTGGCATCTACTCTGAGAATGGGAAGTCACTGCAAGATTTGGGTAGAAGGATGACCAAACTTGATTTCCCCTTTAACAGCATCCCTCTGTTGAGACTAAACTAGACCAGATGGGAAAGGGTAAAAACAGGAGAACCAGCCAGAAGGCTTCCGCAAGTCTGGGCTGAAATTTGATGGGGGTGACGTGTGGACTATGGAGTAGCTGGACAATGCAGATAGGGAGTAGCTGGATTCTGGAGAGATTTTGGTGATAGAAGCCCATGAGTCTTCTAGTTCAAGAAACTATCCTACCTAGCATAGAGGCAGCAGTGGGAAACATGAGGAAAAGAATATTCGTTCCTGTTTTAGCTTCACTGCCACCTCTTTGAAAAAGGCCTTATCTGAACATCCATTTAAAGTAAGTCCCCCTAGATATTTTCCTGTGATATCCACTCTTTTCATTTACAGCACTTCTCAAAATCAATTCACATATATAAAGTCCTTTGAGTTTATGTGTTTAATGTGTGCTTTCCCCTATCAGATTCTAATTCCAACATGATCAAAAACTCTGAAAAGAGAAGTGGGAAGGGGGCCATCATTAAATTAGATAACAGGATAGATTCTAACGATTAGAATGGCTGAACCTGTGATACAAGTACATATAAGCTTCACAAGGGTAGGGAGACATGCATTTAAATTTTTTCTTCACCACTGTATTTTTTCCAGTACTCATTCTACTAATCATACATTGAAAGAATGAATGCATCACTCTTTGTCAGTATATTTTTTAACCTCAAACTATTGCCTAACATTGTTATTTAACTACAATCATTTTAGGTCTTAATAACTAAAGTCCACATCTGATTAAAAAAGCTAAGATAATTTCAATGTCTTTTAAAGCTCTTCTTTTGTCTTTTATATCTGAAAAACTCATAAGATAAATATAAATCAAGGTAACATTTTTAAAAATTATCTCTACCCAAGATAGAGGAAGAACAACAGAAGAATTCCTTCAAAAATGAATGAAGATCATCAGATAAAGCAATATATATGTATCAAAACCAAGCATATTTTAAAAAATCAAAAGAGCAAAGAAAAAACGTTTTTTTTTTTTTTTTACAAAAAGGAAAAAATATCTAACAGTACAATCAAGTATTTCCTTAAAATGTTTGATGACTCCTAGTAATAACCTGGGAGAAAACAAATTGAAATGGAAAATAAAGCAAACATTTCTTGAGGGCTAAATGTAAAAGGGTCACCATATTAGTCTCTTCTGTCTGCTCTAACAAATTGCCATAAACTTGATGCCTTACAACAACAAAATTTTATTATCTCAGAGTTCTAAAGGCCAGAATTTATTTATTTTTTATTTATTTATTTATTTTTATTTATTTATTTTATTTTTTTTTATTTTTTAATATATGAAATTTACTGTCAAATTGGTTTCCATACAACACCCAGTGCTCATCCCAAAAGGTGCCCTCCTCAATACCCATCACCCACTCTGCCCTCCCTCCCACCCCCCATCAACCCTCAGTTTGTTCTCAGTTTTTAACAGTCTCTTAATGCTTTGGCTCTCTCCCACTCTAACCTCTTTTTTTTTTTTTTTCCTTCCCCTCCCCCATGGGTTTCTGTTACGTTTCTCAGGATCCACATAAGAGTGAAACCATATGGTATCTGTCTTTCTCTGTATTAAAGGCCAGAATTTAAAGATCAGTTTCGGTAGGCCAAAATCAAGGTGTCCACAGGGCCATGCTACCTGTGGAATCTCCAGAGGAGAATCCTTTCCTTGCCTCTTATAGCTTCTGGTTGCTGCAACATTCCTTGGTTTGAGGCTCCATCACTCCAATATCTGCCTCCACCTTCATAATGCCTTTTCTCTGTGTTAACTCCCCCTCCGCCTTTCTTTTACAAGGACACTTGTGATGGCATTTAGACCTCACCTGGATAATCCAGAACAATTTCCCCATCTCAATATCTTTAATCACATGTGTAAAGACATTTTCCAAATAAAGTAACCTTGACAGGTCCAAGAATAAGGACCCGGATATCTTCAGAGGCAGGGTTGGGGGTGGGGCAAGAGACGGGACATGGCATTATTATGCCTACCATAGTCCATCTGGCCAAAGATTTTTGTCTGTCTCATGTGCAGAATAGGTGGACCCCATCCCAACCCATGATAGAATCAACCACAAAAGCCAAATCTCATGATGTAAACCTCATCTGCTTAAAAGTCCCAAATCTCATGATCTAAACATCTATATCAGGTATGGGTGAGATTCTGGATATGATCCATCCTGGAGCACAATTCCTCTCCATCTGTTGATCTGTGAAACTAGAAGGCATGTTATCTGCTTCCAAAATAAGACGGTGAAGCAGGCATAGGATAACATTTATGACATCCCCAACTCCACAAGGGAGAAAATGGAAGCCACGCAGCCCAAGTAATTTCAAAGTCCTGTGGAGCAAAATTTCAAGGCCTGGAAGTAAAACTCCAGGAGTCCCTGGAGTCATTTTTTTCCTTTTTCTTAAAGGGTAGTACATATTAGATCCTGAGTAGTTTTATAAGGCTGTTTTCTGCCTATAGAATTTTGGAGGTCCAACAGCCTTCTTATATTTCATCCCTTTCAGTCCCTTTCAGTGTCCCTTTCAGTCAAGTTGGCATTGTTTCTGATTTAATATTCCCAAAAACCATGTGTATCCCTTGTGTATTCATGCCATTAAAGAAGACGGTCCTCCACAGATCTTTCCTGGAAAATCCCATCTGCATTCCTGTTTCCTGTTGAGATGGTTGAGGGGATCCATGAGTCACATACCTAATTGTGTCAGCACTAAAGATTGTCCAGTTACACCTTTGGCCTACTCTCCAGAGCACACTTTCCTAACAATAAATTTCCTAATTTTAGTGTCTTTTGCAATCTGGATAGAGTGGAAATTTTCCAAATCAAGTTATAGCTCATTTTTGCTTGAAAGTTTTCCCCTCAGTTTATATCTTTCAGCTCACATTTTATTACTATGAATAAACAAGGCTGCACAAGCAAGAACACAAGCAAGAACAAGCGAGGCTGCACCTTCAGCATTTTGGTTGGAAATCTGTTTAGCTAAATAGTCAAGTTCAATGCTTACCTGCTTTCTATAGAACTGTGGTAGACAATTCAGTTTCTCCCACTATATATATAACAAGGATCACTTTTCCCCTGGTTTCCAACTACATCTTCCTAATTTCCTTCTGAGCTATCACTAGAAGTACCTTTAAAGTCCATCTTTCTACCAAAAGTATGTTTAAGGCCTTTTCTACTCTGTTCCTCAAAAATTTTCCAGGTTCTACCTACTGTCCGGTTCCAAAGTCACTTCTAATTTTTAGGTATTTGTTACATCAGCATCCCACCCACCAAATCCTATGCCTGCTATAATAAATCACCACAAATCTGGTGAATTGTAATGATGGAAATTTATATTCTCACAGTTCCGGAGACCAGAAACTTGAAATGAGTGTCACTTGGCTGAAATCAGGTGGTAAGTTGGGATATACTCATTCCAGAAGTTGAAAGGAAGAATCTGGTCACTGCCTCTTACAGCTTCTGATGGCTAGTGGCATACTGGGCTTTTGGTCACATCACTGGAATTTCTGTCTCCACCTTCACATTGCATTCTCCTCTGTATATGTGTCAAATGACCCTCTGCTTCTCTCTTACATGGACAGTTGTGAAGGCATTTGCAGTTGACCTGGATAATCCAGGATAATCTCCTACCTTCAAGGCTCTTAATTACATCCATAAAGACCTCTTTTCCAAATAAAGTAACATTTACAGGCTATAGGTATTAGGACCTCATATCTTTGGGGAGGGAAGCATATTTTGCCCACTACAATCACAGTATAGAGGCACAGCATATTAATTTACTACAAGTCTATCATGTCTAGAAACAAGTGTTAAAATTGAATTTGGCTCTCTAAAAGTGACCATTTGTTATTAATATTGCAATAAAAAGCTGCAGAAATTACTTTTCCAAGGCTATTATGTTGATGTGCAATACTTATTCTGATTTTTTCATATACAGATAAGTGTAATTAACTATACAAACAATTTTTAAATGAAGTCAATAGTACAGCTAAATAGAGTAAGCAATGGTAAATTAGCAAATACAAATAGTTGCAAAGATTTAAAAAAACCTGCAGAAAGTCAAAAGATTTTAGGATCAGATATCACTTTATTTTAGGAAACTACTCTTTAGGAAAATACTTTTTTCCCTTAGGGGTGGGTAAATAAGTGGCTGACCTCTCTCTTTAAAACTGAGTTCTAGGGGCGCCTGGGTGGCGCAGTCGGTTAAGCGTCCGACTTCAGCCAGGTCACGATCTCGCGGTCCGTGAGTTCGAGCCCCGCGTCAGGCTCTGGGCTGATGGCTCGGAGCCTGGAGCCTGTTTCCGATTCTGTGTCTCCCTCTCTCTCTGCCCCTCCCCCGTTCATGCTCTGTCTCTCTCTGTCCCAAAAATAAATTAAAAAACGTTGAAAAAAAAAAAAAATTTAAAACTGAGTTCTATCTAGGTTATACCTTCATTCTTTTGGATAAAGAAGGGCCAAGGGTGATCACATACCAGATGGGAGAACACTGGCTGAGATGGTTTTGGTAGAGCAGCAGGCAGCTATTTTTGCCAATTTGATCAATTATCCCAGAAATGGCTTCGCAGCCAAGAAACTAGCTCCCTAACTGTATTTGCTGCTATAGGAAGGAAGGGAAGATTTACAGAAGCACTAGTAGTGCTAAACAAATTAATGCCTTTTCTCTAACCTAGAAGCTAATAGTTTGGGATTTTCCATCTAGAGCTGTTAACTGCCAAATAAAAATGGTGTCCTTATTAATAGTTTAAATTGCTTTGGTAAAGTTGACCCAAGGGCCACAGGCCTAGTGCAAATTCGAACACTAAGAAAGGAGATTGTTCTTTTCCATTTAAGCCTAGCAGGCAAACCAGAGTTACATTAGAGAATGACCATTAATACTTAATAGTGAAAAGAATAACGATCAACAAATACTTGGATTTGTAAAATATTATTCTAAAAAAGTGATTTGTGCAAGACACTGAGTATACAGTTGTATTTTTTATGTAAAAGAGCATAAAAAAGCAGCAAAGCAACCTAATCTATTTTCTGTTATTCAAAAACCAGATTGCTTAGCCCACGAGTTCCCTGGTAGAGCACGCCATTTGTTTCCCAAAAGTTTATAAGCTTTCTCTTTTAGTATTTATTTTGCAAACCTAAACTAACAAAATAACAATAAATATTGATTACCTAAAATGTAAATGCCCAGTCCTGTATAAACTTAAAAATTCACAAAAAAAGCTGTAGAACTTTAGCGATAAGAGCAGTTTCAAACACTGTTTTTCACTGGAACAGAGTGCCAGAAATTCTCCATTGGGTCTGAGGAGGCAGACTCATGGAGTCTGTCAAATTGGAAAGGTCTTATGCTGAAAAGATCTCAAGCTGCCACCCTTGCAGACTGTGAAGCCACAGGGAAAGACTAGAGATCACCCTAGTAGAGTCACAGCTGCAGTGACAAGTGACTGCTGGGTCACAGTGTGTTTGTTCAGACTATAGCCACCTTTTGGAAAACCATCTACAGAACATCTGCTTGGGGGTGATGGCAATGTTCTGTATTTTGATTATGGTTATATAGCTGTATGCATTTGTCAAAACTCATAGAACTACTCACTGAAAGTGTGCATTTTATTGCATGTAAATTACACCTTGATAAACTTTCCTCAAAACCATTAACACACAGCTTTCTATTTTCTTTTTATTAAGGTATGACATTTTAACCTACAGATGCATTTCTTATGTTTCTGCCAGTAAATACTGCTGTAGATTCACTCACTAATCCACCTTGATGCATATTATGTTTTAGGAATCATTTGTCCTCATTAATACATTGTCCAACTTAACTTCTCCTGGGCAATAGAATAATTTTTTCCTGAGAGATCTATAAATGTAACTTTGGAGCAAAGCCACAGAAAGGGCTGCCAGAGAGTAGGGTTTGGGTCCTCTAAGTGTCCCCAACCCTTCTGGTGTTTTCTCCTCCAAGATGCTGGAAAGATACTAATTACCATTAGCTACACCGCACTGAGGTAAAATATCATTCACATTAGGTTGAATCATTTTAGAACCCTTTTAAAAGATCACAATCATATATATTAGGCACACTCATAAATATTTTTCACAACTTAGATGTTTTGTTTCTATAAATTCATACAATTTTTTAAATAAGGGAAATTTTATCAAAGCTACTATATCTTCAATAAAATCATTGTAATTAAATCAAGAAAACTTTTTAATCTTAAATTTCGTTAATAAATGCAAAGATGGGCACTGGAATATTAATGACTCTTTCTGAACTGGTTAACATGAAAGATGAAAGTACTGGGCTATGTAGTTAAACCACTCTGCCTTTTCCCTCTGCTTAGTAATACATTAAGGAGAAAAAAAAAGTTGTCTGTTTCCGATTCCAAATTTGTCTGTGTAAAATGAGTTTCCTAAGAGGTTAAAAGACGTTCATCTACCCGTAAAAAGCTAAAAGGTCTCTGAGCTAGTCTCTGGTGATTATGTCAAAATCTTGTATGTAGGCCACTCAGAGGGGAGAGGACACTGGCCTTCACCCTTATAGGAACTGAGAGCTAACAGATGGGGACTGCAGAATCTCACACTGAGCACTGGACCAATGAAAGCACTGATGTTTGCACAGTAAGTTAGTTCATCAAGGAAATGGATCAAGTGTTGGTGATGAATAATATATCCTGGGGGACATGGAGGTCTTAGAGCAATATAGGAGTACTGCCAATTAGCTTTACCAAATCCTATAGAAGTCTGTATGGCTATCTGTGGACGGTGTTCCTTCCAAGAACCCCATCTGGGAACCAAAAATGTAACTGTTCAAAACTTTTAAACAGGTATTGGTACAGAGAGGCAAACACCTAGCTAGATAAGATCAAAGGTATCTGTATGCTTGCAAGGCACAAAAATACACTAGAATGTTGAAATATTCTGGCATATAGCATAGTCTGAAGAGAAACTAAGGCTCTTGCTTTATCATGGAAATCATGGTCCAGAGACATTAGTTAGGATATTTTATGCACAGAAAAGACCAGAGGGAAGAAAATTAGACCTAAATCTTAGCTTATTCAAATTCATCTATGTATGTTAAACTAAGGAGGAGGGGGAAAGGGGGAGAAGGCAGATACTGATTTGCTTCATTGTTTAGATGGTCTGTGCCAGGTTTTTCTATTGTTAAGATACTTATTTTCCCTTTGTAATTAATAGTATCTTGCAGGGAGATACCTTGAGACTACATAAACAGATCATGTAAATAATACTGTTTCTCATGCTAACCCACCAGTTTTAGCAGCCACTGACAATCCTTGCCTGAAACAATTACTACTTTGGTGACTGCCAACTGTGCCAACCCCCCCCCCCCACCCCCATTCTATCATTTTAGGATTAGTTTTACACAAGCAGATACACTGGATGATTCTGAAGAAGACGGTCTATCAAACACACGTCAAGAAATCTGGATCTGGTTTTGACTACCTGGAAGTAAGGCTGCCACAGGAAGGCTGGACTAACACCATTAAGACCCTCTCCCAGAAGGAAACAGTCCCCTCTGGCAAAATACCAGGTCTGGGATGTTTTAAGTACCAATTGATTACAAACATTTCATAGGAAAATTGTAGGTAAATGAATGGAGTTGGGGTGAGGCTAATTTTCTTCTCTCTCCAAGGACACACATATGTTCAGTTACAAGAGGTGTGTAGGTAGAATAAAATGATGCTTTCCTTGGATTAACCACATTTGTTGACCCAAACAAGGCCACAAAACCAAATATGTGAACTCTTCAGAAAAGGCAAAGATGAGCCGATGAATTCTTAGGGTAACAAAAAATAAAAAGTATGAAATCTAGAGGACTTCAACCAAAGCACTCATCCCTTACAGGGATGTAGGTACAGGGCCACTAAGAATTTTCCCCCAAACTGAAAAATACCGCAATAAAATTTTAAAGGATTAAACACCAAAATACACTGACTCAGGTTTATTTTTCACACATGAAATAAAACATGATCCTTCCCTCCGAAAGTACCCCTCTGGTAACACTGAAAACTTAACATTTATGGAGTTGTATAACCTAAAGCAATTTCTTCAGCATTAACACAGAGAAGCCAAATATAAATATTAAATTTTTCCACAGGGTTAAAGTTTTACTTATCCACCAATTCTGTTTCTTCCTAAGTAAATATGAACAGTTATATCTGTTTCAATCTTAAAATACTCCTGAAGCATAAGATGCTATTTCCATAATCTTGGCCCTCAAACAGATGAGTCAGGCTTGATTTTATTAAATCTACTAACACAGACTTCCTTACGTTATTTCAATAAAATCGTTTCCTATATAAAGTACTCCACAGTTAATCGTCTGAATCCCTCTCTACCATCAAAAGACTTTATCTGTAATTCCAGCCATGGCAGATTACATTGCACACATTCCTCCCCAATAGAAAAATAAATGTGAGGATGAACAAATCTAAAACAAAAATTTTATATCCAATAGCTTCACCCAGTCTCTCCTAGACTTGAACTCTGGCCCTGGAGTCTTGCTGGCTGAACTCCAGGGAACTCTGTTCTTCTATTCCCAGCCTATTATGTCACATTGTTTCTATCTTTCACTCAGGCATTTACTCAAAAACATTTATTGGGTGCCTATTACCAAGCTGCATGGGGAGGTAAAAAAAAAAAAAAAAAAAAAAAATCTACCAAAGGATCTGTGCTTTACTGAAGCTGTCTAGTTTAAGTGAAGCCATATGGGATTTAAAAAGACATTAATATTCTTTACCTGTAAAGCCAACTCTGTTGAGATATAACTTACATACAATAAAACACACCCATTTTAAAGGTATAGTTTGATAGATTTTATTAACTGTACACACCAATGAACCACACCTCAAATCATATTTAATTCCATCGCCCTCCAAACACTGTCTTAACTCCTTTGCAGTACTTCTTCCCCACCTGCTCATTGGCAACCATGATTTGCTGTCATTATAGATGAATTTCATCTGTTCTAAAATTTTATGTAAATGAAATAATAGCAGTAAGCCCTCTTAGGTCTGACGTCTTTAACAGCATATTTTGGAGACATTATCCATGTTGTATAAGGAATTTTTTTGTTGTTGCTGAGCAGTATGTCCGTAAGATACTTTATCAACAATCAAAATTTTATTTAAAAATTTTTTAATGTTTATTCATTTTTGAAAGACAGAGAGAGAGCATAAGCAGGGGTGGGGAGGAGAGAAGCGGGGGTGGGGGTGGGGGTGGGGAGGGGAGACACAGAATCCGAAGCAGGCTCTATGAGCTGTCAGCATAAAGCCTGATGTGGGGCTCCAACCCACGAACTGCGAGACCATGACCTGAGCTGAAGTCAGATGCTTAACCAACTGAGCCATCCAGGTGCCCCAACAATTAAAATTTTAATATGGAGGTACTATAAATAATGGTGCTATGAACATTCATATATAAATTTCCGTGTGGACATATTTCATTCCTGGGTTGTACCCAGAAGAATTACTGGGTCATATGAGAAGCAGACTGGTTAATTTTAGAAGAAACTGCCAAGCTGCTTTCCAACATGGTTGTATCCACAATACACCTGCACAAGCAAATAAAGTATAATATCCACCTTAGGCACAGGTCATGCAAAAATAAGTGATAGACCAAATTTGGCTGACCCCCATTCTGGAGTTTATACATATAAAATCATCCTTTCTGTGAAAAAAGTCTTACTTTCGCCTTCATATCTGTGTGCCTCTTATTTCTTTTTCTTGCCTTATAACACTGGCTAAAATCTTAAAAGGTAAAGTCGTTAGTATTTTATCACTAAGTTTATGAGCTTTAGGTTTTCCATAGATACACATTAACTTAGTTTGCTGAAAGACTTCAATATAATTGGAAGTTTCATTTTATCACATGCTTTTTCTTTAAGTTAATAACATGGGTTTTTCCATCTTTCTATTAATGTGTTGAATTACATTGCTTAATTTTCAAATCCTAAGCCAAGCTTGCATTCTTGGGATAAACCACACTTAGTTATAATGAATTAATTTTTTACATATTGTTGGATTAGACTTTGTATGTAATTTTTTGCATATTGCTGGATTAGACTTTGTAAGGTCAAAGTTTCACTCTTTGCAGATGACATGATACTCTATATGGAAAACCCTGAAGATTGCACCAAAAACTGCTAGAATTGATTCATGAATTCAGCAAACTGGCAGGATATAAAATCAATGCACAGAAATCAGTTGCATTCCTATATACCAACAACGAAGCAGCAGAAAGAGAAATCAAGGAATTGATCCCATTTACAATTGCCCCCAAAACCATAAAATACCTAGGAATAAATCTAACCAAAGAGGTGAAAAATCTATACACTGAAAACTATAGAAAGCTTATGAAAGAAATTGAAGACGACATAAAAAATTGGAAAAAGATTCCATGCTCCTGCATAGAAAGAACAAATATTGTTAAAATGTCGATACTACCCAAAGCAATCTAAATATTCAATGCAATCCCTATCAAAGTAACACCAGCATTCTTCACAGAGCTAGAACAAATGATCCTAAAATTTGTATGGAACCAGAAAAGACCCCGAATAGCCAAAGCAATCTTGAAAAAGAAAACCAAAGCAGGAAGCATTACAATCCCGGACTTCAAGCTATACTACAAAGACACAAGAACAGACACTCAGATCAATGGAACAGAATAGAGAACCCAGAAATGAACCCACAAACGTATGGCCAACTAATCTTTGACAAAGCAGGAAAGAATATCCAATGGAATAAAGACAGTCTCTTCAGCAAGTGGTGCTGGAAAAACCGGACAGTGACATGCAGAAGAATGAACCTGGACCACTTTCTTACACCATACACAAAATTAAATTCAAAATGGATGAAAGACCTGAATGTAAGACAGGAAGCCATCAAAATCCTCGAGGAGAAAGCAGGCAAAAACCTCTCTGATCTTGGCCACAGAAACTTCTTACTCAACACGTCTCCAGAGGCAAGGGAAACAAAAGCAAAAATGAACGACTGAGATCTCATCAAAATAAAAACTTCTGCACAGCGAAGGAAATAATCAGCAAAACTAAAAGGCAACTGACAGAATAGGAGAAGATATTTGCAAAGGACATATCAGATAAAGGGTTATTATCCAAAATCTATAAAGAACTTATCAACTGAACACCCCAAAATCAAATAATCTTGTGAAGAAATGGGCAAAAGACATGAATAGACACTTCTCCAAAGAAGACATCCAGATGGCCAAAACATGAAAAAATGCTCAACATCACTCATCATCGGGGAAATACAAATCAAAGCCACAATGAGATACCACCTTACACCTGTCAGAATGGCTAACATTAACAACTCAGGCAAAAACAGATGTTGGCGACGATGCGGAGAAAGAGGATCTCTTTTGCATTGTTGGTGGCAATGCAAGCTGGTGCAGCCACTCTGGAAAACAGCATGGAGGTTCCTCAAAAAACTAAAAATAGAACTACCCTATGACCCATCAATTGCACTACTAGGCATTTATCCACGGGATACAGGTGTGCTGTTTTGAAGGAACATATGTACCCCCATGTTTATAGCAGCAGTATCAACAATAACCAAAGTTTGGAAAGAGCCCAAATGTCCATTGATGGATGAATAAAGAAGATGTGGTGTATATATATATGTGTACACACACACAATGGAGTATTACTCGGCAATCAAAAAGAATGAAATCTTGCCATTTGCAACTACGTGGATGGAACTAGAGGGTATTATGCTAAGCGAAATTAGACAGTCAGAGAAAGACAAATATCATATGATTTCACTCATATGAGGACTTTGAGGGACAAAACAGATAAACATAAGGGATGGGAAGCAAAAATAATATAAAAACAGGGAGGGGGACAAAAACATAAGAGACTCTTAAATATGGAGAACAAACAGAGGGTTACTGTAGGGGGTTGTGGGAGGGGGGATGGGCTAAATGGGTAAGGGGCATTAAGGAATCTAGTCCTGAAATCATTGTTGCACTATATGCTAACTAATTTGGATGTAAATTAAAAAAAATTAAATTAAAAAAAAAAGAGTAAAACCAGTAGGAATAATCCAGTATGTACCTCAACCAAAACATGATTTTAAGTTAAAATACTGTGAAAGGTATTACATATAAACCTTGATTGATCATGTGAGAAACTATATGTAAGAAAAATTGAGTCCTGGGAATTACATGAAGAAAGCAATCATAATTCTTGCATTTATCTAGAGATTTTACCTTCAAAGAATTTTTATAAACATTAATTAAACCATACAATGTATTTGTGAAATTTCATTAACAGTTTAGAGGCACAACTATAGCACCAGGTTTGAACCAAACATGACACACACACACGCACACACGTATATATATTTATATATGTGTATGTATAAGTGAATATATATCTAATATATTCATACATCAATATGAATATATTAAAACTTTCATATATTAATATTCATACATTAGATAAAATATATTTTACAGAAACGAACAGCTATAAAATACATGTAAATAGCTATATAAATATATCTATATATGAATAGCTACAGTTGTTCATGGATATGATAAAAAACTATTCCAAGTGTTTTTAAATAAGTATGAAGACTACAAACTGAATACAGGTATTATTAGAAAAATAATTTGCATTTGCTTAGACCCCATAATAGTTGTGTTGTTACTATTAAAAGCATTTGAAGTCATGAGATTCTATCAATGCTCTGCAAGAGGTAACAACAGCTTACACATTACCCTCCATCAGTTTACAACTTAAAAGAACACTTACCCATACCTTACATTTTAAGCTCTTCTCCACCTCCCTTTCTTTGAACAAACAATAGGAAACATTGCTGCTGGTAGGACTGTAGGAAGAGCAAAAAGGACAAAGCTGTGGAAGCAGGAAAAGGAAACAGCTGTTAAAGTAAGGGAAGACAGAGGGAGAGTGAGGAGGCCCAGGCATCTGGTGAGGAAGCCAAGCCTTCGCAAAGAGAAGACTTCCTCCAGAGGAAACAAAGCCGATCGGAAGTAATTCTCAACTGTCTTGTGCCCTGTGGCTCCCATATAAATGTGGAAACTAGACCTTCCCTCTTTCATACTCTGAACTAAAGACTACAAATGCTGGATCATTGGGTGCCCAATAACACTGTGTATTCATGTGCAGAGGACAGAACCAGATACTGGTCCTTTCACTGAAAAGCCTTGAAGGTAGAAGGTGCTAGGTGGAACAGCTGAGATTCATTTATTAAACTCCAGCTTCCTTAAATGTCTCTTCACTATTACCATTTCCTGTTTCCACCAGCAGGTAAAGAGGGCTTTCTCTTGACATGGTTTCTTTTGTCCTGAAGTTCCAACAGATGATGAATGTGAAGAAGTTTGACATTTATTTATACATGGAAAATAGATGTGTATATACTGAGTTGGATGGATGACTGCATGTGAATACAGGACCTTTTGGCTTCTAGTGGCATGTTCAGTTCAGACCACATTCACTAATCAGAGCAGAAGGAATCACCAATCAAAACAAATTCTTCATTGTTGTCACTGTCTCCTTTATGCAGCCTACATATCAGTGGGATGAAGCAAACATAACACAACCAGGACTTTTTCATTAAGTTGGGGTGGGTGGGGAGGGTACAATAGGAGAATATTTATGGCAGGGAGAACCAAATTAAGATTTCTAACTTGAAAATATTTGAGGCCTAAATGAACCCTTATTTCTAGGTCCACAATGCTATATTATTACCACTTCCTAAAGGAAAATAACTGTCATTTTGCTCACTGTAAGGATATCATAACAGTGCTTCGAAACAATATTACAACTTAGAGGATTTCTATATAGTTGTATTCTCATGATGAGTCTTACCCCTCATGCAATAGGCAGTCAACTAATTACTCTTATCCCATTCATCCAACAGAGACTCAGGCTTGGAAACACTATGTGGCTGGGCTAGGGTGACACAACTAGAGAGTGGTTTTGCTTCACCTAAGCGTGGCTCTCCTGAACCTTGGCCAAGAGCACAAGCTCAGCAACTGGTAGTGGAAAGGGGGTCAAGGGATAAGGGAGAAGATTCTTGTTAACTGCATATGAACTGTGTGAGCATGAACAACAACTCAACCCATTTACACTTCAGTTCTGCCATATTTAAAGTAAAACAATCCCAGGGTACCTGAGTGGCCCAGTAGGTTGAGTGCCCAACTTCAGCTCAAGTCACGATCTCACAGTCTGTGAGTTCGAGCCCCACATCAGGCTCTGTGCTTTAGTTGAGATTACACTTTGAAATTCACTCATTTCCAATTATAAATTGTAAAGGAAAAAGTTTTCAGGTAATGGGGGGAATTATCTGCCTTCAACATGCTTACAAATATAAATTGAGCCTAGGAGTTCCCTGGAGAGAAACCTGGTCATATTATAAAAAATACTTAAATTTAAGACCCAAGGGGTAATGAAAAGAGTTTTCCAAACGCAGAAAATGAGAAGTAAAGAAATAGAAACAAAACATTTAGGATCTCATAGCAGCATCAATTATTATACTGGGCATATTCAGCAATTTCCATTACTATTTTTCAAGATGGTAATAGCATGTTTAGAGGCCCAGGGCAGGCCACCTCAAATATGCCACAGTGGCATATTGATCATTCTGAATTGAAGCTGCTTGGGAAACTGTGCAAGGACACTCACTCTTCTCTGTCCTCTCAAAAGCAGGAAACAGACCACCCCTATACTAAGTAAAGAGATAGGGACTTTGAAACCGTTAAAGCTGTAGAAACAAATTTGGTTACTTTTTATTAATCTACTACCTCCACCCAAATGCCACTTAAAATTCCTTACTAACTGAAGTTCCCAAGCATCTGCCTTCTTTATCCTGACAATTCCACACTACTGTACTATCTTTTTGTCTAAAATGTATAAAAACTGCTTGCCTTGGTCACTTCTTTGGGTCTCAATTTCATTACTGGGCCATCATGCACATTTAATAAAACTTGGGCTTTTCCTCCTATTAATCTGTCTCATGTCGGCTTAATTCCTAAATCGGCTGGAAGAATCTTCAAGAAAAAAAAAAGGAAAACTCCCCCAATACATGAAAAGCTCAATAGGAGAATTTTTTAAAAATTTAATTTCCGTGATCATTTTACAAGATGGCAGTATCATGGAAAGTTCAATATGAGGATTTTTAAAAATTTAAGCAGTATCGACAGGAAAGATGAACTTGAAGCATTTTAAAATAAAAAGTTACTGAGAATACAAGGGAACCATATTCTCCATAGCACCTCTTTGTTACTAATGTTAAATAGAGAAACAAAACCATCTCTCAGAAAACATAATAATCAGTGTAATGATTCTGATTCTGGTCCTTTATGGACCTACCATGAAACATCCAGTATGGCACAGTCCAGTCTAATGCTAATCTAAAGGAGGGTACAGTAAGGCAGGTGGAAAACAGCTGAGGAGCAACAAGGCCCAGGTGCCAGAGCACCCATACTCTCTCAAGGGGACTGCTGGCTATTAAGAATCATTTTCACTGATCTCATTGTTGCTTAACTGGAACATGCGTTCCCAGCTTTGGACACAGCTTGCTGTGAAGAACAAGTGTCTTCTAGACCATGTTCTCCAAAAGGAATGTTCCCCTGGTTCTTTACCGCTACCTGCCAGCCAGATCCTAATGAGAACTGAGCCACCTCAGACCCAGAGAAGGCAACCACATGGCAAAGCTGCTTTGGCTAGCTCTGGACCACTACTCTCTGGAATGTTTCATGAGAGAGACTCGATTTCCATCTTGTTTAGGCCACACTATTATGATGTCTCATTATAGCAGCTAAACCTGAAGCCAAGGGAACACATATTTATGACAGAGCTATTTTAGTGCCTACCTTCCTCAACTCTTATTCTGAAGCTTAGGAAACATATACAACCCTTTATTGGTTTGTAACCATCTTCACTGGATTGTGCATCTAGAGGGCTGGGGTCCTGTCTTCAATTTTGGTCTAATATAGGGCTGACTGAAGGAGGAGAGGAGCAGAAAAATGAAGTAATTCAGGCTGTAGGCTTTAGGGTCAGATATTCTCCGGGAACTGAATCTTTTGTTAGTCTTTGGATTCTAACCAGATTGGTATCAAACAAATATCAACTGAGTACCTTTTATGCAGCAGGTCCCATTCTAGGAACAAAGAATTCTGCTGTGGATGATTCTGGAGGACTTGGGTTTCACAAACTCCCTTATGACTCAGCTTCCTTATTGGTAAACCAAGGCTTATAAATAACAGCAAGAGACTTATTATAGGACGGTTGTGAGGATACAGGAGATGATATGTACAAAGTACTTATTATCACACTGTACTCAATAAATATTGACAATTAGGAACTGTCAATAATTGATGGTTGGTGAATAGATACTCACTGAATGCCACAGCATCAGAGCAGTATTCGTTAGCGCTCAGTAAGAAACACAATTCAGAACTGCTACATCCAATCAGAGTTTGGTGTTCATTTTATTTGTAGTGTTTTATCTTTTCTTATATCTGCCACCTGTCTGCCAGGAATTGTGGACATGTCTTACAAAGACTTATTGAATATTACAGGGCACTTGCGACCTAATATTAAAAACTGAAAATATTAAAACCTTCCAAGAAATAATTCCTCTGGATTCTTTCCAATATGAGAACTTGGGAATCATCTTTAAGGGGTTCAAAACAGAACATTATCCATCTCCCTATGATGGCTTTAATACCTGGAGCACACCAAATTGCTTGAGCACACCATCCTGCACTGTGGATCAGAACCTACTGCTTCTACCCAGCCACAGCTCATATTCTCCAAACAATTAATGGTTTCTCAGATCCGGCAGAGAGCACTTATGGAACAATCATATTACATCATTTTAGACTACATAATGTTCAAATGCATTTCAGGTAAGAAGAAATCCTAAGGCAGGTTCTAGTAGGAAACAAATGGGGATTTTCTCAGCTCACCAAACAAAATTGGAAGATTGGGAGTTAAAGATTTCTGGTAGATAAAGATGGAAAATAAATTTAATGCTCTGCAGGAAATAAAGAGCAACAGAGTACACAATACTCCATACTGGGTGGGTGGCTTCATTTTGCTACAGCAATTTCAAGAGCAACTAGATTTCCATGTCAGCTTTATCACTGAAAACCCCCCCAAAAGATAAAGTGTCAATATTTATAAAACACCTCAGATAGCTCTGCTTCTACAGAGGGACTTGACCACCTGTTAAGTACCAAGCATTATTTGCATTTTAAATATACAACCAACAAACTATACATTATTATTCTAATTGTTCAGAGGGGGCAACAGGCTATGAGGGTCTGCCCAATATCATAAAGTTATTTGTAGAAGTCTGGATGTGAGCCAGGTTGGCTGGACATCAATGCCTACATTCTTCCCACTGTACCAAGATGAATTTTGAAACAACTGAAATCTTTAGAAGAATACACTGAAATTCTGTAAGAGCTCCCTGATGAGTTAGGATTATCAGATTCTTACCATAAATAATAATGAGGATAACCTCATTTAAAAATATTCACTATGGTAAAGTGATGTCCTCAGGACAGAACGAAGCTCAGAGGGCTCTGTGTGCCTCTTCTAGAGGATCCTAGGTGCAGGCTTGCTGGCTGAGAGGATACCTTGGCTAATGGGATGATCATGATCAGCCTACGTGGAACACCTTCCAAAATATCCCAGTGAAGTGTTAACAGGAGGGACCCGTGATTTTTGGCTCAGTTCTCCTGACTGGTACCCCAGACCCACTGCCTGGCCTAGGCTCTTAGGTGGCCATTTGCCATTATTTTTGGAGTTGTCATGGTATTTTAATAATGAACATGGTTTCCTCAAGATGTTTAAAAACCAGTCAACATGCTAGCTAAAACAGCCACAGAATAGCAAACTGGTTCTTGTGCTTTGCAATATTTTGTGGCCAACGTACTCATTTTTTGGTATATTTCTACTCTGTCTGGGGTAAAGGACTTTGAAATTGGGGTGGTATTTGTCAGACACAAAAACCGTATTGGATATAGCTCCTTATTTTTTGCATTGCTCTAGTCATAAAGTAAGCAGTCATAATTATTACATTTACCTTTCTGTGCAGAAATATGTCATAAAGGAACGTTTAGAATATACCAATGTGAGTTCTTCCAGGTTAAATAAATCAGTCCAAGTGATTCCAACTGGTTTTGGACTATACCCGGGTTATGGAAGGTGAGAACAGATTAGGGGTATGGACCATCACAGCAGTGACAAATTCTCAACTCCTTTGTAAAAGCACAGGATTTCTTCAGGTTTAGACATGACTCACTAAAGCTATATTTTCAATGAGAATATAGCAGGAAGCATTTAAAAGGTAGAAAATATAATCATGACAGTACAGACTGACCCCCACCCCCCACAAAAATGTATGACCTCATTTCAAGATGTAGTTATTCTTCTGTCACTAGGCTGTTGGGTGGAGTTGCTGATATCTACGTGTCACACAGGAGAACCCAAAGTGTCATGTGGTTCCAGTTAAGGTGCAAAGACCACCATTACACTTTAGAAAAAAAACATCATTTCTGAACAATCTCTTTGGACTACTGATTTTCTGCAAGACTGAGTTTCCTAATAGCAAGGAAAAAGTAATCAGGTACAAGCTGTCCTAAACACATCATGAAGAAACTATTTACTTTGGATATGCCCCTCCTACTCTGTGTTCTAGGGAGGGGTTCCTACTTCCTCCTTCACCTTTCCTAGGTAATTAATGCGATGATCTGCACTAGCATACTTGTGTTTTATTCCCTACTTGTTTTCCATGAATAGTTAAACATTTTGAACAAGTGTGTATTTTCTATAAGTACTGAGAGCTGATTAGTATCAGACACTATTCTAAAACTCTGGAATAAAGTGGAAAGCATCCTTGGAATTTATATCCTGGAGGGGGGCAGTCCAAAAAAAATGGATATTTTATATACTTCTTTGCATCTTCCTTCTCTTACTTAATGATACTTGCTAGAATTCCCTCCAAGGCAACTGGTAAAGATGTATCTGAGGAATTTCTTAATGAGATTTCCGAATATACTCTAAAGATAGCTGTAAAGAGTTGAATTTGCAAAATTATATTAAGATGACATAACCTTTATCTCTACGGATCCAGACAGACATTGACCCCTCCGACTAGCTTCATCAGCATGATGACATAAGGTTCCTTAGGCATGTAACCTCAGCTTGGTACTTTGCTTGGAACCCCTTCCATGGGCCACATCTTAGCCTGGGCATCTCCCTTTGAGTATTTCTCATTCTGGATCCAGGTCCCTCCTAAGTGGCCCCAGGCTAGAACACTGCGCTTCCAAAACCTTTCTACCTTCTCAAGGATAACAACTGTAGTAAATGTTATATTGAGTACTTGCTATTTTAGTAAGATTGGAACCATTATGAGGACACAGGAGCCTCCACCCGAAGTTCAAAGTCACACATCATAGCCAGGGGTAGAAGTGGGAGCTCCTGCTTTTAATCACTGCCATTATACCTTTCTGGATCTGAAGATTGCTAGTCATGCAAAATTTTCCATTTCAACCATGCTTCATCTGACAAGTTTTCCACATTTTATAACTTATATAAACGTCTTTTCTTTCCTTCTCTGTCAACCATAGTCTGTAGTAACTTTTTTATGATAATTTTTATAAAGGCTTTCTCCCTCCTAGATTCTATTATTTTGTGGCTTTAGAATTTTTATTAAGCACAACATGTGTTCTGTAAGAAATTTGGAAAATACAAAGGGGAAAGCATCTGAAGATTCTTACATAACCTTCAGGAGTATCTCCTGTTTTATTAATGAGTGCACGTGTGTTTATATACATGAATATGTATTTGTATAGCAAGATTCTATAACATATAGTTGTATTGTGAACTCTTCCCCCCACATCATTAAAAATTCTTTAAAAATGTGATTTTTTTTTTAAATGTGATTTTTAAAGGCTGTGCAAACCCCATCATATATATACACTATTATATAATCATTCTACTCATATTGGGCAATTAGGCTGTTGCCAATTTTTAGATATTAGAAACATTGCTATGATTAATATATTTGTGTTAACAGTAAATATTTCTTTAGACTAGATCCCTAGAATTGGAATTACCGAGCCAAAGATGCAAACATCTTTAATGCCTTTACTACAGATCATTAAAGTGCTTTCCAAAACGGTTGTGCCAATTTACTCTCATCAATACTATGTGAAATTGCCAACATCACAACACTTACACTGTTTTAACTGTTACTAATATAATAGGCAGAGATATTCCATTATTCTTATTAATGTTTATTTACTTTTGAGAGACAGAGAGAGCAAGTGCACGAGCGATCGGAGGAGGGGCACAGAGAGGAGATGCAGAATCTGAAGCAGGCTCCAGGCTCTGAGCTGTCAGCACAGAGCCCAATGCGGGGATTGAACTCATGGACCGTGAGATCATGACCTGAGCCAAAGTCGGAAGCTTAACCGATTGAGCCACCCAGATGCCTCCCCATTATTTTAATTCATATTTCTGTGATTACTAGTGAGGTAAGAATGTCATTTATATTCCTTCTGTCATCAATTATCTGTTAATATCAAATATCTCCCCTTTCCCCCACCTTGTTTTTCGTTATTCATTTGTAATTACTTTGCACAGATCACCTTCGTTTTATTCATTCATTCATTCAACAGGTATCTGCTAATCTCCTGATGCTTACCTTGTCCAGTGTTAAGGATACAAATCCTATCCTTTGTACTCCAGAACGCCTTTGGGAATTTCCTTACAAGACTTTTCTGAGTATGTATCTTAATATAACTAAGAGCATATTACCAACATTGATATTTTAAGCACAATTAAAATAATACTCATAGGTCAATGGAAGATGATAATAGGAATAGGAATTTGTTCCCAACTCAAACTCGAGACTTTTTTTTTTGGGGGGGGGGGTCTTTGCAAATTCAATAAGCCAACAAATCATGACTCAAGTCATTCAATAGAAGTTTACAGGTTGCAAAACATCTTACACGCTGGGACAATGAAAAGTGCCGCCGAATTTTATTTTAATTTAATTCTATTTATTTATTTATTTATTTATTTATTTATTTATTTATTTATTTATTTATTTTTACGGAGAGAGAGCATGTGTGCATGCTCACAAAAACAAGGGAGGGGCAGAGGAAGAGGGAGAGAGAATCTCAAGCAGGCTCCATGCCCAGTGCTGCAGCCTAAGGATCTCAGGACTGTGAAATCATGATCTGAGCTGAAATCAAGAGCTGGATGTTTGGGGTGCCTGGGTAGCTCAGTCAGATGAGTGCCTTGACTCTTGGTTTCAGCTCAGGTCGTGATTTCAGGGTTTTGAGTTCAAGTCCTGTGTCGGGCTCTGCTCTACCAGCACAGAGCCTGCTTGGGATTTTCCCTGTGTCTGTCTGTCTGTCTGTCTCTCTCTCTCAGAATAAATAAATAAACTTAAAAACAAAACAAACAAACAAAAAACAGTCAGACGTTTAACCAACTTGAGCCACCGAGACGCCCGCCATTGAATTTCTAAATGAAATTCTGCATTGACTGGGTGTTCTCCCTGTGGAGTATCTAAAACATGTAAGCAGTTTTGGGGCGCCTGGGTGGCTCAGTCGGTTAAGCGTCCGACTTCAGCTCAGGTCGTGATCTCGCGGTCTGTGGGTTCAAGCCCCACGTTGGGCTCTGTGCTGACAGCTCAGATCCTGAAGCCTGTTTCAGATTCTGTGTCTCCCTCTCTCTGACCCTCCCCCGTTCATGCTGTTTCTCTCTGTCTCAAAAATATAAAGGTTAAAAAAAAAAATTAAAACATGTAAGCAGTTTAGCTGCTATTATCAAAAGTGAATCAGAATAAACAATGGCCTATAGTGGTGGTCACCAGATTAACACATCCATCTGAACTACTTGAAGGAGTATGTAGCTTGTGGACCACAGGAAACAGGAGAGTACGAGAGAAACTGCAAAATCTAACTGATAACATGTAATAACCCTTGATTCCTGGATTGGAATCTTAATCAAGTAAGGAAAGATGCACTACTTATTTTGTAACATGAATTTCTCATTCCTGAGTCTGAAATTTGGGGACTATCTGAAGAAAACACATCTTCAATTATCAAAAGGATAACAGGGTGCAAGGGTGGCTGTATCTCACGAGACCCTGAATGTCTGAGTATATCTGTTTAATCCTTCACACATTAGATAATTTAGCCCTGTGTAAAACTCTTGGATTGGATTAAAAAAAAATTCCCTTCAACACTCTAAACACATTGCTCTATGCTCTTCTTATATCTACTGTTTCAGCAAAGCTAGATCTCAGTCTGATTTTATCTTTTGCAGATAAATTGCTTTTTTAAATCTGGATTCTTAGGGTTTTTTTTCTCCTATATCTTTGTAAATACAAAATTTTGTCAAGGTTATTTCTAGACTAATCTCTTTTCCATAGGTGATGCCTGGAATGTGATAACCCCTGAGTACACTCACAGCTTTACTTTTTGCTTAGAAAAAACATTTTAAAATTATATTTAACTATTGCTTCTGTTCTAGCTACTCTAAAATGTTTACTGAGAACATTCATAATGCTTATGTTAGATTTATTTTCTATAGGCTCCATGTCTACTAACATTTATCATATCCTTTTTGCTCTTTTCCTTCATATTCCAAGATAACCACTCAAACAATCTTGTCACTGCCAATGACTCACTTTTCCTCTGTATCCATTCTTCTCTTTATTGACTCCACTGCAGATTTTAACTGTCTAGTAAACATCTCTGTAACATAATTTCCTGTGAATCCTAGATTCCCTACTTATTCACTGTGTAAGTTTGGGCAAATTAATCAACTTTCCTGAGTTTCAGTTTCCCTGTAAACAGGGGCAATAATAACAACTCTCTGAATAATTCAGGGTTTTAGGTTAAAAGCAACAGAAAATGCCGTGGCTAATTTAAGGGTTAAAAACAATTTACTAAAACAATTTACCTGTATCGCTTAAAATTATATATTTCCCACCACATCTATTGAGGAGGGAAAATGCATGGAACAAAGAAATTTGGATCAGATTATGTTCAGTGGCCAAAAAAAAAAAAAAAAAAAGATTTTCAAAGCATCAACTCGTTAGGTTGGGATAAGGAATATAGGAGATCCTCAATGCAAAGCACTTAGCAAAATGCCTGGAACATAATAAGTAATAATAAATGTTAGCTATTAGTCTCCTAATAGATTTCTATTCCATAGAGTTCATGGATTCTTATAAGCTATCCTTATGACAATATCTTTCCTAAGTTTTTCATTGGTTTCCAGTTGTAGTGGTGATAATAGTGGTGATGGTAGGGAGAGAAGAAATAGCAGTCTGGCTATTAGAACAAGTGGCAAAACCAGTAAAGCAACGGGGGGGGGGGGGTGGGGGTTGGTCTTTGTGATCACAAAAAGGCAGACCTGACATGGATGATGCACTGACCATTCTTCTCAAACCTGTTCTACTGGCCTCACATTAGGAGAGCTCTAACTTTGACAACAGAGTGAGTTCTTCATCGTTTTTTATGGAAAATCAAAAGTTTTATCAAGGGTTCAGAAATTAAAAAAAAAAAAATTCACCCAAATAAAATGGTTTCATATTAGTAAAATAGGTTTTCCTTATTCTGTAGTACAAATCAAAGAAGCTACATGTAACAGCATTCTGTTCGGTATGCATAGTTACACAAATATGTTTCCTATTCTTACCTACAGACCATCAAATCTTCTAATCAATCTGCTTAAAATAATGCTAACAGCAGCAATTACTAAGATACATTTTCTACAAAATAATTTAATAAGAATTCACTTGTTTCATTATACTTTGCTAACTGAAATAAAAGAAAAATAAAGATCCTGCTGTTAAGAGCTTACATTATATAAAGAAAACAGTATTCACCTTATTAAGAAACAGAGGAGAAAATGGGGCAATGGGAAAACTCCAGTGAGCTTCTCTCCTTACAACAATTATAGCTTTAAAGCAAGAAACATATGAGGTAGCTAAGGTCACAAATGAAATAAGGAGTTGTCAATTTACTCTGCACTTGGGCAAGGCAGGCTTACTCTTTAGTTATTATTATTATTACTATTAATTTATTTTTTATGTTTATTTGTTTTTGAGAACGAGAGAGACAGAGCACGAGCAGGGCAGGGGCAGAGACAGACAGGGAGACACAGAATCCGAAGCAGGCTCCAGGCTCTGAGCTGTCAGCATAGAGCCCGACACGATGCTCGAGCTCACAGACCTCAAGATCATGATGTGAGCCGAAGTCAGACGCTTAACTGACTGAGCCACGCAGGTGCCCCAGTCCTTAGTTTTTGAATATGAAGTTAAAATAGTAAGCATCAATTCCCCTAGAACAGCTTAATAAAAGGGCCTATGCAGTGGCTAAGGACCTTTATCTTGATTTAGGCTTTAGGAATGATCTTAGGAAAACTTGCAAATCAGATATATTCCTGTTATGGACAATGATTCCACACAATGAATACTTTCCTGATGTCATGCTGCTCTGTGGGAATTTTCATATATAAAAGTCTGCAAATTAAAATATAAATTAAGTAGCCTATACATTAAAACATACCTTGAACTCCAATTTTTAAAGGAAAATTACAATTTCTTTCAACAGTCAAGAGATTTCAATTCTTTTTTTTTTTTTTTTTTTTTTTTTTTTAATTTATTTTTGGGACAGAGAGACACAGAGCATGAACGGGGGAGGGGCAGAGAGAGAGGGAGACACAGAATTGGAAACAGGCTCCAGGCTCCGAGCTGTCAGCACAGAGCCCGATGCGGGGCTCGAACTCACAGACGCGAGATCGTGACCTGGCTGAAGTCGGCCTCTTAACCGACTGCGCCACCCAGGCGCCCCAAGAGATTTCAATTCTAAGAAAACTATCTTTCAATTTATGATAGCCACATTCATATCTGAAATATAACTTATACAGAATTGCATAACATGCATTTGTCTCCAAGTTTCAATAATGTGCTCTTTCAATTTGCTTGCAGACTGTTTCTGTTACATGCAACCCCTGTATTAAGGTTTGAGTGCATAAAAACTCTTAAGATTCTCTAAGCGAAGACATAGATTTATCTTTGAACTACTTGAAAAAAAAAACTATACGTTTTATTTATTTATTTTATTTATTTATTTTTTTTAATTTTTTTTTCAATGTTTTTTATTTATTTTTGGGACAGAGAGAGACAGAGCATGAACGGGGGAGGGGCGGAGAGAGAGGGAGACACAGAATGGGAAACAGGCTCCAGGCTCCGAGCCATCAGCCCAGAGCCCGACGCGGGGCTCGAACTCACGGACCGCGAGATCGTGACCTGGCTGAAGTCGGACGCTTAACCGACTGCGCCACCCAGGCGCCCCAAACTATACGTTTTAAATGATTTTTCTTAGGAATGTCTAAAATGCAATAATCATAACCTAAATTACTTTGCTGAGGTACAAGCAGATCTGATCACTTTGGAAACAATACATTCCTAACATATAAACAGATGCAGCAAGACCATATGGACCCATTTCTGCAAAAGTAACAAAAACGGCAATTTAGAAATCGAGAGCACTTCAACATGAAGATAGACTGTTTTGCTATAGCTATGGAGTAACTGCAGGGTTAGACCTGAGGGGAAAAGAATGTTTCTAAAATATTTTTCTCTCCAGAAATGATTCTAAAAAGAAAAACGATCACGCAGTGCAGAGAATTCAATGCTGAATGATCCTGTCATCCATTTAATCTCACCAACTCAGCAGTCACTCATTTCAACTTTAATAGCATCAACTTTGCATGTACAGGGGAAAAAATATTCCATATATTCATAATTTAACTCTGAACAGGAACTGTTATTCAAGTGAAAAGGAAATTATCATTTTAAACATACAAAGTCAGGGTTAGCTTTAAGTGTTAATAAAGGAAAAATACTGCATTACTTTCAAATGTGAACGAAAGGTAATGCTAATTCAATGGCAAAAATTGAAGTTAAAAATGTCTAAGTTAACAAATTTACATAAAACTGATTCAATACAATACATATCTATAACCTGCTTAAATAAAAAAGGGGGCAAAAACACACATTCTTGGATTTTGTGGTTCCATAAATGAATATTCATACTTGCCAATTACTGCACATAAAGTATACAATATGGTTTGTGCCTCTGCATTCTTCTGAGGTGGCAAGTATACGGAACAGATCATCTTTGTAGACCAGCTTACCATCCCTCCCTCCCTCCCTTTCCTGGACAGAGTGTTTTGTTTACAGGAGGCTTTCCATGGATATTTTTTACTTAGTTAAAAGCAAGCACTAAAGCTAACTACAGGGGGATCTTGAGCATTTTTACATTCCCAGTTCATTAATACAGTAAGTATTTTTAGGCACCTACTATGTATTTGATGTCTACATATGTGATATAGCTATGTGTGCAAAGCCAGACTGAGCCTGTTCAAATTCCTGGAATTTAAGAACTCTTCACATCAAAACAGAGCAAAGCACCCCAAAACAAAACAAACAAAACCTACAGCACCCAATAAACCTAAAAAGAGTCTCCAACTGACTCAAATAGAACAAATAGTTACTCAGGATGCACTCCTGAGACATCGAAGACTGGAGAACTTTGCCAATAGGTCCAGCTGATCATTTATCAGGCGATCACAAAAGGGATATAACTGTTGCTAGCTAACTTGGCAATCTAATTTTTTATCTTGCTGTGGACAATTTTTTTTGCATACACTCACATAATGAATAAAGCTGTTGGCCATACTCAGTTGTATTCCTTAACCACAGAGACACCTGAAGTGAAGGATACCCTACACCATGAACACATGGAAGAGAAATGTTACAGTCTGACCACAGCACACTTAAAGAAGACTGATCTGAGAAGCAAGTCTCGGGGTTCAGAATTTTTGAATCCAGGCCGAACAGTATCACAGGTACTCTACCACCTGACCTCATCTTGAACCACACTGCCATAATATTAAGGAGATAACGCTTTCAAATTTGATGATCCCACAGAAATCATTAAGAAAAGATCCAATCTTACCTTGTGTTTGATGATGCAGTTCAGGCATGGAAGACTTCACTATACATTATGTGGTAATTACAATCGCCAGAATAATCCAGTTACCAGTAGGAGCAATTACTAAATTACCATAGGAAAAATGCCAAGTTTTAGGCATTGTTCTTACAGTGCTTTTAGCTAAGCAAAAAACTATACTTGTTTACAGCTGAAATAAAAATTCTGTCTTCTGCATGTGTTTGAGGTGTGTCAGAGAGAATGATTTTATTGTAAATAAACTTAGGGACCAAATAAAAGGAAGTTGCAAAGGCAGGTGCACAACAGTTGAGTTGTTTCAGTTTCGAAGGAATAAAGTAAATAATTGCACTGGAATTTGTTCAGTTCTGGGCATTCTGCCATACAGGAAGGGTGTGTAATTACTGAAGCTAACATATCCATGTAAAAATGAAGTAATATCAATAGGGCACAGTTGGCTCCAAATTTCCTTATTTTATCTTCAAAAATTAAGGATCTTTAATGACTCTCATTTCACTCTTTGATATTTAAGTATCACCTACATTAATATGGACACACTGAAGGCAGAATTGAAATTTTCACTGAAGTCAGAAAATATTGTCTTGAGGCTTTTCTCTGAGAGCCTCACAAGTAATGAACATTGCAATTTTAACTCACCAAAGGCAACAAAAGAAGTATACACACTATCTAATTTAGGACTTTACCAGAGTTAAGAAACGTATATGTAAAATGAGCATGTTTTACCAAATCTGTTCTGTGCTTACAATTTCATGCTATCTGGATTGGCCTCAACCTTAAATGTGGTTTTCAAACTTCTTAAATCAGAAGCCAAAAATAAGAGTGTGGTTTGAGGGAACAGTAGAATGGAGGTTAGAGTGCCTGAGTATGGCCAAGTTCAAATAGAGGTCTCAATTATGCAAGCAACTGTTATGACAGAAGATGAAAGAATGTAATAATGTAATTATGCATGATCTACAGAATACAAATCAATTTGCATCCTATATAGAGCTATGAAATATACTTGTTAACCCTATGATTGGCCACATAGTCTTTTACAGAGTGTTTCTATAATCCAGATCACTTCCTATCAGCTATAAAAACTACCATATACTCTTCCCATTGATAACAATAGCCTGCACATGGTCTTTGGCTCACTGTTTCCTTTGAGCCTGTGAAGTTAGCACACTGACACATCTAAGTTGCAGGGGGTGGCAGCAAAGTTCTGGATGAGCAGCCAATGTCTTATCAAATTCTAATTCTTTTGCATCCAAATATGTACCACCCACTTCAAGGCGAAATCAATCATTTAGGTCTAAGGCTTTCATGGGAGGAGGCAGGGCCCTTTGAGGGCACCGCATTTGGCCATATTTCTTTACCTTACTATGCAAAAGACATTAAGCTAGACACCAGACCATTCTTAAATTTGCCATACATTTAACTCTCAGGATGCAAAAAAATTCCTTGTTTTCAACATCTATGTTCATCGTGGACTGCTGGATCCTTATTGGGAGTTGAGTTCAATAACAGAACCTGTCCAATGCTGATCTTGATTACAGCCAACTGGTGGCTTATGTTTACTTGGCTCTTCAGGTAATTTCAGATTTGAGTTCAAGGAGCACATTATTATTCCCATGGGATGATTTTTTATTTCTTTTAAAACATGATCCTTAACTGAAAGAGATTTCTTCGGTGGTTACCTGTATAACCAGGTATGCATGATGATGGTGGATGTTTTGTGACATCACCAAGATAACCATAACCTTCTATTCCGTACACTTAATTTTCAGCTAAGTTGGACAGATGGGAGACGACATTTATAACACTTATGTCATTATCTAACCATTAACAGGAAATAAAATTTTAGTTTGCTCCATGCAGAGATCAGATTTAATTCCTAGATCAGTATGAATATATACAAGTTGTCTGAAGGATAAAAATACACAGGTGAGTAACTAGTTTTCTAAGCGCTCCCTGTGAGATTCTCTGGCTTAGCAGTGTTCTATGAATGTGGCCGCAAGTTCCATTATCTTCACAGAACAGTTAGCTGGTGACAAAGAAATCTGAGGGCCAGTATTATTCATTCACTCCCTTTCTGATCGATCATTACAAGTCTAATATAGTAAAGGGGTTGGGAGAGTAGCCTGTGACACATGTGTAAAACACTGTATAAAACATGGCTCTATCCTTAGATAGCTGACTATATAATCCAAAGAAGCATACAGTAAGAGTCAAAGCAGTGGAATAAAGTGCTAGAGAGGGAATATAAAGCAGTGGAATAAAGCGGAGAGAGACCTGACCTCAGCTGGGGTGCAAATGGCTCCACAAAAGAGGCAGAACTTGAACAGAAGTAGATCCCTTCTTTCTATCTGTCAAAAAGCAAGGGCTTTTTCTATAACTGCACAGGTATGCACCTAAGTGACCGAATCAATGTGAAAGGTTACCACTTCACAAAAGGGAGAGAACATGCATCTTAGCATTCTGTCAAGGAATAAGGAACAGTTATGTCTTTGGGATCCTAGGGGAAGTGTGGCCCCATAGAGGAAGATTTAAATGTTTTTATGACACCCCAAATCCGATTTTGGATATTAAGAGATTAATGCTTTGTTAACAAGATTGCTTTGGTTGCTTGCTATTTCCTTCCCTACTACTTATCTGTGAATGGCCCAGGGCAAGTATGTCTGAGGTGTTTTAGTGGCCTGGATGTACTTTACTCAAGAACCCAGACTTTTCCTCTCAACATTCAGGTGTGTGTTAAAAGGTATTACTCTCTAATTCTTTATCCAAATGCCTTGACATTATGATGGGGTTGCACTAAATCACCATGTAGATAAAATTTATTTTCACATGCTCTATTTCTGATAATACATACATAAAGCAGTTCTAGTTTGTGAGACCAGCATGGTGAAGTTTTCAAAGTTTAATGACATGCAGAAGTAAAATACTACCACAGCATAAACAGAGCTCAATATTCAGAAAGTTGTTTTGTCTTCATATCCATGTCCAAAGAAGGTTCACTGAATCCTGATACATACTTAAGAGTAGAATCACCAGATCCTCCTAAGAGGAACCTTTTCTTCTTAGGTAGAAATGCTGATGAAAATAGTAATATTAACCCTTACCATGAGCACTTACTAGAAAGTGCCAGGCACCACTGTAAACATTTTACAACGGTTACTTCAATATCTTCAGGATCATTATCACCACTTTACAGATGAGAAACTGAGACACAGAGAGGTTAAGAAATCTTCCTAAGATCACATGGAAAGTAGTGATAGGAACCAGGGCCACTTCAGTTGCACTGAAGGGGTCTCTTCCTTCTGTGCCCTAATGAAACATCCTTCCTGAGACATGGCTGCCACCAAACAAGGTCTCTTCTTTGACAACAGAGAAGCTGATGTTATTACTTCATGGCCATGAACGTTGCATGGTAGTGAGGCTTTTATTTTTTAAATAATTATACATCCCACCCAAGAATATTATTCTTTTGATATAAAACATGATCAAGGACACACTCTAACATTAACTGTTTCATTTGAATCTAACACAATTAAGAATGTAGCATTCTGACTAGTTATTTTCAAATCATATATATAAGGTAAACAGTATTTGGTTTTCTTATTCCTAACTTTTCTGTGCTCTGTCTCATTGGGCAGATGATAGGGAGTGACATTTTAGGAAAGTCCTAAGAAATTTTTACCCCAACTACAAAGAAATTAGAGTATCTTGCCTGGTAGCACAAAAATCCCACAGAAGCTTGAGTTAGCTTTTTAAAATCAGGTAAGTATCTTGGAATGAGACATGGATACGGTGTCTTGGGTTGAACGAAATGCTGAGTGCTGAGCGATGATAAACAATTTTAAAAGAAATTAAGAATGAAAACTGCAAACATAAATTAATGGATTCAAATTCTTAGAACAAGAATAGAAGGGTAGAGTATATCCTCTTAGTAAACAAACAATCTGGGATATATATTTTAATTCTTCTAATAAATAACAAATACCTGTATTCCTCTGGCTATCTTCAGAAACAGGAACCCTTCTTGCTATCTCCTACAAAATATTCATTCAGAATACTATTTATCACCAAAACATAAAATGCTCAAGTCATGTGAGGCCATCAAGGAATTCCAGTGCCAAAATCATAATAGGCTTCCAATTTTATTCAACATGCAAGGTATGTGGTCTCAAAGTACAAATGCAAAGTTCCTGTAGCTATGTTTATGGGACACAGTTTCTAGCTTTAAGTGAGTTCTGGGCATTTTGATAAATTTACTGTCACGTTCCACCAAAATGTGGTATACACTAACAGCTCTAAATAAATCAGAGTCTCCTCAGTTTACAGCTCTTTGGGTCAAATCTTGACAACTATGAAGTACAATAAGAAAAGAGTCCTTTGTTTTCCTCCTCAAAGGTGAGAGAAGCTTGGATAACCTAGAGTTTGGTGGAAAATGAAAACAGTACTGACAACAATTTTTTGTGTCTTCTCAAATTAGTTTGTGGAATGTTTTAAAAGCCTCACATTTTAGTAAGGGGATGGAAAATATTTTGATATCTTGTTACCAGAATCAGCTGTGAAATTCTTCTTGAAAACATAGCTCTAATGTCAGATATCATTCTGGAGTATTCTTTCACTCTACATACCTAGCTTTAAGTTATAGCAAACAGTGAAATAATGAGGTAGTGAATATTCCTTTCTTCTCTGTCATAATCAGTCATCTGAACTATTGATTTTTTAAAAAATATTTCAGCAAATATACATCTAAGTTTATAACTCTTGAGAAGAAAAGAACCAGAGGTTTAACCATAAGATTTTTTTTTAAAAAATTACTATTCAATTATTTCCAACAGAAAGAGTCTTATTTTTGAAGGAGGGGGCAGAAAAGAAAACAGTGAAGCTTTAAATTTACATTTACCTCATTAAGCTTTTAAATCTGAAGAAACTAAATGCAGGAGTTCCAATTTCTCTAAGCAGAACAGATAAGATCTAATTTAGGAGGTTACTTGTACTTGAAGGATAAATAGTATCCTTTATTAAAAAACTGAACATAAACATGACATTGAAGCAAACTGGCACAGTTTGACAAGTTTTAGAACACTAGCTCACAAAATGAATATACTTGGATTCAGACAAACACAACAAATATAGCCTTTATCCAAAAAAATCACAGAGACAACCCTATAGAATACCTACATGAAAATGTTAGAAGGTTCAACATATCTAAGGATACTACAGGCCTCGGGATGCCAGAGCCCTGACAGAAAAGTCAGCAGGGTAAACTACGCTTCACAAAGCTTGGCGCGCATGCACACACTCTGCGATGTGGGAGAGACAGAGACACCAATCACCATCGATGTTGTCCTTACTTGCAGACGCACAAGTATCCTGCATGTTCCGATTCTGACTGGCACCTGGAGCGGCTCTACATGCCAGTCATCCCAATGTACTCAGGGATGTAAACACCTTATAATTAAAAAACGTGAAGGCATCAAGGACGTTAGACAAATTTAAAACACATCCAAAGATTAATTTTTAAAGGCATTGAAGAAAGAACTGATTGCAAATTCCAGCAAGAGGATGTACCTGCTCCTTCACGGAAGCTAGAATAGTGGTGGCTGTGGTCTCGGGTTCCATGCCTGGGCCAGTGGAGGCAGCTTCCTGGCGTGTCTGTGGCTGGCCCTCCTCCACCAATGAGGCCTGCTCAGGAGCGGGCATTCCTCCTGCAAGCAAGCAGGCAAAGAGTTAACACGGGCTCACAGACTCCTATGCAGAGCAGGCAGTGGCTGAGGATTTGCAGATGGCTCCTGGGAAATACCACGGACTTCTACATACAAAGATCACAGCTTCTTACAGCTGTTTGATTTTTAAAGGCAACATCTAGGGCCCTAAGTACAGCTAGTACTACGAAAAAGTAAAATGATAATAAAAAATAATAACAACAATACATACGAAGAAAATATGTTAAAGACCTCATAGGAAAAATGACATAAAAGTGTTGGGGAGGAGGGCTCTTAATTAAAAACATACTAAGGACACTAAAGCGTTTTTAGAAGCTTGTTGAATTGCTGAATATTCTATTCAGATAGCCAATAAATATGATTATATCATGAAACAAATAATAATAAATACTTTAGATTGTTATAGGAGCCAATTTATAAAGTATACACATGACATCTACAAATATTCAAATGCTTCACTGGTTACAGAAGAGGCTTATGTAATAGAAAAAAAAGAAGGTTTATAACTTGGGCTTGAAAATAAACAAAAGTCTCCTGTATTTAAAAGAAACAGAAGGCATTAATGACTGAAACAAGGATGTCTTTGGAGTATTACAGCTAATTTGGTTTCCTTAGTGGATCTACTTTGCAGGCTCATAGCTTCTAACAGAAGAATGAGTTCTTGGCAACAGAGGGGGTGCCTCTCCTAAGATAACACACTGAGAGCAGTGTGTTTGCCAGATCAATCACCTGACCTGTTATGGACTTTTCATAAATTTGGAAAAGATTGGGAAAAGATTCCCACCTAAAATGTTGTACCTTTTTAAATAACTTAATCATGCAGCAGTCTACCATACCATGAGACTAGCCTAGTGCCTGGCATATGTAATAGGTATTCAATACATGTTGGCTGAATAAATGAATATATAAATGAAGGACTGACCATGTTTTCCACGTCGCATTCCAGTCATTAAGCAAATCTCCCCAAGTGCTATGACGCTTATAAGACCTTATTTGTTCAATGTGTGACTCTGCATACTCATATATGGGTATCTCAGACCATAAAAACTCTTCTTGATAGTCTTCAGTTTACTCCTCAAAATTACTCCACTGTTCCATTTCAGCTCTTTATCAACTTCCACAATGTTTAATTCTATAGTATGATCTGGGGATTCCAACCTCCCCATTCCCTCAAATTTCAATACCAGCTTGCTGTTTCTTTCTAAAATCATAACCTGTAAGACAAGGGAAGATATGTGCACCACCTGCGCCTCTCTCTGTCTCTCATCTTCACTCTTTTGACTTATACAGTAAGTGAAGGTAGGTTTAAGTTCCGGGCTTTTTATTTTTTTTTTTTGTTTTTTTTAATGTTTATTTTATTATTGAGAGACAGAGAGAAACCGAGCATGAGCATGGGAGGGGCAGAGAAAGGAGGAGACACAGAATCTGAAGCAGGCTCCAGGTTCTGGGCTGTCAGCACAGAGCCCGACACAGGGCTCAATCTCACACACCACGAGATCATGACCTGAGCCGAAGTCGGACTGAGCCACCCAGGCGCCCCTAAGTTCTGGGCTTTTAACAGTGGTTGTTTTATTGTCGTCATATTAATAGGCAGAAATAGGCAGTGAATGTGATGCGTCTCTAATGCCAGCTTCATGAAGAGTCTGCATGCCTGCTCCAGCAAGTGAATTCTCTCTCTTTATTTCTATGGTGGCCAAGGCTCAGGGCAGAGCCTGGCCTTCAAGGGGGAGGACCTCCTCAAGTATGAGCAGAGGAGGAACTCCCTTCAGTGTTGGAGTAAGTGGGTCTAGGATCAAAACCTAAGTGCCCTTGGACAAGTTGCCATCTTGTTGAGCCCACTTTCCTCATTAAAAAAAGGGCCTACTAATACTTTCTACAGCACAATGGAAGTATTTTATGGTAATCTTTATTTTTTAGTATACGTGGTAGGCTTCCTGAGATATAAAACACACTTAAAATATCATCAACTGAATAAAATAGCCCATTTCTATATTTACTGGGTGCTCACTAAAAACAAGATATGAAGTCTATGAAGAAACAAATGCCACACGAAATATCCTAGATTAACATTTAAGGCAAGTAAAGATATGAAAGTATTCTATGCCATTGAAAAACTACACACCTTAAAATAAGCAGATGGTTGCAGAGAACAAAAATGTTACTATGCAACAGTGAAACAAATAATGCCAAGAATCAAAAATTTTAAATGTCAAGAGTAAAATATCATGAAATACCAATGTGTAAGGAAAAAAGAAACATAAATTCAATGAACAAAGAGAATTTGAGAAAAGGAGAAAATAAATATCACTAGGAAAATAATTATTAATTGTTTACATAAATAGGAGAAGTCTTACTGAAAGATATAGAATTTTTTTTTTTAACGTTTATTTTTGAGAGAGAGAGAGAGAGCGCAAGCAGGAGAGGAGCACAAAGAGAGAGAGAGAGACAGAATCTGAAGCATGCTCTGGGCTCTGAGCTGTCAGCACAGAGCCTGATGTGGGGCTCGAACCCATGAACTGCAAGATCATGACTTGAGCTGAAGTCGGATGCTTAACCGACTGAGCCACCCAGGTGCCCTGAAAGATAAAGAATTATATTATTGTTATTTTATTACATTACTGCAAATGTACCACACTTAATTTCACAATATTTTGATGATTCTGTCCAGAAGCAGTACTGGATGAGCATTTTCTGAATACCACTCTGCCCACATAATATGCAGGGGGGTAAGGGGATACAGGCATAAGGCAGGGTCACTGACCATTAGTGGCCTCATCACCCAGCTGAGGCAGCAAAATATGAATCAGATCAAGGCCAAATACAGCAAGACACAAGTGATGGAATAACAAACACCACCAAAGTCTATAGGTAGAGGCTGTGAAGAGCTTATAAATTCACAGAAGAAACTAGTACTCAGCAGGAGAGATTTTCATAGGCAGGGATGATGTTTTTCATTCTCAGATTCCTCAAGACTGAAAGGCATTGCAGGCAATTGCTAATACTGTTGGGCTAAAGAATGATGACCATGGTGCCCATGTGTAACTGAGGTGAGACACTTCCCTGCCCCTCATCTCTGGAACAGTCTCCAAATACCACAACCAACACTGGGCAGAGGAGGAATGCCACAGCTCCGACAAGTTCTAAACCTAACATGGTCTTCTGTTCACTTTCTTGTAGCTCTTATAACAATTTAAGGAGCTGTAGGAATCAAACTTAGAGTCACAGAATGATATTACTTTTTCCCCTCAACAAAGAAAAAAAACCAAATAACAATGAGTGCTCATTAGCAAAGAGACTGTGAGAAATTAGGCTTCGTGCTTCCTTCAATGACCTCAGCTTGCCTGATCTGGACAATCACGTTCTAGGGATGGGAGAAAACCGAACTGTTGTGGGGGCTCTCTGGAGAATCAGAGAATGGTAGAGGTGACAGAAAACTGGAAGCAGGAAAATGCCATTGCTGTTTTTGAGAAGACAAAAGTAGACTCTCTTCACATTATAAACTAGAGAGCTAGACATACATCTTAGGTGAGATTCTTAAAAGGATTTTATCCAAGAGATGATTTGTGAGAACGAAAAAGGGGCCCACCAAGGAAAAGTCATGTTAAGCTGTTCTAATTTCTGTCTGTGGCAGCGTAACCATGGAAATGCAGTGTGTCTAGACTCCAGTGAGGCATGTGTATTAGAAGTCCCCCATGGTATTACAATCAGCACAGAAATGGGGCTGGCACAGGGCAACTGGTGACTCTCACAGTCTGGAAACGGCTAACAGAAACATATCATCCTATAAAGGTTTCTAATGTAATGCCAGAGAAGTTTGATCTTGACCTAATCCCAACCAAAAACTTAGGCTATAATGTAAAGAATAACACACAGGGCATGCTCAAATTCTTCAATCACTATGAATACTGAATTAATCTATATAATACAATTAAGATACAAAAACACTGTCACACTGTAGTAATGAGCTGCCTGGATGAGATAGAAACAATAGGAATAAATGTGGGCCTTATATTGAGGTTAGCTCAGCAACACATTGGGGAAAAGATTTAGGCTATAGACTTAGGTTCAAGAGCAGGATGAGTGAACCATGCATGAGACAAAGCTGTTCCAAAACCAAGGTGATTGTATGCTGTATTGAGGTCAGTACTTAAGATGATGGGAGTGCACACCTCTCCTTCAGGCTCCTGGGGACATGTCCGCATCCAGTTACAGATGGCACATTTCCAGGAATGGACACAAATGTATCCGTTCAGGAAACAATGAGCAGGATGGTGAAGGGATTCAGTCATTCTTTCCAGTCACAGGAGTAGGGACAAAATGAATGACAGCTCCTGCTCCTTATGAACCCCTTATGAACTCAGACCTTAATGGTGGGAGGTAGGGCGAGGACGACACAGAAAGAGCAGTTAATGGAACAAGAAGAGAAAGTCTGACTTCAAGAAGAGAGAGACTATGCAGTCAAGCAGATGTCTATAAACCTCTGAAGGGGTGCTATGGACAAACAAGGTTAGATGCTTTAGATTTATGATCCTAAGAGCTAGATCAAAAACTAATGGTTTTGTAACAAACTCGTATTTGCCTTTCATTACCGTCTTTATACTTTGAATCAAATTTGGCTGACGGTTTTATTATTTTTATTCAAAATTAAAGGCTGGAGCCATGAGAGCAAGCTCATGAGGGCCTTTCCTTTTTTTTTTTTTTAATGTATTTTTTTTAAATATATGAAATTTATTGTCAAATTGGTTTCCATACAACACCCAGTGCTCATCCCAAAAGATGCTCTCTTCAATACCCATCACCCACCCTCCCCTCCCTCCCACCCCCCATCAGCCCTCAGTTCTCAGTTTTTAAGAGTCTCTTATGGGGGCGCCTGGGTGGCTCAGTCGGTTGGGCGGCCGACTTCGGCTCAGGTCATGATCTTGCGGTCCGTGAGTTCTAGCCCTGCGTCGGGCTCTGTGCTGACAGCTCGGAGCCTGGAGCCTGCTTCAGATTCTGTGTCTCCCTCTCTCTGACCCTCCCCTGTTCATGCTCTGTCTCTCCCTGTCTCGAAAATAAATAAACGTTAAAAAAAAAAAATTAAAAAAAAAAAAAAAGAGTCTCTTATGCTTTGGCTCTCTCCCACTCTAACCTCTTTTTTTTTTTTTTTTCCTTCCCCTCCCTCATGGGTTTCTGTTAAGTTTCTCAGGATCACCTAAGAGTGAAAACATATGGTATCTGTCTTTCTCTGTATGGCTTATTTCACTTAGCATCACACTCTCCAGTTCCATCCACGTTGCTACAAAGGGCCATATTTCATTCTTTCTCATTGCCACGTAGTACTCCATTGTGTATATAAACCACAATTTCTTTATCCATTCATCAGTTGATGGACATTTAGGCTCTTTCCATAATTTGGCGATTGTTGAAAGTGCTGCTATAAACTTTGGGGTACAAGTGCCTCTATGCATCAGTACTCCTGTACCCCTTGGGTAAATTCCTAGCAGTGCTACTGCTGGGTCATAGGGTAGGTCTATTTTTAATTTTCTGAGGAACCTCCACACTGCTTTCCAGAGTGGCTGCACCAGTTTGCATTCCCACCAACAGTGCAAGAGGGTTCCCGTTTCTCCACATCCTCTCCAGCATCTATAGTCTCCTGATTTGTTCATTTTGGCCACTCTGACTGGCGTGAGGTGATATCTGAGTGTGGTTTTGATTTGTATTTCCCTGATGAGGAGCAACGTTGAGCATCTTTTCATGTGGGAGGGCCTCTCCTTTTGAAACAAACAGTTCAGTGTCCAACATTTCAAGAATCCTCTAAAGCTGGTACATTCCCTCTCATGAGAGGTCTTTAATCACAGTTCAGATGATCAAGTAGCAGGAATGGTATAGAAGGGATCCTGCCCTGGGTATATGTTAGAAATAGGGAACAAAGTCCTCTGAATCTTGAGGCAGACACTAAGATAAGAAAACAACTACATCTGAACTGATTTCAGTGTCCCTCATTTTTCAGAATGTTGTCTATCATACACAGCTATCTGTAAAAAGGCACCTGGAGGGCAGCAAGTTGTGCTTTTTCTTGACGAAATGATGGACAATGAAAATCTTAGTGTTGTTTTTCTGGCTGGTTGTACAAAGCTCAGAGGTGAGTTTGTGACCAACTCTTACACGTGTCTTCTCATTTTATTCCAGACTTTACTTATTAAATTTCCTCTTTGCCCAGGTCTACTTTTATCATTCTGTTGAGCTGCATTCTTTTGCACCTTGCAAAACACTTTTTGGAAGACAGACTTGTGCTTTCTCTATAATCTTTATCGAAGACAAGCTTTCAGGTGAAACTGTTAGTATAACTGTGTGCATGTGTGTATCTCAATCTTACAGTGAACTATCACTGAGTTATGGGAAATCTTCCTGCTCAAGGTTGCAGGCCACATATATTCAAGTGTGAGTACTGAATCTTGAGGCAGTGGGTGTAATATATGCAGGGTAGGGATGTAACATATAGCTATGGATGTAATAATATATATGGGTACAATCTATGACTCAATATCTATAATCCCTTTTATCACAGATGATACTAATCCATAAAATCATCTCTGTGCTAAACCTCTCTGGGATAGAAGATCACCTACATACCGTATTTTCCTCTATTTACTCATTTCTACTCTCTTTACTGATAATTTTTAGCCAGAGTATACGAAGTATACTTTGTTTCATCTTATCCAGTGATATAAACTGGAGTCTACATATTTTTTTTTTCTTCTCCACTTTTGCTTTAGTATTTTGGACCATAACATATCTCATGACTTCATTTTCAACACTCACAAAATGTTATGATGATTGATGACCACCATTTCAAAATTGATAGGATAAAATAATAATGCCTAAGAACAGATGAAGAAAAATAATAAAGGACAGAAAATAATCATGAATATTTAAATTCAATTCAAATTAGGATATTAATAATATGGGATAATAAACATTAAAAAAGTTTTTTTTAACCTTTATTTATTTTTTTGAGACAGAGAGAGACAGAGCATGAACAGGGGAGGGTCAGAGACAAAGCGAGTCACAGAATCCGAAACAGGCTCCAGGCTCTGAGCTGTCGGCACAGAGCCCGACCCAGGGCTCAAAACTCACAGACCATGAGATCATGACCTGAGCCGAAGTCGGATGCTCAACTGACTGAGCCACCCAGGCGCCCCAATAATAAACGTTTTTGAATAAGCATTAGATAAACAAAATACTATAAGAGAATAAATTACAGAGTATCCTATGTAGTAAAGACAAGTTTCTTTGCTTTACTTGTAACAAAACTGGAAGAATGAAGTACTGGGGAATCAGGAATGTGCCTGAGAAGTTAAACACCTTCAGAACCATATGGAATCTATTCTAGAATTCTAAAAGTAGTACTAGATGAACTTTTCACAGTTAAGAGTATTAAAATATCCTGGAAGTAAGAAGCATTACTAAAATCTGCAACTCTTTAGGAAGCTTACAGATAGTTGGTTACATACTAAACTTCTCATCAGACAGTTATCCAACAAATTTAAACTTCGTGGCAAGAATTTGTTTAGAAGGAAGCTATATGCCAAACAGCATAGTAATTCTAGAGAATAAACTATGTATAGCAGTTAAGTATTTTGACTTAATGGATTTATTTTTACAATCAAAAGATCAGTGAAAGATAACCTGATATTTTTTTTGAAAATGCAAAAAGTGTAAACAGACCTCCTTGAAAAGAGGAAATCTGGATGGCCAAAAATGAGGTGTTTGACCTCATTAGTAACTAGAAAAATGTAAATTCATACTACAATGAGATATCAATACACAACCCCCAGAATGACAAAACATTTATCAATATCAAATGTTGGCAAAGATGTAGAACACTGGTAAATATCACAGGCTACTGATCAGTATGTAAAGGAGCCATCACTTGGGAATGCATTTTGGTATCGATCTAGTCAAGCTACTGATACATATATTCCCCAGCCCAGTAATTCCACTCCTGATTATACAGAGACATTCTTGCACACAAACTCCTGGAGAACCATATTAAGTAAGGTCATGGCAGCACTCTGTGGAAGCTATGAATTTCAAACAACCCAAATGACAATTAACAGTGAAATGGGTCAATATATTGTGGTATAGTCATGCACTGTATTTTACCTACAGACATATAACAAATGAATGAAAGGTCTATACAACAAGAATGACTCTAAAAAGCATACGGATGAATAAAAGAAGTCACAAAAGAATACAAACAGTAGAATTCCATACATGTAAAGTTTAAAATATAGGCAAGATAAAATTGTTTATTAGGGATGTATTCATAGGTACCAAGAAAATGACTATCAAAGTCAAAGGAGTGGTTATATCTGCAAGGAAGGTGCAGGCTGTAATTTTAGAAGAGCACATTAAAAACTTTTGGAGAGCTGGACTGTTATGGGGAATTATTAATGGATATTCACACTTTTAGGTGGTTTTCTTAAATTTTTATTTATTTATTTTACTTATTTATTTTGAGATGGAGAGAGAAGGGGTGGGGAGGGCTGGAGACAGAGGGAGAGAGGGAATCCCAAGCAGGTTCTGAGCTATTAGCGCAGAGCCCGATGTGCAAACCCACGGATTGTGAAATCATGATCTGAGCCAAAGTCAAGAGTCTGACACTTAACCAACTGAGGCAAAAAAATTGTTTTTAATGTTTATTTATTTTTGAGAGCCAGAGAGTCAGAGCATGAGGAGAGGGGCAGAGAGAGAGGAAGACACAGAATCTGGAGCCCGACACGGGGTTCAAACTCACAAACTGCAAGATCACGACCAGAGCTGAAGTTGGATGCTTCACCAACTGAGCCACCCAGGCACCCCTGCCTTTTAATGTTTTTTAATTGTATATATATTTTATGTACTCTTCTATAGTCTTTTTTTTCATGAAAAGGGAAAAATATTAATATAGCAGAAAATGATAAATTCTTATTAGATATGATCTATAAAATATAAAAATTTAGGGTATTTATAAATAGATTGCAATAGTGTTTAATAGCTTGAAGACTAAGGAAATAGAGAACTGACATACTTCTGCATATAAAACTATACTAAATATATAGCTCATAAATGTGAAGGTATTTATTTCAATAAAAAATGGGCTTACATTACAAAATAAAATGCCTGAAACCTCATATATCATTCACTAATAATTTCTGAAAATAAAACACATAGTTAATATATAACATAAGGGTCAACACTGCTCACACCTCAAAGGGAGCGGTTCACACCGTGCTCTATGTGAATGATGTGCCTTGGAGTGTGAAGAGTGTGGATACAGTCCCTGTAACACAGGCAAACACTGAAAAACTGTTAACAAAATGAAAAAAAGATTTCTTATGTTTATTTATTTAGAGACAAACAAAGGAGTGATCCAGACAGAGCAGTGCCTCGATCGGCTACTGATGCCCAGAAGGAATCAATTCCCTAAACAGGAAAAGTAAAGTGGCATATGTAGAAGCAACAGTGAATGATGCTGTTTTTAAACTGAAAGCTGTGTGCATGAAAGAGAAACAGCCAGTGGCCTTGAAATAAAAAGTTACAAGATAGGGGTGCCTGGGTGGCTCAGTAGGTTCAGCATCCGACTTCAGCTCAGGTCATGACCTCACAGTTCATGGGTTCGAGCCCCACATCAGGCTCTGTGCTGACAGCTCTAAGCCTGGAGTCTGCTTTGGATTCTGTGTCTCCCTCTCTCTGTCCTTCCCCCATTCGTGCTCTGTCTCTCTCTCTCTCTCTCTCTCTCTCTCTCTCAAAAATAAACATTAAAAAGAATTTTTTTAAAGCTATAGGATAAAAATTAAAATCTCATTCAGTAGAATAAATATCAGAATAACATTTTTTCAAAAAGAGTATTTTATAAGAGGGGTGCCTGACTGGTTCAGCCAGTAGAGCATGCACCCTTTGATCTCGGGGGTTTTGAGTTCAAGTCCCACGTGGGCGTAGAGATTATTTTTTAAAAAGAATATTTCATAAGAATGATCTAAATAATTCTCTCAGAAACTTGAAAAAAAAAGAAAAAACAGATGAAGAAGGTAGAAGAAGTTTGGAGACTAGAGACTAGTCCAGGGTTACGTTTATTGACTAGAAAGAGTACTAGGAACAGGGGGAAAAAAAAGAGGATAAATATTAAAGGAAATAAAAAATGAAAATTTCTCAGAGCTGAAAACTAATCATTTAAAATAGGCCAATAAGTGAACAAACTGAATGAAATGAACTACCTCTAAACCAAATCCACTGAAATATCTAGGTTCCAAGGATAAAGAAAAGATTGTAAATGTTACCATGGAGGAAAAACAAATCACTTACAAATGAATGAGAGTCCATTTGGCATCAGAGCCCTCATCAACTACAGTGGATGTAACAATAGCTTCTGGTACTGACCAAAAACTATGATTCAAATATGAACGCAAAATAAGAGCATGTTAGGACATATCGGGACTCAAGAAAGTTTGGCTTCAACAATCTTTCAAGGAAGTTCTGGAACCAAACAACATATTATAGAAGGACTAAGACACAATATAAACAATGCTAAGTAATTCCGACAAGTGAAGATTAAAGTCTAAATAAACTGCCCATGATGTCAGCATCAGAGGGTGAAAAGCTGAAGAAAATAAATTGTACACATGTTCTTACTTAACCTGGTAGGAAAAAATACATACAGAGTAACTCCAAGTGAGTGTGCCTTTGCTGCTCCTCTCCAGAAGAGACAGAGCCCACTGTGTGCCCCTTGAATGTGGGGTTGGCCTCTTGTGACTCACACAGTGT